>NC_054751.1:1660422-2860422 GCF_018143015.1 Lytechinus variegatus
AACTATTACAATAGACAAAAAAATGACTGAGTTACAGGCAAAAATGTCCTTTTTAAGCCGAAACGGCGGCCATCCTGGATTTTTTACGTTTTCGGCCAGGGCACCCCGGATTTCGTATTTTTTCCATTTTTTTTTTTCAAAAGTGGTGTCAGTAGGCAAAAAGTCATCAAACTAGGGTGTGATGAGCATGTTCTGAAAATGTGACCTAAAATTGACCCTCTATAGCCCACCTCTACTTACATGTATGTCTATGTTTCATGAACTTCATGTGTAGAACAATACACTTTCTAAGTTATGATGCCAATTAAACAAATACCCCCAATATGGCCACAGATCATTGACCTGAAACGTGCACAGGATATCCAGTGATACATGGTTACTCTTATGTCCAAGTTTCATGAACTAGATCCATAAACTTTAAGTTATGATGACATTCCACAAATACCCCCAACATTTATGATAAATAATTTTCTATTGAAAATTTCAAAATTCTGTCTAAAAGTTTTGTGAACCTCATGAAGTCCTACCAGATGGAAGAAAAAAATCAAAACCGGTCAACAATTGAAGAAGCATTTTATAAGAATTTCAAAAAACATGCATAAATTAGCGAAGCATTTTTTGTGAATTTTGAAAAACGTGCATAAATTAGCATATTTAATGAGTTTCAAAATTCTGTGTAAAAGTTTTGAACCCCCACCTAATGCTATCTTATAAAGCGAACAGAATTGAAATCGGACTTGAAATGGCAAAGAAGTAGCATTTGAAATTGTGAACGGACGACAGACGCCACAGCATAAGCTCATCAGGTCCTTCGGGCCGGATGAGCCAAAAACACAAAAAAATGCAAAATGCTTTGTGAGGAAATATTCCAAACTACTCTCTCATCTCGTCAATGTGCATAGCATAAAATATGAGCAGATCATGATGCTCACAGATATACATGTTACTGTGGAATGTCATGAAAGGCAAATTAAATTGAAAAAAAATCTGAATAAAATCTGCCATCAACTGACCTTCCCGTCTTCTATCCACTTGTTATCCACCTTCTTCCATCTTGTTTCCACTAGACCTTTCTTACGCAGAAGGGATGCAGCAACATCCCTGAAGAAATGTGACGTAAGGGCCAGCTCATTGAGTGACTCTCGGTCCAGGTGGAGACCAATCTCCTGTAGGATCCTGTATGGCATCAGGCTGAGGTGGAGGTGCTCATCGTCAGGGGCTGGGGAGACAGGAGAAGGCGAGACAGGGGTGAGAGAGGTAGCTATGTCTTCTTCCCCTTCTAACTCTCCTTCTTCTTGTCCTTCATCCCTTAATAGCTGCCAAGGTACAGTGTGAAGAGGATCCCCTCGCTTGTGTACTGATGATGGCTTTTCATCTTTTGAAAATTCAGAAAATAAACAATTGATAAATTAGTCTATCAAAGTACACATTTACATGTATGCTAAATTATGCACAGGAAAATAAACACAAGACAAAAGCAATTTTGTGTCTCGCCCACTTATGAAAATAACCAGAAATATTGTAATTGATGAGGGCACGCAATTGAATTGTATCGAAACTTTCATTGTGAAATGACTGGGATGGAATAACACAAGTTTGTCATAAGGTCCTTGCATGTAAAATCAAATGTTGACCTGAAAGTGACATTTGACCTTACCATGTGACCTCCAACTACAGCATAACATGCAGGTTGCCTAAGTACATCTAGCATCCAAGGTCGGTTGAAAAGTGACTTACGGTTACGGAGTTAGGTGTCATAAGAGAGTCTTGCATGTCAACTTATACGTTGACCTGAAAATTACCTTTGACCTTACCACATGACCTCCGATTGCAGCATAACATGCAGGTCTCCCTAAGTACATTTACCATCCAAGTTTGGTTGAAAAGTGACTTACGATTGCTGAGTTGTAAGTCAAGAATCTTGTACATACAGTATGTAAACTTTAACTTTGGCCTTGGTAATGTGACCTAAAACTTGCACAGAATTTTCAGTGATACCTGATTACTCTTATGCCGAAGTTTTATGAACTAGACCAATACAATTTAGAGGTATGATGGTAATTCAACAAATACCCCGAACATGGCCAAAGTTCAATGACATTAAATGACCTTTGACCTTGGTCCTGTGACCTGAAACTCGCACAGGATGTTCAGTGATATTTGATTACTCTTATGTCTACGTTATATGAATCAGATCCATAATTTTGAAAGTTATGATGGTAATTCAACAAATACCCCCAACTTGGTCAAAGTTCATTGACCCCAATTAACCTTTGACCTTGGTCACGTGACTTGAAACTCAGGTAGGATATTTGATAATACTTGATAATCCTTATGTCAAAGTTTCATGAACTAGGCCCATATACTTTCTAAGTAATGCTATCATTTCAAAAACTTTTCCTTTGGTTAAGATTTGATGTTGACGCCAATGCCGTCGGAAAAGTGCGCCTGTAGACTCACTCTGCTATGCAGGTGACACAAAAATGAAGCCGCCCTAAGTAGCAGTAAGTATTAAAAAAATTAAATTCATTCATTTTCATAATACATAACAAATGGGGCAGCAGCTCGTATATAAAATCACAAATCCGAACTTAACATTCTAATAACTTTCTTAATCTTTAATAACAGATTTTCCTCAAACCTTCTCCAATATTTTTCATTATTTTTTTCTGCTATGTTTACAACAAATTTTTCTTCACGGTGAGCTTCCCCTTGAACATCTCACCCTGATTCTAATAAATGCAGACTTTTCAATCCCAAACACATCCGAATTGCAAGATATCTGAATCCTTAAAGGGTATTAAAGTTCACCCTGACAAAAACATAAAAACTTTCGAGAAAATGGCACAAAAAATGAAAAAAAAATATTGAAGACTTGAGGAAAAACATTAAAAAATATGTTTTTTAGAATTTCAATTTTTTTTATTTGTGACATTATAAACAAAGCAGCAGTCCCATATGTTATGTAATATAAAATGCATAAATTTCATTTTTTTAATCGTTTGTGACGACTTCAATATTTTTTATTTTCTTTTTTTAATAGAAACGAGTGTGAAATGATTCGTGTTTTGAAATACTGAAGGTACAATAATTTTTTACCAATTTTTATTGATTTGTTTACCATACAATATGTAGGAAAGCTGCTCGCATATGACATCACAAATCAAATAACTAAAATTCTATAAAAAAATTATATTCTCTTTGATGGATTTTCCTCAAACCTTCACCACTATTTTATTTTTTCTGCTATTTTTACAATAAACTTTTTGTCCCGGTTTACTTCCCCTTGACATCATCCATTTTCCGTCCCAATGGTATCGTATCAATGTCTGTGTCTCGCTGTAGAGTGGATTTAATACATTATACATGGAATACCCTCATCATTATTTCCTCTTTAAGTGAGTTAATCTCTTATAAACTCACCACTTGTTTCTCCTTCATTCTCTGATCCTGCCTTATTCCCTGTAATGTCATCCCCTTCCTTCTTCTCTTTGCTATCTGACTCAGCTGCTCTCTCTGATCCTCCTGCTTCAAGCAATGCTCTTTGCTGCTCCCTCCATTCTCCAAGAACAGGTTCACACTCGTGATCATGACCAGTGCAGAAGTGACTATCATAGTCATCTTTTGCTATCGACTATCAAGTAGCAGGGGCACAAACACGGATGAATGTGAAATTTGATTTTATTCTCTGGGCAATTCCACAGGTTGGTGGACATGAGCTTAAAAATTCAAATTCAATATTTTCTTGAATTTTTTAATGCTTTATGTCCTTCATACATGATAGTTTCAGGAACAAGAAATAAAAAGTTTATTTTCATATGTATACTTTGGAAAAAAATTGTCAAAAGTTGTGTCTTCCATTCTGTACCAAACTACAAGAAAAATAGTGAAAAATGAAATATGCCTTTATTGCCTTATTACCATTTTGTTATTGCAACAACATACCACTTTATATATTTCTGAAGTTTAGAAGAGTCAAATTACTTAAAATACACAACAGCTTTTCAAGTAAATTTGTAGTACTCATTCAAAAATAAATATTGCAACCTGCTCAGGTGATGTAACGTGAGTAACCGAAAAAACTGAATTTGTTTTCTGAGAGAAAAATTCTTCATAGTTAATTGGTGGGATTTTATATTCTCTTCCTTCAAAAAATCTTTGATGCAGTGATGACTATCAAAATCATTAAAAAGTACAATTTCTTTATAAAAATGATGAAGAAAAACTGTAACGTGAGTAACTTTGTAACGTGAGTAACCATTATGTGATGTGAGTAATCAGTAAAAATTATTCAGTTAGGTAAAATTTTCTGTGGTATGTCAAGTTGTAAGTCTCATGGTGAGTTGTGAAGTTATTTTTGATTAATTAAAAGCAAAATGAGGGTACACCTCTTTGATGCAACATGACTCTTTGTTCATCAAAATATCAGTGGTCATACACTCACACAAAAAATTGAATATTAGTAGAAGTATTCACAATCCAAGAGTGCATTAGTAAGACTTGGTTTCGATTAACCAAACTTTAAAGAGTGTTCAAACAACACATTGAATGCCCCTTACCTGTAACCCTATCTAGGCCGGGGTATTTTGGGAGTTGATATAGCCCGGGGAGAGGGGAGGGGCGATTTGGCCCCCTTGAGATCCCGGCCAATGGCGGACGATCACGCCGAAAATTTGCGCGCAGGTTGTCTTGGACATAATCTACAATACTATACAGTAATTTACTTCATGCAAATTGGTATAAAGCGATTATGCTAATTTATGCATAATTAGTAAGCGAAATCATATTTTTCCCTCCTACTCCCTAATAAAGCTCCAATTGTTCCAATCTTTGGTATAAAATCTCTTTTTGATGTTCCTAGCAACGAATTTTACACACATTATTGAATTTTTAATGACATGTGTGTTGTTAACCATACATGGACAAAATGTAACGTGAGTAACCGTAACGTGAGTAACCATATTATCTGCACCCCAAGTAAAAACCATGTGTTCTTTATTTTTTTAATTATATACAAAGTTTGTCTCTCTAATATACTTCTTTGAAATGGATATAATCAACTTTCATAAAAGCCTTGTATGAGGAGCTTTTCACTTATGTCGACTTTTCATTTTATGCATGTCCAAATCATGTAACGTGAGTAACCGACACATTCCAAAGATTTGCCAGGAGCATAATAAAATTTCCCAAGTTTTGTTTTTATACAAAGGATAGTCAGACTGTGTACTTTGTTGTGATAAGATGTTTAGTTCCTATCAATAATAATGGAGTTACAGCTCCAAGTATGAGTCAAGGTGTCTCCAAATGTAATGTGAGTAACCGTGGAATAGCCCCTCTTCTTAACTTGCTAAGACTTGGTTTAATACCTAATTAGTCTAATTCTCAAAAGTTTATTAAAAAGCCCAGCTAGTCTAATTCCTACTTCATTTCTCTATCATATTTTAGGCTGTCAAATGAAATTTTGTTATATAAAATCCATATAACTGTATAAAACTTTTTTTAGGCCTAAAGCGTAACTGGAAATTAAAATACAAACTGATTCTAGGCAAACTAGGATTAGGCATCAGACAAATGATTAGTACTTGGTAGTTTAGCAGGATGACATCAGAGGAATACATGTAGTGAAGTGGGTGTAGAAAACATGGCTATCTATACATACCTGGCCGCACATGATGACATGGGCAGGGCACTGCTGGAGATGGTCGATACATAAGGCACGTCTCATTATTGCTTGGCAACCAAGTTCAGAATTGAGACATTCCATTCTGACGTTAGGACACAACTCACTATGGTCATCTGCTTTACACTGATGGAAGTAGGCACCACATCTGTAACAGAACATAATGACAGGCACGGAGTTAGACTATCAGGCTCCCATACAGAGCACATTACAACTTGCTTTATAGCTTGGAAGTAGTACAAAGAAAGATAGATCTCTATTAGATCGGGTGGATGAGTTGCACATGATAGAAACTAGAGATGCTCGGCAGGTCGCGCGGCAGAGCACATGTATTCCCCGAACCCACCGCGTCATCCGCCATTGTGATATAGCTCACTCAGAAATTAGACAAATAAATACAATTATCATGGCGACTATGACCCTGCCAACATTTTGCCTGTGGGTACCAAATTTGATGACAATAATATGATATAGCAGCGTGACTCTGCAGAACCTAAAAGTATTGTCCAGTATCACCTGTTGGGGAATACAATTATAGAGTAACCTGGATATATTTTGTAAACCTAACCCTATAAGACCCCCACGAAAAATGATAGGGGTCTTTGCTTCACCTTCTAATATTGCTTCTGTGTGCCAACTGTTATGACATACTGGAAAAAAAAGCAGAAGTAACAGGTTTTACCAAATTTTCCACAAAAATATGGTTACCATGGCAACAATGTCTGCACCCACTCCAAAATCAATAGGCGATTTGCTGTACCATAATAGACCTTCATGGCAAATTTGAAGATAATTGGAGAAGAAATGCAGCCAGTAGAGCACTCACCAGGACATCACTGCTATTTTCACATAGACTTGTTACCATGACAACAATGTCTCCACCCACTTCAAAATCAATTGGCAGCTTTGCTTTACCATAATGGACCTTCATGCCACATTTTAAGATGATCGGAGAAGAAATGCAGCTGATAGAGCGCTCACAAAGAAACCTCTGCGGCGGCGGACGAGGCAAAACCCATAGTATCCTCCTAACTCTGTTCAGGGGATACAATAATGCACGTATTAAAGGACAAGTCCACCCCAACAAAAACTTGATTTGAATAAAAAGAGAAAAATTCAACAAGCATAACACTGAAAATTTAATCAAAATCGGCTGTAAAATAAGAAAGTTATGACATTTTAAAGTTTCACTTCATTTCACAAAACAGTTTGTACATCTCGGTCGGTATGCAAATGAGGGAACTGATGACATCACTCACTCACTATTTCTTTTGTATTTTATTATATGAAATATTTTGATTTTCTCATCATTGTCATGTGAAATGAAGTTTCATTCCTCCGTTAAGACGTGGAATTCCATTTTTAACATTTTGTGGTTCAGGTAAGGTGGTCCTAACTGTCAAATTCGTAAAAATTGAAATATAGTATAATTCAAACAATAAAAAAAAAAAAATAGTGAGTGAGTGACATCATCGACTCTCTCATTTGGATGTAACTGGCTTGTTCAAGTAACTATTTTGTTAAAAATAAGTGAAACTTTCAAATATCATAACTTTCTTATTTTACATCCGATTCTGATGAAATTTTCAGCATTGTACTTGCCTGGTTTTTCTCCATTGATTCAAGTCAACATTTTTCTGAGGTGGACTTGACCTTTAAGCACGTGCATGCAGGGCCAAATAAAGAACGATGTGTGAGAAGAGCACAGAGTTCATTATTTAGGTCCTCTATGCACAAGAATGCATGCATTGTTTGTTTTGGGAGTGGTACATGTATAATAAGTGATTGAGCAAGTTTCAAAATCCACACATATTGGATCATTCTCAAATTTACAAACACACTAATATGGACAATTACAGTTAAAAACTTACTATGAAATACCCCGGAGGGGGGCCAATTACACTGACGAGTGGATACCATACGCGACCCCAAAAACATGTAAAAAGGATGTCTTTTTCAAGATAGGGCACGTTACACACGTAACGTGATAAGGGTATCAAAAACACAAAAATAATTTTAAAAGGGTGTCTTTTTCGCTAGGACAGCTACGTGTTTAGGGTCAGATTTGCGGGGATGATAAAACAAAATTAAAATGCTTTATAAAGGTTGTCCTTTTTGCCCCAACACTTAAGAGTGTTTAGAGTCCAATTTGGGCAAGTTGTGGAAGGTGGGGCCGTCCTAAGCCAAAAGGTGTGTAAAAGTAAAACATACAACCGACGGACCCGTGACATACAATAAAATATCGCTGTACTTATTTAGGGGTCCATTTCAGGGAATACCGTCTTGCAAAGAATATCATTTTGTTTCCAATACTTGTTAAGGGTAGGGTTTCAGATGCCAATACTTGTTAATATTTCAGAATATGGAAAATACGTGTTTAGGTTGCTTTTTGAGACCCCATGGTCGCGCATGGTATCCACTCGTAAATGGAAGTGGCCCCCCCGGGGAAAGAAGTTGATGGTCATGGATAAACCTCTTACACTAGCCCCACCAAGACTACAGAGGATGCTGATCCGTCTACAGGGATATAACTTCCAGATCACGCACAGACCAGGGCTAGAGAACTTACTAGCTGACAGTCTCTCACGACTACCAAGCACTCGCAACAATGAAACAGTTGATCTCGATTTGAGAGTAGACCTGGTACAGTTCTCATCAAAGAAAGTCGACGAATTGAAACAATGACGGCACTGATGAAGGTCATTATAACTGGATGGCCGAACACTCAGAAGGAAGTTCAACCAGAGTTACGCCAATTCTGGAATTACAGAGATGAACTAACAGTCAACGATGGTATAATTCTCAAGGGAAACAGAGTTGTGATTCCAAAGTTGATGCAGGCTGAGATCTTAGGAAAACTTCATACCAGTCATTTAGGCCAACAGAAGACCAAGTTGCTAGCCAGAGGATGTGTCTTCTGGAACAACATGAACAAGGACATAGACAGAGTGGTACAATCATGTAAGAGATGCCAGGAAAACCAACCAGCACAAACACCAGAACCACTCTATCCGCATGAAATTCCAACATTGCCATGGAACACAATTGCAACTGACTTGTTTGAATTCAAAGGCAAACAATGGTTGATAGTGGTTGACTACTATAGCAAATATCCAGTGGTTCGCCAGTTACCACACCCAGCAACAAGCAATGCAGTAATCACTATCCTAAAGCAAGTGTTTGCAGAACATGGCATACCAACGAAGTTAGTGAGTGATAATGGACCCCAGTACGCCAGTTACCAGTTTAAGTCATTTGCAGATGAGTGGGGGTTCGAACATGCTACATCATCTCCCAGGAGACCACAAGGCAATGGATTTGTCGAGAAACAAATCAGGACAATTAAGAACATCATGAAAAAAACATAAGACATTCAACTAGCACTACTTCTATGGCGTGCTACTGTCTGCTACACCCATATCAGAGAAGTTGCAAAGTCCAGCTGAAGTTCTCATGAATCGTCAATTGAGAACTATTCTTCCCAACAACATGCAGCGTTCACAACGAGATGCTGATGACATCTACAACCAATTGACGGAAAGGCAGAACAGTCAAAAGTTCTATTTTGACAGACACACCCGAAGAGCTGACCTGCCAAAACTACACCCAGGGCAAAATGTAAGACATCGCAACCCTATCACCAGACAGTGGTCTCCTGCTAAAGTCCATTCCAGAACAGAGGGAAAACGATCTTACAACCTTCAGAGCCCTGACGGACATTTTCTTCGCCGTAATAGGCAACACATCAGGCCAGACTTCACTCAACAACCCCAGACCACAACTGACACCAGCGCAGAAGGTCTCAATGATGCCTACACCCGTCCAGATGAAGATGATGTACCAACCACTGTCCCATCTACCAGCGCAGAGATGACAACTAAGCGATAAGTACATACTCCACCTCGCGTTTCTATAGAACCTGGTAGTAGCACAGTCACTTCAACTCCCAGGCAGAATGAAACTTCACCTCTAGTGCGTACACCAACAGTTGTGAGAAAACGCCCGATCCACAAAACTCAACGTCCAACGAAATATGACGATTTTCAGATGTAACGAATGAAAAGTAACCGAACTCAAATCGACACTTATGAGTAGAAATTTGACTCAGTTCGATAATAACATTTGTTAATATTTAGAGATCCATCTTGATACCAATAATCAAATTTTTATTTGATTACATATTTCCTATAAAGAAAATGGAAATTTTTATTTTACATGACTTTGTTCTCAAAGAAACGGATTCTTTTATTTCATGAAAAAGTCAGATTTTTAAAAGATTTTGAAATTGATAGCTATGTCTAGTTTGTTCACATAGTTGTTTATACCGTATGAGAAAGAATGTTAATTTTGCAAAAGAACTTTAAAGTTTTGGAACCATGGAAACAAACGAAGGACATAAATGTGAACTGCAGATAAATATAAGAAAATGCATTTTAATGGACACAACTTTTCAACTAAAGTCATCAAGTCAACATGATTCGTCGACAAGAACAGTCTTCACTATCTATCTTTCGTAAATTTCTTCTTACATTAAAATGTGCACCAACTGAGCAGTTTTTTTTCAGCATCTGAACGAATTTGAAAAATCCATCATTGTAGGGACCCAGGTGCTGAAGACCTGGTGTGAAGGTGATGTTCTGGAACCTCTCCTTTCTAATATGTTTGATATGAATGTGATATTGATCTAAATGCATTTTTTTTAAAGGTACATGTTTACTTTTTATGTTTGAAAATTACTACAGCTGTATTTTCATTCATTCATTTGAATCATGTTCAGATTTATAATTGTTCAGAAGTTTATGATCAGAAGTGCATATTTTTGCTTAACACATTAATTAATGCACAGGAAAAGGTGCATCAATAGAAAAGGATATGTTAGAAATCGACAATTATACCAAGAATGGATTTCAATTATTTAGGGTTGAAACTAAAAAAAAAAAAAAAAAAAAAATCATTTAAGTTTTATTTTTCTTGAAGCTATACACAGATAGAAAAAATAAATACGAATCATTATTTCATTGTGTACACTACATCAAGGAAAATAAGGCAAAATATGAAGAGTTATACAAAATAATGATAAATTAATTGACTCAGTATATACATGTACATCATGTATCTATATATATATTTCCTTTAATGTTAAGCAGCCAGACAATATTTTGACAAATTGGAATACTGGTACAACGAACAGTTGTCTCGAATATGAGAGGTAACACTTTTTTTTTAGTAATTAAGAAATTTGACACTTATGCATGTATAGACAAAACATTCAAAAAGGAAAAAACATTTGAAATTTATTTAATTGTGCTCGGAAGAATCTGACCAATATCAAATTGCGTTAAAAAATAAATAAATAAAAAAGGAAAGAAAGAAAGAAATTGAAATTGAAATTTTTAATTTCCAAATACTGTTTGTTCAACATTATAATTCAGGTTCATGGAAAAGACAGTAAAGACATTTATAGCTTTGAGAAACACCTCACTGGTGTGTTTATGTAAACTCACTTAAATGGGCAGTAGATGTGCGCACATGATACCCCTGGTTGCACAGAAACATTGCATCGTTTAGAGATACAGTTGAGACAATGGGAGTGTAAACCAAGCTCCTCTAATGTTGGCTCTCTCAGCTCATCTGCGAAAAGAAACAGAAACACAATGTAATGAAAAACAATGTTTAAATGGACATTGTTAATGATAATTGATCTATTGCTGATTGTCAAATGTCATGACACTGTCCCGTGCAATAGGCATTAAATTTAATCCCACTCCCATGCAAACATGGTGAAAGGGCTCTATTAAAAAGAGTAGATCCTAGACAATACTAGATCTCTAGGTTAAAGGAGAATGAAACCTTTGGAACAAGATCGCTTGTGTGAAAACAGACAAATCAAAGAAACAGATCAACGAAAGTTCGAGAAAAATCGGACAAATAATGAGAAAGTTATGAGCATTTGAATATTGCGATCACTAATGCTATGGAGATAGCGAATTGGCAATGCGACAAAGATGTGTGATGTCACTTGTGAACAACTCTTTTTTCTTTATTTTTTTAATTATATACGAAGTTTGTCTCCTAATATACTTCTTTGAAATGGATATAATCAACTTTCATAAAAGCCTTGTATAAGGAGACTTTTCACTTATGTCGACTTTTCATTTTATGCATGTCCAAATCATGTAACGTGAGTAACCGACACATTCCAAAGATTTGCCAGGCGCATGATAAAATTTCCCAAGTTTTGTTTTTATACAAAGGATAGTCAGACTGTGTACTTTGTTGTGATAAGGAGATGTTTAGTTCCTATCAATAATAATGGAGTTACAGGTCCAAGTATGAGTCAAGGTGTCTCCAAATGTAACGTAAACGTGGAATAGCCCATATGTAACATTTTGAGGATTTTTTAAAAAGTTATTTCTCATAATACAATACTTGTATTATTGCATCTCTGGGAAGTTCTAATTTATTAAGTATGAAAATGTTATACCACAAAAGTTTCAATAATATAGTTTACCCTTTAATTAAAAGTTGATTTAAAAAAATTACGTATGGGACACCATGTCACGTATTAACCCGGGAGCACCGGCCCACTTCGCGGTTAGGCGCTCAGGAGCTCACCGTGTATTAACCCATACTCAAGGGACTAGGATAGATTATGGTCAAAATATCTAGCAAGATAAATTTTGAAAACAGAAATTATGCACTTACCACGATTATATGGATGACGGTAGTATCCTGACATCGAGGCACAGACTGGACATAAAAAAAAATGATAAGTTCTCTCTTCTACCCCTCTCGTTCGGCCATTTTTTGTTATGATTCATTTCTCCTCATTTCTGTTTTCACAATTTATCTTGCTAGATATTTTGACCATAATCTACCCTTGTCCCGTGAGTATGGGTAAATACATGGTGAGCTCCTGGGCCTGGGTTAGTCACGTATGGGACATTTACCCACATATGGGGAGATTTGTGTATAAAGTGAATGGAGAAAAACAAATTTTAAGAGTGCTCTGAAAAAATTGTGAAAATGGAAAAATATGAAAAAAAATTGAGAACAATAGAAATACACAAGAAATTCATGCAATCATGAAAAACAAGAAAAAAAAATTTGTTGAAAAATGGCTAATTTCCTTTTCAGTCATGTCAAATATGTCTCAATAGAACATTTCAAAAGAAAAGAACTTTTGTCATTTCCATATTTTAATTTATTTCAATTTTTGAAATTATGGGGAAAATTGTGAACATTTTCTGTGGGTACAAAATGCCCCATACGTAACTGACCCTACTAGACCAAAAGCTTCGGTCTCTGTTATGTAGGGTGTTCAGCTGAACTCCGTTGGCTTCACTCACCAAATACAAAGACTGAAGTTCTAGCGCGATCTGGGCAGGGGGACTCAATGGCCATATGTGTTTATGTACTACATGTACGTTCAGATAAAACAGGGAAGTGAAATTGCGCAACAGCCGTGGTAAGTCACTGTTTTTGTTCCTTTAACTTTATTTTTTTCCGTTTTTTGGGCAATTAATGCCAAGAGGGAATATCAATTTACATTTTGGTTGCGTTAATTTCGAAGTTTGATTCATTAAAGACAAAAATTGAAGAGCCCCGACGGGGATTTTGCACTGTAAGTCCCCTAATGGTAGCTGCACGATAGCGAGCCGTCTGTGTACGAGGAGAAATTTCGAAAAATTAAATAACTCCTTGAAACAGACGGCTGCCAGCTGTCTAGTCCCCTACATTTAATTAGAGGGTTTTAGATTCTCAACTTGAAAAAAATGTTTTAAAAATTGTCTTTTTTCTGTGTCCCATACGTAACGGCACATCTTTCCTCTCTAAAAGGCCAAGGTCATGTGTCACCATTTTTTTTGCATTGTCATTCCTCTCCTAGATGTCTACCATCATGAGTGTATTCAATCTAATCAAAGTCATTTAACACTATTTTTTAGGTCATTCAAACCTCTGAAATGTTCCATACTAAACGCGTGCAAATTCTCAGACTTTTTTTTTCTTTCTTTTTAACCCTTCCACAGGGTTCCTTTATTGAAATCACTGTAATACATACTTTCAAACAATTCTCAGACTTGCCCTCTAAAGACCAAGAATCACAAAAGTCATGAATACAAAAATCCTGCCATGTTTTACGAACGCCTCTTGCTTTCTTGCCTGATGTAGGAGGGGTCCTAAAGCTACGCACTTGATTTATCAGGCAAAGAAGTAGTATTTCCTGTGCATCAATTTCTAAAAAATGTCCATAGTATAGAAAAGAAATAAAAGGAAATATTACTCCAAAATTTCAAACATTTATTTGCTGGTTTTCTCTGCATTCAATGATTGCAGCCTCTTTAGAAAATTTGAATGGGATCCAGAGATGCCAAGTTCAAAGACCAGCTATGCGCGAGATTTTCTGTGAATCTGAGTGAGATCACAGACATTATGTACAATGTATATGGGGATAAGCTGTGATAGTTGCGCGAGACAGAGATTTGAGGGGATGACACTTGACAGAGTCCAAAATGCCGAGTCTCACGCATAATGCGTGAGAGTTGGTAGCTCTGAGGGATCATCTGTCACTCTGCAGTCACAATTCCATACACAGAGCTCAAGTGCATATTTATTTTGCCAGATTCAAGGGGGGTGCTAAAGGCATGGAGAAAGTTCAAAAGAGAGCAACTAAAACGTGGAGCGTTGTGGCCCTGTGGATTAGTCTCCGGACTTTGAAACAGAGGGTCGTGGGTTCGAATCCCAGTCATGGCGTAATTTCCTTCAGCAAGAAACTGATCCATGATGTGCTGCACGTAACCCAGGTGAGGTAAATGGGTACCGTAGGAAGTAATTCCTTAAGAAGCTGTGTGCGCTCTGAACGCCTAGCTTAGCCGGGTAATATCTATACCTGGTGGGGTCACTCACCAGCAGAGGGGACGCGTATGACCGTTACCACAAATGCAAGTAACCCCCTATTGCAGTCAATTTCAAGGACATTTTGTGAAATTTACCCCCCTATTTTCACGCAAAACAAGGACAAAATTGCGGTAAAATTGTACCTTGAAACACCCATAATTATAAGATTGTAAGGACACTTTTGCCCATTTCGCAAACTTACCCCTATTTACCATATTTCAAAGACAGGGCATTTATACCCTTTCCTCATTAGAGGAAATTGCAACACGGGCGTCAGAGTGGTCAGTCCTTAAAGATGACCAAGAGCCATGTCATACTGATACAATAATCCAAAAGAACTTTATTTTTCTTGAAAAACAAGTAGAATTCTTTGTAAAAATAAATGTAGAGTTGTCCACATAAAGATACAAAGCATGATGAGCGTGCCCTCTGCGGATGGGTGACTCGGCGACGGATTTTACTTCCCGTGATCATTCTCCCCTTTTTCCTGACCCCTATTTCCATCAGATCGAGGAAGGTGAGCACCCCTATTTTCAATATTTCGAGGAGTGTTCCGTCCCCGTGCGTTCCGTGAAATTGACCCCTTTTCCCGTGATTTTGGTAACGGTCATGCGGTCCCCAAGTCATATTGAGTGACCCCACCGGGGGTCACTCAATATGAGTATATAGGGGCCCTATATACATGATATAGGAGTGCCTTGAGCATCTAACAGGGTGGATATGTGCGCAGTATAAAATGCCTATTATTAAAAACTGATCTACAATACGGTACATGTTAGACAGCTGGCAGCCGTCTGTTTCGAGGAGTTTTTTCTCCTCGTACACAGACGGCTCGCTATCGTGCAGCCACCATTAGGGGACTTCCAATGCAAAATCCCCCGTCGGGGCTTTTCAATTTTTGTCTTTAATTAATAAAAATTTTGAAAATTAACGTGACTAAAATACAAATTTATATTCCCTCTTGACATTAATTGCCAAAAAACAGAGAAAAATGAAGTTAAAAGGAACAAAACCAGTGACTTACCTCGGCTGTCGCGCAATTCACTTCCCCGTTTAATCCGATATATGGCAATTGAGCTGAGTCCCCTGGCCCTGTCATTGCCTGTACAGATTGCGCTAGAACTTCGGTCTCTGTATTTGGTGAGTGAAGCCAACAAAGTTCAGCTGAACAACCAACAAACTCACCAAATAAAAAAAAGGCAGTGTATACAGCCACACGCGTGTGTCTTTACCATCCAGCCACACGCGTGTGGTTATATCCAGAACACCTATCTGTGGATACCGCCACACGCCGCCAGTATAACAGTAAAACACGGTACCGTATGTAGGTCTGACGTCTATATCACGATCAAAGTAACCTCATTTCTTCATTAAATTCTTACATTCTAAACCCCTTTGATATCCTTAGATCGTTTCAATTTCATTCTCACCGTCTTCTCTCCTTGCTTTTCTTGTCTTGTTACAAACGGTCGTCTGTTTAACAGCAAATTCTCTTTTTTCTACTTGTGTCGATTCTGGCTTCCTTCGCGGTGGCAGACCCATACAGCGTTAGCGCAGCGCAGTACTAGTAGACATACACAGTTCATAATTCGTACCAAACGTAAACCCAAACTGTGAATGTCTGCCACCGCGAAGGAAGCCAGAATCGACACAAGTAGAAAAAGAGAATTTGCTGTTAAAAAGAGACGACCGTTTGTAACAAGACAAGAAAAGCAAGGAGAGAAGACGGTGAGAATGAAATTGAAACGATCTAAGGATATCAAAGGGGTTTAGAATGTAAGAATTTAATGAAGAAATGAGGTTATTTTGATCGTGATATAGACGGTCAGACCTACATACCCGTACGTGTTTTACTGTTATTACTGGCGGCGTGTGGCGGTATCTACAGATAGGTGTTCTGATATAACCACACGCGTGTGGCTGGATGGTAAAGACACACGCGTGTGGCTGTATACACTGCCTAAAAAAAAATAATAAATCTCCTCGAAACTGACGGCTGCCAGCTAGCTGTCTAGTTCCAACCATACAACTTTATTTACCTTGTTCTCGGTTTTCCATATTCACTGATCGACTTTTCCCACTTTGTCTCTCACAACTGATAATTAAAGTTTCCTTTCTCTGAGTCTGATCCGAGTGGTCTGATCTACATAATTTAGGAGCACAATGCATATCCGCCGTATATAGCTAGGCTAGGCCTACCGGTACGTACTGTCATCGTCGACCGCAGCGAGCCAGGCGCCGCCCCCGCCCCTACGGTTAACATACTACGGTAGCCTCCATGGCCATGGTTTCAGCAAATTTGTAGAAGAATTAAAGTTTCAATGATATATGTCTTAGAATGAGGAAGAAATTTGTATGTATGAAGTTTTATTCAAATTAATGTAAAGATTTGTTCATATTAAGCTTATTGACACTGAATAGGTCATGATACGGTTGTCGAATGGGGCGTTCCAAGAAACTTACAATCGATTACTGGTCTTTATTCCGGTCCATAAAATTGTGTATGATTTTTTTTTAATTAATACTTCCTCATTAATCAGTTTGATTGAAGAGTATGGTAAACGAGGGAGGAAAAGAGAATCTTAACTTGAGTTTTATATACAGATTATAAGTGTATTTCCGTAATTCAGATCATGTTGTTGCTGTACCCAGATTATAAGTTGTTAAAGAAATGTGAGCAGATTGATTCTAAGTTTAAATTTGAAATTCTTACCATGTTATAAGGTTTATGCGTAAACTTGAAACAATCATGTTTTAATGATGTCATGTTATATTTATTTTTACACGTGATATGAGGATAAAATAAATATGATTAAAAAAATAATAAATCATGTCTTGCAATTAATTTACATTTGTGATTAATTAATTGTTGCTCTCACTGGCGTAAATCCGTGTTGACGGGTGGGGGGATGACTGAAATATTTTGGCTTTTTCTTTGCAATCATGTTTTTAGATATGCAAGGTATTGTCATTGATATGTCCACAGTGGCGTGTATGGCAAGCCGTTTGTACCATAAAGGCGATAAACCGAGTTTATCGCCGATAAACTCGGTTTTTCGGTCGATAAACAGAGTATATCGACCGAAAAACTAAGTTTTTCACCGATAAACTCAGTTTTTCGGCGATAAACTCAGTTTATCAAGTGATAAACTGAGTTTATCGCGAGAAACTCTGTTTATCGTCGAAAACATTATGAAAAATACGAGACATTTGGCTTCCTCCTGCTCGTACGCACGGGCGTCCGTCGATATAACACATGATATTTTTATGAAAATATGCACCCTTTTTCTTAAAAGTTGATGGAGAGGGGGAAAAATTAATCGTATCAAGTCGGGGTATTCAGTAATGAGTACAGGAGAAAGTATATTTCACTGATTTTCATGATTCATTCCATTTGATTAACTCATCTATTCGTGTTTTGGGGCTAATCTTTCCCTTACGCATTGCTTTTTGGCAGAAGTTCTATGGAAAATGCACCTTTTTTCACACAAACTTTGAGACACTCTGTATTCATTCCCCCATTGCTCGAGAATGAATGGGCAGTTAACGACGGGGTTAAAGATTTATTGAGGAACGGAATGTATATTTCATGAAAATGAAAGCCATTTCCCCATTGGATGTTATCTTCAATACGTGTTTTTTAGATGAAGTTAGTTGTCGAATAGGCTCTCCTGGCATTTGAGGTCTCTATCGGTGACGTCACTCAGGATCGTCATGCCTGAACCATCGGCCGGGCAGGGGTCGCAAGTATGATTTATGCATAATGCACTCGATATATACAATAATCTTGTCCTCCCGTTCAAATGAATGTGAAACTCATATAATTTTCATCAGAGCATTCAACAGGAGTACTGTAGTACACATTTCTTTGTTGTAAGTGAATTAAAGTCCCTCCAGTGAGTTTGATCACCCCTATTAAGAAAATGTATCACCCCTACGTTGTAACACAGTCAGCTGTTTGCACTCAGGGTCACTCCGTGACCTGTGTGTGCGTTCAAGAGTTGTACACGATTTTCTGTCTCATTGAGGCAGAAATCTTTCATAATGACTAAGTTTATCGCCGATAAACAGAGTTTTTCTTGATAAACTAAGTTTATCAAGTGATAAACTGAGTTTATCGAGATAAACTCTGTTTATCGGCGATAAACCGAGTTTTTCAGCGATAAACAGAGTTATTTCGATAAACTATGTTTATCACTCGATTAACTTAGTTTATCGCCGAAAAACTAAGTTTAACGCCGAAAAGCTTAGTTTTTCGCTCAATAAACTAGGTTTCTCGATTTCGATAAACTAAGTTTTTCGAATTGAAAAACTTAGTTTATCGAAATTGAAAAACTCAGTTTATCGAATCGAAAAACCTAGTTTTTCAAATCGAAAAACTTAGTTTATCGAAATTGAAAAACCTAGTTTATCGCCGATAAACTACGTTTTTCAAATCTGATAAACTAAGTTTTTCGAATCTGATACACTGAGTTTGTCGAAGAACGCCATTTGTCCCATAAAGGCGATAAACTAGGTTTTTCAAGTGATAAACTGAGTTTATCGAAGAACGCCATTTGTCCCATAAAGGCGATAACCTAGGTTTTTCATGTGATAAACTAGATTTTTCAATTTCGATAAACTAGGTTTTTCGATTTTGATAAACTAGGTTTTTCGATTCGATAAACTAGGTTTTTCAAAATTGAAAAACTTAGTTTATCAAATAACTCTGTTTATCAAGTGAAACACTTAGTTTATCGCGAAAAACTCTGTTTATCGGCCATGTAGTGGGCGATAAACTTAGTTTTTCGCCGATAAACAGAGTTTATCTCGATAAACTCTGTTTATCACTCGATAAACTTAGTTTATCAAGAAAAACTCTGTTTATCGGCGATAAGTTTTTCGACGATAAACAGAGTTTCTCGCGATAAACTTGATAAACTGAGTTTATCGCCGAAAAACTGAGTTTATATATCGGTGAAAAACTTAGTTTTTCGGTCGATAAACTCTGTTTATCGCCTTTATGGTACAAACGGCTTGCCATAGGCGTGCCGTGGGTCACGGCATAGTGGGGGCACCAGCAAAATTTTTAAATCACTGAGTGAGCGCGCGAAGCGCGCTCAGTTGCTAGTTATACTGACCTAATAGAGACATTTTAAGGACAATGTCATTAAACGGAAATGTATCTCACTGATCAAATAATGCGAGCGCGAAGCGCGAGCTGAAATTTTTTTATATTCACACCTAAAAAGGGACATTATAATCAAATTTGTGTAATCATGATAGGTACCTGTCTCGCTAAACAATGCGAGCGCGAAGCGCGAGCTGAAATTTTTGTATATTTTGACCCCAAACAGCGAGATTTTAAGAAATATCTTTTTAGGAATCCATTAAGAGTATGCATTTCTCACCATAAGCATCTACCAAGCGCTTGCTGATTTTATTAGAATTACATCTGAACACATGAAACATTTTTGTAGTCATTGCAATCATGATTATCATATGCATCTCACTAATCAAATTTTGCGAGCGCGAAGCGCGAGCTGAAAATTTAGATAATTCAGACCTGAAGTGGGGCATTCTAAGGTTTCTTGGTAGGAATTAACTAGGACCATACATATTTCATTAACCAAATGATGCGAGCGCGAAGCGCGAGCTGAACATTTTTGATATTCCTTCTGTAGTCATTGCAATGTCCCTTCTGATCTGAAGAGCAGACATATCTCACCAATCCACTAATGCGAACGTTATCATGGACAGGAAATGTTTCATACGTACGAAGACCTTAACATGGGGCAATCACTTTTTGATTCATGTAAAAGAAGCATTCGCCACTACATAAAACAATGATAATTCAAGTGCTGGGAAATATATTTGGTTTATATTGACTTGAAAACGGAATGTTTTAGTACAACAGGTTTATATATCTCTTTAAACAGACAGTGCGAGCACCAGAACAATGAAGACGTAGGCCCTGGGCAAATTATGTTTCATAAAGTTATGATAAAAAGTAAACATTTCTTATGTAAAGTAACATAACAGAATAAAATATAGTATAACATTCTAATGAATAATATTTTCTTATTTCCCACTACGTTTCTCTCCCTTTCTCCCTCTTTTCTCCTTTTCCCCGTTTTTTTGTTTCGGGGGGGATGTGCCCCCATGCCCCCCCCCGTAGTTACCCCCACTGTATGTCCATATGTCAAATACCCCTCCAATATATTATCTTTTTTCCCATGATGGTTAAATGGTTTTATTAGAGATTACATTAAAAATTGTTTCACGTTCCATCTATATCCCTTCCCAAAGACCCCAACATTGATGAATTGGAAGAAACGGGGGTTTTTCTTCCATGTTATAATAAGGACATAAGTATTTCGTTTGGAAATGGTGAACTGGCTCTCTATTTGCATTTTATGATTCAATAATATTGTTTTATTTGTTAAGCGGGATTTTAGGAAGAATTTTCACCAATAAAACAATTATCTTGTGATTTTTTTTTTTCATTTCTTTCGTAAAAAGTGGGGGGATGTTTGTACAGGCCATCCCCCTCCTCGAAAACTGGGGGGAGGGGATATATCCCCCCATCCCCCCGGATTTACGCCAGTGCTCTGCTTCTTGCAACAAGATTCACTGTCATACGCATCTCACTAATCAAATATTGCTCATTGGGGACAAATGCCCCCTGCCTCCCTGTTGGTGCCGTAAATGGTCGGGGGCGGAGCAAACCGCGGGTACATACACAGCACATAACTTCAAGGCACTTGCGGATAATAAACGAAATATTGAGGCAGCACAATATAGCAAATGTGGTAAAATTTGTTAAAAGTCGCCAGAGCGAATTAAAGCAAGCCAGAACTTGAATTTTGACCTTAAGGATGGTCCGGGCTGAAAATATTTATATCTTAATACATAGAATTGAGCAAAATGCCGAAAATTTCATCCAAATCGGATAACAAATAATCTCGGGGGGGGGGCACTTATATTGACGAGTGGATACCATGCGCGACCAAAAAACAAGTGGTGTTTTTTTTTCATGATAGGGCACGTTACGTACGTAACGTGATAAGGGTTAAAAACACAAAAATATTGAAAAAAGGGTATCTATTTCGCTCGGAAAAATGTACGTGTTTAGGGTCAAATATGCGGGGATGATGAAACAAGATTCAAATGTTTATAAAGGATGTCCTTTTGCCCCAATACGTGTTTAGAGTCCGATTTGCGCGAGGTGTGAAGGTGCAGCAGCTAGGGGCCGCCGACTAAACCAAAATAATGGTGTCTAAAGGTAAAACCGACGACCGACAGACGCGTGACATAATAAAATATCTTTGTACTTGTTTAAGGGGTTCATTTCAGGGAATACTTGCATCGTTAGGGGGTGCATTTTCAGAATATTCAATTCAAGTTTATTTTGCTCTCTGCATAAAAAATGAACAAAAATGTGGTAAAATACATAGGAACAAAGTTTACATACCATCAAAGACATAAAAAAAGCATTGAGAGGGAAGCAGCCAAAAAGGAAAAGAATATCCTTATAAAAGGCCGACCCAACTTACTTAAAAAGAATGATAATTATTGACAATATCAAAAGTAAAAAAGACAATTAGGAGACAAATGGTAAGATTTAGATTATATATATAAAAAAAATATTTACAAACAGGTTTAATTATCAAATATAAAGTTTCCGAAGTTACGTTTGAAAATATTAAAAGAACAAGATGTTTTCAAATTAACCGGCAAAGAATTCCAAAGTAGTGGGCCACGAAAGAAAATAGATTTATGAGAAAGTTCTTATTTTAGGAAAGTGGAAGTTTGCAGCATTTCTAGTAGGGTATTCATGAATATTATGATTTAATTTAAAACAGTTCAATAAAAGAGAAGGTAAAAGTCCTTTAGAACATAGATACATAAAAAGTCCCATTTCATACTTGTACATGTCATAAATATTTAAAATTTTAAGTGATTGAAAAATAGGATAAGAATGGGCGTAAAAAGGGGAGTTGTTTATAATTCTGACTGCACGTTTTTGAAGTTTATGTAATCTGTCTAAATTAATAAATTGCTGTACTTGTTTAGGGGCTCGATTCTGGGAATATTTGCCAATAGTAATTTGTTTCCAATACTTGTTAAGGGTAGGGTTTCACACGCCAATACTTGTTAAGGTGTGCATTTTCAGAATAATGGAAAATACGCGTTTAGGGTGCTTTTCAAGACCCCGTGGTCAGTCGCCTATGGTATCCACTCGTCAATGGAAATGCCCCCCCCCCGGGCAAATAATAAAGTTATTGAAGTTTAGCAATATTTTGTGGAAACAGTCGTCATGAATATTCGGGGTCCGACCACTTGACCGAAGGTCCACGAGGCCGAGGGTCCGCGAAGGCCCGCGAGACCGACTTTTTTTCCCTTCATCGGTTGCCGCGGTCGAGTGGTTTAAGACGCCTCGTTGCAGTGCGTAACAGGTGCCTGTTAACGGGAGGGGGGGGTGCCAAATAATTCCCGGTAGCTCAATAGAATCAGTGGCGTTGCTAGGATTTCATGACTCATGAGAAAGAGACACATTATCTCACCAACAAATTATAATGCGAGCACGCGCCTGGTCACCACCGCCCTAGCGGTGGTGAAACACGTACTGCGCGCACGAAACGTCTCTCTACAAAGTAGGGGGGTGTGGTGCAGGGAGGGGGTGTTTCTGCTACAACTTACGATCAGAGGGTCGATCCGGGGGGGGGGGGGCAAACATATCGTTTACCCCCCCCCCCCCAAGAATTCCGGATGTGTAAAAATGAAATAAGATTGTAATGTTAGACAGAAATCGGCAAGCGAAATTGAAATGCACAACTCGTTCTTTATTCAAAATCGTGCTCAAAATGTCCGTTTTTTCAGAGTGGAATATAAAAATTTTCAGCTCGCGTTTCGCGCTCGCATCACTTCTTTAGCAATAAACCCATACTTTTCATGATTAAATAGGTGAATAGAATGTCCCGTTTTCAGGTAAACCTAAAAAAAACCTCCCGCTTCGATTTGTAATAATATTTGGTTGGATATACATCTTGTTCTTTATCAAAAACGTCCATTAAACTGTCAATTTTTTTCAGATCGAAATATCAAAATTTTCAGCTCGCGCGCTTGCGTCAAATGTTCTTTTAGTTACCCATCTTAATTATTGTTACCAAATGCTTGGAATATCAAGCTTTCAACCGGCAACCGATGAAGAGAAAAAAAGTCGGTCTCGCGGACCCTCGGTCTCGCAGACCAGGCGCGTACGCAAGGGGGGGGGTGGGTTAGGGGGTTCAACCCCCCCCCCTTTTTTTTTTTTTTTTTTGCTTGTCTCCCCAGAGGTCGGTCTGGTCAAGGAGTTATCGGGCAAGCGCCTGATAACTTCTTGGTCTGGTTACGGACAGTTCCCCTACCCAATAATGTATATGACAGCAATAATGAACAGAATCTCATGTTTCCGACGAAAAACACAGAAAAAATTTCCGCTCGCTTCGCTCGCTCCATTTTATTATATCTTTTATTTCCGCATGTCGCCGACATGATCACGGTATCGCCATTAACAAGGCCATACATGATTATCATGATGTATACTTATGAATACAAGTGAACCAAGACAAAGACATACGTTTTCTTACAAAATATGTTTTACCAATATGAAAACCAAAATGACGGAAAACGCTAAAATGTTGGTTAGCTCGCTCCGCTCGCTCGTAATAATTTATGAAATTCCATAAGTATCTAGTCTCCTGTTCAAGGCCGTATTATGAGTGTTACTAATAGAAGGACATAGCATCGACTATGATTTACTAACAAACTATTGACAAGAAATGTATGTTTTGACGGGAAAACGCGAAAATTTCGGCTCGCTCGTAATCATTTATGAAATTTCTTAAGTTTCTAGTCTCTTGATCAAGGCCATATCATGAGACTTACGAGCAGAAGGACATGTATCATCAACTAATATGTAATCATTACCAACAAGCTATTGAGAAGAATTGTATGTTTTGACGGAAAAACGCAAACATTTCGGCTCGCTCGCTCGTAATTATTCATGACATTTCTCAAGTTTCTAGTGTTCTGATCAAGGCCATATTATGAGTGCTACGATCCGAAGGACATGTAGCATCGACTATGATACCAACAAACTATTGAAAAAAAGGTTATGTTTTCAACGCAAAAACGAGAACATTTCTGCTCGCTCGCGGGTCATGACCACACTGTTACATACCCCATCCCCACTTAAATGTTATTGTCTTATTTGCAGCGCTGAAAAAAAAAAAAAAAAAATCATCACCTCCCCCCCCCCCCCCGCTCATCACTTTTTAGAGACTGGGCGGGAGATTTAAAAAAAATCAGCTCGAAACCCCTCCCCCCTTTCAAAAATCCTGAGTACGCGCCTGTCGCAGACCCTTGGTCTAGCGGACCCTCGGTCTCGTGGACCCTCGGTATAGCGGACCTTCGGTCTAGCGGGCTGTCACCGAATATTCATTAGCTGATGATGTCACATATCTCCACTTTCCTTTTTCTTATGTTATTACATAAAATCATATATTTTTCGTCATTTCATACTTGTGTGAATAATGAAATAAGTTGCAGCAATTAGTATTTAATGCACTAAATCAGTTGTCAATCCAATTTTTCTACTTCTTGTAGGAAAAAAAATTAATAGACCTAATTTCATATAATAAAATACAAAAGAACAAGTAGGGATGTGACATCATCAGCCCATGCATGCACCTAATGAATATTCACGATGATAGTTTTCACAAAATATTGCTAAGGCTTTAAAATTCAATAACTTTGTTATTTATTATCCAATTTTTATGGAATTTTCGGCATTTTGCTTAGTGAATTCTACTATATATTTTAAGCTATAAAACTTTCAGCCCGGACCATCCCTTTAATTCAATAAAAAGATTTTGAAATTAAATCATAATTATAACAACTTTGAAAATTTCGCCAAAGTAAACATTGAGAGGCCTTTTACGGTATTCTAGCAGGCGTAAAACTTATCATGCTTTATGATCGACGTAGGGGGATGTAAAACTATAGCCCCGGTTGACTAAGGATTTTTTTTGTCCTGATTGCGACCATTATTGCATAAAATTTAGCAAGCTAGTCGATATACGCCACCCACCTTTCTTCCCGTTCTTTATATCTTTTAATCCTCGGCAGCCCGGTCGTGTGATTAACAGGTACGTATATTCTTTTTTTTCCTGTCCCTTTTCTTTATATTCTGATTTTCAGTTTTAGCTTTTGGTACCTTCATTTCCCGTCTTTTTTTTCTTTTTCTTTTTTTGCATATTCCTCACAATTATGGAGTGCGTGGGAAGGCCTTAGGAGATACCTCTTGAATAGGAAGCAATATGCCTTTTTCAACCGCGTAGCCAGGATTTCATTTGGAGGGGGCGGTAAATGCACGCGAAGCGTGCCAACCGTGCCAACTCTTACAGAGCGCGCGATGCTTGCTCCCTAGGGGGTGGGTGCAGGGAGGGGGAGTTTCCCCCTCCCGCGCGAAGCTTTTAGTGTTTCATAAATTAAAATGAAAAGGAGCCGTTTCGCTAGTCTCTAGTACCTCCAATTCGGATGACTATATTGCGATTTTGAACCTTGTTTTCAAATGATTGTGAATGCACAAAAGAGGTATACAATGAAGGAAATTAAAATAATAAATCCGCGCGAAGCGCGGAAGCTAAAGCGTTTTATCAAATTTTCTTGCCATAAAAGGGTCCCGAGAAAAGGATTTTCTCAAAGATATATTGAATACTTTCTTTGGAAAGATCAGATCATTGATTACAAACAATTTAGCAACAGTGCATATTTTTAACTCGCAAAACAGAGGAGAAGATTGGTAGAAGAAGATATTCCTCCCCGCGCAGAGCAATGAAACTCTGAAATTTCAAAGGGCGGACGTTTCATCAAATGTAGATGAATACCAAATCGGCTCTAATTCAATTGATTTTCTAAGATTATTGAACTTCTTTACAAGGAATATAGTGCGCAAAAAGTTGAAACTTCTGCGATTTATTGAAACTATGTATCTATATAAAAAAGGATGCCTAATTTTTTTTGACTTATCCTGAAGCGCTTCATTTTGAATATAAAGAAACTTAAGTGTCATTCAAAATTTCAAACTGAGGGCGCAAAACAGGACAGGAGATGAATGTATACAGGGAAATGACATGAAGTTTAATACAATTTGATAAAAAATATTGTACTTTATTTAATACGACACGAACGAAATTAGGAACCTGTTTGCCCCAAAATTATGGTTGTTTAGTAATGAGCTGAAAAGCGGGAGAAGTTGACTTTATGTAGGTGACGGCAGAAACTGATATAAAGATTTTACCCGCCCGGAGCCGACCAGACCAGAAGTTGCGCGATCAATTGAAAAAAAAGATAACTACATATATTTACTTCGGTCTAACCTTACTCAAATTCATACCCTAATGTTTACAATTTTAACTTTAACTGGCAAGAAGCACATAGCTGAGGTGGAAAAACAGGGTTAGAGAAAAGGTGGGGAAACAATGGAGAACTTCAATATTGTCATCTAACCGCGCGCAGCGCGGAAGCAAAATTCATATATAAATTTAGAGCAAGAAGAGTGAAGGAGTTTCTCTTTTGAGAAAAAAATAAAGAATAATAAAAAAAACACTAAGCTACCTTCCTTTCTTCCCTTTCCTCCCTTCCCTTTTCCTTTTCTCCTCTATTTTTTACCTTCTTTTTTTTTCTTTTTGGGGACTTTTTTTTTTTGGGGGGGGGGGGCGACCGCCCCCCCCCCTGGCTAAGCGCCTGGTCTTTTTAAACGGGTGCAATTCTCAAATGAAAAAAAAAAAACTGAATAATTGTGGAGTTCCACAGGGTAGTACCGATTCTGTTTGATTGATTGATAACGAATTTATTCATTCCAAAATTTTAACAAAGTTACAAAGTAAAGCAAAATATAATATAACATTTTGAAATGAAATAGGAACCTTCTGGAAAGTAAAGCTTGTTATCAAAGGTTTTCTTCAATAAATAAGACATATCAATGCAAAAAACAATATATATCTATATATAATATACAAATCATATCGTTCTTGTTGAAGTTCAAAATACAAGTCATCATATCTTTCTTGTAAAAATTATATGTAAATCCTTGTTAAATATGTATATTTGTTTTACATATTCTCCCAAGGAAAAGATAAACAAGGCTGGATTATATCACAAGATATGAAAAATGAAAAGGACACACAAGCATTGGCGGCGGAAGCCAAAAGGAGCCCAGAAGGAAAAAAACCAGTTCCACTGGACCAGTATATTTTTAACTGGTAACTCTGGAAATTGGAACATCGGTTTACTGGTCTAACTGGTCATACTGGTCCAGTTAAAAATTAAACTGGTCTTGAAGTACTGGAATTTTATACTGATCTTGTTACTGGTGGTTGTTACTGGTCTCACTGGTCCTTAGACTGGTCGAACTGGTTCTCGTACTGGTCTTACTGGATCAGTATATTACATGCATTTGGTTTGTTATATACCATGGCCAGTGAAATGTGATGGAAAAGATAGTAAATTAATCTTTCTACTGTTATTTTGAATGTGATGTATGAAATTACACATTTTTATTGTGAATTAATTAGTTCACACACTTATTTTGAAGGTTTTCAAACAACAATGAGTGCTATTGCAAGGATATTCCATTATAAATCCTGATTTTTCTTTAAAAACAGGAAATATGCAAATGAGGTAAACCACGTGATCAGCATCATCAGAATAACTGGTATCTCTGGTCTTGACCAGTTTAATTTCAAACATTGAATTACTTTAGACCAGTTGACTATATATCAGAGGAAGACATCTTGCTTTGATCTTAATCATAATTAGAGGAAATAATTATTTTAATGTTAATATCATAACTTGATAATTATGATAATATTAACAATCATTACAATTATCAATAACAATAATAACAGTAATAAGAATGATTACAACAATTATCATAATAATCATAATGATAATAATTGTGATAATCATAAGAGCAATGATGATAACAATGATAAATGATAACGATAACAAGTTTCTCTGAATTGCAAGATTCATTTTTCATAATTTGATAAATGATCTGACTTGAAAGTCATTATTTATTGGACCAGTATACCAGAATGCAATTGTTTGAACTGGTCTCCAGTTCATTTTTACTGGTCCAGTTAAAAATCAATTGGTCCAGTAAACATATACTGGAAACCAGTAAAAATCTACTGGAAACCATTTATTGGACCAGTAACACCAGTTTAATGAAAAACAATTTAACTGGTACAAGGGCGCCGGAAGCGGGGGGGCAGGGGGGCACTTGCCCCCCCAAATAAAATTTTTGGGGGGCAAAACGAGATTTTGCCCCCCCCCCCAATGTGCCCCCCTGAAAGTAGAAAAATGATAAATTATTTAAGGACAAAAGTAAACGAAGGCACTTTTCTGCCTGAAAATTGTCATCTCCATTGTCAAAAATGAAAAAAAAAATTGCCCCTGACGGGGCAAATATAAGCCTAGCGTCTTTTGACGAACAGTTCCTCTGTGAAACATACCTTTGATAAGCCCCTTTTCCATCTTATTACAGTGTGATAACGTTTAACCTTTTAATGAATACATTTCAGACTAAAAGCGAATGGCAAATTGATAGTGGTCCACCAATGATTAGGTTTATAACTCTATGATGCTGGCTGTGTCGTCTAACAACGCGCGGTCGCCCAGAAACGCTCAGACCGGACCCGATATCGCTAACGCGCGTGAACACTAGTTACTCGAGCTGTCGAGCAACATAATGTAATCTATGTCCGGGGGGGCACTTACATTGACGAGTGGATACCATGCGCGACCAAAAAAGCACGTAAAAAGGATGTCTTTTTCACGATAGGGCACGATAAGGGTGTCAAAAACACAAAAATAATGAAAAAAAGGTATCTATTTCGCTAGGAAAATTACGTGTTTAGGGTCGAATTTGTGGGGATGATAAAACAAAATTAAAATGTTTTATAAAGGATGTCCTTTTTGCCCAACACCTCGTGTTTAGAGTCTGATTTGCGCAAGGTGTAGAAGGTGGGGGTCGTACTAAACCAAATAAGGTAAAGCAGACGACCGAAGGACCCGTAACAATAAAACATTCCTGTACTTGTTTAGGGGTTCATTTCAGGGAATATTTGCTAAGAGTATCGTTTTGTTTCCAATACTGGGTAGGGTTTCACACGCCAATACTTGTTAAGGGGTGCATTTTCAGAATATGGAAATTACGTGTTTAGTGTGCTTTTCGAGACCCCATGGTCGCGCAAGGTATCCACTCGTGAATGGAAGTGCCCCCCCCCCCGATCTATGTCATAGCTGTCAAGCCCAGAAACTTGTTTCAATATTTTTATTTTCAACTAAATATAAATTGAGTTAATACAGTGATAACAAGTCAGTGCCCTAAAGAAAATACCAAGGTCATTTCAACTCAATATAGACATGTTATCAGAAAATTACACACAGAATAATCATGTGTAGAGGATTATAATTTGTGAAAATGGTGAATCCCACTCGAAAGCAACTTATTATCCGAGATATGAATAAAAATGTAAATAAAAAAAGAAAAAAATAAGCGTTACAGTACTGCTCTACTATAAAAAAAAAATCTTAAGATATTTTCACAGCCTCGTATTTTCCTCTATTCCTTTTCATTGGCATGATTGGAAGGCGTTTTGTCTGATACTATTTCAGCTCATATGATATAGCACTTATGTATTTTAGATTCCAAAACTTCTTCCCATTACCTGTTACTAATCAGATCGAGATGGCAGCTATGTTCTCTGGTTCATCCCAGCTTTTGTTATTCATGGACGTTTGCAAAAAAAAAAACGATCCGGGAGTGGGTGGGCTGCAAGACCTAAATTTTCGAAGAAACTTAAGAGCGAGGGGGTTTGTGATGGGGGAGCTTTTGCATTTTCTACAATAAAATTGAAGGATTTCGTGCACACTTTTGGTGAATTTTGCCCTCTCGATCGGCGGCCCCCGGCTGCGTACGGTCATGTTTGTCACCTTAAAGTCTTTAAAAGGCCTATATTACATTGGTTTGAAACAATTTCGTTCGCAATAAGGCTCGTAATTTGCTGGAACTGCGACCCTGATCATGAAGAAACACCAGTCTGGGTCAGAAGAAGGAGCAAGAAGAACTCCAAGACTGTTTAATTCTCAAGAAATTTATATTTGAATGCTCTTAGAAACGCAACTTTTATGCTCCATTTTTACACAAAGTCCTTTTCGGGGGGGGGGGTCCCACAGCCTCTCCCGCTCGATCGCTTCGGTATCTAACGCTGTCAAGAATATTGTGCCCCTTCGGGATTTTGCCCCCCCCCCAAACTGAAAGTGTTCCGGCGCGCCTGAACTGGTATTACTAATTGCTTCAACTGGAATGCAATTGTTGAACTGGTCTCCAGTTTAGTTTTACTGGTCCAGTTAAAAATCAACTGGCCCAGTAAAAATATACTGGAAACCAGAAAAATTCTACTGGACAAAAACGTTACAAAAAAGTACGTGACAGAACGGTACAAGAACAAGACATGACAAAGTTATACCACAACAAGACGGACGAAATATTACAACAGACAAATAAAAAAGACAACAACAACAAAACAAAGGACAAAAACGAGAAAAAGAAAAAAAAAAGAACAAATCTGCACAGGTAGAGCGAATGAAAGGAGACGGGAAAAGAAGCGACATACAGGCAGGAGGGGGGGGGGACAGAAGATCCATAAGATATCCTATAAGTATGATGAATGATGTGAGTGTTATAGTTATTGGTTAGATGTTTTTAAGTGCTCTATTGAAGCTATGAATAGTTGGCTTATTTCGTAAAGTTTGCGGAAGTGAATTCCAAAGTTTGATACCAGAAGATATGATCAGTTTGTTTAATAATGTCCTCGTTCTAGGTAAATGGAAAAGTCCAGCAGATCTTGTAGGGTAGTGATGTACATTGATATTTCGTGTAAACATAGAATAAAATACGTCTGGTAGTTCATCTTTACTAAGGTTGAACATAAAAGATCCAAGATTATAATGGTAAACATCATGTATCTTAAGAATCTTGAGTTTTAAAAAGAACATTCGTATGTGCCCGGTAATGAGAATGGCAAATAACGCGCAAAGCTTTTTTCTGAAGTAGTAAGAGTCTATTCAAATGAAAATCAGCACAACTCCCCCATGCAATAATACAACAGTTCAAATGCGGGAGTATCAGTGTAGAGTATAAGTTTAATAATATACGAGTCGGGAAATAGAATTTAACTTTATTTATAATTCCAATATTCCTTGAAATTATTTTGTATGTGTTATCTATATGTTCTTTCCATGACAGTCTCTTGTCGATAGTTACTCCTAGAAATTTCGTACTTAATACTCTTTGAATATTAATATTATCAAAAGTAATGTTACCTGAGAGTTCATCAATGATATTGCTGAAGAGCATGTAATTTGTTTTAGTGAGATTAAGCGATAATTTGTTGGCTTTCATCCACTCTGAGACTAGTTCTAATTCTTTATTGAGTGTGTCAAGTAAATGTTTGGGGTCCTTATGGGAAAAAATATATTTGAGTCGTCGGCAAAAATAATGAATGATAAAGCACTTGATGATTGATAAAAATCATTAATGTAGACCAAAAAAAGAAGCGGACCAAAGATTGAGCCTTGAGGGACTCCACATGAGATAGATTTTGGAGGGGAATTTACATTTGCTATGGAAACATATTGCTGCCTACTGCTGAGGTAGTTCCTGAACCACTCCAAGGCTATCCCTCTGATTCCATAATAATTAAGCTTGTATAAAAGGATATCATGGTTGATTGTGTCGAAAGCCTTCAGTTGGAGAAGTCCAGGAACACCCCAACAATACGCTCATACTTGTCAATTCCATTGGCAATCTTATTGATCATTGCCAACAGGGCATGAGTAGTACTATGTTTTTCGCGAAAACCAAACTGCAGGGGATAAAACAATTTATGTATATTAAGAAACTTTGTCGTGCGTACAAAAATTACTTTTTTCCAAAACCTTCGAAATGCATGTCAATAATGATATGGGTGATAATTTCCCAGCACGGTGTTGTCGCCTTTTTTAAAAACAGGGATTACTCGGGCTTGCTTCAATGATGGAGGTACAACTCCTGTAGAAAGATACAAATTAAAGATGTAAGTCAAAGGTTTAATAATATGTATCAGGTTTCTTTTCAGGAGAATGTTACTTATATCGTCACATCCTGAACTTATTTTATTCTTTAGTCCAGAAATTATATCAGCTAGTACCTTTACGACTGTTGGTGTGAAATATATCGAATTTGGATTTGGGACATTAAGAAAAGATGTGAAGTGTTTAGAAGAAGCAGAGATAGTGCTGGCAAGATTTTGGCCTAAGGATGCAAAATAGTCATTAAAAACATTTGCTAAGGCAAGGGGATCCTCTCCCAATTCACCATCAACATTTATTTTCGCGGGCGTAGACATTTTGAAGCTACCTTGTATAACGTTTTTTATAACTTTCCATGTATTTTTAACATCGTTTCTATAGAGGTCAAATTGATTATGAAAATAATTCTTTTTACATCTTCTTAGTATACCTGTCAGAATATTTTTGTAGTCTGTGTACTTTTTCTATTACTGTCGCAAGGCTTTGAAATAGTTTTTAAGTAAAGGTTGTTCTTTCTGTTTATTGAGCGCAAAATGCTATGTGTGATCCATGGGGACCTTGGAACCTTTTTGTAATTAGAGCGTTTGAATCGCACCACAGGAAAAGAGCTATTCATTAATGGATTCATTTTATTCATAAAAGCGTCAAATGCATCCTCGGCATTTTGAATACCGTAAATTTCTGACCAGTCAACATTTCCTAACTCTTCATTGAACAGATTCATATTATTTTCAGAAAAAAATCACGTCGAGTATTATGATCAACTTGTTGTTCAGTGGCGTTGGTATCTAGTTTAAAATGCGAAAATATGGGAAAATGGTCCGACAAATCAGAAAGAATTATTCCCGTAGAGAGGGTACTTCTGGTATTTGTGAATATATTGTCGATGAGAGTAGCCGATGTACCTGTAATTCGAGTTGGCTTGGTTATCAAAGGAAGGAAACCTGCTGTCATTATTACATCCGAAAAAGTTTGAACAAAAGTATCAGTATCGTATTTTAGTAAGTCAATATTGAAATCGCCGAGTAAAAAACATGTTTTATTGACCATCTCATGGAGTGCCAATATGCCATGGAAGGTATTCAAAAAGTCATCATGGGAGGAGTTAGGCGGTCTGTACATCGTTCCAACCAGAATATTTTTGTCGTTTGGCATAAGAATTTCAACAAAAAGTGTTTCAATAGCATCATTCATTAAAGTAAGATCAGGCCTTAACCTGTAATCGAATTGTTGGGATACAAAAAGAGCAATGCCCCCACCTGATTTCCCTATTCTATTATTTGTGACCAAATTATAACCTGGCAGCGTATAAAAGGATAGTTGAGTACAGTGGGAAAACCACGTTTCTGACAAACCTATCACAGAACAAAAGAGCTTAGAATTCAATAAAAGGGAACGAAGTGATTCAAAATTTTTGTTGGCACTGCGAATGTTGCAATGTAGCATTAGAAAGTTACTATTGTCAAGTTGTTTCGACACTATCTGTTTATCAGTAAAATAAAGCGAGGGGGTATGTTGATACGTATTATCATTAGGATCTGAAAGAGAATCAAGATTAGCTTGTGCATTCAGAGTTCATTATCTACATCAGAAAATTGGAAATTTGTGTTTACAGCCATAACAAAGGATGTCTAGGGGGTCTCCAGAGATAGGGAGGAGTATGCAGATCAGCAAGACGAAATAACACAAGACATGATATTACGAGAACATATGACAGATATGAATACAGACAAATAACGACAAACACAAAAACAAGCAAACACCAAGAAAACAAATATACAGTAGCACTTAAATCCTAGGAACCTTCCAATTATAAAAAGAGGGAGAATATTAAGAGCTGACTATATAACAGGAACAAAATAAGCAAAGTATATTAGGCAATGACAGACATAAACCCTTCGAGGGAAGACGTAAAATGTGTCTATATTTTCCATGTATATACCTTTTCATAAAGTGAAAGAAGAACCAACAAGCATCAGCAATAACGAGAAAAATTGAAAGGTTATTGGAGGAACATGCAAGTCCTTTGAATCGCAAAGCATAGCAAATGAACTAATAATAGGCATTACGATAAGATACTTCGATATAAAAAGATTGGAACAGCAATCAAAATAAATAAAACAAAAGAATGAGAAACATCTGATACAGTACTGTGCTTGGATATGTATCAATAAGTCCAATATGTAAATAATGTTCATATACACCATTTGTGTAAGAATTTCCCAAAAGTACGACAGTAGGAGGAATTAATTTGACACATTAGCATGAAAAAAGAAAATTCTGCATGAGAAGTTCTTTGCAGTATATCGCTTTGTGTACAATTCAAAACCTACCAAAGGTGGTGCATGCTCCCCACAAACCCCCCAAGATCACACACAGATTAAAACGGCAGATATAATTAGAAGGAATATTGTAGAAACAACAGCAAGGATGAGAACAAATGACCAAATGTCGTATATAAAAAAAACATACATTCATAGACAAATACCCATAATGATAAAGAAACATGTAACGATCGTATAAACTGCGAAGAGGGTAACAATCATGTATTTGTCACAAGGGGTTGCAAGTGAAAGAGCGAGATCAACAAAAATTAGAAACATGACTAGCGCCCCGTAACCACAGAGACTTACGACCGATCGATCGCAGGCAGATTTATACAATTGGATTTGAACATCATATGCAAGTGAATCGAGGGAATTTGAGGAACATTTGGAATCTAATGCTGTTAAAGACTTACAACTGATGTGAAGAGTGCACCTACATGTTAAATTGTGCACAAAAAGTAACTTAAAACTAGGGGAAGAATATTACGAACATTATTGTGCGACCAAACTTAAGAAAATGAACCAGTCCCTCAAAAGACTGGATGGAGGGCTTCTGTTGCATACTGGCATTTCAAGACCCTAGAGTGAAAGGAATAATTCAATAGTGTTCCAACATGTCTAACGTTGGTTTAATCTTTACTTTATGTATTTTGTTAGTAGTATAATTTTAAATGTTGTACCAGAGTAGACAATGGGGCGGATTATGCATGATATGTCAAAAAGAAACATATACAACATACAATAACAACGATCTAGAAGGTTCATCACAAAAGGGTCACCAAACACCAGTCTTCAACGGAATAATGAAATAGATCATCTCATTTGATGGAGGATATAAAGTAATTACACTTGTTGTGCATGACAATTATTAATAGTATAAAACCTAAGAATACCAACATGTGACGGTGTAATTAAAAGCCAGATTACGTGAAGTGAAATCGATGATATTATTAATTCGAAAAACTCTTCACATCAATTTTAGATAAAAACAAACACATATACACACGTATATCTACAAATAGACAGTAGATCTCACTCTTAGAACGCAAACTCGTGTATAGACACTCTCTCTATCTTGCCTATAGCTGGTAAACCAAGTCAATGCAAAGGAATACAAAACCAACTAGAATTGTAATTCGTCATGAGGACGAATTAGGTGATCTGTCTCTGATTATCATGATCATGAATACAATCACCATGTTTATTGAGATCAACGATGCTCATATTGAAAACTAAACTTTTATTACGAAAAGAACATGTTGAATACTCTTGAATAGAGGGAAATGAGAATATGTGAAATACATGTAGGTGTAGGCAATACACATTGTACATGTTATAGGCCTATTAAAAACGGTTTTAACCTACTTTATTGTGCGATATTTGAACTAATATACCTTGTAATGGTGATTAAGGAAAATTTGCGAAAAGTTGAAAAGAAAAAAAAAGAAAAAAAATTTATGCCCACTTTTGGGTTCGAACCCTCGACCCTAAGAATGCAAGTCTGGTGCCTTACCTATTGAGCTGCACTATATCCCATAGACTTTCTACACAAGCAAATTAAGAGGATCTCAAATCCAATTTTGCAAGTGAAATACGGACATGATCCCGGCATTTGATCGGCAAACGAAGACCAAAATTGCAATAGCTTACAATCTCAGCTACAACATACTTCAAGCTCAGAGAAAACCAACCAATAGAAATGGAGATATGGCTCGCGAAATAGAGGAATGTAAAATCCAGTTTTGAGAAAAAGTCATTTCCCATAGAGATTGCACACAAAATGAGCGAAAATGACATGCCTCTATAATTTGCCATTTTTTAGGATGATCCATTCCTTTAAAAGTAAATAAAGGCATCAAATTAGAAAGAGTATGTCCTCAGCTACAACATATTGAAAACTGAGCGAAAATTGACCAATATTTACAGAGTTAGAGTCGAATTTGCATAATTATAATGACGTCATAAGTAGCAAAATGGGAATTTTGAGTTCCGACGCCATTTTGATGACGTCATGATAAAATTTCGGGTCAAATGCGACGTGAAATCACATCTCCCATCCATACTCTATTCGAATATGAAAAAAATGGAAGTCAACGGACTACTTTCAAAGCTATAATGAATTTTGTATAGGCATGTTTTAGCACATATATGGTTAGTGCGCGCGCGCGCGTGCTGTAAACTTTGATGGAGGCTAATTCCTTTATTACTTGTCGTAGAAGGTTGATCAAGGTATCAAATTGTTCAGAATTATATTATCGGTGCATTGATATGAAAAAATGGCGATCCTATGTTTTATAGTGCCGTTACGCGCGAGAACGCGCGCGCGCGCAAATTTTTGAAATGCTTAAAATGACCTGATTCGTACTCTGTTTTGGTCAAAAAGTGATTTTGAGCATTTTAAAATTTTGACGCGTGCGTACGCGCACGTCGTGACCTTTACATGACCTTTGATGACATGGGCAGTTGACCCTTGACCTGGGGAGCGTTTCATGAAAAGAGTTGTCGGACGTTTTATCCGACAAGTCCCATTTTATCCGACAGTTACCATAGTAACTTCTTAGCCAATCACCATGAAGAGAAGTTGTCGGATCTGACATCTTGTCAGCCAAAAGTGTTGTTGAAACGCTCCCCAGAAGTTAATGTGATGTAAATATTGTTAATTTTTGATAAATGATAATGAAGATATGATTGATGTGATTTTACAAAATGGCGTCTAGATGACGTCATGATGACCTTTTGACCTTGAACTTGCTTTATACACATCACATGATAAGTCCCCATATCTGAAGATATTTTGAAGATAATTGATCATGTAGATTTGGAGATTTTGTGCTCACAAGAACAGGTGGGAAAATAAAAATAAATAATGAATAAAGAAAGAAATAAAAAAGAAAATTCGTACGAAATTAATAGTTGATCTGTCGATTGACAAATCACCTAATAAGCACATGAAATTTCAGCTTTAAATAGCAAAATAGCATGGACTAGCAAACAAAGTATTTTGTAAACACTCAGCGACATATTAAATAATTTTTAATACATGACCGTTCGAGCATGCGGGTAGTCAGAGAGCCTAAATCTGTAAGATATCTATTGGAGGTCAAAAGTAAAAGTAATAAGATATCAATACCACATAGCTAAGAGACAGGCCTATACCGGCTTAAAATGTATTCATGTATGTGTATATAAAGTATCTGTAGTAGGCTAAATTTCCTTCAAGATAGCTTTTGCCGTATAGCCCTCCTAGCCCGATATTCAAGCTAACTCAACATTGTGATCTAGCGGCCAACCACTGTAGGGCTCCTTGATAATGAATCTATTTTCGATCAGGTAGGAAAATATTTCTCAATGAGAAGGGGAAAAAAACCCACAACATATGTATCAATGCCAAACGTAAACGGTATCCTTCGAATATCTCAATTACAAAGAAAAGGAGGGGAAGATGGTCGGCAGTTTCATCGAATCTACAGAACGTTAACCTACATGTAATAAGCATATTTAGACTGCTACACAGCAATGGTGATAAGATCGAGGTAAATGGCAAAAGTTCGGTGAGAACAATGTTCATCAATATTTTCAGCACTGTATACGCCTTTGTCATAGAGTATATAGGGTAAATAATCTATGTTATGAGGACTCATCTTGTAAAGTTGTAAAATCCTCATTTATAATTTGAGGTATCTAATCTTTGAATTGAGGGGAAATGAGTAGGGCTGTCATATCAAACAACTATTTGTGAAGATCGAATTATACTATTATATACCTATATCCAAAAGCACGAGAGGCAAGGAAACCAACAACTTATTCTTGATTGAAAAAAAAAGTTCGAAATACTATTATGCCCGAAGTACCAGTGGCAGAGAAGGTAAAATAAAAGCACAAAGATCGATAAAAATTGATGTAGAATATCTTAATCAATGAACTACATGAAAATGGTAGAGCCTGTTGTGCCAGGAAGGCGCGAGACCGTTGAAAAGTGACTGATTTTCTTGCCTCTTTACAAAACAAAGTATAAATTTATACATAGGTTGGCATTTCAAAGACATGCTCGGCAAGTTCCAGAATAAAAATCAAATCCAAATATGCATAACACTCGATAGCCGTCTTAGTCACTCTCCGAGCTTCTAGAACGTTTCAGAATTTTTTTTTTAACGCGCATCAAATGCTATAATGTACAAGGTCAGGAGGGTACATATTTTTAACCCTTTATTGATAAACATTTAAAGACGTTCTAGTAGCCTGGAAAGCGACTGCATCCCAACACTTCAAAGAGTTAAATTTTCACATTTTTATTGTAAAGATCAAAACTTAAGATTAATAGTATACCTTTCTCTTTCGCAGAGGAACCACACCCTGTTTCGGCATCATATTGCGATAGATATGAGTTGACCGTGAATGATAACTGATATAATGTTTTACATTCAAGAGATGACGGCAGATACACACCCTTTTTGATGGTGTTAAATTATATAATCATCAATTAAGATTTGAGGATACTGGCGGGATTATCAAACCCTATATATCAACATATGAATAGGATGAGAATTCAAGGCTATGTAAGAGAACTGTACCAATATCCTAGAATATGACAGGTAAATCACTTTGAAAACAAATAAATTTGCATAGAAATAAAAACTACATCATTCGAACATTAGGCATGTGAATGCAGATACAGTACCTCATTTGTGTGTCAAAAATGATATGGAGACTGTATGCATGATATAGGTCGTAGCTCGATATTTTGGTTCGCTTGTGGACGCCAAGAACAATAATGAGAATATCGGGAAGCTGTAAAGATGACACTCGATGATACAAGGCGTCTATTTTGGCTATATACCAAACAAAATGATGTTGTGTTAATATCCTGGGTTATAAAATGAGTGAAGAACTGCATATAGCTTTGATTGGATGTAGGGTAATTCAAATGTGCAAAACAAGTTTCAGAACAAAATTTCTGAAAGATACAGAAAGTGTGGCCAGTGAATTAAGACAGCCGAAACTCAAACGTTCAGAAGAATATCGAATTACGTGATAAGAAATAAACATTATCAGCATTAGGGATGTATCAAACTTAGGTCCTATAATAAAGTAGTAGTATATTTACCGGGCGGCAGCATTCATTCTTTCCATGTGGCCCAGTTGTCTTCTTTGCTGCGTTTCGTCTGGAGGATCGATGACTTGTGTCTTCACGATTTTGATTCTGGTCATCAACTTAGAGCCATATCGAAGCTTGTAGGCAATTGACGATAGACGGCCGCGTTCACGCTTCATAGCTGCAGGTAGATCCGTTCTGACGGTGATCGGTCTGCTGACGGCGACGACGTCGTTCGTCGATTGCCGACGGTTTGTGGACGTGAACAGGTCGCTCGAAGGCTTGAATTATCTCATCATGATCTTTCATGTTAACGAAACGAACAATGATGGGCTTCGGGGAGTCGCGTGAATAAGCCAGTTCGTAGTTCCTTTCTGCGCATGATCAAAAGATTCTACGCATGATCAGAAGAAGGTCATTTGTACTAAAGTGACATGGCGTTTTAAAATCTAATGAGATGAGCACCAACTTTGATGTCTTGATTATTCATATATTCTTTTGAATTGTCGTTTTCATTTACATCCACAAAAAACGACAATACTTCCACGAACGACTGGTATTTCACAGTTTGCAAAGTACATTGTGCAACATGCTAAGATATGCATTCAAAGAAATTATACAACAAATGCCTTCATTAAGTGTTCATTTGTGTGCTATTCTAGTCACCTGGGGCCCGTTTCATAAAACTTTTGACTTGCAACTGTAACATCTCCCATATCTATGGCAAATCTTGTTATTGCAATGGCAACTTGTCATAGTTGCAAATATCCGTTTCATAAAAGCAATGACAAATTGTTATCGTAAATAAAAATAATTAAATGAAAAATAGTTCGTGAACGAGCCTGATATGCAGCTAACAGCCGGTTTTTTTCTTCACACACGTCGTCTGCGATAAAATTTTGATGGTGACAGAATTTACGGAAAATTTGAATCGGAGATGTAAGTACTTTCTAATTATCGTATTTATTCAATTATTACATCATTTGATAAAGTAATAAATAAATCACTTCCGAAAGAATGACATTGATAATACATATCATATTTCCATCGTTTTCTACGAGGTAAACATGCATTTTGCCCGGGGATATCGTGGAGGCATCATCGAGATGCCGAGTGGTCGCTATCCCGGAGCTTCGGCGTAGTAGTGTTGGTGTGTGTGGGGTGGAGCTCGAATGAGCGGCGTTGCGACTGTACTGTCTTGACTCTGAGAGTTGCATCTGTCTTTCTTTCTGACTTTAGTCTTTAATTACCTAATTCAGTGCGATATGTGAAAAGCTGTGTGAGAGTGAGCCTTTATTTTTTGTGGCTTGGGTTGTTGTGGGCGACAAAAATACAGTCAAGTCTCGAGAATCATGAATGGGTTTCGATTGGTGTTCACGCTCAAGTTTGGCCTCGGCTTGGGCATGTTTTTTTTTTTTTTTTTTGGGGGGGGGGTAAGCATTTACTCTGTAACTGTGAGGGATTGTTTTTCTTATAGTTTTCAGGAGGGGGGGGGGGGCTTGCGAGTATAAAAAAGTTTGGTGGCCAGACAGTAATCAAAAAAGGCAAAATTATTTTTTTTTGAAAGCTGTGACTGTGAGTTAGCAAAAATTTGACCGGCAGGAAGTTGGTTGGATATTCGATATTCAAACTGTGAAGTTGGTTTGACATTCAGGTTCGATATTCAAACGCGTGTGAAGTTGGACGGATATTCAATATTCTAAAATTAGGGGTTTTGAAAGCTAGCTAGGGGGTTTAAAAGGTGCAGCACGTCTCGGGCAACCATAAAATCACTGGCTTGCCCTAATTACGAGGACTTTCAGGGGACAAAAGTCAGTGAAAAAAAGGTATGAATTTTTTTTTTGTTGAGAGGCCTGAAGGGTATTCCGACGGCCTAGCCGGGGTAATCACATGTCCTAACTTGTAGAACTTGACTCGGGCAACAAGATAAGCCCTAACTTGACCCGGCGCATGCACATTTAGGGGGCTCAAATTAACAAAATTAAAGGGAATAAAGGGCTATATAGAGCATTTTTTTTAATTTAAAAAAAGTATTTTTTTCAAGGGGCCCCAAGGGATATCCCAACGGCCTAGCCAGGGTAACCACCTATCTTAACTTGTAGAACTCGACTGGGGCAACAAGATAAGCACTAGCTCGACCCGGCGGATGCACATTTAGCGGGCTCAAATTAACAAAAATGAAGGGAATAAAGGGCTATTTAGAGCATTATTTGCATGTTTTTTGTTGAATTCAATTGACCATTGACCCCCCCCCTCAAGAAAAAAATAAATGAAATAAAAATATTGAAAATAGAATAAATAAAAAAAACCAGGCAAAATATATTACCGTATATATAATCTATAGAGGGGGGTAATCTAGATCTAATAATGTGTGCATTAGAAATTGCACATTACGTTGATGATGGACACAATTTATGTGCTGGAAATGACCACATTTGTCAAGCCTCATAGCTGAAATATCAAGACAGAGCGACCGAGGCCGAGACATCAGGCTTCGAGGATGCAAATTCTGGTCCCGAGGCCAGCCTCGGTATACAACACTGATAACTATAGCATCAGCATGCACTCTATACCCTACAAGATTGATAACAAAGACATGTGTTTCAACAAGAAATAATTGGTCAACATATATCTAAATGGGGTATTATACAGTACAATTGATCAACCAATGATACCAGGGGCCCGTTGCAGAAAGAGTTTTAATCAATCGCATCTCTAAAAATCATGCGTAACTTGATTTTCAACCAATCAACAGCGCGCATTTGGGACTTGCGATTGATTTTTTGACTTGCGTTTTAACTCAACTCTTTCTGCAACGGGCCCCAGTTCTTGTATTCTGACATTTAAATCCATGTTCCTCTGACCAATGTTGTCAAATAAGAACCTTGCTTTGAGCATAACATCCTCAAGGTGGTCTGAAATTCTATTAGAGGAAGGTGCAAGTACTCTTCTGTGGAAGTTCATTTTATGCTTTGACTGCTATATCTACAAGTTTTATTATCAATATGCTAGTGTTCTGAAGTTGATGTGTTAATAATCAAATGTTTATTCTACTTAAAACATAATAGATGGAGACCAGCAGCGTGGCAGCAGGAGCTAATGTTGGTTGTGATAAGGCATATACCACCATCAACAATGCTGCAATTGCAGTCACCACCACCACTGCTGCCACCACCATCAGTGCTGCTAATGCCACCACCACCAAGTCTGCTTCTGCCACTGCCATCACCATTGCCACCGCCACTACCAAGACCACTCCTGACACAAAGCCCCAAGTCCTCAACTGACCAGATATTGCAGCTGGAGAAGGATAGACCAGGAACTTCAAAGCCAGGGCTTGCCGGTCTCCTACAATAAGAAAATTGCCAAGGGCCCATCTAAAGAACTTCTAGCAGAATATTTGGCCACAGTTGTAGAAATGCAGAGACTAACAAACTACCACAGGTAATAGGCTTTGAAATATGGGTTGCAGAATGAATATCAGTAAAACCCATCATGATTTGCAATCTGATTTAACCCTATAAAGGTGGTGGGGGCCCAAAAATTTTCACGATTAATCAACAACGTGAAAGATGGTGCCGCGTGATTATATGCCTTTTTTAAAGATTCAGGAGTTTTCAGACAAAATTTTTGACACATGGGTACCCGGTCCTGAAATTACGCAACGTTGTGTAAGCACATGTCAGAATTGCTTTAAAATGTGATTTCATGAACAAATCCAATGGAAATTTGGTTTCTAGCCAAAATTCATAATTGCATCATACCGGTTAATAATTATTTTTACTGATTAAAATCAATTAATTTCATGGTTATTATTATGATAAGAAAATTTTGTCAACAATATAAAAAAAAGTAAAAAAAAAAAAAAAGAAATACTTCAGAAAGGAAAAAAAAAAATCGATTTTTATGTTTCTAAACAAAAAAAACTTCAAGGGGTTTGTTTATAAATTTCCAGCCAAATTCTAATTTCATGGATGATTTAGTAAAATATATTAATTGAAAATAATTTTAAATAATTTTAGAATGATCAAATATACAATTTTTTCATCTGTGGCTGGCATTTTGCATTCCTTCACAATTGCGCAATTAACTGTCAATCTTGAGGGCCCCCACCCCCCTTCCACCCATCTTTCCTGCCTCCAAAATACCCTGGCAGTCTTATTAGGGTTAGATAAGCAAACAAATTCTTACAATGGAGTGGCGTTATGAGCCAAATATTTTGAGAGGGCTAAATATGGCGGATGGAACAAAAGTTCTCCAAAGATGCGAGAGGGCGAAGGGAGTGAGCAAAATTTTTGAACTTTTTGATACAGAAATAAAATATTTGGAAAGATTTTGACGTAATAATGTTCAGTAAATACTTCTCTATTTCACCCTTTCCTGTTCTCTTTCTTTTCTTTTTTTTCTTGGCCCCCCATCTATATGCCAGTGATGGATTTAATACTTTTTGCATGTACAATGACAATGCTCGCTCTCTCCATCACCCATCCTCACTATGTGTATATGTGTGTGCAAGATAAATTATGAGGAATAATTGCATGAAGTGACGTTTCTCAACCAGAGATTCCTTATATATTATTTACTGTTGCATTTTTGTTCATCATATTAAACCATCTTGACCCCTTTACCCCCCCCCCCCCCCTGACAAAAACCTAGTAGTCACATGAAGTTTCCTTTTATTTTCTTTGATATACATGCAATGTATCCATGTGAGAAAATAAATTATAGTGCCAAACATTTTTTGAAAATTTCAGTTTAATTTATTCCTTCAGGTGAGGCTTTGTCCACAGTTCCAGAAAGACACAAGATGGTATCAGAAAGCCATGCCAAAATCAATGACTGAAGGGTTTGGAGAGCCAGATAAAGAGCCTAGAAATGTGATTTAACAGTAAGTTAAACTTATTTATAATTCTGATTCATTTTGGCATAGGAAGTAAGTCACATGATAACAATTTGAATGATTTTTGTCTTCTTGATTTGCTCTTTGTCAAGAATCCAAATTTTAGAATTAAACTCTAAGTTTGAGATGTTGATGAATTTTTTTTCAGCTGCAAAAGTAACAAACCAATATCAATCATTGGTAGATAATGTGACTTGCTTTCTCTTGCCAAATTGGTACATGTACACAACCTGCATGTACATGAATATTCTGCATTTCTATAATGATTGACCCACACCACTACCACCTAAGATGTAACATGTCAAATTACTGTCAAACTCACTTCATCATATTTTTAATTACCGGTATTAATTTTTCAGTAAAGGAGTAAAAGGACTCAGAAAGATTACCCGAAGAAGCTCACAATTTTTTTTTACTGGTAGACCCTTTACATTCATTTGAAGAATTGAGTTCATGCAAAATCAACTGAATGTAATGAGTACAAAATCCTGTTAATACACCTTACTAGGTGAGGCTATTCTGGTAGGTCATCCCGGGGGTGCCTGAGGATCTTGTCCATTTGGATAAATCTTGCAAAGTATCAAAAGGTATCTATTAAGGGTTAACAATGAAAGTGAAATTAGAAATAACTTTAGTATCTTGCTTATATGCATTATAAATTAATTACTATTTCAGGTACTTCAATCACATGATCAGTAGCAGGAGCAAAAACAGCAGCAAACACACGGGAGATGTAACGACTACATTGACCAACAACTACAGCAGCTTCCCACAATTTCTGCAGGAGATGCAAAAACCACACTGGCAATCTCAACAACATCAAGATGTCCAACAACCCCTCCGGGAGCGTTAACAGCAACCACATCTTCTACTCGAGTTTCAACAAACACAGCAAAAGCAGCACTTATGAAATGAATCTAATTGAAACTCCAAAGCCAATCTTTTACAAAATGAGACATCATTTATTCATTCTTTTACAGGATAAAGAAAAGGTTTTTTTTTGAAAGTGTAAATTTTGCAGGAACACAATGGATGTTCCTATATGTATCTATTTATTGAAATAAATGTGACTTTAATAGGAATGAATGATGATTCAATAAATATCTACTTTTTATTTGTCAATTAGTAAAAATACCTGTATTTTCTATTTAGAATGACAAAAGCAATTTATCAAATCAAAATCATCAAAAAATTTAGCAATATGGCTGTTAGGCCCTCAAAATTGTTGATATTTTGATAAAAAAGCTGTTTCTGCTGCAATATTTGACGCAACTCAAATAGCTGCGTCAAATATTTCCGCAGAAATTGTCATTTGCCGCTGAAAGTATCTGCGGCAAATATTTGACGCAGCTCAAGTAGCTGCGTCAAATATTGCCGCAGAAATTGTCATTTGCCGCTGAAAGTATCTGCGGCAAAGTTTTATGAAACGGAAACTTGCCGCTGTTTTGAGATTTGCCGCAGAAACACAGATTTGCCGCTGAAAATGGGAGTTGCCGCTGCGGCAAATGTTTTATGAAACGGGCCCCTGGTCTATTCAATTTCTTCATCCTGCTATGTAAGGCAAGCTTACGTAATATCTTCCTTTGAAATCTGCCTATCATAATGAAAGAAATGAAAGGTCATTTGACCAAAATTGTCCATGAAGTAATTACGAACTGGTCTATTGCTCGACGGATTCCGAACTGAAGGGAGTCCATGTGCATTCGCAATCGGGATCTTTTCAGCTTCTTCGCGAGGTACGTTGAGGAGTTCAGCGATGGCAGACGTTGTCTTCGTGAAAACATTTTTATCTTTTTCCTGTTCAATTCCATAAAGAAGCAAGTTCATCTTTCTTGTGTGTATTTCCAGCAAGATCAACTTTTCCTCTAAATCATTAACCCATTTCTTACATTCAGCAGCAACATTAGGAACGGTGATAGATTCTATGGTACTCACTCGAGCCGAGTTGTCGATCACGGACACTTCCAGATCAGCAACAAGCTGCTTCGTGGCTGCGAGATCTTTAAAAGTGGATATTTCACGGAATACCAAATCAAGCTTTTTGTTAATTTCTCCGTAGGATTCGGAGTTGGCCTTGTTACAACCGATAATGTCGCACCAACGCATAATGTCGCAGCAACGCACAATGTCGCAATCTGCGACATTATGCCAAGAGCGTCCGACGCATAATGTCGCAGTCAACGCATAATGTCGTAGTTTTTCTAACGCATAATGTTACATGTCGCAACGCATAATGTCGCAGCAAATCGTCAACGCATAATGTCACATGTCGCAACGCATAATGTCACAGCGGTATTTTCTTCAGGACTCGAGCTACAGATAAGATATAAAACATGCTTTGACTTAGTATTTTGAGACACGGAAAAGAGAAAGAAATTATTTTGAAATCAGGATTACTCTTTGTATGGATATTTGTCGCTTTATTACCATTTCGTCTACTGCCTTTTCCCAACTATCTCATGGTCTGATCTCATTTCGTCTACCATTAGTTAGTCAACTATCAACATAGTCCAATAGCCATTTCGTCTAATTACCATCTCGTCTAATAGCCAGTTGGTGTAATAGCCGTTGTGTTTATTATCATTTTTTTTTAGTCTAATTGTATTTTTTTCAGTTGGTCCAATATCCATTTTGTCCAATATCATTACGTCTATTACCTTTTGGTCTAATAGCCAATTGGTCTAATAACCACTTGGTGTACTCTCATTTTCGTCCATGTTCCATTTGGTCTAACTTCAGTTGGTTCGCTATCACTTTGTCTACATCCATTTCGGCTAACACTCATTTGGTATCGTTGCCACGGGTCCAATCACCAATAGGTCCAATCAATGGTCTAGGACAATTACCCCACGGACAATCACCCTTCTGGACAACTAATCCCTGACAATTTTACCCACCCGAGGACAATTACCCCCTGGATTTATTCCCGAGGACAATTACCCCCGAGGACAATTACCCCCCCCGCCCCCCCGGACAACTACCCCTAGGGCAATTTCCCCCCCGGACAATTACCCCCTGGACAATTACCCCCGGACAATTACCCCTGAACAACTGCCCCCCGATGACAATTACCCCCGGACAATTACCCCTTAGGATAATTACCCCCCCCCAGGACAATTACCCCAGAGGACAATTACCAACGGGAACAATTACCCTGCCCCGGGGACAATAACCCCCTAGACAAAGGGAGTGCACAGAGTTATGGCCTAAATTGTAAAATTACAAGCCGTTCTTGTGTATATTATCTTTGCATATTTTTTTTGCTTACAGTATTAAAACTAAAGCCACATCTTAATCTGGAATGTGCACCAATTTTTTTCACAATTCTTAGCTTCTTGTTAGATGAATTGTTTTAAAATAACAGGTTTATAGGCTATTCTTGTCAATAGTAGTGTTGATGGTTTGCGTTACCGACTTTCAATATTTTTACCTGTGAAGGTGTCTTTTTAATGTTTTATCTATATTTGCCTGATTTTTTCCTGAAATTAAACCCCAAATGAATCAAGAAAAATCAGATCAGTTGGAATCAGAGAAATTAGGCATTTGTGATTATTATGTCTAATCGTGTTTTTTCATGAATGTTCAATTGTTCTATGAAAACTTAGTATGTGGGCCAGTTTACACATTTTCTGATGTACAGTACATATGCGTAGCTATATAGCGCAAGCCCCCATCCCCATTTTTCATGATGCAGAAGGCATTGCTAAACAAAAAAAAGAAAAAAGGAGGAAAAGGAAGAAAAAATATGAAAAAGAAGAAAATGAGAGAGAGAGGGAGAGAGAAAAAAGGAGAAAGAGCGATATAAGAGAGAAAGTTATTAACATAAGATAAAGTAGAAAATATATTGAAAACCTGTGCCACCGACCCAGACCATTATAATGGTTCACGCCCGGGGGGGGGGGCAATCAGTATATAATAATGTGCCGCGGAGGGGACCCCCATTTTTACACTCAAATTTCCGTTCCAAGGCATAGCATCTTTGTCTTATTGAGAAAAAGAACAAAGAAAGCCGCTCCAAGGCAAAAAATTTTCTTCTTATCGAGAAAAAAAGAAGAAAGAAATCCGCTCCGAAGATTGTCATATTTTTCGTTACGCCGTTCCGGTCGCATTGCTACAATGCTACAATGAGCTGCAATTTTGGTGAAATGCGGCCGCAGAGCGCTGTCCGACCATCACCTCTGCGCGAGCGCACCCGGCGGACGTGCCGCCGGGCTAGCTACATCATGCACGCATGTCCGTTCCACAGGAATGCATCAGCACTGACACGCTAGCGATCCGTTCCAAGGACCCCGTTTTTTGTCTCTCCCGCGGCACACCCCTACCACTTTTTTGGTCGAGTGCCCCCTTCCCCCCTGGGGGTCACGCTTGATTCGATGCCAGAGAGAAGGTGGGGGGGGATTTTCCGGGGGTAATTGTTTGGCGGTAAATCTCTGGGGAATCATTGTCCTCGGGGGCATTTGCCGGGGGGGGGGGTAATTGTCTGTGAAATAATTGTCCAGGGGGTGATTGCAAGGAAGGTGATTTTCTGGGGGGGGGGGGTTCCTAGAACCGGTGATAGGACCTAATGGTGATTGGACCCATGGCAACGATACCAAATGATTGTTAGCCGAAATGGGTTTAGACAAAGTGATAGCAAACCAACTGAAGTTAGACCAAATGGAACATGGACGAAAATGAGAGTACACAAAGTGGTTATTAGACCAAAAGGTAATAGACGTAATGATATTGGACAAAATAGATATTGGACCAACTGAAAAAATACAATTAGACTAAATGATAATAAACACAACGGCTATTACACCAACTGGCTATTAGACGAGATGGTAATTAGACGAAATGGCTATTGGACTATGTTGATAGTTGACTAACTAATGGTAGACGAAATGATATCAGACCATGCGATAGTGGGGAAAAGGCAGTAGACGAAATGGTAATAAAGCGACAAATATCCATACAAAGAGTAATCTTGATTTCATTCTCTTTTTCGTGTCTCAAAATACTCAGTAAAAGCATGTTTTATATCTTATCTGTAGCTCGAGTCCTGAAGAAAATACCGCTGTGACATTATGCGTTGCGACATGTGACATTATGCGTTGACGATCTGCTGCGACATTATGAGTTGCGACATGTGGCATTATGCGTTAGAAAAACTACGACATTATGCGTTGACTGCGACATTATGCGTCGGACGCTCTTGGCATAATGTCGCAGATTGCGACATTATGCGTTGCTGCGACATTATGCGTTGCTGCGACATTATGCGTTGGTGCTGGGACCTTTCGCAATCCTCACGGACGCTAGTATTAGGGTCCCCTAACACAAAAGTTAACGCTTAATCATACACTTGATTTTTAAGATTGATTGTGCATTACAGTCAATAGAATCAAACGTAGAAAACTGCTCTACGATCAATGCTAAGCTTTGTGTAACAGGGGGGTTACAGGCCCTACAAATCTGCTTTTCGTGTGCAAAATCCCTTTCCGCGACACCCGCACCATACATGCATGTATATTACGACTGATGGCTGGAGATATTCAAAATGCAGGACCTAAAATAGATTATGACATGGATAAGAAAGTGGTTTTTCAAACAAATCGAGAACATATTGAGTGAGGAAAAACTTACTGAATGAAGGCTTAAATATAGATCATTACAGTCCATCGAATCGATATTACATTTAATGTGGATTATTGGTGGATCACTGGCAATTGATTTCATGGATCAGATCAACCTCTCCAGCTCTCCAGCCGAACATTTCGCATGCGTTGATATGTACACATCATATGCGATACCTTTGAACTCGTTTCCTTTTGTTTCTTTGTTTCTTTTGTTTACTCCTTATACACAAACGATATGCCTCTTGCACACGATGTGAGGGGCATTATGTTTTACATTCCCCAGAAATGGGGGATTAGATTCAAATTCCGGGGGGACCACTTCCATTGATGAGTGGATACCAGGCACGACCATGCTTCGAAAAGTACCCTAAACAAGGGAAGCAATTCTTTTCCAGATTATGAAAATGCATCTCTTAACAAGTATTTGGCTTGTGAAACCCTACAAGTATTGGATATATATCCCTTTTTTCACTGCATTTTAAACATCGTTTTGACACCCTTATAACGTTACATAGGCCTATATACGTAACGTACCTGCCCACTCTGTCCCCTTTTACGGGTGGTCGCTACTGGTATCCACTAATCAATGGAAGTGGGCCCCCCCGGGCGGCCTCTCGAGCTCTAGGAGGAGTCAAATGTGGCTTTGGAAAGACGTCCTCAATCGGATAAATCGCTGTTACCATAGTAGCAACCAGAATTTTGCACACGAAACGCATATTGAATGTTTCCGTCGCAGATGCGAAACGGAAAAAAATCTCATGTCACACAATTTGCATTGCAGGACTGAGTGTTACGACCATGATGACGGGCCCAAAAAGTCCCTTCCAAAGTCAACTACCGTTGTAAATAAGCGTTCGCGTCCTCAAACGAAAGGTCGGGAATATCGGTTGTAACAGGCCTTCTGTACTGCTGCCTCTACTATAAATAGCTGCGAGTTGCGGTTCGGCCTTTTGTGTCGAGGTGGTGGTGCGTGGCCTAGCCCCAGCTGCTATGTCGGTTCTCCTATTGTCAAGGGTGTGTGGTACCGCTTGCCGCTGGTTTCAGACCAGCAGCTTTCTCCTTGTTAGACGGGGTTAGCTTGGGCATGGGAGTAGCTAGACCTCCGTAAGAATCTTCCTGCGAGCTTGACGGCATATTGAATGGAGATTGAAGACAAGATTCTCCTTTTTTGTCTCTCGAACGTAGGTGGTATTCCTTCATATGCTGCTTTACGATTATACACCTCAGGAATGTCCAAGTAAAAATCAAAAGTTAGTGTGTATTTTGAAGGGTTTAATGTCCAAAAAGCAGCCTAACAAATAGCCATGTCACTCGTCAAACGTATACTCATCATACACGTTTATAGTTTATAATAATGATTTTTGTAGATCATCAGATGTTCTTTCTTTCATTCTCTTTGCGGACGACTCTAACTTATTTTTTTAACATAAAAATCCTCTTCACCTTGCTAATATAATCAACTCTGAACTAGAAAAATGTCACCCAATGGATAAGAGCAAATATATTGTCACTAAATCTTCAAAAAACAAAATATATGTTGCTTAGCAACTCTATTAACACACTTCCTGTTGATATCATTTTGGATGGAACTCCCTTGGAAAATGTCCCATATTAAGTTTTTTTGAATAACAGTCGATAATAAGCTCTCATGGAAATTCAACATTGATAACATGTGTAAAAATATTTCACGCAACATTGGTATAATTAACACGCTTAAATTTTGTTTACCATTATCGTCCCTGCTATTATATTCATCCCTTATATTGCCTTATTTATATTATGGAATTTTCGCGTGGGGGTAAAGCACAACAAACACTCTTAGATAAATTACAAAAGAAGTCGATCTCTTCGTATCATATGTCACACAGCATATTTGTCTCATACTGACCCATTATTGAAAATTAAAGACTTATATTTGTTTAATCTCGGTCAGTTTATGTATAACTATAACAATAACAACCTCCCAAATGTATTTAATCCAATGTTTCCAAAAAAAATCAATCCATTCATAACTATCCAACAAGGCGATAAGGTGAATTCCATTTACCACTTTTATATTAAGAACTTTGCTGGCTCAGATCACATTTATATAATGATGGACCGAAGTTATGGAACTCACTTCATAATGATATAACAACTGCAAAATCTTTGAACTCTTTTAAGACTAAATTCAAATTATATCTATAAAAAATCTTATAATAAATACTCCCAAATTAAGTCTAATTTGATTTGATTTGATTTGAATTTATTTCTGCACTCAGCATAAATATTCAACATATCATCTAGGTGATACAATTGAGATTTACAAAACAAGTTAAGAAATAGTCATAACAAAGCAATGAAAAATTAATATAAAAAAGTAGCAATATTCAATGAAAATAAAATAACAATTTAAACGAATGCAGGAGACCGCCATCGTGAGCGGTTAAGCTTGAAGATGATGGCGGCCTCGTAAAATGGTACATAAATTTCTTTCATTGATCAAGTGGGTGCAATGCAGGTGCAGGTGCGGGTGCAGTAAAGGGCAGTTGAATAATTAACTTGAAGAGGGGATGCATATGATTCAATGGTTTTTCTTTTAATAGTGGCTTTAAATGAGTATATTGTTGAACATGACTTAACGTTGTTTGGAAAGTTGTTCCAAATATCGGGACCATAATGTCGAATTGATTTATGAGTTATTAATAACTTAGGGTTGGTGAGATGAAGGTTTCCTGATGTGCGGGTTGGGTAGGAATGAACAGACCTGTTAAACCTAAACATATTATTAAAGGACGGAGGAAGTTGATTATTAAAGTATTTGAACATAAAGATAGCTACTTGAATCGTATTGATATCAAAGATTTTTAAGGTTTTAAGTTTATGAAACAAAGGGTCAGAATGAGCCAAGTAATGTGACCCTGTGCACATACGGATTGCTCTTTTTTGTAGTTTAAAGATGGAGTTTAGTTTAAAAGAACCACAATTTGCCCAAACGATATTACAATATGTTATATAAGGGAGGACTAATGAATTGTATAATAAGAATAAAGTTTTGTCAGGAAGAGTGAATTTTAACTTAGAAATTATTCCAATACTTTTGGAGACGGACATCGTAACATGGTGAATGTGTTGATTCCAAGTCAAAAATTCATCCATAATTATACCTAAAAATTTAGATTGGTTTTTCTGTTCAAGGGGGGTGCCGTCAATGTTAATCTGAATCGGTGTGTTAATGTTATGGGAATGGTGTCTGAAATACATAAAATGTGTCTTTTTTGTATTAAGGGAGAGTTTGTTGGCTTTGAACCAGTTTGACACTTTGTCTATTTCACGATTAACGATATTGTTTAATGAATTAAGGTCTCTATGAGAATAAAATATATTGGTGTCGTCGGCAAATAATACGAAGGATAAAATAGAGGAGGTTCTAATAATGTCGTTAATGTAGAGTAAAAATAAAAGTGGGCCTAAAATGGAACCTTGAGGGACACCACATCGAACTAAAAGAGAATCAGAGTCGCAACTGTTAAAATTGACATATTGCCTTCGATTATTTAAGTAGTCTTTAAAAAAAGAGAGACATTGACCTCGTATTCCATAATGGTTGAGTTTGGAAAGTAAAATTTCATGGTTGAGGGTGTCAAACGCTTTACTAAGATCGCAAAAAATGCCAATTACGTGTTCTTTGTTCGCTATGGCATTTGTTATTTTGTCATAAATTTGAAGTAATGCTAAGTCTGTTGAATATTTTTTTCTAAAACCATATTGATTACAATTTAGAATGTTGTATTTGTTTATGAATTTATAAAGTCTTGTGTAAACTATTTTTTCGAGAATTTTAGATATTGTTGGAAGTAAGGAAATGGGACGGTAATTACTTATTTCGTGAGGGTTGTCTTTTTTAAAGATTGGATTAACTTTTGCAATTTTGAATAAGTCTGGAAAAACACCTTGGGATAGGGAGTTATTAAATATGTGAGTAAGAGGGCTAGCAAGAGGGTGGATTATTTGCTTAATTTAAGAAGAGACATGTTAATGCCATCGCAACCAGAAGATCTAGAATTATGAAGGGAACGAACAATAGTGATTATTTCGGAGGGGTTTGTTGGGGTTAAAAAAAGAGATTCTTGATTTGGATCTGTGAGGTAATCTGTAAAATGTGCGTTGGGACTATTAATTTTGTTTGCAAGCTCGGGTCCAATATTGGTAAAGAAAGAATTAAATGAGTTTGCATAATTAGTGGGATCAAGTATTTCAGATCCATTGAGAGTGATTTTATCATTAGGTGGGGGGTGTGTTATAGTACCCAACACTTCTTTGATAACTTTCCAAGTTGTATTTGTATTTCCATTGGCAGCGTTTATTTTGTTAGTAAAGTGCAATTTTCGGGATATTCGAATTAATTTTGTTAGTTTATTACGATATATCTTATATTTTTTTAAAGAATCATCAGTTGGATTGCGTAAGTGATATTTATATAGGCGATTACGTGTCTGTATGGTATGGACTTCAGTAAACCTTTCGTTATCCAAGGATTTTTGGGTTTGTTACGTTGGTTTTTTACTTTACCTATAGGGATATTCTTTTCATAATAATGTTTTAATGTATTATTGAAGTTATTGTATGCAATATTGGGATTTACTTCATTATAAACATCATCCCATTCTTCCAAAACTAGATCTTGCTTCAGTAATTCTATATTTTGTTTAGATTCTTTACGATAAGTATATTCTTTGTTTGATTTGGGGTAAGACAGTTTACAATCACAAGTTAAGAAAATAGGCAGGTGGTCCGAAACTTCAGAACATAAAATCCCTCCTATGGCTTTGTTATTATGAACATTCGAAAATATGTTATCAATCTGAGTTGATGAATTCAAGTTAATCCTTGTGGGTTTATTAATAATAGAAATAAAACCAAACGAATATAATAATTTCATTAAATTTGATGAATTATTAATGTGAGATGAGGGCAAGAAGTTGATATTAAAATCACCGAGCAAAAAACAATGTTTGTTTTCATTCCCTATTTCATGAAGAAAATATTCTAGTTCATCGTGAAAACGATCGATATTTGTATCAGGTGGTCTATAAATTAATCCTATGATGATATTTTTGGAATTAGAATTTTCAATCTCTATAAACAATGACTCGGCATGCAATAATTTAACATCAGATCGAATCTTGAATTTGAGATTTTGTGAAATGTAAAAAGCAACTCCTCCTCCTCTTCTTCCCTTACGGTCTGCCCTTATCAATTTATAATTAGGTATATCAAACATGTCAGGAGAACTTTCATGTAGCCATGTTTCGCTTAAACCGATGACTGAAAATTGAAAGTTATTTAATGAGTGTAAGAGGTTAACTAAATATTCAAAGTTTCTATTTAGACTTCTAATGTTTGCATGTAAAAGAGATAGATGATCTGGAGTAATATTAAATTCGTTGTTGAATTCTTGGGGAGTGTAATATTTGCTATCTTGCGGGTTCTCAATGAAAATATCTGGAGTAAAATTATGTGACTCAAACAGGGGAACGTGAAAATGTAAAGTACCGGAGGTTTGGAGAGAGGTCAACTGCAAGTGTGCAAGCGGTGCATGTGCGTGAGTGTGTGTGTAGAGGTGTATTCATGTGTGAAAGTGGTGCTAGTGTATCAACAATAAGACCATATTTGAATGCAAAAAGAGTAAGACCCATCTTGGTCAATGATGGCTGGGCAGCAGAGCAGAGCTCGACCACCCTAAAGATACAATGGATAAACCAATTTCAGCAAATAAAAACTTAGAGTTTACTATGAGGGCATTGGAAGACGACAATATTTACCAAAAAAAAGAACCATGAATCATAAAAAGAAGTCCAACAAGATTGAGTAATCACTATAGACTTCTAAGCATGTAACAAAAAGATGTCTTACATAATCTACATTGAATTGAATTAATACATTGAAACCGCATTACATGCTTTTCAGTCTAGAAAATACCGAGAATGGTCTACATCAAAGGGAGTATTTTTCCTTAGAAATCTGTTACAAAGAGGAATAAATAAATGAGGGAAACTGGAAATGAGCTTTGAATTAATTTGAAAGTATAAAGAGAGTTCAAGAATGTACTAGAAGCCCACCATTCACAGTTTAATAATTAAAGTAATGGATCTCTTTCATCTCTGTCAAGTCATCAGTATTACTATAAAGACTATAATTAAAACATAAAATAATCATTATCCTTTTTTAATTAAAAAATAATCGACACAAGTCCTTCTCAGATGTGCTCGTTATTCATACATTATTGTGTCCATCCTCTCCTTTCTCTTTCTTTCCTGTCCGCTTATCCGCCCTCCTATGCCGGTTATTTGTTTACGGCATCAATCATACTTTTCGTGTATTATATTCTTTCCAGGTTATTTCATATATTTTTTCTCTTTTACACACACCATTGAATCCTGTTGGCTTGAGTCCACGATGGCATGTGTTCTACCTAGTACGTTCAGCAGCACCCATCCATCTTCTCAGGGCATTCTCCCCTTTTTTCTTCTCTTTTTCTGCCCGGGGGGGGGGAGTGGGATGGGGAAGGTTGGATATATTTTAGGACGGGTTGTTTTGTCCTATATCAAACTATATTTTTTTTATAACTTCGTGTTTATTTCGTGAGTATTATTTCTCTCTTTCGTGAGTATTTATTTCGTGAGTATTATTTATTTTATTTCTTATCTCATTTGATTACATATATCTGTATTTGTACTTTGTTATTTGTTGTGTTATCTATTTTTTGAGGTGCCCACATTGTACAAGCATTGCTTTTTAGTGGGTCCCTCCATTTCCATCTTAATTCCATTTCTATTGAAAAATTTAAAACCTACAATGTGTTGCCCAAATTGTCTCGTGTTTTTTTCCACAACATGTGTAATATTAATTTTATTTTTGCAACGGATACAAATATTTGTGTTTATATATGGTATACAATTTGTTTTGGTTTGATGGAAGTGAAATAAATAAATTTGAATTTGAATTTTCCTGCCATTCTTGCCTGTGCCACTGAGTCATATCTTTTGATTGCATATCCCTCTCTTGCTGATCATGCTAATGTATTAGTATTTCAGGATATTTTGTACTTTCTCAACTGTTCTTTCGTTCCTTTTCCCGCATAATATTCCCTTCCATTTTCTGTATTTATGTTCTTTCTTTCTGTCCCTTTCTTTTTACTTTTTCTCCTTCCCTTTCCTCTTTTTCTTGCTTTCTTTCCCTTTCCATTTCTCTCTTTTCCCGTTTTTTCTTTTTTCCCGGTGAAATCCGCCAGGGGGCAGCTTGCCCCCCCCCCACCTGTTACGCCACCGTTTCAGATGTTTCTGGGAAATTACAGATGGAATTCAGGGGCCGCGGAACTGTTTTCAAAGTGGGGGAGGGGGGCTGACCATGTAAAAATCGCAATCATGGTCATTTTTACGGTTTTTTTACACGGATTTGGAAAAAAGTGGGGAAGGGCTGGAGCCTCCCCCCCCCCCCACATAGCTCTATGTCTCGAGTGTCCGATCTTCCCCTTACGGTATATGTCCATCATCTGTAAATAGCTCTGTGGTATGTCTTTACAACAACTTTATTTCGTGCATTGATCTGGCGCTACATATACCGTACGTATCTAGCGAGCTATCAACTGATACTCGGTACGACCGACATTTGCTCCTGCGACAATTACTCCGGTCTTAATACATGAATCTCAGAAGGCATAGTCTAGGATAAGAGCTAGTATTGTAAAAGTGTTTTAAAAGTGTTTTTGGTGCAGAATAATGTAAAGATAGCAGTGGCGTAGACAGGTCCTTAGACCTGGGGGGATGATCCCTAGCTGGGTCATACTTTATATATATATATATATATATATATATATATATATATATATCATATATATTTACATATACATATATATATATATGTAATTAATATATAAATATAAAGAATGAAGGAGATAATGTAATCGATAAAAACAAAATATCATGGGCCAAAGCAGACGAGTTAAAGATAACAAAATAACACGATCTGCCTCATGGATTATCTCATGTGTCTTTTAATCACTTTGCTTTGAGCAATAAACAGGGCATCCAGTAATAAACAAACTTCCTTGCACATTTTTCATGGCAGTAATCTTTTGTTTGATTAATGACAATGAGTAAAGATGATCATAAGAGAAATGTCATTTGTCGGATGTCTAGTTATCATCTTGGTCATGACAGTCCTGCTAAACATGATCTAGAATAACTAGTATTCCTTATTTTACTAGTATAGTAGTATACTCTTTTAAAAGTAGCGATATTGTTAATGATCAAACGAATGAATCAACAACTAAAGGAATAAACAAATAAACAGCCAAATAACTAAAAAAATATCAATTACAATTATAGTAATAGGGGTAAAATAAAAAAAGCTCAACATTATATTTCTTATCCACGTGCAGATATGCGGACACTAAAATGATAAGCACACTCTGTTTAAAATTACCATGATTACAAAGGCTTGATTGAATTAAGTATGGAAATGAAATAAACCTCACCGAGTTGTCGGAAGTAAACTGTATAGATAATTTTTATCGAGTAAATACGCGAGATGATTGTTTTTTGTCAAAGGTCCGACAATGAACACGCTGAGGGTCGAGTTAGGCTTGTTCTGTGATCTTAGACCATAAATTAATCTTATCCATGGATTTATTCAATCTGCCTTCGTGAATTAAGGCATGTCTATATATTGGATGATTCTACCTTCTTTGAAAAGCGCAAAGTACTCTGAAAAAAAATTAGTGAAATAGTTCTCTCTTTAAGGAGTGAATATATGAAAGAGTGAATATTGAGTGAAAAAACCTTGGATATCACTGAGGCCATCCAAAATTTGCACTTTCATTCCAAAATCATTCATTTACTAATTCGCTCCTTAGAGACTGAAAATTTTCACCTTTCCTTTGCAAAGTAGGGGTTGAGGACATGGCCAGCAGGGAAAAGGGTCAGTGTATGTGTATAGGTAATTTCTTATTAATTCGTTTGAACAGTGTTAATGTGTTATGAAAGCAATTGCTCTGAAAGGGAGTGATTAAGCGACACTTTCTTAAATCTGTAATGAAATATTTTGAACTTATCTCCTTTGCAAATACATAATTATTATAAGGAAATGTACTTGGTGAAACTCTGAATAACGATCCTTAAATGTATATGACGACGCAAGACAGTTGTTATTACTTAAAACTTGCAAGTTGTAAATGCATATAAGATGATTGACTCTGAATAAAAGTCCAATTTTGATCATGTTTGTCATTGCTGTACGTTATGATTATTACTGCTATTATTATTGATTGATTTTAACTAGCATTCATTGCTTTATTACTGTATAGTTTTGCTTCTTCCCCCACAGAAACCTGGGGGGGATGATTGTACACACCATCCCCCCACCTAAAATTCTGGGGGGATGCATCCCCCCCATCCCCCCCGCTATCTACGCCCCTGAAAGATAGGATTAGGGTGTATTAGTTTTGGAGTTTAGCAGACTTTCCCCCGGCCGGGACTTTCCATCGGAGCAATTGTCGCCGGAGCAATACAGTGCGTATCAAAAAATAAGTTTAGGGGGGCTACACTTTGAAAAATCCCTGGGAATTAAAAAATATACAACATGTGGGCTGGGTGACCAGATTTCACAAAATGAAATACGGGACAATCGACAAAAACAGATCAACAAAGAATTATATACAGAGTTAGATTTGTAAAAAATATAAAGAATTGGAAGGGATGGTGAACGAAAGAATGAAGGAGAGAAAGAATAGACGAAAGAAAAGGGATGAATTGAGAAAAAAGAAAGAAAAAATGAAGGGGAAAATAATATAAATTTGGGATAAAAGAAGAAAAACAGGAAGGGAGGGATGAAGGAAGAAAGAAAGAAAAGGAAAGAAGGGAGGGAGGGAAAGAAAGAATAAGGGAAAGAATTAGAAGGAAAAATAAAATAAATAATGCAAGAACGGAGGAAAGAATGAAGGGAGGGGAGAATTAAAAAAAAAAGAAAATGGAAGGAGAGAAAGAACGGAAAAAAGGAGAGGAAGTGAGAAGGAAGCAAAAATAAGTTTAAGGAAAGAAAGAACGAAGGAAATAAAAAAGGAAATTTGATAAAGAATTATCAAAGTTAAGAGGAAGAAGGAAATGAAGATAAATGAACACATAGAGAGAAAAAGAATCAGGAAAGACAGATAGGTAATACAGATAGATGGAACAAAAAAAAGGCAAACTGGAAGGAGAGAATGAGGATGAAGAAAGAAAGGATAGAAAAGACAAACAGGAAAAAACTTCAAGCAAACAACAACAATCCAATTATCTAACAAAAAAACCCAGGAGTGGATACCATGCGCGACCAAAAAAAAAAACACGTAAAAAGGATGTCCTTTTCACGAAAGGGCACGTAACATACGTAACGTGATAAGGGTGTCAAAAACATGTGAAAAAATGGTATCTATTTCGCTAGGAAAATTACGTGTTTAGGGTCGAATTTGCGGGGATGATAAAACAAAATTAAAATGTTTTATAAAGGATGTCCTTTTTGCCCCAACACTTCGTGTTTATAGTCCGATTTGCGCGAGGTGTAGAAGGTGTGGTCGTACTAAAACAAATAAGGTAAAGCCGGCGACCGAAGGATCGATCCATAACAATAAAACATTCCTGTACTTGTTTAGGGGTTCATTTCAGGGAATATTTTGTTTCCAATACTTGTTAAGGGTAGGGTTTCACACGCCAATAGTCTTGTTAAGGGGTGCATTTTCAGAATATGGAAATTACCTGTTTAGGGTGCTTTTCGAGACCCCATGGTCGCGTATGGTATCCACTCGTGAATGGAAGTGCCCCCCCCCCGGGCAAAAAACACAATGACATTTGGTGTTATTTCAAATATATTTTTAAAATTCTAAAAAACAAAAAGTTTTAGGAATTAATAAAATTTCAAAGTGAAACATTGTCAATTTGAAAATTAGATGAAACATGCGGCATCATACACAACCGTTACTCAAAACGAAAGCTGAATCTATTAGATCAAGTTACGAAAACTCAAATTGTTCCTCCGATTTGACATCTCCAAATCAGTTATCTAAAAATCCATTATCAAAATTTTACAAATTTCCCGCCGATTTGTGATTATTTTGGTGGAAAAATTGTTTATCATGTAATTGTTTGCATCATTGAGAATCTGCCTAGCTATAGTAGCATGTCACACTGACAGCTGTCACACATGCAGGGTTCAGGACTGGGACCAGTTCGTTTGCAATGTATTTGGTTATAGCAAGAAATTCCCCGGCAGAACTTGCAAAAGTTTAGTTATCGATTTTATTGTCTCTGCTTCGTCATCTCTATTAACTATATTTTCTTCCATATTCTGAAATTTGCATATTTCTTTCCCCTGCCTTCACCTTTCACTACTCCTCTATCAACGAGAGAACGAACAATGTCTCATTTGATTTCAATACTGGCAATTATTCTGTTCTACAGGCTTTAATTCCTAGCTCTCAATGGCCAGTGTGGACAACAATTTCGCTTTTAACACTCTAACAGATGACGAACTATTTGATTTGTTTAGATCTCCTCCCACTAACGTAACCCTCACAAGTTCTTCAGGTACATATAAAAATTTTATTGCTGATGCCATTAATTCATCGGCTGAAGAGCTGCAATTTGACTTTGATCACAATGACCCGGCACATACTTCCCTTTGTAAATACGTAACTGTTTCCCAATTTAATGATATTGTTAAGAATTTTTACTCCAATACATTCTCCCTACTTCATTTGAATATAAGGAGCTTGAGCAAGCACTTCGATGAGTTACAATTGATATTGAATAACCCATCACCCAAACCTTTGTCTGTTATGGGTCTTACAGAGACGTGGCTATCGCAGGACACCAACCTTCCATTTTCCTTAAATAACTATAACTTCATTAACAAAAACAGACAGGGCAGGACAGGTGGAGGCGTTGCTCTATACATTCATAATAGTTTTCGTTACTCTGTCCACGAAAATATTTCAATTGTCAATGATTTTATGGAATCTCTTTTTATAGAAATTGAAGTCACCGGCGCCAGGAATATCATTGCAGGTGTCGTTTATCGACCTCCCAATTCTAATGCTAATCAATTTATTTCACATTTGTCGGAATTGTTGCGATGGCCTATTTTTACCAATAATGACTGTTTTATCATGGGAGATTTCAATATAAATATACTAAAAACTACAAATAATAATATTGCGCACGAACTTGTTGAAACTTTTTTAGCGGCCTCATTCCTACCACTTGTCTCCAAACCAACTCGTGTCGCAAATTTATCTGCTACACTCATTGACAATATTTTCTCTAATACCATCCCCCATCCTGATTCATTTATAATCTTGTCCGATATATCTGATCATTATCCAATCATGACATCTTACAAAATATCACAATCAAGCATTCGGCAAGGTGTCGGTTCCTTAAGGCGTAATATTAATACAAATAATTTAACCCGTTTAAGTGCTAGTCTTGAAAATATCGACTGGTCCTGTGTTTATGAAATAGAAGACATCAACTCTTGTTACGATAAATTCTGTGATTTGCTTTCAGGCCAACTTGACATTTACCTTCCAAAACAGAGAAACAATAAGATGAATTACAAAAAGTCCCCTAGATTACCATGGATATCAAAATCCATACTTCGGTCAATAAATCGGAAAAATAACCTGTATTACAAATATAAATCAAAAGGAACGCAAAAAACAGAGCAAAATACACATCCTATAAAAACACTTTAACTAAAATTATTCGTATTGAAAAGAAAAAATACTTTGAAAATAAGCTACAATTACATAAACATGATATGCGAAACACCTGGAAAATTCTCAAGCAAGCTATGAATATCTCAGAAAATAAAGACATTATAACAGAAATTAGATCTAACGATGAGATCATTCAACAGCCTGTTACCATTGCTAATATATTTAATGACCATTTTTCATCGATCGGAAATAACCTCGCTAAAAATATAGCGCCCTCAAACAAACATTTTGCCGAATTTCTGGTGTCACGCGCGTAAAACATTCCCCATAGACTTGTGTGTTAAAATGGCAATTTTGAAAAATTGATAAAAAATAAATGTGAAATTAGAGGGTGGAATGTTTACTACCATTGGATAGGATATATATCTGGCATTCCATATCTGACCAGGAAAGGGTAGCGTAGCCAGCTCATTTTAAAAATAAATTGCCATTTATGAAGATAACTATGAATGGATCAAATTCATCGACTCAAACAGTAAAATAGCCCCAATTAGTCCGCCAGTCAAAAAAATAGTTCCAAGTCACTTTTTGATCTTCCCACTTTGGGCGAAGGGAGTTCAGTAGTTACCATTTCTAGAATCAGTGTTAGATTTTGAATCATATTCATACAGTTTTGTCAATCAGCAACATCAAATTGAAAAAAATTCGAATGGGTTGGGTCGAACGAATATCTTGAGCCCTCCTGATGTAATTAGGCTCATGGCACCTATATTATATGACCTATGAATTTTATTTTATTGAATAGCTACTTTGCTATTCTTTCATATCTGTACACTCACACTAGCACAAAGAAATGCATTGAAAATGCCTATTTTCTATGCAATGACCCATTTTAATGTATTACTCATACATGTTATATTCACTATATGGATGCATACATATCCTGCCTGCATACAGCCCAGCAGTGAATGTAATGACAATGGGTCCCTAGTAATTGTAATATAAAGGTGTTTGTAAATTTTGTGTAGATATCAGGATACCAGAACTGCCTCAATCAAAATTACCAGATATACATGAGATTGAATGAGGAAACAATAAAAGTATAAGAACATACTACTTTAGTACATTTGCATTTGACCTATTATATCAAAATTTTCCTAGGGCTATTGCCTCTCAGATGTAAGAAGGAAGAGATACATAAAAATAGATAGAAGAGAGAGAAAAAAAAGAGAGATAGAAAGAGAGAGAGAAAGAAAGATAATTACATAGATGGCATGGCTTATAAAGAGGGGGGGGGGGGTAGACTGAGATTGGAGCACACAGCCACCCCCCCCCCCCCATCCCTCCTTAGTTGTGCACTATTAGCCCTTAGATACCTTACCTTACTCTGTGCCTTTTTTCTAAATACCTTCTTGAAGGTACCACTCTAGTTCTCTTCAGTAAATTAGTTCTCAAAGCTCCTCTCTACCCCTTCCTTTTACATGAGTAATTTGTAATGGTCTCTCTAATATTAAGTATGTGATGTACACTAACACAAACCAACGATGAATCAGAACAAAAAGAGGCATAGACGCTCTATACATTGACCAGTCTACATATAGGCTTTAATACATATACACAGACCTACTAACTTTAGCTGATATGGTCTTGCTAGCCATTAAATCAATTCTTTGCACCTCTTGATGACTAAACATATTGATATCAGTGAGAAATTGTTTGCTACTGAAGAGTTTGGCCAGGAATTCCACCCACTACTAGGGATTTCCCATATTACTTAGAGGTGTCACGCGCGTAAAACATTCCCCATAGACTTGTGTGTTAAAATGGCACTTTTGAAAAATTGATAAAAAATAAATGTGAAATTAGAGGGTGGAATGTTTACTACCATTGGATAGGATATATATCTGGCATTCCATATCTGACCAGGAAAGGGTAGCGTAGCCAGCTCATTTTAAAAATAAATTGCCATTTATGAAGATAACTATGAATGGATCAAATTCATCGACTCAAACAGTAAAATAGCCCCAATTAGTCCGCCAGTCAAAAAAATAGTTCCAAGTCACTTTTTGATCTTCCCACTTTGGGCGAAGGGAGTTCAGTAGTTACCATTTCTAGAATCAGTGTTAGATTTTGAATCATATTCATACAGTTTTGTCAATCAGCAACATCAAATTGAAAAAAATTCGAATGGGTTGGGTCGAACGAATATCTTGAGCCCTCCTGATGTAATTAGGCTCATGGCACCTTCTTGCCCCGCCCAATCCGAACTCAATATTTTTATGCCCTACTTCCCCTCATGAAATTACTGATATTGTCTCAAACCTCGATAATAAAAGAAGTTCTGGCTATGATGACATCAATAATCTAATACTTAAAACTATCATTCCATATATTGCAGAACCACTTGCTTACATCTTCAATATGTCTTTAATTCATGGACAAGTCCCCAATTCCCTGAAAATTGCTAAAGTTATTCCAATTTTTAAGAAAGGCGATAAATCTAGCATTAACAATTATCGGCCAATATCCCTCTTACCGTGTTTTGGTAAAATTTTGGAAAAATAATATATAACAGAACAATCAAATTTTGTTGTGATAATAACATTTTCTCTAATTTCCAATTTGGTTTTAGAGAAAAGCATAGTACAGTTCATGCATTATTGTCTTTTGTCGAAAAAGTTACTCATGCAGTCGATCAGTCTTCCCATATGGTTGGTATTTTCCTGGACTTCTCCAAGGCCTTCGATACAATAAACCACGACATTCTACTTCATTAACTTTCGCATCATGGTATTCGTGGGAAGGCCTTGGATTGGTTCAGGAACTACCTTTCCAACAGAAAACAATTTGTTTCTTTCAATGATCACCCCTCAAATATGTGCAATATTAGCTGTGGTGTGCCGCAAGGAAGTATCCTGGGACCACTCCTCTTTATTTTGTATATAAATGACTTTAGCAGAGCATCCAGTATTCTATCTTTCATTATTTTTGCGGATGACACAAATTTATTTTTTTCCCTCAAGAATCCGCTTACTCTTGCTGAAATAATAAATTATGAATTAACTAAAGTTTTGAGTTGGATTAGAGCTAATAAATTATCAATCAATCTTCAAAAAACCAAATACATGGTATTCAGTAATACTATAGATTCGTTGCCTCTTGATATATGTATTGAAGATATTCAGCTGGAAAGTGTCTCGTCAATCAAATTCCTGGGTGTCCATGTAGATAACAAACTCTCCTGGAAATGTCACATTGACAATATTTGCAAAACCATCTCTCGTAACATAGGCATCATAAATAGGTTAAAAACATTTATTCCTGTTACCTCTCTACTAACTCTATATTCTTCTCTTATATTACCATATCTCAACTACGGAATCCTGGTTTGGGGCAATACACACCAAAATTTACTAAACAGAATATTACTACTACAAAAGAAAGCTCTTCGTATCATTTCATTTTCACATCCCCGTTCTCACACTGACCCGCTATTCCTCGAATATAATTTGTTTAAAATCCAAGACTTGTATTTATTTCAACTAGGACAGTTTATGTACAACTATAAAAACGACATGATTCCCTCCGTATTCCACGATATGTTTCTTCAAAATAACAGTTATCATACATATCCTACCAGACATGGCGATCACTTTCATCTACCAATGCTAAGAACTATTTTTGCTCAAAGTACTTTCATTTTTACAGCCCCCAAATTTTGGAACTCTCTCCACAATGATATTCAACAGGCCCCCTCCATTAACTCCTTTAAGAGAAAATTAAAAGTATTTTTGCTAGTATCCTACATACGAAGTTGATTTGTTTGTAGGTCCTGATTATCTTGTATCCATCTTGTATTTAACACTAAATTTTCCTTTATCACCCGGGTATCAATCCCAAATCTGTGTTTTCATGCTAGCGCTCTCGTTGATCCATGTTCAAATTTTGTTCTCCCCCCCCCCCCCCCCCTCTCTCTCTCCCTCTCCCTCTATCGGTCAGCCTAATTCTTTTTTCTCTCTCTCTTTCCTCCATCCTCTAATATGTCACTATATTGTTTTCTTTGTTCGCGTGTCTGTATGTGTGTGTGTCTTTGATAATACATGTCCCATATTTTTGTCACCTTATTTCCATTTTTTGCTATCATTTCCATTCTTACTCTAAAATAGTTTTTCCTATTATATTTATCACATTTTACTTTCCCATTTTTAAGATATTGTATATTCGTTCAGCCGAATGAATTTCCATATTTACTTAATTTGTATTGCTTTGTCTTGTCTTAAATGCTTTATATAAATTATTTATTCAACTAGCTATAGGGGATCCACGCTCTACAAGCAATGTTTTTTTATTGGATCCCCTCATTTCCATATACGCTTTTTTATACAAGCGTTTGTTATATAATTATGCTAAGTTAAAAATTATTTTGCATTCGTACTTTGATTTGCATTTGCATTCGATTTATATTTGTTTTGGAAATGAAATAAACTTCTTGAATCTTGAATCTTGAAATACGGGACAAATAGGCATCCCGGAAAGGGTTTGTCGGGACGCCGGGACAAAAGGAGCAAAATCCGGGACGATCTCGGAAAATACGGGACGTCTGGTCACCCTGCATGTGGGTAATTTTTTTCACATATATTTAGTCCAGGATAGAAGAGGCATAACCTTGTTTTTTTATATATACAATATTTTTTGATGGTTTCTTGTCAATTCGAGGGTGCTGATTCCGAATCTGAATGATGCCACTCGTGTAACCTTGAGCATTTTCCGCAAATTGGCAAAATCCAATATGGCCGCCAAAATATGCAAATTACCCATGAAAATCCTAAAACTGTCCACACATTGGCTATGAAATGCATAAAATTGTGTGGCAGGAGTGAAATACTCTCTGAAAAAAAAAACTTTTGACAAAATATTTATTTTTCTGATATTCAAAATGGTCGCCAAAGGCCCTTGTATACTCTATTATGTACAATATGAATAGGGAAAACTAATTTTCACAAAAATTAGCACTAAAGTGCAAAAAATCGCGATGTATAAACGAAGTAATATATGCAAATCATCATTACTTACGAGATATATTATTTATTATGTCATATTTGGGAACATTTCTGTTTTTTTTTTATATCTAAAATAGCCGCTACTGGCCCAAACAGTATTGCATACAATGGCAATGGGGGCCAAAAAAGTCACAAGAGTGATCAATAAAATGCATATTATTAAGATTGAACGAGTGGAATACTGACTAAAAACATAATTGTTAACGAAATATATCATTAATATGCCATGTATGTGATGAATGTTTTATTTTGATATTCAAAATGGCTGCCAAAGGCCCTAAAAGTATTATGCACAATGAGAAAGAGTAGCAAAGAAATCAAAAGAGAGAGCACTGAAATGCATATAAATGTGATAAATTAATGGGATATTGTCTAAAACATATTTTCTAACGAAATTCATCATTCAGGTTTCAAGTTTGTGTTAAATACTGTACTTTGACTTTCAAAATGGCCGCCATAGACATTAGCAGTATTATGTATAATGCAAAGTGGGAAACCAATATTCACAGGAGTGAGCACCATAAATGGTGATCTATGAGTAAAATATTGTCTGAAAGCAAAATTTCTATAAAGATATATCATTTATTCTGCTAGTTAGGTGATAAATACTGTTATTGCAGAGTCAAAATGGCTGCTACAGGCCCTTATGGTATTGAATGGGAACAAATTATATCAACAGAATTTGGCTTTGCTTGGCCATATATTATGGTGATGTATGAGTGGAATATTGTCTGAAAACATGATTTCTAACAGAATATATCATATCTTAAGTAATTAAGGTGATAAAAACTGTATTTCAGCATTCGAAATGGCTGCCATATGCCCATTTTGTGAACATTGTTTATCTCCACTCAAATTGTATATTCTACGATAAGGGCCTATGGTGGCTATTTTCAATTTAAAAATGCAGCGTTTATCAACTTAATTACACATGATATAATATATCTCGGTAGAAAACATGGTTTTAGACAATATTTCACCCTTTCACAATTCACAATTCACAATTATATATAATATTTAGAGTCAAGAAAAGCCAAATTATGTCAAAATTTGTCCCATGTTACAATGTACACAATACTTTTAGGACCTATGGCAGCCATTTTGCACTTCAGCATTCATTACCTCCACAACCAATATGTGATGTATTTAGTTAGAAATAATTTTTTTACAATATTTTTAATCGTATATCACAGTTATATGCATTTATGATTCTCACTCTTGTGAAAATTAGTTCGTCCATTCGCATTGTACATGATAAATATAGGGCCTATATGGGTGGCGGTCATTTTGAACGTCAAAATACAGCATTTATCACATAAATGGCATATTAATGGCAATGATGGCAATGATGCTTTTAGTCAGCATTCCACTTGTTTATCTTAATGATATGCATTTTAGTCCTCACTCTTGTCATTTTTTGGCCCCAGCCATTGCCATTTTACATCTCTTTGGGCCAGTGTCGGCTATTTTAGACATCAAAATACATCAATATCCCCATATATGAGATAATAAGTGATATATCTCGTTAGTAATGATGATTTGCATATATTACTTCGTTCATACATCGCGATTTTTTGCGGTTTAGTGCTAATTTTTGTGAAAATTAGTTTTCCCTATACATATTGTACATAATAGAGTATACAATGGCCTATGGCGGCCATTTTGAATATCAGGAAAATAAATATTTTGTCAAAAATTATTTTTTTCAGAGAGTATTTCACCCCTGCAACACGATTTCATGCATGTCATAGCCAATGTGCGGACAATTTTAGGATTTTCATGGGTAATTTGCATATTTTGGCGGCCATATTGGATTTCGCCAATTTGCGGAAAATGCTCAAGGTTACACGAGTGGCATCATCCAGATTCGGAATCAGCACCCTCGAATTGACAAGAAACCATTAAAAAATATTGTATATATAAAAAAACAAAATAGCTCTATGGTTTGGTCAAGTTTCTATGGGACCTATCCTGGACTAATTCTTGGGTTTGGGTCTCATATATCCAATAAAAGTAAAAATTAGGACAGAATGTTACACTTGAGTGAGCACTGTCCATTTTTGGTAAAACTCACAGATATCTGTTTGCGCAGAAATGCTCTTTTTCACGCGCTGTTTCACTATAGGAAAGGGTGAAATCAAACTTACCCTGCCAAACATTTTTTATACATTTTACTTGCACTTTTAGTCAATTGAAATAAAGACAGATACAGCATTTTGTAACAATTTTTCCACCCAAATTGAAATTTCAACATATATAAGCACTCTCGAATCCAGAAGGAAGTATTTAATGATGTCATTTGTAATTAAAAACCTGTATAACATTGTATCATGTGAGGCGGTCAATGAAAATATAACGGTACGATCACGCCAGAGTGAACACACAATCCTATTCCACCACATGAAAGCCAGAACCGAACGTTTGCACCAAACTGCAATACATAGATTTCCAATTATATGGGAAAGTATGCCCTCACATATCAAAGATGAAATTGTATCTGGACTCCTTAAAAGTTCTGAACCTCCTTCGTCATGAAATTCTTTGTGTTTTTTTAATAATTAGATGTCTGATTTATAATGATATTTCCTTCTATAATGTTTAATTCATCATTTTCCCCGTTGACCAATTTCAAATAAAGAGCAAGTTTATTCATCATTCATGTACACTAAATCTAATCCTATTTCAGCCTCAACATTATGACATTTGATCACTCCCCGGGGGGGGGGGGGCACTCGACCAAAAAAGTGGTGGGGGTGTGCCGCGGGTGAGACAAAAAAACGGGGGCCTTGGAGCGGGCTTATTGTAAAAAGGAGGGTCCTCGGAACAGGCTTCGGAAAGACAAATGTTTGTGAAAACGGGGGTCCTTGGAACGGATCGCCAGCATGTGAGTGCATGCATCCCTATATATGGAACGGTCATGCGTGCATGATGCAGCTAGCGCGGCCTTCGCCGGGTGAGCTAGTGCGGCCGCTTTTCACCAAAATTGCAGCTCATAGCAGATCGATGCGATCGGAGCGACGTAACGAAAACTTGATATGCTTTGGAGCGGATTTCTCCGATTTCTCTCTACTTTTTTCTCGATAAGAAGAAAATGCTATGCCTTGGAGCTGCTTTCTTTATTCTTTTTCTCAATAAGACAAAAATCCTATGCCTTGGAACGGAAATTTGAGTGTAAAAATGGGGGTCCCCTCCGGCGGCACAGGCCACTATGCATTATATACTGAGTGCCCCCCCCGGATCACTCCTACATGGTTTTATATATTCTTATTGTCTTATATCCCATTATCTATGGTAGATGCAGTATTATACATTTATTATGTTAAATCTACGATTGATTTAATGTTTGATGCTTATAATTCTAATGCTTGTATAGATACATAATGATGTGATTGGGGGAGGTATTGTTGGCTTGAGGTGAAGTCACATGTATGACCATTGTATTTTGCCGATTCTAAATATCTTCATTTTATTTTTATTTTTACCATTACGTGTTATGACCTGGATGGGGTTCAGGAGGTTTGGGGAGGAAGACCTGTGGGTTATGGCTATTACGTTAGCCTTTTCCATGCAGGCAGCCTCTCCAACTCTCATCCAGGTCTTATTTGGCTCTATCATGTACAAGTTTGATTGATCTTATAGTCTTAGATCTGTTTGTATTCTTTGTTTCTGAATGCCAAATAAAATAATAATAATAACATTTACCCTTTTTGTGCCAGCTAGATCAGACATATCCAGCATTTTTTTCACTAAGTTTTTATCAAAAGAAGGTCTTCATTTTCATGTAATACTTGTTTCTCCACACTTTTCCCAAGCTTGACAATGATTAACAAAATAAAAATCAAGCCTATAAGTATAAGCCATTTCATGTGAATCACAGCTCAGTGCAAAGCAAATATCGTCACGATGGCCCGGGGGGGCACTCGACCAAAAAAATAGGGCCGCGGGTGTGCCGCGCGGGAGAGACAAAAAACGGGGGCCTTGGAGCGCGGGCTTATTGTAAAAAGGAGGGTCCTCGGAACGGGCTTCGGAACTGCAAATTTGTGAAAACGGGGGTCCTTGGAACGGATCGCCAGCGTGTATGTACCCCTGTGGAACGGGCATGCGTGCATGATGCAGCTATAGCGCGGCCCGGCCGCCGGGTGCTCGCGCAGAGACGATGGTCGGACAGCGCTCGGCGGTCGCTTTGACCAAAATTGCAGCAGATCAATGCGACTGTACTGGAACGGCGTAACGATTGGAACGGATTTCTTTCTTCTTTTTTCTCGATAAAAAGAAAATGCTATGCCTTGGAGTGGCTATTTCTTTTTTTATTTTTCTCAATAAGACAAAAACGCGCCTTGCGGAACGGAAATTTTGGTTTAAAGGGTCCCCTCCGTGGCGCACATATACCCACTATGCATTATATACTGAGTGCCCCCCCCCCCCGGGCACGGTGGCCTCGGTGTGAGCGCAATTTATTTATTTATTTATTGTTTCATGTGTGTTCACATCATCCACAATCTCATATATGAAAATACAGTGATACATGTTTATTACATAAAGACAATATTACGTAAAGAAAATATTACATAATCTCTCATTAACAGAGCACACAAAGGTCTTGCAACATAAGCTTGAAGCTTGAGTCATTACAAAACCATTATTTTACGCTAACCAGAAAAAAAAAAAAAAAAAAAACTGATGAAAGGGTATAGATGAATACAGGTACATGTATATACAATATTTACAAAGAAGTATACAGAGAAGATGACACAAGAATAGAAAGGAGGGTACCCCAATTTATATAAGAATATATGCATAATTTGTCAAACAAATACAACGACATGAACTATCTTCGAAGAAAACATTATATGCCTACATTTTCATCATAGTTTCGAGATGAGCATGCTCTTAACTGCCTTCTTAAAGGAATATGTTTTACGTGAATTGCGAATACTTTGCGGTAAAGAATTCCAAATATCTGGACCATTATGCCTTATTAGGCCATTATGCAATGCATTCTTCGAAGTGTTTTGGGCAAGAAAATAAGTTTAAAAAGGTAGAAGATATCTTCAAATCAATATACTAGCTAATTTCGACGTGTTCTGCATGAAAAGGTCTATACTTTTCTTTGCATAAAGGTTGCGCAAGTCATTTTTCCACTCACTTGAAAAGTAAGTGGTGCTCACTCAAGCCGAAATATTTTTCGACAGTGATATCGTCATTTGCTTAAATGGATCTCTATATATTAATCTTAAAATGTGGAAAAAATTTCAGGACATTACATATGTATAATTTTACAGGATTTTTCAAAGTGTTAACTTTTTTTATACCCCCGGGACGCACTGTAGAACTTTTTTCTTCCACGTGGACGTAAGGTACCACGTACCACTCAATATATGAACAAGGTTATGATATAACCTTGTTCTCTGTTACTCCTCCCTGTCAAGGGCGCCGGAAGCGGGGGGGCACTTGCCCCCCCAAATAAAATTTTTGGGGGGCAAAACGAGATTTTGCCCCCCCAATGTGCCCCCCTGAAAGTAGAAAAATGATAAATTATTTAAGGACAAAAGTAAACGAAGGCACTTTTCTGCCTGAAAATTGTCATCTCCATTGTCAAAAATGAAAAAAAAATTTGCCCCTGACGGGGCAAATATAAGCCTAGCGTCTTTTGACGAACAGTTCCTCTGTGAAACATACCTTTGATAAGCCCCTTTTCCATCTTATTACAGTGTGATAACGTTTAACCTTTTAATGAATACATTTCAGACTAAAAGCGAATGGCAAATTGATAGTGGTCCACCAATGATTAGGTTTATAACTCTATGATGCTGGCTGTGTCGTCTAACAACGCGCGGTCGCCCAGAAACGCTCAGACCGGACCCGATATCGCTAACGCGCGTGAACACTAGTTACTCGAGCTGTCGAGCAACATAATGTAATCTATGTCCGGGGGGGGGGGGGCACTTACATTGACGAGTGGATACCATGCGCGACCAAAAAAGCACGTAAAAAGGATGTCTTTTTCACGATAGGGCACGATAAGGGTGTCAAAAACACAAAAATAATGAAAAAAGGGTATCTATTTCGCTAGGAAAATTACGTGTTTAGGGTCGAATTTGTGGGGATGATAAAACAAAATTAAAATGTTTTATAAAGGATGTCCTTTTTGCCCCAACACCTCGTGTTTAGAGTCTGATTTGCGCAAGGTGTAGAAGGTGGGGGTCGTACTAAACCAAATAAGGTAAAGCAGACGACCGAAGGACCCGTAACAATAAAACATTCCTGTACTTGTTTAGGGGTTCATTTCAGGGAATATTTGCTAAGAGTATCGTTTTGTTTCCAATACTGGGTAGGGTTTCACACGCCAATACTTGTTAAGGGGTGCATTTTCAGAATATGGAAATTACGTGTTTAGTGTGCTTTTCGAGACCCCATGGTCGCGCAAGGTATCCACTCGTGAATGGAAGTGCCCCCCCCCCGATCTATGTCATAGCTGTCAAGCCCAGAAACTTGTTTCAATATTTTTATTTTCAACTAAATATAAATTGAGTTAATACAGTGATAACAAGTCAGTGCCCTAAAGAAAATACCAAGGTCATTTCAACTCAATATAGACATGTTATCAGAAAATTACACACAGAATAATCATGTGTAGAGGATTATAATTTGTGAAAATGGTGAATCCCACTCGAAAGCAACTTATTATCCGAGATATGAATAAAAATGTAAATAAAAAAAAAAAAAATAAGCGTTACAGTACTGCTCTACTATAAAAAAAAAATCTTAAGATATTTTCACAGCCTCGTATTTTCCTCTATTCCTTTTCATTGGCATGATTGGAAGGCGTTTTGTCTGATACTATTTCAGCTCATATGATATAGCACTTATGTATTTTAGATTCCAAAACTTCTTCCCATTACCTGTTACTAATCAGATCGAGATGGCAGCTATGTTCTCTGGTTCATCCCAGCTTTTGTTATTCATGGACGTTTGCAAAAAAAAAAAACGATCCGGGAGTGGGTGGGCTGCAAGACCTAAATTTTCGAAGAAACTTAAGAGCGAGGGGGTTTGTGATGGGGGAGCTTTTGCATTTTCTACAATAAAATTGAAGGATTTCGTGCACACTTTTGGTGAATTTTGCCCTCTCGATCGGCGGCCCCCGGCTGCGTACGGTCATGTTTGTCACCTTAAAGTCTTTAAAAGGCCTATATTACATTGGTTTGAAACAATTTCGTTCGCAATAAGGCTCGTAATTTGCTGGAACTGCGACCCTGATCATGAAGAAACACCAGTCTGGGTCAGAAGAAGGAGCAAGAAGAACTCCAAGACTGTTTAATTCTCAAGAAATTTATATTTGAATGCTCTTAGAAACGCAACTTTTATGCTCCATTTTTACACAAAGTCCTTTTCGGGGGGGGGGGGTCCCACAGCCTCTCCCGCTCGATCGCTTCGGTATCTAACGCTGTCAAAAATATTGTGCCCCCTTCGGGATTTTGCCCCCCCCCCAAACTGAAAGTGTTCCGGCGCGCCTGAACTGGTATTACTAATTGCTTCAACTGGAATGCAATTGTTGAACTGGTCTCCAGTTTAGTTTTACTGGTCCAGTTAAAAATCAACTGGCCCAGTAAAAATATACTGGAAACCAGAAAAATTCTACTGGACAAAAACGTTACAAAAAAGTACGTGACAGAACGGTACAAGAACAAGACATGACAAAGTTATACCACAACAAGACGGACGAAATATTACAACAGACAAATAAAAAAGACAACAACAACAAAACAAAGGACAAAAACGAGAAAAAGAAAAAAAAAGAACAAATCTGCACAGGTAGAGCGAATGAAAGGAGACGGGAAAAGAAGCGACATACAGGCAGGAGGGGGGGGGGGGGACAGAAGATCCATAAGATATCCTATAAGTATGATGAATGATGTGAGTGTTATAGTTATTGGTTAGATGTTTTTAAGTGCTCTATTGAAGCTATGAATAGTTGGCTTATTTCGTAAAGTTTGCGGAAGTGAATTCCAAAGTTTGATACCAGAAGATATGATCAGTTTGTTTGTTAATAATGTCCTCGTTCTAGGTAAATGGAAAAGTCCAGCAGATCTTGTAGGGTAGTGATGTACATTGATATTTCGTGTAAACATAGAATAAAATACGTCTGGTAGTTCATCTTTACTAAGGTTGAACATAAAAGATCCAAGATTATAATGGTAAACATCATGTATCTTAAGAATCTTGAGTTTTAAAAAGAACATTCGTATGTGCCCGGTAATGAGAATGGCAAATAACGCGCAAAGCTTTTTTCTGAAGTAGTAAGAGTCTATTCAAATGAAAATCAGCACAACTCCCCCATGCAATAATACAACAGTTCAAATGCGGGAGTATCAGTGTAGAGTATAAGTTTAATAATATACGAGTCGGGAAATAGAATTTAACTTTATTTATAATTCCAATATTCCTTGAAATTATTTTGTATGTGTTATCTATATGTTCTTTCCATGACAGTCTCTTGTCGATAGTTACTCCTAGAAATTTCGTACTTAATACTCTTTGAATATTAATATTATCAAAAGTAATGTTACCTGAGAGTTCATCAATGATATTGCTGAAGAGCATGTAATTTGTTTTAGTGAGATTAAGCGATAATTTGTTGGCTTTCATCCACTCTGAGACTAGTTCTAATTCTTTATTGAGTGTGTCAAGTAAATGTTTGGGGTCCTTATGGGAAAAAAATATATTTGAGTCGTCGGCAAAAATAATGAATGATAAAGCACTTGATGATTGATAAAAATCATTAATGTAGACCAAAAAAAGAAGCGGACCAAAGATTGAGCCTTGAGGGACTCCACATGAGATAGATTTTGGAGGGGAATTTACATTTGCTATGGAAACATATTGCTGCCTACTGCTGAGGTAGTTCCTGAACCACTCCAAGGCTATCCCTCTGATTCCATAATAATTAAGCTTGTATAAAAGGATATCATGGTTGATTGTGTCGAAAGCCTTCAGTTGGAGAAGTCCAGGAACACCCCAACAATACGCTCATACTTGTCAATTCCATTGGCAATCTTATTGATCATTGCCAACAGGGCATGAGTAGTACTATGTTTTTCGCGAAAACCAAACTGCAGGGGATAAAACAATTTATGTATATTAAGAAACTTTGTCGTGCGTACAAAAATTACTTTTTTCCAAAACCTTCGAAATGCATGTCAATAATGATATGGGTGATAATTTCCCTGCACGGTGTTGTCGCCTTTTTTAAAAACAGGGATTACTCGGGCTTGCTTCAATGATGGAGGTACAACTCCTGTAGAAAGATACAAATTAAAGATGTAAGTCAAAGGTTTAATAATATGTATCAGGTTTCTTTTCAGGAGAATGTTACTTATATCGTCACATCCTGAACTTATTTTATTCTTTAGTCCAGAAATTATATCAGCTAGTACCTTTACGACTGTTGGTGTGAAATATATCGAATTTGGATTTGGGACATTAAGAAAAGATGTGAAGTGTTTAGAAGAACAATTCGTTGGGTACAGCATTGGCACACCATATTCCCCACGCACGGCCACGTCACAGCTGCGCAGAACTCTTGCGCTTGCTTGAAAATAAGTTGAGTGCACCACCACGCACGGCAGGCGACGCACAGGTTGTCAGTAAAAGTTACTCGTTAAGCTGAAAGGACTGAATACTAATGATTTCAGCAGAATTGAGCAACAATCATGTTATCTTGTCGATGTGATATTAATACCCGTGCTGCAAACATGGTCATAGAATTGCTCGTCAGGATATTCCTTTTGATTGTCTTCTTGTAAGTACGGTACCGTGCATGTAGGATGGGGGAATCAGGGACAACTCGGACCACGGGACATCTCGGACCGCGGGCCGAGTTGTCCCACCTATTACGAGATTTTTTTTCCACAAATTTGCGTCTATTTTTCCGTCATTTCGAAATTTCTTGTAAAGATTTTCTAGAGATATGGTCTGATGGTAATGTTCTTCACTTTCTATTACTTTTTTTGCTGAAATTTAGGCGTTTTTTCGACAGCTCGCGATTCCCATAGGCGCGCGCGCGTGTATTCCTGTGTCGGTGCTCGGCTCGGCCCCGCTCAATAACTGACTTGATTTTGTGATCATTTCTCCTCAAAGTACCACTTTTATCGCAGAAGATGGCCTTTTTTGTATTCCATTTCCTCCATTTTCTCATCACAAGGATAAAATTTGGTGTATTTGTACGATTTTGTTCAAGTTTTTCACCTTTTTCTCTCTGGACGCAAGAAGCGAACAACCGATGAACGGTCCGCTGCTCTTCATCGTAATTCTCCGTAGCTCGGCCGCCTAAACTGGCGGGGTGGGATTCAGCCCGAATCCACAATGGAAGTGGGCGTGCACAGTCAAAGAGCTGAGCGGACTGAGTGAGAGAGTGAACTAGAGTTTGAAGCATGGCAGTGTTGAAAAATATATGTTTACAAAAAAAAAGGCAGAGCCTATATGACTATAATAGGCTCTGCCTTTTTTTTGTAAATATATTATATTTTTCAATTTTTTCTATATTGATTTTCCCTGGTTTCGAGCTCTAAGATTGTAATGATATAATATGCTTCAATTTCTTTGACTTTGAGTGTGACTTTGGTGTGGATGTTTGAGTCGAACAAAAAATATTTTTACGTGGGTGGGGGCTCGGGGCGATTTCACTCTTGCCCCCGAAATGCGAAAAAAAAAAATATTCGGGGTGTAGCTGTGTGGGCATGCCGAACTGAGGCTAGCCATCAATAAATTTTTTTTTTTTGGGGGGGGCTTAATTTTTCACTTTTAATTGATTATTTTTAGGCCTATTTTTTTTTACATTTTATTTTTCATATTGAATTTCCGTGGTGTAGAGTTGAGTTTTAAGTTGCAATAATCAATATGCTTCAATTTCTTTGACTGTGGTGTGGATGTTTGAGTCGAACAAAAAATACTTTTATGTGGGTGGGGGCTCGGGGCGATTTCACTCCTGCCCCCGAAATGCGAAAAAATATTCGGGGTGTAGCTGTGTGGGCATGCCGGGCTGAGGCTAGCCATCAATAATTTTTTTTTTTTTTTTTTGGGGGGGGCTTAATTTTTCACTTTACATTGATTATTTTTAGGCCTATTTTTGTACATTTTATTTTTTATATTGAGTTTCCCTGGTGTAGAGAGTTGAGTTTTGAGTTGCAATAATTAATATGCTTCAATTTCTTTGACTTTGAGTGTGACTGTGGTGTGGTTGTTTGAGCCGAACAAAAAATACGTGGATGGGGGCTCGGAGCATTTTCACTCCTGCCTCCGTAATGTGAAAATATTCTAGGTGCATCTGTGTGGGCATGCCAATTTCATTTTTAATTTTCATATTGAGTTTCCCTTGTGTAGAGAGCAGAGTTTTGGATAGGGTAAAAGGGACGACGATGTGAGGGATGGCGATGATGGCATACCGGCGATAACGAGGGGTGGGCCTTGATGATGAGAGGGACGAGGAGGTGAGAGATGGTGATGATAAGAGGGATGAAGATCTTTGATGACTCTTGATGAGGGACGAAGGGAAAGAGATGGAGATGAGGATGAGGATGTGAGGGATGGCGATGATAAGGGGTGGGACTTCATGATGAGATGGAAGAGGAGGTGCATGAGGGATATAAATAAGAGAGATGATGATGACTCTTGATAAGAGGGGTGCATGGAGATGGTGAGAAGGACGAGGATGTGAGGGATGATTATGGGAGGAAATCCGGGGGGGGGGGGGGACGTGTCCCCCTACCAAAAATAGCGGGACACAATATCAAATGTCCACCCTACTATTTTTCTTCATGGAGAACAAAATAATGCATCATTCACAATTGAAATGATACATGTATTTAGGACTAAATGACCTTATTATTGAAAACCCCCTCTTTTTCTTGTCAATTGTTTTGGGTTAAAAAATTACCCTACATTTGGGCAATAACCTTTTTTTAAATGTCAAATTTTCCAGCCTGTGGTCCCCTCTACCTTTGGGGACAGTTTTGCGCCCAAGGGGATGATGATAGGGACGAGGATGATGGGGAGGGATGGGGATAATAAGGTGAATAGCCGGCAGAGATAGATTTAAGAAGAAAAATTCGTCCCACGAATGCCGCCATGTAGATTCCGTCCCACATAACCCAAAAATATGGCTTGATTTTTGTTCGAAATCATGTCATATGATGAAAAATCATACTAGGCCCTACAAGTATTTTGGTTACATTGAAAGAAAATAGGGGTAATCCTTTTTTCCAATTATCAATAAATTAAATTCTTCATTCAATAAAAATGACGAATTTATTATTTTAAATTCCATTTCTTTTACATAGCATGTGGTTTTTCTTTTTGATTAAATTCATTTTATTGCTTTATTTTTCATCACTGTGTCATGAATTTTGTCTCACCTGCATGGATAACAGAGTGAGACTATAGGCGCCGCTTTTCCGACGGCAGCATCAACATCAAATCTTACCCGAAGGTTATTAAATGACAGCATAACTTAGAAAGTATTTGGACATAGTTCATGAAACTTGTACATAAGATTAATCAAGTATCACTGAACATCCTGCAGCGAGTTCCAGGTCACATTATCAAGGTCAAGGGTAATGTAAGGTCAATGAACTTTGGCCACATTGGGGGTATTTGTTGAATTACCATCATATCTCTTTAAGTGTATTGGTATATTTCATAAGACATGGAAATAAGAGTAACCCAGTATCACTGAACATCTTGTGCGAGTTATAGTAGTTTTCAAAGTCAGCACTACTGCTTTATTGAATCACGTGATGCAGGTGAGACCGCCAGAGGCATTCCACTTGTTTTATTGTAGAGACTACTCTTTCTCAAGAAAAAAGAAATAATAAATAAATCATTTAAAGGGATGCTCCGGGATGAAAATATTTATATATAAATAATGTAGACATAGTAACATTCACATATCAAAGTGCTTATTTCATAAAAATCTGATAACATTCCACTTGTTTTATTGTAGAGACTACTCTTTCTCAAGAAAAAAGAAATAATAAATAAATCATTTAAAGGGATGCTCCGGGATGAAAATATTTATATATATAAATAATGTAGACATAGTAACATTCAAATATCAAAGTGCTTATTTCATAAAAATCTGATAACAAATAGCGGGGTTATTGAATTCAACGTTTAAAAAATTAATCAATCTAATTTCACATAATAAAATACAAAGAACAAGTGAGGATATGACATCATGTATGATGTTGCTGATTGAATATCCATGAAGAAACGCCAGACCAGTTTCACCAGAAAAATACAAATCATTCTTTAAAATGCAGCGATAATATTGTTATTCCTTATCCGATTTTGATCAAATTTTTATCATTGTTTTCTTTTCTCAAATCATATCATTATCAGCCTGGAGTACCCCATTGTCACTTATTATAACTCATTAATATTGCCACAATTTGGTCCAGTTGTTCAAATTATCTAGTAAATACAATATATTTTGTTAATTGCAGAAGCTTGTCTTAAGAGTCATTGAGAAGGTGATCATACCTGCAACTTGCATAATTAGTGTAAATATATACCAAAAGTCAACAATTTTCTAACTGGTACACCTTAAATGATTTCATCCATACATGATACAAGGAACTAGAAAATGTAGATTGGAAAACAACACTAGGGCAACTTAGTGTTAGATACAAAGTTCAGTTTTCTAGAATGGGTGAAACAAAAACAACATCACTCCAAAGGAACTGCAAAAATTATTTGATAAAAACAAAACCCTCTTCATAGTTGCTAATTGCAATATTGTATTGACGACTCTTCTCCTTTTTTTAAAACCCAGACAAGAATGACTTGTTTTTACCCCCCCCCCCCTACATGTACCTGTCATTTCTTTGTATTTTCCCTCTTTTTCTGTTTTTTTTTCTATTGATCGATGTTTCAGTGTCGAGTATTGTCTTTTTTTATTCCAGTAATAGAATATAAATTTAATTGAAATGAGAGTGATGAACATAATGAGAAAGGGAGACAATGAGAAGATAAGAATGGAGATAAAATATGATTTGAAAATATTACAATTTTCAGAATATAACATATATATTTATATTTATTCATAGTTCATAATTCATTTTTATTCAGGTTTGCAATTTAGTGATGCATTTTGGAACAATGCTAAATTAATACACGCGCGCCTATGGGAATCGCGAGCTGTCGAAAAAACGCCTAAAATTACACTTTTTTTTTTATTTCAGCAAAAAAAAGTAATAGAAAGTGAAGAACATTACCATCAGACCATATCTCTAGAAAATCTTTACAAGAAATTTCGAAATGACGGAAAAATAGACGCAAATTTGTGGAAAAAAAATCTCGTAATGGGTGGGACAACTCGGCCCGCGGTCCGAGATGTCCCGTGGTCCGAGATGTCCCGTGGTCCGAGTTGTCCCGACCCCGGATGGGGGGGTCGGGTGTCACGTGTCCGGACACTTTATCTTTTTGAAGCCTTCTTTTTTGTCTGTGGATTACACTAAAAATATGAATTCATTACCTGTAATCATTTATTTTGTTCTTTACAATATTTCCTAACATTTTGTACTAAAAATTGATGAAACTTCGCTTGTAAATTTTTCCAAATGACTTTCTAAAATTGATCGTCCGGACACACAACAACTGGGTATACTGTACAATGTCAGTGTGGGTGGTTTCAAGTTCGGTGCTGGTGTTTTGCGGGCCGGCCGGAGCTCCCTGGGACCACTCATTCAATGAACAAGGTTATAATATTATAACCTTGTTCTCAGTTATATCTCCATGTGTGGCAAAATAAGGGTGGCAATGTTTGGCTTATTTTCTCTTTTTCTTTGGGGCAAATGCTTAATTTTTTTACACTGACAGTTTTCATTACACCCATTATTCATACATCTTGGCTCTTATTTAAATTTGATTCTTGAAATCATTTTTTTCTTAATGAAAAATAAAGATCAAAAAATGAAAATTTTTTTGCCATATTACTTTCCACCAATAGAGGGCGTACACAAAAATATGCCCCAAATTCAAGTTTTTGAGCGCTCTGGTGAATACAAAAATTATTCCCAAGTTACTAATGAAAAATAAATTCCAACTGTATGGAAATTAGTAATTTTGGTCACAAAAGTGATATTTTAATGATTTTTTAAAGTGTGTCCTCTGTACAACATTGGCATACCATAGTCCTGCCTGTAGATTCCCCACAGGCAGGGTGGTAGCAGTGAACAAGTGCCTGGGACTGGGTTCTCTGCGGGCCGGAGCTCCCTGTGTTAGATATAGTCTTGAGGACTCCATGATGATGTCTTTTTAAAATACTTTGACATATACTTCTTCATCATTGGAGTCTTGAACCGCCCTTCTTATATGTAAAAGAGACACATGTATACAAACAAAGATGGATTTCCCTAGCCTGTAGCCAGGATATCCATCTGTATTAAAATCATGTAAATTAATTGTGCTTTAATCTCTAGGTTTACTATTTTTATTTTTCTACTAATTTATACTAGGCCTAGACCTATAAAAATGCATAACCTTGTTCATAGAATGAGTGAGATACACCACTTGTTCACTGCTACCACCCTGCCTGTGGGGAATCTACAGGTAGGACTATGGTATGCCAATGTTGTACAGAGCACACACTTTAAAAAAATCATTAAAATATCACTTTTGTGACCAAAATTACTATTTTCCATACAGTTGCAATTCATTTTTCTTTAACTTGGGAATAATTTTTGTATTCACCAGAGTGCTCAAAAACTTGAATTTTGGGCATATTTTTTTGTACGCCCTCTATTGGTGGAAAGTAAAATGGCAAGAAAATTTTCATTTTTGATCTCTATTTTTAATTAAGAAAAAAATAATTTAAAGAATTAAATTTAAATAAGAGTCAAGTCGTATGAATAATAGGTGTAATGGAAACTGTCAGTGTAAAAAAATCAAGCATTTGCCCCAAAGAAAAAGAGAAAATAAGCCAAACACTGCCTCCCTTATTTTGCCACACATGGAGATAGAAGTGAGAACAAGGTTAAATCATAACCTTGTTCATTGAATGAGTGAGATACACCTTCCTTTGCCTAATGCGTAGGAAGGTTTAAAAAAATAGTGAATTAAAATGTTAAAAAATAAGTTTCTTACCAGACCGATCAGGGTGACCAGATTTCACAAAATGAAATACGGGACAATCGACAAAGCTCGCTGCACAAGCGGATCGACCGAGCCAGGTCATAATAATAATTTGTAAAAAAAAATCAACAAATAAGGCTACGCAGTGTTAGACTTGCAAAAAAATACAAAGACAGGAAAGAGGGTGCATGAAAGAATGAAGGAGAGATAGGCCTAGAAAATAATAATTATGAGGAAAGAAAGAAAACATGGAGGGGAAAATGAAGTATTATAAGATGGCTAAATAATTTGCAGCTTGCTGATTGGTCAAAGCGTACCACGTGATTATTCGCGAAAAGTGTCTATCCCTGCACGCCCGTGGGACTTTCGCGCACCCAAATTGTCTAACCCTCGGTTTTGGCGCATGCGCAGCTTCTAAAAAAATCGAGATTTCGATTACGTACCAGCTTTATGCTCAATGAGCCTGAGGTCACGTACCGTATGAATGAAAAATGAACTTTTTATAAACTGATTAGCGCGGGATCCACCATCATATGTTGAAAAAGAAAATAAATTTATGCACAAATTCATCGATCGCCTGGGACGTATCAACGATTTCGACTGCGTTTGGGTTAGAACAATATTACATTTTACAGTGAAATTCTTCATTTAACCAGATTTTCAAGGCCACCACTCATGTTATTTCATAGGATTTAAAACTTGTGCCATCAAAAAATTAACTCCTGTTGAAACAAGACTTTTTATGGCTCCTCGTTAACTGATTTTGATCTAGTTCTAGATCTAGACCTAGTCTCATGATCTACGATCTCGATTACTGATTGGCTTTAAGTTTTGTCGCTGTGTAGGCTCTCAGATGTTGTTTGAAGGTTTGCATGGTGGCATGTACAATTGCTGATGTGGTTTACGGTACACCATGTGGAGTGTTATAGAAGCAGTGGATAGAAGAAGAGAAGGAAGTGAATAGGCGAGAAAGTGGAGATTTGAGAATAGAGTATTCTTTCTTGAGAATAGTCCTGAAAAGGACTGTAAACCAGAAGGAATGTTGAGTGAGAACAGCTTGAGTAGTAGAGCTGATGAGGAGATGCTGGCCTGCGTCGGCGAGTAGAGATGATGAGTAGTAGAGAGACTCGACGTTTCGGACAGGTTTACTGTCCGTCTTCAGGAGTGAGTGTTCGCTCGGCGTGCGGCGGTACTTATGGCGTGCGTGCGGACGTGGGGGAAAGCTCTAGGCCGGCGGGCTGACGTCGTAGGTGGCACTCTGTGTGTGGGTCGGCGGTTTTGGCGGGAAACGAGAAGGCGTCGTATGCGGACGTGGTGAGTAGACGGCGGCGTGAGTAACGCCGCCGTAACTCACGCCGCCGTCTACTCACCACGTCCGCATACGACGCCTACTCGTTTCCCGCCTTTCATCACCTCTGTTTTCTCTCTCTCTAGCTTCTTCTTGTTCTAATTTCCCCCTTCCTTATCCCTTCTCCATTTTACCTTTTCCTTATTTATTTTCTTTGGCCCCGCGTTCCCTCTTTCTCCTCTTCGCCCCCCCCCCCTATTCTCTTTCTCCCCTTCTCTCAGTCCGGGCTCTCAGTTTTCTATTTCTCTTATCTCTTTCCTTCTCGTCTTCAGTCCATCCCTCTTTTTCGCCTTTTTCTTTCATTTTTGCTTTCTTCTCCCTTTTATCTGCATCTCGTAGATCCGCGCCTGAAAGGCATATCAAGGTATATAAAAAAGGATGGCCATGCAGGGAAAGAATAGAGTAAATAGTTCTAGGACGACCTCCGGAATGGAGGGTCAACATCGACAAGTACCGGCTCCGTTGTCAGAAACTCATTACATGTATATCAGTGAATGAAATAACGGACACCACAGGGAGAATATTCATAGGAAATGACCATTTACGCTGCTGCCAGTGTGTAATCCAACACAATAAGTCATTCTGTGAAATCCCAGTTATCAGCCCAAAACTTTGTAATGTAATTTTCATAACAGATTTTATCCACGATAAATGGTCGAAAACTTATGCTTGGTATGAGAAAAAGATCACATGCAGTCTTGAAGGAATGTGTCAAATCAGACTTCTTTTTTCGACCATGAATGCACTGCCGAACATCCTAGAGAAAACACCCTAGGATAGACGCGGGCGCTAACTGCGGGCACTCATTTCTTCGGGGAGCGGACGCGGGAAGACGCCCGCGTCCGCTCCCCGTTACGGGCTACTGCGTTTGCCCTAGGGGGCATTGTGACGTTTCCCGCGGCCGGCACTGTAAATTTCATTCTTTGAATTATTTTTTCTTAATTAAAATAAAGATTGAAAAATGAAAATTTTCTTGCCATATTACTTTCCACCAATAGAGGACGTACACATAAATATGCCCCCAAATCATGTTTTTGAGCGCTCTGGTTAATACAAAAATTTATCCCAAGTTACTAATGAAAAATAAATTGCATCTGTATGGAAATAAGTAATTTTGGTCACAAAAATGATATTTAATGATTTATTTTAAAGTGTGTGCTCTGTATAGCATTGGCATACCAAAGTCCTACCTGTAGATTCCCCACAGGCAGGATGGTTGCCGTGAGAGAGTGGGTCGACCCTTGAACCGCTTATGTATGCCCGGTTAGTGATGCCGTTTTGAAGAACAGTTTATAGATAAAAATTGTTATTACACAAATACTAAAAGTTATTACTTGATTATAAGGTCAAAGGTCATTTAGGGTCAATAAACTTTGGTAATGTTGCGGGTATTTTGGAATTGTCATAACTTTAAAAAGTTTATGGATCTACACTCTAGTTCATGAAACTTGGACATAAGAGCAGCAATGTATCCCTGAATACCCTGTGCACGTTTTGGAATATGGCCAAGATCAGAGGTCATTTAAGGTTGATTTACAATGTACTCTGGCCGTGTTGGAAGTGAATTGGCATCATAACTTAGAAAGTTTATGGATCTACATGTAGCTCATGAAACATCGACATAAGGGTAATCAAGTATGAATGATGAATTTGTGCATATCTTAGGTCACATGATCATGCATGTAGTCAAAGGTCATTTTAGTTTAATGGACATAATATCTAATACCATATTAGTGTTTTCTTCTGTGAATAATTATTCATCAGCCGTTTTCAAAGGCAGCACTGCTGCTACATTGAATTGCGTAAAATGCAGGCGGAACAGCCAGAGACGTTCCACTTGTTTTTTTAATTAATGTTCAATTGTTTGTATGACTTTACTCCACATCCTGCTTCCCAATATACACCTTCATAGACGGCAGTCATTCTTCCACTTTACTAGCAAACCTATATAGCCCCCTATCAAACAATTATTGATTTTTGTCGTAAATAGATCATTTTTCATTGATGTTAAGGTCTGTGAATTATTTTTACACATCGACCTTCATACTTATAGGATCATATGGTTAAAATATCCAGAATTTAATAATTCACACCGCAGTACAATGTCATCACAAAGTTAGTAGTTAATTTTGCAAATCCGGGCCCTGGTTTAATGGGATTAATACATTGAGCCTATGGGATAAAGGCCCTTAGATTGTATCAATCCACATATAGATCACTATAGTACATCATAGGTTTTGCCTAACTCTAAGGCTCAAACCCACTAACAACACCTGTGCCTTCCAGCGTTTTCAATGTGTTCATTCTGCTCATGGTGTTGGCTGATTTGTTTGTGACTATTTAGCGCTAACAACACCTTCACTAACAACGTTTGTGTGCGGCTGCTACTGATTAGTAATACTTCCCCTTTACAATGATAACCACAAAATTATGTATAACCACAAAATATGTTTTATTCTTAGAGTGTGTACTTTAACAAATTCAGCACTGCTGCTATATTACATCATGTAATGCAGGTACATGTAAGACTGCCAGAGGTGTTCCTCTTGTAATTTATTATATGGATGAACAGGTTAAAAATGTTGTTGACTTTGTCTTAGGCATTTCTTCCTCTAAATCTATAACAAATTTATGGATATGTGTTTCTTTTATTGACTTCAAATAAAACTATTAATAATGAGAATATTAAAGAAAATCCTGATTGTATAAACCTTTGGCCTACCCTCAAACTGCAAGGGAAAGAGGTACAATTTTGAGAGCTCCCGTATCTCAGTTTATTAGTGTAGAATAATGTTTGTAAAATGTTTGTAAAATTCAATGGAAAAATCTTCCATTTTCCATCATATTTATGATTGTTATTCTTATTAATTTTATGTTTCAGAATCACAGAGGATCTTCCCCCATTTCACCGAGTAATACAACCAGAAGAGATGTGGTTATATAAAAACCCACATGCTGTGCACAGTACTATTTCAACGAGAATGCTATTTGTAAGTGTTGTGACCTCAGAGATCTAAAGGGCCATTTGACCGAAATAATGATTAACTCTTATGAGTTATTAAACTTAAACTGTGTGTGTGTTTAGAATGTGATCCCTGCTACAACAAATATCAAGAACAGGGGGATAGGGGGCACCAGATCCTCCATCCCTTCCCATCCCAGGGGGATAGGGAGCACCAGATCCACCATCCCTTCCCATCCCAGGGAGATAGGGGGCACCAGATCCACCATCCCTTCCCATCCCAGGGGGATAGGGAGCACCAGATCCACCATCCCTTCCCATCCCAGGGAGATAGGGGGCACCAGATCCACCATCCCTTCCCATCCAAGGGGGATAGGGAGCACTAGATCCACCATCCCTTCCTATTCCAGAGGGATAGGAAGCACCAGATCCACCATCCCTTCCCATCCCAGAGGGATAGGAAGCACCAGATCCACCATCCCTTCCCATCCCAGGGGGATAGGGGCACCAGCTCCACCATCCCTTCCTATCCCAGGGGGGTAGGGAGCACCAGATCCACCATCCCTTCCCATCCCAGGGGGATAGGGAGCACCAGAACAACCATCCCTTCCCATCCCAGGGGTTTAGTTATGCAAAAAAAAAATTGAAGGAAACAAAATATTAAGAGACATTGTCTGAGTGAGGGACTTCACCTGTATTTCTAAGAGATAATCAGTATACAGTGAAGGTGTCTAAACCACCTACTGATTGTATGTTAATCTTTCTGCCTCTTCCACAGGGATCTGCTATCTTTGTACCCATTTTAGTTATAACAACCTTTAGTCTTATCAGGAAAGATAAACTAGATTTCCTGCATGCTGTCTTAGGTAAGTTTTAAATCATATTCGTTATTCAAATTTGTTAATTCCTTTCAGGATGAAACACAAGTTTTTTTTTTTAATATTAGCTGATTTTACAAATGTTTTTGAACCCAATTAAGAATTGCAAAACTTTGAAGTTATAGTCTGTGTATTTCCCAAAATAATGATCAGACTTTTGGCAAAATTAAATAGATGACAATTTCACATGCATATTTTTTTTTCAAATATCAAGTAGTAACAAATACTTTATTTCTACTTCATGAATGTGTAATTTATTGAGATAATGAAAACACATCTTGTGCATAGAATACATCCTATAGAACAGCTGGATCCTTGGCTAGTCGTACGGTAAATTAGTTTTGCCTCTGTTCGAAAGCCATGTTTAGGACCTTGTTGCAATCTCTCTTGAGTCCAAAGCCAGCTTCCTTCTGTTGATCATTCCAATCCTTGAGAGGAAGAAAAGGAGATAACTTTGTAGCATATCCTCTGCAGGGTTCTAGGACAATTACCCCCCAGACCATTACCCCCCGGACAACTACCCCCGGACAATTACCCCCAGAGGACAATTACCCCCCAGACAACTACCCCCGGACAATTACCCCCCGAGGACAATTACTCCCGAGGACAATTACCCCCTGGACAATAACCCCCCGGACAACTACCCCCCAGACAACTACCCCCGGAAAACTACCCCCCGGACAACTACCCCCTGGACAATTACCCCTCGGACAATTACCCCCCCCCCCCCGGACAACTACCCCCAGGACAATAACCCCCTAGACAAAGGGAGTGCACAGAGTCATAGATCCAGAGGGGCCAAGGGGCCTGCCCCCTATTGGCGGAGCAAAAAAAATGAAGAAAAAAGGGGAAATAAAGAAAAAAAGAAAAAGAAGGGCAAAGAAAGGAGGGAAAAGAAGAGGTAAAATAAGATGAGGGAGACGAGTGAAAAAAAAAGGTCAGGGGAAGACTTGGAAAATGATTAAAAAATATATTTCGCACTCGCTTCGCGCTTACATAGCCTGTTTGATGAGGTACATATCTTGCTAAATAGGCTGATATGTAGCTTAAAAAATTAAGTTTTGAGGTCGATAAACAAAGCAAAGCTCGGACATTATTCATTATTTTTTTTATTTACAATTTGATTTTTTAAGTGCTCTGTTTAATGTCTGTTTTATGGTGGGAATATAACTTGCAGCTTGCATGCGCTATGTGCTCGCGTAATTTGATTTGCCAAATTATATAACAAAATACTTAAAACCCCCCTTTTATGACAGTTTACCAAAAATTTCATACTCATGTCTTTTGCACATTATCAGTGTTCTCCATTCTTTCCCTTTTTTTCCCCCACTCTTATGCACCAGTTTACCAGTTTATTATGCCTTTATTTGTTACCTGTTTGACCCACCTCTCACTAATTCTCTTGTTATTCATCTCTTCCTCACACCCTCTGTCACTGTTTTGTTTCAGATCCTGTTTGATGTTGCCTGCCTCATGTCTTAATCCCTCTAGGCTTGAGGTCTTTCTTTGGCCTTACAGTACACTAACTTCCCTTTGTGTCTGCATACTCCTTTTCTTTCATCCCCTTCATTAACCTGATTGGTCATCTCTTCTCACTAATGCCCCTTTTGTCTCCCTGTTTTCAGTGTTGCTGTTGAATGTCTGTGGTCTATATTATGGTTGTTCCACTTTATATGTTTGTCATTTTGCCTTCGAAGAAGATTCTGCTAGGATCGAAAGCTTAGGCCCCTTTTGACTCTCTAATTTACTCCATTGGCTCTTTTTTAGATAAGCAGTTTTCAGCAGCTTCTTTTGCCATTGATCTCCTTTTCTGCTGTTGTATCACTCCCATGTGATCCTCCTTATCTAATTTGTCTTGTTTTATCCATATATGTTTGATTTTTCTGTACTTGTATTTTATTAGTGTTTTCTTTTTAGTTTCCTTCCACAGTTAAACTTGTATAAATTTGTTTTCTCGGGTATCTTTGTCTGTTCCTATTGTACCTTCTCTCCCATTCTGTAATACCCCTTTTCCATCCCAGGGTCTTTTCTGATCTGTTCTGTGTCCATTTTACTTTTCAGCTAGATTTAATTAACTTTGTGTATTCTTATTATCATTCTGTTTTAGGTCCAGTTCTAATTTACTTGACTTTTCTCTCTTATATTTTGTATTTTAGTGTTTTCTTATTTACTTTCCTTCCACAGTTTACCTTGTATAACTTTGTTTTTCTGGTACCTTCTCTCCCATTTTGTAATACTTCCTTTCTATACCAGGGTCTATTCTGATCTGTTCTGTGTCGATTTTACTTTTCAGCTAGATTTAATTAACTTTGTGTATTCTTATTATCATTCTGTTTTAGGTCCAGTTCTAATTTACTCTACTTTTCTCTCTCTTTATGTTTTGTATTTTAGTGTTTTCTTATTCACTTTCCTTCCACAGTTTAACTTGTCTAACTTTGTTTTTCTGGTACCTTCTTTCCCATATTTTGTAATACTTCCTTTCCATCCCAGGGTCCTAATCTGTTCTGTGTCAATTTTACTTTTCAGCTTGATTTAATTAACTTTGTGCTTTCTTATTCTGTTTTAAGTCCAGTCCAATTTTACTTTACTTTTCTCTTTCTTTATATTTTGATTTGTTATGAATATCCATTTTCTTTGTTTTACACATTTTTTCATTCTAGGTCTCTTTTCTACCATGACTAACCATCTATCTTTATTTCACCAGCTCAGGAAGATCAATTTGAAGGCCCTCAAGGCCTCTTTTCACCAGGACAATTACAGATTTTATTCCCTCAATCGCATTATACCCACAGGCCTACAACTTCATTGCACTCCCGGTCTCGGTACTCTCACACCTGAACTTTGCAAACGCTGGAACCAGACCCAGAGATGCCAACCAGTACGATTTTATCGTATTTAGTACGATAAAACAAGTAAAATATGACGGTACGATTTTGGCCATCAAAAATATGATTTCCAGACTTTCTGTCATTGTCCTGTTTTTGTCCCATATATGTGTGCTGTGTATGTACATGTATAAGCACAGTTTCAAATTGCCAAGTGCGTCTTTTTTTCAGTACCATAAAAAGTGAGCTACGTCCGTCTTTTTTTTTTTCCTGTAATACACATGTACGCGCGTGCTTCCAGTAGCGGTAACAGTTTTTCCCTACTTCATGTGCAATTTCTAATGCACACATTTCCAGTGGGGATATCACAATTCTGTGATATAGTAATTTGAATTGCACAGGAGTTAAATCCCCGTTCGCAGCACATAGGATGTGCGAGTCTTTTATCCTCACAGTCGCTGACTTTGCTTGTCAAAACGGAGCCTTATTAATCCAAAATCAATAGTTGTGAATTATAGCTTTTTAATTTCTTTCTTGGTGAGGGGTAAATATCAGACAATAAATCATCAAACAAGGCTCCATCTAAAAAAAAAATAGGAGGACGCCGTGCACTTGAGTGTGGTACTTGTATGCTGTTACCTTGCCAGTTTGAGCTCATGTTCTCTGCCAGAGCTCTGGGTGAGAATTCTATCAGTAATGGCCTAAGTGATGGTGATTTTCTTTTTCAGATAGAGTTTAGATTTCATGTTAATTTTTGAAAACTGTCAAAAAACTTCATGATTTCTTCATTGTGATGAATATTTAAGTTATTAATGAATACATTTTCACAGAATTTAGACTTTCCCAGAATGAAAGGCATTTTCTGTGAAGATCTGCGTTTTCAAATAACTTGTGAAAAACTTAAGGTACATGAACCTACAATACATGTACATAAGTTAAACATTTACATGTAGCCTGTGGCTATGTGCTGGAATTTGAATAGACTGAGTTAGATATTGATTTAATTTCTTCATTTCTTTAACATAATTTATATGCAATTCAAGTGCACCTCAAAGTCACAATCATACACAAACACTCACCCACAACCGTGATTCTAACCAAGAAAAAAAAACTAAAATTTTTTTTTTTTAATTATTTGATCTGAATTCTCTCTTTTTTATGTTTATTCATTTATTTAGATTTTTTTTTTGGGGGTTCATTAAAGATGAAAAGTAAATAAGCCCATGTAAAGGGGATGTGGAGTGAGGGTGTCAAAACACACTTAAACATTTAAATCTGATTTCTTAGAAGTTTGAATAAGCGTATCATTTAGCATGCTATTTCTGTACTAATTAAAAAATTGCAGGAGCTGCACTTACTATAAACAAATTTGGAGTGTGGTTCACAGTTATATTATTTTTTTTCAATTGCCCTCGGTTCCTGTAAAAAGCCAGCGAGCCGGGGGCAATTTAAAACGCAGGAATTAAGAACGCAGGAACAAGAAAATAGGTAATCTCACAAAGAAGCGACAACGGTCAAACAGATTTAGACGACATACCAACAACAATGATGCATCCCCCCCATTTGGTTGTTAATCTCTCCTCCCCTCTCTCCCAAGCAGAAACCTCTCTTCTCTCTAAAGGGCTCAAGTTTTGCCCAACGCCACCAGAAGTTGAACAGATAGCTCTCAGCCAAGACCTCTCTACATTCTATCGCAGGATACGTCTCAAAGAGTTCTTTTTAGATGAACCCCCCTTCTGATCCCGAGCCCTTCTACCAGAAAAGCACATGGACTCCGCCCAAGAATAGAGTTCCTTCCCTTGAAACTTACATTCAAGCTGTCTCATCCCAAGTTTGCTCCACAGGTACCCTCGACACCAGAGCACATGACAACCTTCCGCGAGAAGAATGCAACGCTCTCATCACTCAAAAACAGGTCCGACATCATCATCAAGCCTGCAGACAAAGGATCAGCCGTCGTCGTCATGGACCGCCAGCAGTACATCGATGAAGCCATGAAACATCTCAATAATCGATCTCACTATGCACTCCTTGATTCTGACCCCACTTGTAATTTCTCCCTACAGATCCAATCGACACAGAATGACATGAAAGAACACAAGCATCTATCTGAGAAGGCCCACAAATTTCTCTCCCCTACTAATGCTAAACCTGCCCGCTTCTATCTCCTCCCCAAGATCCACAAACCTGGCAACCCTGGTCGACCCATCCTCTCAGGAAATGGTTCCCCAACAGAGAACATCTCCCTTTTTGTTGATTATCACATTAAACCCCTTGTCTCACGTGCACCCTCTTACATCCACGACACTCCAGACTTTTTCAGGAAACTCAATGACATCAAGGACCAGATACCCGAGAGTGCGATCATCGGCACTTTAGACGTTTCTTCACTGTAAACCAATATTCCCCACGATGAAGGTATCCAAGCATCATGTGAAGCCTTGACTGCCAGTGGCCATTCCAGTCCCCCCATATCCAATATCAAATCTCTGATGTCTCATGTACTAACAAAAAACAACTTCACTTTCATGGATCAGCACTACATGTACCTACAGATATTCGGCACAGCAATGGGCACCCGGATGGCTCCTTCATTCGCCTGTCTCTTCATGACCAAGCTGGAACAGCAGATGTTAGATTCCGCCCCCTGTCGCCCATGGATTTGGTGGCATTACATAGACGACATTTTCTTCATCTGGACCAGGGAGGAAGATAGCCTCCACACATTCATTGACCACATCAATTCCTTCCACAGGACCATCAAATTCACTTCTGATTTCTCCCAACAGGAAACCCACTTCCTTGATGTCACAGTCCAGAAAAAGCTTAACGGTATCACCACTACCCTGTACACTAAACCCACAGATACCCACCAGTACCTCCACTCATCCAGCTGCCACCCCCGTCACTGCAAAACTGGCATCGCTTACAGTCAAGCCCTCAGACTTCACCGTATTTGCTCCGAGGACCCTGATTTTTCGTTCCATACCAGGAATTTGCAGAAACATCTCTGTGCCAGGGGCCACGGGGCCAGAGCAGTCCAACTGGGAATCAAGAAAGTTCGTTCTCTCCCTAGATCTGAAGTTCTCAAACCTAAAAGTGACAAGAAGACCACCGACAGAATACCGCTTGTGACCACCTTCCATCCCAATCTACCCCCTCTCTGCAAAATCCTGTGTGATAACCACCACATTTTACACACTTCTCATCGTCTCCAACAGGCCGTTCCCGATATTCCCCTTCTGGCATACCAACGCCCCACCAAATCTCAGGGACCTCATTGTTCGTGCTGAATTGCCCTCCCTCACTAACCATTCTTCCATACAGCATGGCACCTTCAAATGCACCAGCAACAGGTGTATTATATGTGAAATACACATTCACGAGGGCGACACTCTCACCAGCAACTCCACCAGCCTTTCTCACCGAACCAAGGGCAACATCACATGCACTACCACTAATGTTTTATATCTCATCACTTGCAGAGTTTGTAGGGTACAATACGTAGGGGAAACCAAGACCACACTCAAGAAACGATTCTACGGGCACAGATCAACCGTCAACACAGCAAAGCTGGACACTCCAGTTGGCCGCCATTTTAACCTTCCCAACCACTCTATCACTGACATGATGCTACAGGGCATTGAATCTTCAGGTACCCGTCCTGACTCAGTACGCACTAGCAGAGAGAAGTTCTGGATGAGACGACTTCGCACCATCCAACCTCATGGCCTGAACATCCAAGAGGGGAACGACTGATCAATCCTTCTTACCCACTTTCCATCTGTACACACATATTTTTCCCCCCTCAGCTCTTTTAGATCAGTTACATCATAGTTTTTGCCTCTACTTTCCTCCCATATCTCATATAAGCTCAGCTCCAATTTTTCCTCTCTTTTTCAGGTGATATAATAATTATATATAAACCCCCTCAAAAAAAGTTCCGCAACTCAAGTTTGAGTGCTAATAAATTTCTTAGTGTGCCATCATCATATGTAAAAGTGGTATCATTGGAAAGTATGATTATTCCTCTTTACGATCATGTGTCATTTGTAATGCTAGTGTTATCATGAAATACACAGACATGATAAATATGCAGCAATGTAAGAAATGAAATGTTGCAAAAATTTGTTGCCATGTCATGTTTGAGTTCTGCAACTCAAACTGCAAGTTTGAGTGCTAATAAATTTCTTAGTGTGCCATCATCATATGTAAAAGTGGTATCATTGGAAAGTATGATTATTCTCCTTTACAAACATGTGTCAGTTGTAATGCTAGTTTTATCATGAAATACACAGACATGATAATACGCAGCAATGTTAGACATGAAATGTTGCAAAATGCGTCGTTTGCAATAGCGAATTTCCAATTGTTTCGAGGATGGACCGAGTGCATTCGCTGTCACCTGCATGGTGGAAATTCTATAGAAATGGACTCTTGTTGGAAATCATGCATTTTGCAACATTTCACTTCTGACTTTTCTCGATGTTCAGGGTGATTGCACATTTCATGATTACATAATCACAGCAAATGGCATGTCATTGTAAAGATGAATAATTCAGCTTTCCAATGATACCAGTTTCATCTTTTATACTTCATTAACCAAAAAGATATCATCCCCCAAAACCGAGTTGCAAAACTTTTTTTGAGGGGTTTATATATATATTTTCTCTCCCTTCATCTCTTACATTTACCACTTATTTATTTTGCTTATTTTCATGTTTACTATGTTTTTTTTCTTAATACACCCCCTTATACAGCATCAGTTTCCTTATTTGCTTTTACCCTTTTAGGCTATTGCTTCCCTTCCATATAATATACAGGTTTGGTTTTTTTCTACTGTATAGTCTTCTGTTTTTCCCCTCACACCCAGCGGATTACAATATCAGTTACACCATTTCCTTTTGGATATGTTTATATTATTTTATACTTACAGATTTATTTTTACACTTTCTTCTCTTAGTTTGTTTAATGCTCTTACATACATACTCATGTCTTTTGCACATTATCCGTTGTTCTCCATTCTTTCCCTTTTCCCCCCACTCTTATGCACCAGTTTACCAGTTTATTATGCCTTTCTTTGTTACCTGTTTGACCCACCTCTCACTAATTCTCGTTATTCATCTCTTCCTCACACCCTCTATCACTGTTTTGATCCAGATCCTGTTTGATGTTGCCTGCCTCATATCTTAATCCCTCTAGGCTTGAGGTCTTTCTTTGGCCTTACAGTATAGTCCAGGATAGAAGAGGCGTAACCTTGTTTTTTTATATATACAATATTTTCTTGTCAATTCGAGGGTGCTGATTACGAATCTGAATGATGCCACTCGTGTAACCTTGAGCATTTTCCGCAAATTGGCAAAATCCAATATGGCCGCCAAAATATGCAAATTACCCATAAAAATCCTAAAATTGTCCGCACATTAGCTACGAAATGCATGAAATTGTGTGGCAGGATTGAGATACTCCCTGAAAAAATAATTTTTGACAAAATATTCATTTTCCTCATATTTAAAATGGCCGCCATAGTCCATTGTATACTAAATTATGTACAATATAAATAGGGAAAACTAGCTTTCACAAAAGTGAGCACTAAACCGCAAAGAAATTGTGATGTATGAACGAAGTGATATATCAGGGCTCGACACTAGCGGCGGTCCGACGGTCCCAGACTGGTAAAAATCGCTGTTGGGCCAGTAGATTTTCAGAAATTGGAAGATTTACTGGTCCGACATGACCAGTAAAAAATATCATTGTCGGGCCAGTAATTTTTCCAAAAATAGCAAGATTTAAGGGTCCGACATTACCAGTAATAAAAACCATTGTTGGGCCAATAACTTTTCCAGAAATGGTCAAATTCACAGCAAACCATTTCCCCCGTGAAATTCTGGCATTCACACACAGAATACACACAGAATGAATCACACGTAAGTGTTACTAGAGTACTATACAGCATGCATACAGTGTACATGTAGTCTGCCACACAAACCACATGGTAAATTCTCCATTGGCTGCACGAACGAAGCCTGGCTAAACTCTGGCAAAAATCTCTCACATAACTGTCAAAATCCAAGGTTCATACTCATGAAAGGCTCTTATAATGTCCATATTTCCTAAAAATTGGAGCAACTCTGTCATTTGTAAGCAGTAAAAGGAGAAATTTTCAGTTCTGTTTTGGTTCAAACAGATCGGGTTTCGGGTGATATCGTCTGAATACATAATAGCCCCACATATGCATTTATGTGTGTGTTGATACACTAATGGTATCTGACTTTCTTTCGTAGCTATTTTAAATGAGAAAAGAAACTGATAAATTATTTATAATAGTTTTAGCTTTCTTCCTATCTTTCTTTCCTTCTTATAAATCTTTGTTTCTTCCCTCGATTTTTTTTTGTTACTGTCTTTCTTTTTTAATTTCCCTTGTTTTCTTTAATTAATTTTTTCTTTCTATCCTTTTATAAAATATTTTCTCTATATTTCCCTTTTCTCTCTCTTTCTTTCTGATATTTTCTTTCTTTAGTTTTTGAGTCCATCCATCTTATATTCATCTCTTCTCTTCCTTTCTTTCCTTCCTTCTTTTTAACCCCTTTCTTCATTCTTTGTTACTTTCTTTGTTTCTTCCATCCATCATTTATTTACCCTTTCTTTTCTCAGCCCTTTCTTACATTCGTTCCTTTCTTCTATCTGTCTTGTTCTTTCCTTTTCCCCTTTATTAATTATATAATTTTACCTTTCCTTTCTTTTTTTTGGACTGCTAGCTTCCTTTCTCTCCTTTATTTTTTCATTCTTTCCTTTCTTTGTCTCTCGGTCTTTCTTTTTTTTCTTCCTTTCATCTATTCTTTTACCTTTTCTTTTTTTATAATTGCTTGCTTCTTCCCTTCCTTCCTTTATTTATTTCATTCCTTCTATCTATCATTTTACCTTTCCTTCATTTTTTCCTTCATTCCTTCTTTCACTCCTTCCTTTCTTTTGTCCGTCTTTCCATCTCTCCTTTTACCCTTTCTTTTTTATTGCTTCTTTCTTTCCTTTACTACTTTCTGGATTTGTTCTTTCTTTCTGTATTGCTTGCTTCATTTCCTTCCTTAATTTCTTTTTTTTTCTTTCTTTCTTTCTTATATTTGTTCCTTCTTTATTCCTTCCTTTCCTTCTTTAGTTCTTACTTTTTTTTCTTCCTTCACATCTATCCTTTACCTTTTTTTCTTCCTTCCTTTCTTTTATTCTTTCTTTCTTTTCCTTCCTTCCTTCTTTCTTAGTTTCTGTCTTTCTTCGTTTCTGTCATGCTTTCTTTTTGTCCTTCATTTTCCTTCATTTTTTTTTGGGGGGGGGGGTAACGAAAGGCTAGAAAAATAAACTTGCGCCTTTTCTTAATGTTTTCTTTATTTTTTGGGACCAGTAGATTTTAGGTTCGGACCAGTAAAAATTTGAAAAACTGGGTATCTACTGGTCCGACATGAACAGGTTGGACCAGTAGAAAAAATGGGTTAGTGTGGAGCCCTGGATATATGCAAATCATATATTACTAAAGAGATATATCATTTATTATATCATAAATGGGAAGATTTCTGTATTTTTATATTTAAAATGGCCGTCACTGGCCCAAACAGTATTACGTACAATGGCAATGGGGGCCAAAAAATTCACAAGAGTGATCACTAAAATGCATACTATTAAGATTAAACGAGTGGAATACTGACTAAAAACATTATTGTTAACGAAATATATTATTAATATGCCATGTATGTGATGAATGTTGTATTTAGATATTCAAAATGGCTGCCAAAGGCCCTAGAGGCATTATGCACAATGAGAAAGAGGGGCAAAAAAATCACAAGAGTGATCACTAAAATGCGTATATATGTGATAAATTAATGGGATACTGTTTAAAACACATATTTTCTAACGAAATATATCATTCAGGTTTAAAGTTTGTGTTAAATACTGTATTTTTACTTTCAAAATGGCCGCCAGAGACATGTATTATGCACAATGCAAAGTGGGAAACCAATATTAGCACCATAAATGCAAGTATTAGTGATCTATGAGTAAAATATTGTCTGAAAGCATGATTTCTATTAAGAGATATCATTTATTCTGCCAGTTAGGTGATAAATACTGTTATTGGAAAATCAAAATGGCCGCTACAGGCCCTTAAGATATTATGCCTAATGTGAATGGGAACAAATTATTTCATCAGAATTTGGCTTTGCCTGGCCAAATGTTGATGTATGAGTGAAATATCGTCTGAAAACATGATTTATAACAAAATATATCATCTCTTATGTAATTTATGTGATAAATACTGCATTTCTACATACAAAATGGCTGCCATATGCCCTTTTTGTGAACATTATTTGTCTACACTCAAATTGTATATTATACGATAAGGGCTTATGTTGGCCATTTTCAATTTAAAAATGCTGTGTTTATCACCTTAAATACACAACATTATGATATATCTCGTTAGAAACCATGGTGTTAGACAATATTTCACACTTGCATCAGAATTCACAATTATAGGCAATATTTAGAGTCAAACAAAGCCAAATTCTGTCAAAATTATATGTCTAATGTTACAATGTACATAATACTTTTAGGACCTATGGCAGCCAATTTGGATTTCAAAGTACAGCATTCATAACCTCCACAACCAATATGTGATGTATTTAGTTAGAAATCATGTTTAAGACAATATTTTCACTCGTATATCACAGTCATATGCATTTCATGATTCTCACTCTTGTGAAAATTAGTTTCTCCATTCGCATTGTACATGATAAATATAGGGATTATGGCGGCCATTTTGGATGTCTAAATACAGCATTTATCACATAAATTACACAAGATATCATATATTTTGTTATAAATCATGTTTTCAGACGATATTTCACTCATACATCCCCAATTGGCCAAGCAAAGCCAAATTATGCTGATATAATTTGTTCCCATTCACATTGTGCAAAATATCGTAGGGCCTGTAGCGGCCATTTTGACTTTCCAATAACAGTATCTATCACCTATCTGGCATAATAAATGATATCCCTTAATAGAAATTATGCTTTCAGACAATATTTTACTCAGATCACTAATACCTGCATTTATGGTGCTCACTCCTGTGAATATTGGTTTCCCACTTTGCATTGTGCATAATACATGTCTCTGGCGGCCATTTTGAAAGTAAAAATACAGTATTTAACACAAACTTTAAACCTGAATGATATATTTCGTTAGAAAATATGTGTTTTAAACAGTATCCCATTAATTTATCACATATATACGCATTTTAGTGATCACTCTTGTGATTTTTTTGCCCCTCTTTCTCATTGTGCATAATGCCTCTAGGGCCTTTGGCAGCCATTTTGAATATCTAAATACAACATTCATCACATACATGGCATATTAATAATATATTTAGTTAACAATGTTTTTAGTCAGTATTCCACTTGTTTAATCTCAATAATATGCATTTTAGTGATCACTCTTGTGACTTTTTTGGCCCCCATTGCCATTGTATGCAATACTGTTTGGGCTATTGGCGGCCATTTTAGACATAAAAATACAGAAATGTTTCCATTTATGACATAAATGATATCTCGTTAGTAATGATGATTTGCATATATTACTTTGTTCATATATCACGATTTTTTGCGGTTTAGCGCTCATTTTTGTAACAATTTGTTTTCCCTATTCATATTGTACATAATAGAGTATACAATGGACTATGGCGGCCATTTTGAAAATCAGGAAAATAAATATTTTGTCAAAAATTATTTTCTCAGAGTGTATTTTACTCCTGCCACACGCTTCCATGCATTTCATAGCCAATGTGCGGACAATTTTAGGATTTTTATGGGTAATTTGCATATTTTGGCGGCCATATTGGATTTTGCCAATTTGCCGAAAATGCTCAAGGTTACACGAGTGGCATCATCCAGATTCGTAATCGGCACCCTCGAATTGACAAGAAACCATCAAAAAATATTGTAAAAAACAAGGTTTGGTCAAGTTTCTATGGGGCCTATCCTGGACTAGTACACTAACTTCCCTTTGTGTCTGCATACTCCTTTTCTTTCATCCCCTTCATTAACCTGATTGGTCATCTCTTCTCACTAATGCCCCTTTTGTCTCCCTGTTTTCAGTGTTGCTGTTGAATGTCTGTGGTCTATATTATGGTTGTTCCACTTTATATGTTGTCATTTTGCCTCCGAAGAAGATTCTGCTAGGATCGAAAGCTTAGGCCCCTTTTGACTCTCTAATTTACTCCATTGGCTCTTTTTTTAGATAAGCAGTTTTCAGCAGCTTCTTTTGCCAAAAATTTCGTCTCACGATTTACGCTCGCATTTTTGTTGAAAATATATCAACTCACAAATCCTATTCATGATTACAAAAGTGCTTAAAATATCCAGTTTTGAGGCCTCAGTGTCAACACATTTCACTCACTCATTAGGCTTATTACATTAATAAATATGATAATGAAAATTTCATGAATTCTTAATGACTAAATTGTTCCTTTTCAGAAAAGAATATCGACAATATCACAGTTTCATATGTTTCATATCGCGCTTAGGAAGAGGAATAAGAAAGTTGTCACCAGTTTCATATGATGACAAAATGTCCTTAGACCTAGAATGTCCAGGTCCTTCACACTCGCATCATTTATTAAGTGCTTTCCACATCCACATCACCATTTTCATACCGGAATATCAAGTATTTTCCGCGAGCGCTTCGCGCTCGCATTATTGATTTTCATGATAAATATATCAGAATGCCCAGATTCTAAAACACGTGCACAATATTGAGATATGCAGCTTCATCTTTATTCAAAACGTGCTAAAATTGTCTAGTTTCAGATCAGATCACGCTTTGCGCTCGCATAATTAATGTAGGAAGAACAAAAAATTACCCATCCTTATTCATGATTTACAAAACATGATTAGAGTGTCCAATTTTTTGGTTTGAAATCTATTTTTTTTTCTGCTAGCGCTTCGCGTTGGCATCAATTGTTTGGTTTTATACCTATACTGTTAATGATTACAAAAAGTGCTAAAAATGTCCTTTTTTAGGTCAGAATTTCACCAGAAATTCAGCTCGCGCTTCGCGCTCACATTAGTTAATAGTTGAAATATGTATCGTTTTAATGGCTAACTGCAAAACCTTCTTAACAGGTCCCTTTTCGATCAAGCCAGAAACCATATTAAAAGTTTCTTCTCACGCTTAGCGCTCGCAGTAATTATCTGTATAGTTACATAAGCATCTTGTTCAGCTTCACAAACATTGCCCAGAATCGTCAATTTTCAGGTGAAAATATATTTTATTATTATTATTTGTACTGCGCTTTTCCCATTAGGCCATAACCGCTTACAATGAATTAATGAAATGTAATATTTTAACAACTACAAAGTATGAAAGAGATTTTGAGTATTTCGCGCTCGCACTATTTAAATAGGGCTTATAAGATGATTACACTTTTTATGTTGTTTTATAAGAATAAAGCGTAGCAATGACTAATACGAAATCTGTGTTTTGCCCCCCCCCATCCCCACCACCCTTATTTTTCACGACCAAGATGGTGAAATATAGGCCTATCATTTTCGAAAAATGCTATGTCGAAATCTATCAAAAACTTTGATTTTTGTGATGAAAATGTTGAAATTTTTGCTCGTTCGCTTCGCTCACAACTTCCCTACGGCCCCCCTCCACCCTATTGGCAAGAGCTTGATTCGCCCCGGCCATCTACAAATCTTTATGAAACCCAGAATTCGATCATAATTTGTATGTCACCATAGCATAAGATCATTCGTTTTGGCAATCTTCGCAGTGGCGTAGTATACAGGGGGCCAGAGGGGTACGTGCCCCTCCCTGAGACTTGGTTTGCCCCCCTGAAAAAATTGACGGAGCAAAAAAAAGGGGGAGAAAGAAAAAAAAGAAGGGGAAAGATAGAAGAAAAAAGAAGAGGAAAATGAAAGGAAGAACAGGATTGAATAATATAAGGTGAAGGGAAGACTTTCTTTTTGTGACTTTATAAAATTTTCGCTCACGCTTCCCGCTCGCATTGCTTTTTCGATGAGATTGATATCTTGCTTAATATAAGCTGATATGGAGCTTAAAATATCAAGTTTTGAAGTCAATATAGAAAACATATTTCATCTCGGATATCGAGCTTTTATTATTTTTAAATTTACAAATTGATTTTTCAAGTGCTCTGTAAAATGTCAGTTTTATGGTCTAACTATTAATATTTTCAGCTCACGCTGCTCGGTCGCATTATTTGATTTGCATAGGCCTACTTCTTTATAAACTCTTACAAACCGTCCTTATATGTATACTACCATGATTGTCAATTTGTATAGATTTGTATTTGATTATGTCATAATGTTTACAATTTCGTAATTTTAGTACTTAATTTCCTTCTTTAATGTTTAATTGCTTTCACCAAAGAATAATACACACAAAAACACCTTGTAATTTTACCATTTAGGGGCTAAATGGTAAAATTACAAGGTGTTCTTGTGTGTGTTATTATCTTTGCATAATTTTTTTAAGCTTACTGTATTAAGTCATAAAGCCACATGTGCTGCACTCAACCCAGGTGAAGTAAATGGGTACCTGGCAGGAATTTATTCCTTGAAACGCAGCGCGCGTAACAGCTGCACTGCTAAAGCCAGGGTAATTATGCTGCATATACTGTAGAGCGCTTAGAGACTTCTGACAAAGTAAGTGTTAAGTGCTATATAAGCAAGTATAATTATTATTAATCTGGAATGTGCACCAATTGTTTCATAAGTCTTAGCTACTTATTAGTTGAATTGTTTTAAAATAACAGGTTTATAGGTCCTACTTGACCTTGTTAGTGTTGATTGTCGCGTTATCAATATTTCTACCTGTGAAGGTGTCTTTTTTACGTTTTATCTATTTGCCTGATTTCTTTCCTGAAATTAAACCCAAAATAAATATTTTTAAAAATCAGATCAGTTGGAATCAGAGATATTCAGCATTTATGATTATTATGACTAATCGTGTTGAATCTTTCTATGAAAACTTAGTATGAGGGCCACTTTACACATTTTCTGATGTATATATATGCATAGCCAAATGGGAGGTTTTAGGTAGAAGCCCCCCCACCCCCATTTTTCATGATGCAGAAGGCGCCGCTAAACAAAAAAAAATGAAAAAAGAAGAAAGTGAGAGAACAGGAGAAAGACCAATATAAAAGAGAAAGAAAAAAGTTATTAACGTAAGATAAAATATTTCGAAAACCTGTGACACCGACCAAAACTTACAATAGGTCCCGCTTAATTCTAACCTTGATGCTGGAGAGAAGGGGGGATTTTCTGGGGGTAATTGTTCGGGGGGAGGGTAATTGTCCGGTGGGGGTAGTTGTCCGGGGGTAGTTGTCCGGGGGTAATTGTCCGGGGGTAATTGTCCTCGGGGGTAATTGTCCTCAGGGGGTAATTGTCCGGGGGGGGGGGGGGGTAGTTGTCCGGGGGGTAGTTGTCCTCGGGGGGTAATTGTCCGGGGGTAGTTGTCCTGATCCCCCTCTGCAGACAATCTCCACTGGGTAGTAGTCTATCTTCCATCCAGTCTTCTTGCATTCTGAGATAAGTCTGTTGTACTTTGATGTCTTGTACTCATGTGCCATCTCTGTATTTCCCTCCAAAGGGACAGTCAATTCAAAAAGAAAAACCGACATTGACTGCTTTGACCATATTACGCTACTAGTCCCATGTCGTAGTCACAATCACACTATCTGCTCTTCTGTTTCTATAATAATGGTCATGCTTTCTCATGTCTCCAGTGCTGCATTCATGAATGAGATAATTGCTTGGGCATTTGATGATTTTGTCTGGTTTGATTCTTCTATAGTCAGTGCGTCCCAAAAAAAACTATACACTTTTGAAATGGCTGCCAAATAAGAAATGTAGCACTTTGGGGGAAAAGACTTATAGATATGGAAAGCCAATAAAGTCAACTTTCAAATGACACCAAAAAGTTGGAAAATTATTCATGCTTGAGCGAGCACTGCCCACTGAAACAGAGGGTATGCAAATTAGGGTGGGCTGGAATTAGCCTTCCAATTTCTTTCAGATTTTTTGTTTGGTACTTGCAAAGTTGAAGGTTATTTGGTGAGTTAAAGATCAGATGTTATCAGTTTGTTGTTTGTGAAAATTTCATACGTTATTAAATTGAAATTTAATGCATGAGTGATCATGAATTGCAATTTTTAGTGCAGCTTTATCATGTGGATCTTAACAATGTGTTCATGACAGTCAGGAGAAGAGGGGGTAATATGACTTAGGTAGGTGAAGTAAGTTGATGGGCTTAAGGTCAACAGAACATTTAGCAACCCCTCCCTCCATCTCTACCCCCTCCCCCACTTCTCTCCTCCTGGGAGACTAAGCTTGGCTAGGCTGGGCAGGAATTAGCCATACAGTTTTTTGAGAGGTTAGTCCTTTGGAACTTACAAAGCTAAGGGTGTTCTGCTATTCATGAGTGGGATAAGTTTTGGTTTTAATAGGCAAATTTCATGAATTTCTCAATTGAAATGTACTGCATGAGTGAACAGGAATTGCAATTTTAGTGTAGCATATTCATCTTGTGGACATCAGAAGTGTGTTCATGAGAGTCAGAGTAATGTGATGGTACATGTACCTGTTACAAGCAAGAGGTCGAGGTATGCTAAGACTTGGTTAAAAGGGCATTCCTCTTCATTTTGTCCTTTTACAAATTAAAATTCATAGGTACCCTCCCCTCTTCACCTCCATTTTCCAGCCCCCCCCCCTCTCTCTCTCTCTCTCTCTGTCTCATCTCCTGGATTGTAGCCTTTTCAAAACTTAACTGCCAAGTGACCGGTGGCTGATGGTCAGTTTGAATGATTACCAAAAAAATTTAATGATTATGATGATTAATGAAATAATTTATTGGAAAAAATGAATGTTTTATTGATCACATTGCACATTGAATGAGTTAATGTACTGATAAATTGTTGATTGAATGATTGATAGGAAAAAGTTGATGCCCTAATTCAGAATTAATCATTAAACCAACATTCTGCTCTGGACTTCACGCGTACATAATAGCCATCAGTCTCTCAACAGGAGGGGAGGGTGGGAAAGAGGGAGGGGGCGGGGCTGAATGTTCTGTTGACCCTTATTCCATCAACCTACTTCTCCCACTTAAGCCCTATCTCACCCCCTATTCTCCCGACTGGCCGACTCCCATGAACACATTGCTGAGATCGCCATGATAAAGTTGAAATGCTGCCCCAAAAGAGATCCAAATGATAAAGCTGAAATGCTGCTCCAAAAGTGTAATTTGTGTTCACTCATGCATAAAAGTTCAATTTAATAACTGAAAAAAAAAATTTGCTTAAGCTATCAAAACTGATCAAGGCTGATCATTAATTTATCACAACGCCCTTAACTTTGCAAGTTCGAAATGATTTGCCTCTCAACAACTGAAATAAATTGGAAGGCTAATTCCAGCCCACCCTAATTTTCATACCCTTTGTTTCAGTGGGCAGTGCTCGCTCAAGCATTAATATTTTTCCAACTTTTTGGTGTCATTTGAAAGTTGACTTCATTGGCTTTCCATATATGAGAGTCTTTTTCCCCAAAGTGCTAGATTTTTTATTTGGCGGCCATTTCAAAAGTGTATAGTTTTTTTTGGGACGCGCTATAGTCATAGTGTTCTTTAGGGCCTTGGTCAGTTCTTTCAAGATCTCAGTGACCTCCATGTATGTATAGTCCTTCTATCACAGACACCTGGCAATTTGATAGAATGTGACTGAGTGAACCTCCCTCCCCCCACATTTTGTTCCATTGTATTCTCAGTCCTGGCCCACTTCTTTAGACTGTGATATAGGGGAGAGTAGAGTAAATAAGGCCACCTTTTTTATAATTCAAATTTGGGGATAATGGGGTAAATAAGGCTGCCTGATAGTTTTTAGCTCACTGGGCAAAAATGATAAGGTCAAATAGATTACTGTTTGTGTAGTATTTGAGACAGTTCCCTAGCACATATCTTAACCATAAACAATATCTCCTGGCCCAATGTACATGGCCAGGAGGAGCACAAACCTAGCAGCATGTCAAATTTTTTAAAAAGTAGCATCGCCACTTTAAAGAGACGAGTACTGTATCCACACAGTAATGTGTATTAACTTCTGTTTTTGTTTACTTCTTTAAGGCATTATTGTGCATACCAGTACTGTTGTAATATTCACCACTTTCCCTCTTCTTTTTTCTGACTGGATGCTTATGAACTTAACTTGCCTGTTGGGGCAAACAAGGCCCCCAGATTAAAACATGAATTAACACTGTATGGTACATCTACAGTAGAATGCAGTGTACACATCTCCACACTTATGTCCACCATGATAATCTAATTTTGGCGGTTGGAACCAAATAACAGACAGTCATTTTTGTGTCGCCTTCATATAGCGAGACTAAAGGCGCTGCTTTGGTTTGTGGCGTCAATATCAAATCTTAACCAAACGTTTCGTTTTTGGAATGTCATCATGACTTTGAAAGAATTTAGGCTGAGTTCTTGAAACTTGGACATATGGTTATCAAGTATTATTGAATATCCTGCCAGAGTTTCATGTCACATGACTAAGGTCAAAGGTCATTTAAGGTCAATGATCTCTGGCCAAGTTGGGGGTATTTGTTGAATTACAATCCTAACTTTGAAATTTTATGGATCTGATTCATAAAACTTTGAGTCGACATAAGAGTAATCAAGTATCACTGAACATCCTGCGTGAGTTTCAGGTCACATGACGATGGTCAATAGTCATTTAAAGGTCACATCCACCCCAGAAAATTGTTGACATGAATCGATAGAGAAAAATCAAACAAACATAACGCTGCAAATTTCATCTAAATCGGATGTAAAATAAGAAAGTTAAGACATTTTTAAGTTTCACTTATTTTTACAAAACCGTTAAATGCACAACTCAGCAATATGCAAATGAGGGGGTCGTTGATGTCCATCACTCACTATTTCTTTTGTTTTTTATTGTTTGAATATTACAGTATTTCAATTTTTGCAAATTTGGCAATTAGGACCAACTTAACTTAACCATAAACTGTTAAAATCATGGTAATTTCACATGTTCAGGGAGAAATAAAACTTTGTTTCACTTGACAAGGAGGAGAAAAGTAGACTATTTCATTTTTCATATAATAGAATACAAAAGAAATAGTGAGTGGGTGATGTCATTAGTCTGCCAATTTGCATACTGATCAGGATGTGCATATAACTGTTTTGTGAATTTAAGCGAAACTTTAAAATGTCATAACTTTGTTATTTTACATCCGATTTTGATGAAATTTTCAGTGTTTTGCTTGTTGGATTTTTCTCCCTTTTTTCAAATCAACTTTTGTTGGGGTGGACTGGTCCTTTAAGGTCAATTAACTTGGCCATGTTCGAGGTAATTATTAAATTGCTGCATAACTCTCAAAGTATATGGATATAGTTTATGAAATGTGGACGTAGGGGTAATCAATCACTGACAAGTCATACATGTAGGTCTTATGATAAAAGTCAAATGTCATTTAGGGTCAATGAACGTAGTATTGTATCACTATATGAATGGTATTTTTTGTGAATACTATTTTATAGTAGTTTTCAAAGTCAACACTGCTGCTATATCGAATCGCGTAATGCAGGTGAGACTGCTAGAGGCGCTCCAATTGTTTTTAGTTTTTGGTAGAAAAATTTTATACTAATTTCATATAACAGAATACAAAGGAACAAGTGGGGATATGACATCATTAGCCCACCTAATGAATATTCATGAAGACATGCCTAGAACTGTTTCACCGGAATAATGCAAATGATTAAAATTCAATAACTTTTGTTATTTGTTGTCTGATTTTGATGAAATTTTCAGCATTTTGCCCTGTGAATTTTACTGTTTATTGAGATAAAAATATCTTCAGCCCGGAGCATCCCTTGAATATGAAACCTAACCTTAATTCAAACAATTAAATTTTGCAGAATTGAGTCTACCCCAACATTTTAGTTGGATAAGAATGAAACAAGCAGTGCATTGAAAACCAGATAAATAAAAGAAGAAATGCTGCAATTTGACAAATCCATAAAATGAAATTCAAAAGTCACCATTATTAGCTTTCTCTCCTTGCCTTCATAAGGTAACAAATTCTTGAGTAACACATATTCAGTAATTGTTTATATCAATGGTGCGGTATGGAAATCTAGAATTTTGAAGAAAATATCACACTTTTGATTATCATTCCCCCCCCCAAAAAAAAAAAGGAAAATAGACAAATGAATAGATAATAATAATTCAGCATGAATTAGAGTTTGTCCAACTTTCAAGAATTCATTGAATTTATTTCATTCTTTTTGTGTCTTTTTCAGCTTGCTCGCTAGCTGAGCTTTTAAACGGTGTGATCACAAATAGTATCAAACTTATTATTGGAAGGTAAGCTTTTTGTCCTTTGTAGGAAGCAATTATTTTATGACAGAATCTTAAATCATGTTTAAGTTTTACCATGTTTTTGATTGTGGTTCCAAAAGTTTCAAAACTTTTGTGGGAAAGGTCCTTTGCTCATGCATGTCCCATACTATGGAAGATGTAAACAATTGTATCTCTGTTGAGTCTTTCAAAAATGTTCTTAAAACCATTATTATTTCTTTACATGCCTTGTGCATTCTACAGAGTTTATTTGGTGCTTTATAAACTATACATGTATGTGTTATTAAATAATTATTAGGTGATCTGTCAATCGACAGATCAACTATTAATTTCGTACAAATTTTCTTTTTTATTTATTTATTCTTTATTTTTATTTTTCCACCCTTTTCTTGTTAGCGTAAAATCTCAAAATCTGCATCATCAACTTTCTTCAAAATATCATCAGGTATGGGGACTTATCATGTCATCTCTATGAAACAAGTTCAAGGTCAAAAGGTCATCATGACGTCATCTAGACGCCATTTTGTAAAATCACATTATCAATCATATCTTCATTATCAATTATCAAAAATCAACAATATTTACATCACATTAACTTCAGGTCAAGGGTCAACTGCCCATGTCATCAAAGGTCATGTAAAGGTCACGACTTGCGCGTACGCGCGCGTCAAAATTTTAAAATGCTCAAAATCACTTTTTGACCAAAACAGAGTACGAATCAGGTCATTTTAAGCATTTCTAAAATTTGCGCGCGCGCACGGTTACGCGCGCGTTCTCGCGCGTAACGGCACTATAAAACATAGGATCGCCATTTTTTTTATATCAATGCACCGATAATATAATTCTGAACAATTTGATAACTTGATCAACCTTCTACGACAAGTAATAAAGGAATTAGCCTCCATCAAAGTTTACAGCACGCTTGCGTGCACTAACCATAGACAATATATGTGCAAAAACATGCCTATACAAAATTCATTGTAGCTTTTAAAGACCCTAACCGGTGTAAAAACAATCATATATTAAAAGAAAGGCAATGATTCATACAATACAAATATACCAAAGCTATTCTATACATCTCCTTCCAATTTTAAGAAATATTAGATAAAAATCAAAGAAACTGCTCCTCCAAAGTACGCTTCGATTGAGCACCCCACGTCGCCTGGAAAGGATGACGTCATGTTGTGTCTGGAGGGTTGCGATTCCATAGGCTTGTGTACAAAAGCATTGGTATTTTCTTCCATTTCTATATTATGAATCCAATTTTTTTTCCGTTTTCAGATAAAAATGGCACTCACAATTATTCACTGTTGAAATTGATGGAAACCTACAACTATTCACTGCCTTTTTTGTGACTTCTTTGTTTGGCTCTTATTGGGCCTAAATTGCTATGTCAGGAAAAGTTGTGATACATAATCTGAATGCAGATAGATTTGAAATCTACGCCAAATAAGCAGGAAATAAAATATGGCAAAAACTAGTTCAAAACTGTAGATTTCATAATTTAAGCATGTAGGAAAAATATATGTGATATCACTCTGTGATGGAAGTGAAGAAAATGAAATGCGTAATCTGGAAAGCAAAAAAATAACCCAGTTTTTCTGTGTACAAACCTATGGAATTGCGACGCTTCTTACACAACGTGACGTCACGGTCTCGAGGCATTTGAAAAGCACAATAAAGCCTATTTTCTAAGCCGGGTTCGAAGCCCGATAATTGGAATATTCTTAAGCAAAATACTCATAGTCAGGCAGCATATGTAATTTACTTCGACAAATTGGCTAAGTCTGATTTTTCACTTTTATGTGATTGGTGGCATCACAAGGAACAACTTTCAACTTGGTGACAAATTTCTAAAGGTCATCTTGACCATGTAAGTGGTCAAAATGGGGGTCAATAGGGGTGAATTTTTTGAATTGCTCCAATTCTGTCAAATGACACATCAAATTGTTTGTCTTGTTATACTGAACAAAAAACTGTACACAATCATTTACTCTTGACCTCCCGTTAAAAAGTTATGACCGGAAATGTCAAAGGTCAACGAACTTTCGTTAAATAGCAAATTACACTGAAGGTGTTAAGAAAGCTAATTTTTCCGTATTTTTATGCATGTGTATACTTTTTTATTTTCGATTTTGATAAGTCCATCGTCAGAAGTCCTTATCCAGAAGATATAAAGGGTCAAGACAAGGTCAGTGAAAGGTCAAAAGGTCAACAAACTTTAATTGGAAGCCAAAATACATGTCTAAATGCAATTAAATGTTTAGAAGTCTTATTTTTTGTGGATTCTTTATTGTGAAAAGTCTATATCTAAGAAGACATTTTATATGAAGGGGTCAATTGTGCTTATTTAGGAACAAAATAGATAAACAGATAGACGTACGTCGAATACATTCAGTGCGGTATCATGGTATTGCAGGAATACTTTGAAACGACTTGACAAACCCTAATGCCCTTTAAAGTCGTTTCATCTTAATGATGTTGAATGCAACAAGCTCTTTTCGAGTTTCTTGATTTAGGAATTCAATTCAAGTTCAAATCATTTTCAATTAACTAGTCTTTGCTTTGTAAAGATATATTTCATCCATTTGCTTGTACATAATATTTTAATCAACAGAAAGTATGTAATGTATTGGGGTATATATGCACTATGTTAACAGACACATCGATTGATCAGTGCTCCCAGCTCCAAAGAAAGATGTCTTCTTATTTCTTATTTGGATTAACTTACGATGAAGGTAATGAGGTAAGGATTGAGGATGATATGATAAGTTGGACTCCAACTGCTCCTTTATTAATTCTAATGTGTGACTGTTATATTATTTCGGACAAAGAGGCAACATCGCGCAGGCATGCTCATTGTAGTCAGTCACGGATGTCCATCATGCTGATGTGATATATTCTGACCATTACTCAATCTCTGGAGCCAAGAAGGACTACACATTCCTGAATATGTGCTGTCTTTAACACGGCTTGTAATATTTTATCAAGTTTTTCCAGAGCATACAAAATGAAACTATACTTAATACCAGATGCAGATTTTGTTTTTGTTCTTTTTCGTTCTTGTTTTTTTCTACTCGCTGAATTGCCGGGATGTTACTAGAAAGAATAATCACATATGCCATTGAAGTAAACCACGGCTATACCGCAGCGGGAAGGGGGGCAGCTGCCCCCAGAAATTGTGAAGACTTGCATTTTTACTGAAAAATAAATATAACTGACCAAAAGTATGCACGAAATCCTTGAATTTCACTTTACAAAATGTTAAAAGCTTAGAACAGCACATTCACCATAATTGTGTAGTCCTTCTTGACTCCAGAGATCGAGTAATGGTCAGAATATCACATCAGCATAATGGACACCCATGACTATAATGAGCATGCCAACACGATGTTGCTTCTTTGTCAGAAATAATATAACCATCATACTTGAGGGGCAATTGGAGCCCAACATATCATCCTCAATCCTAACCTCATTATCTTATTCGCAAGATAATTCAAATTAAATGTTAGGCATCTTTCTTAGGAGCTAGGAGCACTGATAAATCGATGTGTTTATTCTGTTAACAGTATTATACTTATACTCCAATACATTACAATAATTTCTGTTAATTAAGATATTCTGTACAAAGAAAATGAAATAAGTACTTCTTTACATATCAAAGACTAGTAAATTGAAAATGAATTAAACTCGAATTCCTAAATAAAAAAATCCCTGGTTGCACTTATCACATCGTGAAGATGATAAGATTTTAAGGGCATAGGGTTTGTCAAGTCGTTTCAAGGTATTCCCGCAATACGATGATACCACACAGAATGTATTCGACGTCTATCTCTGTTTATCTATTTTGTTCCTAAATAAGCACATTTGACTCCTTGTCTTCTTAGATATAGACTCAAAATAAAGAACCCACGAAAAATAAGACTTCTTAACTTCTAACCGCTTTTAGACGTGTATTTTGGCTTCCAATTAAAGTTTGTTGACCTATTGACCTTTTCCTGACCTTGTCTTGACCCTTTATATCTTCTGAATATGGACTTCTGACGATGGACTTATCAAAATCGAAAATAAAAAAGTACACACATGCATAAAAACTCAGAAAAAAATAGCTCTCTTAACACCTTCAGTGTAATTTGCTATTTAATGAAAGTTCGTTGACTTTTGACATTTCCGGTCATAACTTTTTAATGGGAGGTCAAGAGTATATAGTTGTGTACAATTTTTTGTTCAGTATAACAAGACAAACAATTTGATGTGTCATTCTTTAGAATAGAGCCAATTAAAAAAAATTGACCCCTATTGACTTTATTTTGACCCCTAACATGGTCAAGATGACCATTAGAAATTAGTCACCAAGTTGAAAATTGTTCCTTGTGATGTCACCAATCACATGAAAGTGAAAAATCAGACTTCGCCAATTTTTCGAAGTAGCCGGTAAATCATGACATATGCTGCCTGACTATCAGCTGGGAAGGGTGAAAATGAATAAAGCTCACAATGCTGTATTTAGTAGCTTATAAGCTTTCGATTGGTATATAATTTGTCAATTTCATTTTTGGGTCCGGTCTGGGTCTTTAAAGTAGTCCGTTGACCCCCATTTTTTTTTTTCATATTCGAATAGAGTATGGATGGGAGATGTGATTTCATGTCGCATTTGACCCGAAATTTTATCATGACGTCATCAAAATAGCGTCAGAACTCAAAATTCCCATTTTGCTACTTATGACGTCATTATAATTATGCAAATTTGACTTTATCTCTGTAAATATTAGTCAATTTTCGCTCAGTTTTCAATATGTTGTAGCTGAGGACATACTCTTTCTAATTTGATGCCTTTATTCACTTTTAAAGGAATGGATCATCCTAAAAAATGGCAAGTTATAGAGGCATGTCATTTTCGCTCATTTTGTGTGCAATCTCTATGGGAAATGACTTTTTCTCAAAACTGGATTTTACATTCTTCTATTTCGCAAGCCATATCTCCATTTCTATTGGTTGGTTTTCTCTGAGCTTGAAGTATGTTGTAGCTGAGATTGTAAGCTATCGCAAGTGTGGTCTCCATTTTCCGTTCGGATGCCGGGATCATGCCCGTATTTCACTTGCAAAATTGGATTTGAGATCCTCTTAATTTGCTTGTGTAGAAAGTCTATGGGATACAGTGCAGCTCAATTGGTAAGGCACCAGACTTGCATCCTTAGGGTCGAGGGTTCGAACCCAAAAGGGAGCATAAATTTTTTTTCTTTTTTTTTTCTTTTCAACTTTTCGCAAATGTTCCTTAATCACCATTACAAGGCATATTAGTTCAAATATCGCACAATTAGGTAGGTTAAAATCGTTTTAAATACATGTAGGCCTATAACATGTACAATGTGTATCGCCTACACCTACATGTATTTGATATATTCTCATTTCCCTCTTTTCAAGAGTATACAACATGTTCTTTTCGTAATAAAAGTTTAGTTTTCAATATGAGCATCGTATTGATCTCAATAAACATGGTGATTGTATTCATGATCATGAAAATCAGAGACAGATCACCTAATTCGTCCTCATGACGAATTAAAATTCTAGTTATATCTATATACTTATCCTTGGAGTAAGTCCTTGCAAACAGCTGGTTGTGTGCTGAACAGGGTTTGAAAATTGACTAAGACGGATTGGCCATGACCTGTTGAAAGATTACAAACATTTATTCATTTTTCTATGCTGATCTTACTACATGTAGCTTTTGATTGTAAATCCTTTAAAAAAATGTGGAAATTTCAACTTTTCATCTGCATATTTAAGGTATTGATGCGAGATCTTCTTCACCGCCTGCCATGTTCATTGAGCACGTAGAGACTCTTGATCTATAAATCAAAAGTTAACCTACATGTATGAATATTCATGAAATTCTCTTGAACTGTCTACCCTGACTGGTCCATCGGAGTACACTGCAGAGAGTGTTTTTGTTTGGTACACAAGCTATTGAATTACCATCATAGGATATATGGATCTATCATCTAGTTCATAAAACTTGGACATCAAGAGTAATCAAGTATCGCTGAACATCCTGTGCGAGTTTCAGGTCACATGACCAATGTCGAAGGTCATTTAAGGTCAATGAACTTTGGCCATATTGTAGGAAATTGATGAATTGCCATTATAAATTTAAAAGTTTATTATATAGTCAATGAAATGTGGACATACAGTGTACATGTAGGGGTAATCCAGTATCATTACTCATCTTACACGCGTCATAGGTCACTTGATCAAGGTAAAATGACATTTAGGGTCAAAGAACGTAAATTAGCATATTATATGAATGTGTCATTTTTAAAGTCATCACTGCTGCTATCTTGAATCGCGTAATGCAGGCGAGACTGCCAGAGGTGCTCCACTTGTATATGATCCTCTTTATGTCATTACAGACCGCGACCGGATTTTTTTTCCCGCTGTTTTCCTGATGGTTTAATGACGGCTGATCTTAAATGCACAGGAGACCTAAATATTATTAATGAGGGCAGAAAGAGCTTTCCAAGTGGACATTCATCATGTGAGTATTTTCCAGTTTCTCCTTTCCTCTTTGGAACAAAAAAAGAGAATTTTGAGTGTGTCTTTCCTCTTACTCCTTCTTCTCTCCTTCCTCCTCCCCTTCTCTTCCCTCCTTCCTCCTCCCCTTCTCTTCCCTCCCTCCTTTGTCCGTCCTTCTCCCTTTCCTCATCTCCAACCTCTTAGCCATTATTATCCCTCCTTTCCCCTTCCTTATCTCCAACCCCTGAGCCCATTATTATCCCCCCCCCCCTCCTTTGCCCTTCCTTCTCCCCTTCCTCATTGTTATCATGCACAAATTAAGCATATAATAATGAAATTCGAAAGGGGATAATAGCTTACAAGTAAACATCCATTGACCTAACTGTCAGAACATTTACGTCACAACTTTCAGTTCTTGAGAATCAAGCTGAGCATTATTGATAACATACATGTAAATCTTGATTACAGGCTTTCATGGAAGGTAACCATACCTGAAAATGTCAGGCTTTCAAGAGTTTAATTAGTCTTTGGTAAAGTTGAGACATTTAACTTAATTTACTATGACAAAAGCTATAGCTCTAAGGATCGCCTTATTTTAATTCTTCATCATTGTCCCTGGCTATTTGAAAATGTTCTCCGATAATGCTTGCTGTGACAGGAGAGGTAGGCCTATCCTATCCATTTACAGATTCAGTTGTAGTTTATAGTATCTATTGTAGCATTTGAAGTTAGTGATCTATTGCTACATAGAAAAAGAAATGATTATGGTGATTTAGATATATAAAATGCAAATCTAAATACTGCGACTTTAGAAACTTCACCATGTTAAATTATATTTGCATGATATTTTTTTTCATTTTTAGCAATGCATTACAATATACAAAGTGTTACATGTAGTTGATCTCAATTTCACCTTGAAAGTGGAAATAAAGTGATTCAAGGGGAATGACACCTTTGGAACAAGTAGACATGTGTGGAAACAGATAAATCAAAGAATAAGATTAAAGAGAGTTTGAGAAAAATTGGACAAATAATGATAAAGTCATGAGCATTTGAATATTAAGATCACTAATGCAATGAAGATCACTAATGCAATGAAGATCCTCCAATTGGCAATGCAACAAATGTTTGATGTCACATGTGATTAGCTTTTCCTGTGATGGACGATAAAATGCCCATAAAATGTATCTTTTTGCTCTTTCTTATGGTGATACAAACTCTTCATCCATAATGTATTCTCTGAATATCTGTATTACATGCCCTCATACTTGTATGTAGAAAGAATGTAATGATCTACTGATACATGTAGATTTGATAAAAGGGGCAGTGTAAAGTGAATATAAAGTAATGGTAAAGTTGTTCACATGTGACATCACACATCTTTGCCACATTGCCAATGGGAAGATCTACATTACAATAATGACCTTAAGTTAAAATGTTAATAACTCTCTTATTATTCATTCAATTTTTCTCAAAATTGTATTTATCTTTTTCTTTGATTTTGTCTGTTTTTTGCACAAGTTATCTTGTTCCAAAGGTTTCATTCTTTAAAAATTGTGCAGCATCTGAGAACTTAAAATTAATGTGAGGCTGTGAGGGTGGTAATACTAGAATTGTGTTCAAATACTAGTAAATAATTGTTCACCCACACAGATGCTACTGTGTGCACGGTCATGGAATTCAGTACACGTGCACTGACTTGACCGGTCATGTACAAGTGTACCCAAAACAGGTACACTTACCCCCTTCAAACATTAATCTGACACCCCTGTGAAATATAGCAACAAATGAAACGATCGAGAGAAGTTTGAGAAACATAATACTCTAAATTATCATTTTGTAAGTGAATCCATAAATGATAACAATAAAAGGACTTGCCTTTCCCAGCATGAACATCATTCAGCCCATTGTCTGCTGATTGGTTGGGAAGCGAAATACTTTTTTTTTAATGATAAGTCGAATAGGTAGAATTGACCAAGTTTTTATGCAACTTCATTTCAAACATGCATAATTCATATTTAACGCATATTGTCTCATATGAAAAAAGATACATGTAAGAAATGGATGGCAGGAAAATGTCACTCAAAATTATTTGCTCCTGCAAATGAAAGTTTTGTGTCACCACTTTGCATTGTTCTACTTCAGTCATGCGGGCATTTTGAATGTTAAAATTGGTTTCAAATGAAAGAAGACATATATATCTTTCCATTCAGTGTATATTACTTTTCATGAAGGATACCAAAAAGCAACAGTGAATTATGGTTTGTTTTTGTCTCACCTGCGAAGCAAAGTGAGACTATAGGCGCCGCTTTTCCGGCGACGGCGGTGGCGGCGGCGTCATTATCAAATCTTAACCTGAGGTTAAGTTTTTGAAATGACGTCATAACTTAGAAAGTATATGGACCTAGTTAATAAAACTTGGCCATAAGGTTAATCAAGTATTACTGAACATCCTATTAGAGTTTCATGTCACATGACCAAGGTCAAAGGTCATTTAGGGTCAATGAACTTAGACCATGTTGGAGGATTCAACATCGAAATCTTAACCTGAGGTTAAGAATGTCATCATAACTTAGAAAATATATGGACCTAGTTCATGAAACTTGGACATAAGCAAGGCTCCACACTAACTTTTTTTCTTGGTGGCCCAAACAATCTACCAAAATCATCAATTTCATATTTTTGGTGGCCCTAAAACAATAGAAAACATTACAATTTATCAAAACTTTGGTAGCCCAACCGGGCCACCAAGTGTTGGCTTTTACAAAATTTTGGTGGCCCGACTCTCATTTTTGGTTGGCTTGGTCCACTGCTAATGTCGAGCCCTGACATAAGGTTAATCAAGTATCACTGAACATCCTGCATGAGTTTCACATCACATGACCAAGGTCAAAGGTCATTTAGGGTCAATGAACTTTGGCCATATTGTAGGAAATTGATGAATTGCCATTATAAATTTAAAAGTTTATTACATAGTCAATGAAATGTGGACATACAGTGTACATGTAGGGGTAATCCAGTATCATTACTCATCTTACATGCGTCATAGGTCACTTGATCAAGGTAAAATGACATTTGGGGATATCTGTTGAATTCCCATCATAACTTTGAAAGTTTATGGATCTGATTCATGAAACTTAGACATACTGTAATAGTAATCAAGCATCACTGAAAATTTTGTGCAAGTTTCAGGTCTCATGATTAAGGTCAAAGGTCATTTAGGGTCAATGAACTTTGGCCGAATCGGGGGTATCTGTTGAATTACCATCATAACTTTAAAAGTTTATTGGTCTAGTTCATTAAACTTGGACATTAGAGTAATCAAGTATCACTGAACATCCTGTGCGCGTTTCAGGTCACATGACCAAGGTCAAAGGTCAATGAACTTTGGCCGAATTGGGTGTATCTGTTGAATTACCATCATAACTTTGAAAGTTTATGGATCTGATTCATGAAACTTGTACATAAGAGTAATCAAGTATCACTGAACATCCTGTTCGAGTTTCAGGTCACATGATCAAGGTCAAAGGTCATGTAAGGTCAATGAACTTTGGCCATGTTGGGGTTTTTTTGTTGAATAACCATCATATCTCTGTAAGTTTATTGGTCTAGTTCATAAAAAGTGGACATAAGAGTAACCATGTATCACTGAACATCTTGTGCGAGTTAGAGAAGTATTCAAAGTCAGCACTGCTGCTATATTGAACCGCGTGATGCAGGCGAGAAGGCCAGAGGCATTCCACTTGTTTTCCTGGGATGCACTTTTCTTGAACAGGATTAAGAAAATCCAGTGTAAAAAGCCTATTAATGTTATTTTTCTACTCCAATTGAAATACAGGTTGTTAAAGGTTTTACGGTTGGTAATTACTGTACCACTGAGATTCCATTTCAATTGTTTCTGCTTGCAGTTTCCTTTTGTGCCTTTGGCTTTACAGCCTTTTACCTTGCCGGAAAACTACATACATTTGAGAGTCAAGGACGAGGTTTTGGCTGGAGGATTCTGGTCACGTTAGCACCCCTGTATGTCGCCCTCATGGTTGCATTATCAAGAACGGCTGACTACAGGCATCACTATGAAGGTAATTGTGACGATTACTTTGTGTAATCAAACGTGATTTCATTTACTAATCCAATGCAAATTTCGGATATAGCCGAAATTCATAAAATGTATTTTTATTTTTACCAATTCAAGTAATAGATTTCATGTAAAATATGACTGAAATAGTGTTGCTGACTATTTTCTTAAAAAACAAAAATCAGGAAATATGTAAGAAATTAAAAAAAACGATATAAAGATTGCCATTATTCAAATCATAAGAAAAGTGTCCTGGCCAAGTTCTAGCAGTTTTGGGGGTCAATAAAGATTTACAGGCAGTTACTTATAAATGTATACATTAATTAGTATGATTAATCAATCAGAAATAAATTTGAATAATTTTGGAGCAATTTGACATGCGTGTCAATTTTTATTGTAATCATCTGAGATCAGACGGAGTGGGGCAAAAATAGCTCCCCCCCCCGGGCTACATGTATATCAATATGCTATTTCAAAATAGTGCAGGCTGAATAGGGTTAACCTTGGTTGTGCAGACTCTCATGAAGTAGATTTATACAGTATATATCTTTTAATTGTACTTCCACATGAAATATCATTGCTATTAAAGTTGTGAATTTTATCTGCATGTTTGGGGTGTGAGTGTCAATGAATAAAAATAGCTAAACATTGCAGAAGTTCCATGGTAAAAGTTGCTTTGTAAAAATACACAAAAAGCTGAAAATACACTAAAAAAAAATATGTAGCTGAACTCTGACACATCTGTACATGTATATTGCACATATAATTTTTTTGTTTTAATATTTCTATCCTTTTTTTTTACAGACGTTATAGCTGGGTCCCTGCTTGGTCTTGCCATTGCTTACCCCATTTATCGTCAGTACTTCCCAGCCTTCACTCATGCTACTTGTGATAAATCTTATGCAAGGCTTTATGCTCTCAGAGATGCAATGTCATTACAGGAATACAACTCACACAGTGCAATATCTACCAATGTACAAATAGATAGTGTGAAAACAGTTTGATGAATAGAGTATTTGTATGTAATGCTCTGTTTCATGTTTTATCTAATAGACTGCTGATGACCAAAATTAAGTGCTAAAAATGATTCTCTGTAAGTAGCCAGAATTATTGATTTGGGCTTCAAATAAAGATTGCAAAATAGCTTCATTTGAAAGGCAATCTTCCTCTATTGGAAGTTGCGAAACCCAATCAAACAAGAAATATTAACCCCATCTTCATGAAGGCTGAGGTATTTTGGGAGATCATATGGCCCAAAAGGAGGGGGGGGGGGGACTTCCGCAATCGTTAAACAAATTGGCATGCAGATTTTCTAGGACACGATCTGAAAATTCTGTATTGATTTATTGTGTATGCATATTGCTATTAATAGATTTTGCTAATTTACGTGTAATTAATATGCAAATCATACTTTTTCTCTAACTCCCCAAATAAAGCTCCAAATGTTCTAAAAAAATTTTAAAGGAAAATCTTTGTAGTGTTCAAAGCAGATGTATGTGAAAAAAGTTGCGATATCAGATCAATTTCTTATGTATTATATTGTTTTTTACGATTTCTAATGTAAGACTGTTTTTGGGGCCCTTTTTTCCCCTTGTTCTTTTCAATAAACTTTGTTGAGGACTCAGGGTGACCAGACGTCCCGAATTTCCCGGGATTGTCCCGTTTTTTGCTCCTTTGTCCCGACAAACCTTCTCGGGACACCTATTTGTCCCGTATTTCAGAATATTGAACAAAATATAGTTAATACATTTAAGTGACGAATTTTCATCAAAATTACCAACATATGGCAAAGAAGAGGCACAATTTTACAAAACTGATAACTAAACTTTTGCAAGTTCTGCGGCAATTTTCTTGCTAATGCAGGCTACTAGCTATACATGTAGGCTTGTAGGATCGGAGCAGATTCTCAACGGTGCAAACAATCGCACGTACATGACAAACAGTTTTTCCACCAAAAAAATCACACACTCGGCGGCAAATGATTTATATTTATATTATGGATTCTCAGATTACTGATTTGGTGATGTAATTGGAGGTGCAACTTATTGAGTTTTCATAACTAGATCTAGCTGTTTCAGCTTTCGTTTAATTGAGTCATGTGATCATGATGGGAGAGATATGCCTGTGTATGATGCAGCGATGTTTCATCTGATTTTTAAAGTTTGACAATAGGTTTCACCTTAAAATTTTATTCATTTCTAAAACATTTAATTTTTTTGTCTCGCCCACCAGAGGTGAAGGCGAGACTTAGGGTTCCAAATGTCATTTTTCTTTCCTTCATTCTTTCTTTGCTCATTTTTTCTTTTTTCCTTTTTCTCATGTTTTGGAGCAATTGTTGGTCAGACATGCACTTACAAAATGTTGCATAATTTTGGAACCATGTACCCGGGTTTGGTCAAATTTGGTCCTAAAGATAGGTAAGGCTTGGAAAGTAAGAAGTCAGTGAGCGGCACCATTAAAAAAATTTGGTGTGGCCAAAATATTGCACGAATCTGTGAGGGGGGCCCTGGCCTAGATAGGGTTAAAAGACAAATTTATAGAATGTATGAAGTTTGATCTTGCACATTGTGCATGTCCATGCTTGAGTGGACCTCAGAATTTGGACATCATTGTATCATGTTGAATCTAATTGTTATTTGGGTTTCTGTGTATCAATTTAGGCAATCGATTTTGAATCTGCATTTTAACCCTAAAAAGACTGGGGGGGGCTGATTCAGCCCCCCCTCGACATTTTTCGTGATAAATCCGCCGTGCGAATTTTTTTGACCGCGTCGCTCGCTGACTTTTTAATTTCAAGTCTCGCGCAACTTTTGAGACCAAAATTGTGACCCCCAGGTACGCGGTTCCAAAATTACGCAACATTTCGTAAGTGCATGCAGACCAAAAATTGCTCAAAAACGTGAATTTGTGTACAAATCCAATGCAAATAGTGTTCTTAGCCAAAATTCATAAATGTTTCATTATTTTTCCTTTTACTGCTTAAAATCAATTAATTTTATCTTGTTTATGGTCAAAATAAAGTCCCCGACAATTTCCATTGAAAAAACAATAAAAAGCAAAAAGTCGAAAAACAAAGAAATACATAAGAAATTTAGAAAACAATAGAATACATAAGAAAGTAAATGTGATTTTGAAATTTTTTAAAAATCAATTTGATCAGATGCCTATCTAGAGTATGTGAAACAAAAATTAGCATTTCAGGGACATTATTTATTTATTTAGAGCAAACTTATGATTTTACGCATAAATTAGCATAATTAATGAGACATGAGATTTTTTGTAGAATTTGATGTTATAGTTTTGTAGATAATGCCATGGGTAACGCTTGTGCCAATTTTCGTCGCGATCGCGCGATCGACGGCCGAGATCATAAGGCTATTTCGACGCCTAAGAAGACGGGGGGGGGCTGATTCAGCCCCCCCCCCCGTCTTCTTAGGCGTCGAAATAGCCCAGTCTATGTAGGGTTAAACCTATTGAAAAGTCTGAATCGATTTTTGCATAGTACTGGGGATCTTGAGCTAAACATTTGTGCGTTACATTGTGTATTGTACAATGTAGAAAATACTGATGGATTACAATGTGAGTCAATAGATATAAAGGATAAAAAATCACTCTTTTGTCAAAAACCCCCCTCTATATTTATCCCGAATCCCCGAGGGGGCCACTTCCATTCACGAGTGGATACCATGCGTGACCATGAGATCTTAAACACCCTAAACACACATTTTCCAAGTTTCAAGTTTCAAATTTATTAACGATCCTTCAAATAAAACCCCGAAGGGGTGTACAAGGATACAACAAATGAAATAACATAACCTCTGAGGCAGCCCACTCATACCTTCCACACTGGAGCATGAGGTCGATGTGGAATCAAGCAATGATAGTCATAGTGGAGAGGTCATGTGTGGGTGGGCTCAGGGGTCATTCACAGCAGCATGACAAGTGAAGTATAAACGATAATAAACATGGCAAGATACATAAAGAGTGATAACTATAAAACTGAGTGCTGTTCCATCAAACTAGACAGCTTTTTTTTTTTTTTTTTTTTTTTTTAACATAATGATCTACTTAACAAATAAAGTTGGAAACTTCATTTAAAACAGCATGTGTAATACCACAGTTATACACATGTACTTATTAAGTTATTTAAATGCATTTATCACCAATTTGGTGAAGACAGCCAGGTTTTTAATGATTGGTATTTCCGTAGAATTAAAGAGAGAATACATTTTGTGAATATTGTAATAATTTATAAAATGAGTACCAAGAAGTGAGTTTCTTTCTTGTTCAAACTTACTACAAATAAAAATGTAGTGGAACTCGTCTCCTATTCCGGAGTTGCACAAAGTACATACTCTATTTATCCTTTCAGTATTGTCATATCTACCAGTCACAATTGGTATTCTGGAATTGCCAGTTCTAAATTTGCATAAATAATAGAAAAGAGAGGGGGGAAGAGTTATCAAGTAGTTCTCTAGTTTATGGGTAGTTTTGAAGATACGATAGTTCGAGCATGAACTGGAGCTATTAATATCTGAAGACCATCCTTGACAAAATTGATCTTTTAGTCTTTGAAGTAGGCGTTTCTTAAAACTAGATATAAAGTCAATTCTTTGGTTCAGCCAAGCAAAGGAATATCCATTACATTCAAGAACATGCTTCACAAACAAAAGCCAGTTAGAATGAAATTTGTTATCAGCACTAAGAGAATACAAAAGCTTATAAATAATACTAGATGTCCTACATAAATCGCTAGTAACTAGTCTATACCAACAAGAAACTACTCTACTTTTAATATAAATGTCTAATGGGAACCTACCAAGCTCTCCATATACCACACAGTTAGGGGTAGATTTTTTAACTCGTAAAATAGATTTACAATATCTTAAGTGGAGTTTTTCAATCAGAGAATTATTTTCATGACCCAAAATTTCACAACCATACAAAAGAATTGGTACAACCAGAAAATCAAATAAATTTAACTGAATATCAATAGAGAGGTTTAAGTTTCTAGATTTACTTATGAGAGCATACATAGCCCTAGTTGCCTGGTCATAGAGATATTTTTTTGCTTTACTAAAATTTCCATTATAATTAAATATAATACCCAAATACTTGTATTCAAAAACAACCTCAATTTTTTTCATTTCGGAAAGTGAATTCTGGTATTTTCCTAATTCTACCCTTTGAAAAGACCATGACTTTTGTTTTCTTAACATTTACTGTGAGATCCCAGTCAGTACAATAGGTTTCAAATGCATTTAGAGCAGTCTGGAGATCATCTTTACTTTCAGCCATAATAATAGTATCATCAGCATATAACAACGTATTTAATTTTAAATAAATTACAATATCATCAAAATCAACTTCATTTTCAATTAAGTCTGAAAGAGCAGTGAGGCCATTATATTTACTGAACAGTTCTGTTTCCATATCATTCAAATAAAGAGCAAAGAGGAGTGGAGAGAGGTTATCTCCCTGTCTTGCTCCAACCTGACTCGGGAAAATATCAGAAATAAAACCACTTGGATGTTTGACACACGATTTTGCTTTTTTATACAGGTTTGAAATAGTGATCAAGATTTTACCATTGATGCCATTGCTGATTAGTTTGTGCCAAAGTTTGTTTCTATTTATCGAATCAAAAGCCTTCTTAAATCAACAAAGGCACAAAACAGTTTTTTATTCATGTATCTTGTATACACATCAATAATACATTTTAATGAGAATAAATGATCAATGGTTGAATACTTGTGTCTGAATCTAGCTTGATTTTCCTTTAAAATGCCATAATCATCAATAAATGTGGTTAACCTGTCATTTAAGAGGGAAGTAAACAATTTACCAATACATCTGCAGGTCCATTGTTTTTATAAATTGGGGTTATGACCCCGATGCCCCATATGTCAGGTACTACACCAGTATTTAACACAATATTAAATAATTTAGTGAGTATTGGGGAAATAACATCAGAAGTATCTATAATAAATTCATTCACTATACCATCAATACCACAAGCTTTATTCCTTTTTAACTTTTTAATTGCGTTCTTTACTTCATTGAGAGTAAAATCATTATTGATAGGATTTTCAAGACCACAAAACTCTGGAGGGTTAGTGTTACCTGAAGATTGATTAAGTTCCTTAAAAGAATTAACAAGGTCTATAAAGCTGGCTTCTAATGATGGTTTAAGGTTATATGCCTTGTCTTTAAGAATATTCCAGTATTCATTGGGCTTACTACATTTTAGATTACGCAGTTTATTATTGAGCTCATTATAATAAGAATTACGGCAAGTCTTAAGTTGTTTTTTATATTTTTTACTTAAGCGATTCATTTTGAGTTTATTATATTCAGACTTTGATCTGATGAAGGTATTTCTGGCATTGCGATATTTTTTCCTCAATTTATTGCAAGAATGATTAAACCAGGGTTGCTTAAAATGCTCAATTCTGGCATTATGTGAATAGCAGTTGGAAATTTTAGCTGAATTCAGTAGGAGATTATTGATAGAATTAGTAACTTCATTAATAGCATTATCATCCACTACTGATAAATTTTCAAGAAAGGAATTAAGATGTTGTTCTATGAGAAGGGTAGCTTCAGCATTGAGATTTTCAATTATTTTAATTCTATGTTCGGGTTTCAATTTAGGTCGGGTAATTTTATTTGACGTGATGCCAATATCAGAAACACCTTCACCATCAGCATTATCAGAATTAATAACATCATGCTCCTTACATTTAAGTTTAAACACTGCATGAACCAGGTTGTGTGCATCAGAAAATAGCGGTTCAAAATCCAGTATTTCAAAGGTGGCTAGTCTGCATATTATTTCAGGGGACAAAATAAAATAGTCAACAATACTTGAGTTTTTACAGGTAAATTTACCATCACAGTCACCTCTTAATCTACCGTTAGCAATAAAAAGATTATTGTTTTTACATAATTCAATGAGTCTATGACCATACCTGTTTGTTTTCTTTTGCATACACTTTCTGTTAGTTTCAATGCCCAGGGCATCTAGATTAACAATGCTATTTAAATTTTCCAGGATGGGGAGGGATTGCAAATAATCAACATTAAAATTAGTTTCAGATTTGACACTAACATCAACATAGTCAGACAGATCACCACACCATGCGTTGAAATCGCCACATAAACAAACTGGAATTTTGTCTTTGTTTACTGGGTTAGCCAGCCTCAGAATATCTTCCTCAAGTGAATCAAATAAATCAATACTAGAAAAATGTGATGATTCCGGTGGGATATAAATCACTCCTAATAGAAATTGGTTACCAATAAGGACTTTATCAAACAGAAGCCATAAACAGTAGTCATTATCAGAATTCAAAACAGTTATATGATTATAGATACTATTTCTAACAAAAACTCCGACACCACCTGACTTGTGTTTGAATTTTGAACGATTTTGAGCAATAAACCTATAGTTAGGAACACAAATATTAGGTAGGTCAAATTTATCCAATTTAGTTTCAACAATTGCAAATATATCATTATTAGTAATTTCATTAACAAAATCTGGGATATTCAGTTTGTTAACGAGTCCTCCAACGTTAAGTAGGGAAACGTTTACTTTGGCTGATGTGAAATAGGGGTGGTCGAGAGAGACATTATCGGTAATGTGATCATTTGCGTTATTTAGGGATCGGATATTGATATTAGCAGCAGTAGAGACAGTACAGGCAGGTTCGGTTGGCTCAGTAGGTTCATATATACAAGATCGTTGGACAGGATGATCCCGCCTCTCTGGAAGACCCTATTTGTTACTAGGCATCTCCAGGCCAAGCTTTACGTAATCAACACTGTCGACACCAAGCTTGAAGAGGTCATCTGCTGTCTCAATGACAACTAGTCGCTTGTCCCTCAGGTTGCAGAACAATTTCCCGTTTCTGCTGTTGATCCTCTCGACGTTGGGTAGTGATTTGGCGTATGAAAGCAGTTTATAGCGGAGGGTAGTGAGGTCCTCGTTGATGTAGACCGTATCTTTGCAAGCAGGGACGTTTTTCAATTTTCTACGATTCTTTATCAGCTCGTCCTTTCGCATCCGGTTGGTGAAGCGACAGATGACTGCCCGTGGTTTTCCATGTTTAGGCTTCCCCACTCTATGAATGGCCGAGATATCTTGGCGAGATAAAGCGACGCCAATTTCAGCAGCGAGCTTTACCATTTTGTCAGCCAGATCCTCACTCTCCTCTTCAGCAAACCCAGAAACTTTTATGTTCTCCCTTCTTGTGTATTGTTCGAGGTTGTCAATCTCGTACTTTGTGAGGCGCCTGTGTGTGTCCAGAGAATCTTGAACTTGTTGGAGGTCAGCTCGTACCTCTTGGATAGGGTCTAGTTTTTCGTTGATTTTCGTCAGCATCTTTTCAAAAGCAGTTTCAATGAGTTTGTTGAGGACTGGGACCATCATATCCACTGTTTCCATCACTATTTGTTTAGAGGAGCTTGGGCTAGAAGGAAGCTGAGCAGAGGCTCCATCTGAAGCATCAAGTAGGGACCGAGTGATCGCATCCCTATCATCACTCATCACGGGGGCTAACATGGGGTCTTGATCATGACCAGGGTCGAGGTTCGTCATCGGAATCGGGTTTGTGTCATCAGTACCAGTCCCACTTGTCTTGTTTCTTCATCTCTCTGCGGGGAGTATTAGTGTTAGAGAGACATTACTGTAACGATCCCTCTTTTGGTTTGAGCTAGACATTGCGAACTGTTAACCACAAACGGTTACCCACAAGCTACACGTAGAGGCGCAAAATGTTTACACGAAGTTAGTGCAGTGTATCTTTTTTTTTATGGAGACGAAGAGCGGGGGTTGTCAACGTGGCTGGGCTGCACGATCCGAGCAAAACGTGCGGGTACTGTACGTGGTCGACCGCGTGGTTTCTGCTATACTGCTAGTGTTAATGCACAGAGCTGAATCAGCCGCAAATTTGTAAGTCCAAAATAACTCGAAGTAGATCACAACCACTTACGGGGACAGGTAAAGAAAGTCACAATGGCGAAGGTAGTAGTATAATTGCAAGGATAGCATCCAATTATAAGAAAAAACTTTTGATGGAAACCGTTATTATCCGTCCAACTCCAGCGTCAGCGCAGAGACGTTCACTCGTCAAACCGCCATCATCATATTCTGAAATTTCACCCCATAACAAGTATGAGCATGTGAAACCCTACCCTTAACAAGTATTGGAAACAAATTTTCGGCATTACTCCTATTTGTTTAAGATCAGTATGCTCGATCTGTAAAATTGCTATATGATAGTTTGATATTATCACATATTGATTATGGTATAATTTTATGGGGCTGTTCAGCAAAGTGCCATCTGGATAAATTACAAAGGCTTCAAAACCGGTATGCACGTCTGATACTTAACACACATTATTAACTCCCCGAATTACATTATCATCATCTTTAGGATGGCAATCCGTCACAGATAGTTGATTATCAATTTAAAATATGGATGTATAAAGTGATGCACAATATAACCCCCAAATATATTCAGGATATAGTGCACCATAGAGCAATACATTTCGAAACTAGATGTTCAATTAACTGTCCCCTTTTTATTGAAAAACCTCAAACCGAATACTATAAAAGATCATTTTGTTATGGCTCTAAAATATGGAATTACGTTATCCCCTTCTCTCCATTTTGCAAATTCACTTAATTCTTTTTAAAAACAATGTAAATCGATATCCCTCACACAAATATGTTTTTAAGATATCCATGAATACTTTGTTACTTTCTGTTATTATAAGTTGATAGTGATTTTGATTTTTTTTTACTTTTATTACATTTTTTTTCTCATATATTTTGTTGACGATTTTTTATGTGATATTGTTTTGTCATGTTTTTAATATCTGTTGATACAGGGCCCCTTGGTCAAGCAGTTCTTGTAACTGAAAGGGCTACCCTGTTAAAATAAAACGACAAATAAAATCATAAGTCAGAAAAAATTGGAACCAGTTGGATTCGAACCTGCCATCTACTGCTTTCCGGGCAGCGACTCAACCACCAGGCTATTCTGGTTCACGGCTAAGCCACGATGAACTAGAATTCAAATACCCTCGAGCATACTGATCTTATGATTTTCATTACAGATCAAGCATACTGATCTTAAATAGGAGTAATGCCGAAAATTTGTTAAACAAATTATAATTTCCTCTTATAAAAGCCTCTTCATTTAATATCTATTGTCCACGGCAGACGGCAGTTGAATAGTAACGAGTCAGAAAGAGGATCGAGGGTATTTGAATTCCAGTTCATCGTGGCTTAGCCGTGAACCAGAATAGCCTGGTGGTTGAGTCGCTGCCCGGAAAGCAGTAGATGGCAGGTTCAAATCCCACTGGTTTCAATTTTTTCTGACTTATGATTTTCATACAGATCGAGCATACTGATCTTATGATTTTCATTACAGATCGAGCATACTGATCTTAAACAAATAGGAGTAATGCCGAAAATTTGTTAAACAAGTTATAATTTCCTCCTATAAAAGCCTCTTAATTTACTAAGTATTGGAAACAAAACAATACTATTGGCAAGTATTCCCTGAATTGAACCCCTAAACAAGTACAGCGATATTTTGATGTTATGTCACTAACGCCGATCCGTCGGTTTTACCTTTACCTACATCATTGGGTTTAGTACAGCCCAACTCGCGCAAATCGTACTCTAAACATGTAGTGTTGACTCCTGGGGCAAAAGTACATCCTTTATAAACATTTTAGTCTTGATTTTTGTTTAATATACCCTCAAAAATTGGACCCTTAACCCTATCTAGGCCGGGGTATTTTGGGAGTTCATATGGCCGGGGGGGGGGGCCTCCCGAGCCCCCCCCCCAAGATCTCGGCCGTCGACCACGCCGAAAATTGGCACGCGGGTTGCCTTGGACATAATCTACAAGATCGTATGGTAATTTATTTCATGCAAATTGCTATTACGTGATTATGCTAATTTATGCGTAATTAGTATGCGAAATCATACTTTTTCCTCTAACTCCCTAAATAAAGCTCCAAATGTACTAATTCTTGGTATAGAAACTCTTTGAGGTGTTCTTAGCAAGTGTACATGAAAAAAATTGCGATATCAAATCATTTTCTTATGTATTATATTGTTCTTTGCAATTTGACCTTTTTGTTTTCCATTGTTTTTTCAATGAAATTTGTTGGGGACTCTTCTGTGATCATAAAAAGCATAAAATAATTACATTTAGACCAGCAAAACTAAAAATAATCATGCATTTGCACCGACTTTGTACACGAAATCACGTTTTTGAGCAATTTCGGAACCAGGTACCCGGGTGACGCAAAATTGGTCTCAAAAGTTGCGCAAGACTTGAAAGTAAAGTCAGCGCGCAGCGCGGTCAAAAAATTTAGCGCGGCGAAAATATCGCACAATCTGTTGGGGGGGGCCTCTGAGGCCCCCCCCCCTCGGCCTAGATAGGGTTAACACATAGCTTCAGTGTTTTTTTGACACATGCGTACATAAACGTGCCCTTTCTTGAAAAAGACATCCTTTTTACACGTTTTTTGGGTCGCGCATGGTATCCACTCGTCAATGTAAGTGGCCCCCCAGGCCCAAATCACTCTTACTAGTTAAAGATATTGGTTAATGTTATGTCATATGGATTAAAAAATACTCGTGAAGAAAAATCAAATTCATGTAGGCACTCAGATACCTGAGACTGCATTAATCATCATTCAATTTTGATGCTTGAGATTTCATAGGATTAGTCTCCAGACAGATGGTTGTGGAATCAAACCTCAGCCTTGGTTCTAACAGCAAAAAAAAAAAAATGCACCACATCGTGCTTCACTCAACCAGGAGAGGGTACTCGGCAGAGTTAATTCCTTGAATGCAGCGAGTGCTGCTGATAAAAAATAGTTGGGCTACGCTTCCTCTGGGAAAAGCTATTCGTAATATAATTTATCATTAGTAATTGTTTTGACCCTTCACTTGGGACCTCACTGGAAGACTTTTCACCTTGTGCCATATTTGATGTTTGTATTTCTCTGCAGATTTTTTCTGCCTTTTAGAACATATAAGTTATTTTTCTTAAAAAAGAATAGAAAACGAAATGAAATACAATCAAACAAAATGAACTGTTTATGAATATCCGCTCATTTTATTGTTCCCTCTATTTTATTTTACAGTTCATTGGTAAGTACAAAAAATAATTCATTGGTAACATTGTTTTTGTAATATGTATATGTCCAATGGGTTTGTAGATATATTTAAACAAATGATTTTAGTTCAATTACACGCTCTATTCTTGTAGCTCTACCAGTCACAAATGGTGAAATGATAATGAAATAAATCACTAACTAAAAATCTATTTTTTGATTGCTCTTTGTTTGTATTAACCTTTACCAGAATATGAATTCAGCAAAATAGTATTTTGAATTATATACTGCAAACCTGGGAAAAATTATACTCTAAATGCCATTGTTTTCAGCCAAGGAACTACATGTACAGTGTCTTACAAGAATTATTCATACACTACATACAGCAATGCAAAATGAGAAGACAAACTATGCTGGAACCCCAAAATTCCTAAGTTGGTCATCATAATGAATTATATATCGTATGAAAGTGTAGCCTTTGTTTTGCATCTAGTTGAAAATTGTGCTCGGTCACACATGAATGATTATGAAATGTAGTAGTCCATATTTTCAGACCTTGCTGCGAAGCGTTGTTGATATGCTTTCATCTGATATACAGTTGTGGTTCTTGTGAATATTAGTTTCCCTATACGCATACATAATTTACTTAGGGATGTTGCGGCCATTTTGAAAGTCAAAATACAGTACTTATCACCTCCATGGGGAAGGAAATGTTATATTTCATAAAAATCATGTTTTCAAACAATATTTTCCTCATACATTAGAACTATATAGATTTCATAGTCAGGCAAATCCTAATTCTTACAAAACTATCTGTCCCCATTTACATTTTAGATAATACTGTACGGACCCATTTTGAATTTCACAATGCAGCATTTATCTCATGCATGGCAAAGGAAATGATATGTTACACAAGAAAACGTTTTCAGACAATATATCACTTGGAGATAACAATTACATTCATTTTATTGTTCTTACTCTTGTGAACATTAGTTTCTTCATTCGCTTTGATACAGATACAGCCTATGGCAGCCATTTTGAATGTCGAAATACAGCACAAATTGCAAGGGAAATGATGTCTCGTTAGAAATCATATTGTCAGACATTTTTTCACCAATATTTCGCAACTATTGGCATTTTATAGTAAAGCAAATTCAAAGTTATAAAAAATATCCCCTTTTATATATTGTTCACAGTATAAGGGGTCTATGACAGCCACTGAATATAATAATACAGCATTAATCATATTAGATAGTATACAAATGACATGGTTTTATTAAGTTTTCAGACAGTCTACTCGTAGGTCACAATCACATGCAGTAATAGTGCTCTTGTTTTAAAATTATTATTCCCCAGTCATATAATAGGGTATACAGGGGCCTGTGGCAGCCATTTTGAATATCAATAAAATAAATATTTTGTCAAATATTGTTTTTCTGAGTATTTCACTTCTGCACAACAACTACATGCATTTTATAGTTAATGTGTAGGCAATTTTATGATTTTCATGGGTAATTTGCATATTTTGGCAGCCATATTTGATTTTGCCAATTTGTGGAAAATGCTCAGGTTTACACGAGTGGCATCATTCTGATACGGAATCAGCACCCTCGAATTGTCAAGAAACCATTGCATGGTTGCGCTTTCTCCTTCAGTGTGTACCACGAAGCATATGTGGATACGTACATTCTGTATGCGCACTCTCACAAATGAACACAAACGATTAACTGCTTTCAGAAAACGGGAAAACAAAAATGTTTTCAGAGAAAATGAATTGTCAGACAAAGGCAAAATGTCTTTATTCCATCTGCTTTTGTTGATTTTTTTTCTTTTGTCTATTGTCAAATTACAAAATCTAGAAAAATTGTTGTATAAAGCAAATGATGCATGCCTTCATTCGTCCATTTGCGACGTATCCACGCTCCATTGTACTCAGCCTAACGGCTTCGTGCAATGGATTGTACAGAGCCTCAACTCGCGTGATAGATCGCCTAATGAACTCATGTGCATGCATCATTTTTATACTGTATTATATATCTTGATCATTACTTACGTAATAGTTTCATAATCAATATTATTTGCTGTTCTTTTGTTAACAGGGCCACATGGAAGACTACCAAATGTGTGATATGTGCCACCTTGTATAAATATCAGAAATAAAGCGCTCACAAAGGAAATCTCTGCGGCGGCGGCGCAACAAGGCTGCATTATCACACTTAATGAATTATAATCATTCATGCATGATTGATAACAATTTGCAACTAGATGGAAAATAACTATACTTTTCTCTTTGATATGATATACGTATAATTCATTAGAGTTTATGAAAGCCAAAGGGCCGTTTCATAAAGCTGTTTGCAAGTTAAGAATGACTGGTGAACCTTTCTTACACGCTAAACCATCGCCAATGAACATTTTGGTACATACCATTTACCACAAGAAAGGATCACCAGTCGTTCTTAAAGTCTCTCTTACAAATAGCTTTAAGAAACACCCACCAGGTTACATATTTTTTTAGTTTTATTATTATGATAGTCCATTCATTTTCAGTGATATTAATGTACAGTGTACAAATAATTCTTGTAGACACTGTACATGTACTTAACATAAGAAAAGAAAATGATTGGTCTCATTTGTCGAAACTTCTTTTTTCATGAAATGCACTGCCTGACTTCAACACCTGAATTCAAGAAGAAAAAAATGCTGAAAAAATACAAATGAAACAGTTGTGTTTTGAAAAAAATATATACTGCCTGTCCAATGAAGACCTGCAAAGTGGCAAAACCTGCAAAATAAGTAGCATTGCCTGATTATTCATAAACCCCTCTAAAAAAGTTCTGCAACTCAATTTTGAGGGATGATATATTTTGTTACTGAGGTGTTAACAATGAAACTGATGTCATTAAAAAGCTTCATTATTCTTCTTTACAATGATGTGCCATCTTCTGTGATTATGTAATCATGGAATGTGCAATAACCCTGAATATAGGGAAAAGTCAGAATTACATGTACAATGTTGCAAAATACATTGTTTCTAAACACTAGTCTCCATTTCTGTTGAACATTAACCATGCAGGCAGGTGACAGTGAATGTTTTGCAAAAGTGGTGAATAAAAAAAATCAGTAACCATGACATGTACATGTATTATCTTTTACTCAACACCCTAGAACTTCTTGAAATTACAAGGTTCATCATCATTTCCAAACACATTCAATCCATTGCTCAAATAAGAATACACAATGTGTGGATTTTCAGGCATCAATGCATGAACATCATTCAAACAGTCCAACCTTAAAACAATGGAACAGTGACTATTGGAAAGAAGAAATTTTGCATTTTTTACATTGCTGCATATTTATCATGTCTGCACATTCCATGATAATATTAGCATTACAAATGACACATAGTAAAGAAGAATATTCATGCTTACCAATAAACCACTTTTACATATGATGGCACACTAAGAAATTTATTACCGCTCAAACTTGAGCTGCAGAAATTTTTGAGATGTTTATATGTATTGGTAAGAGCACTTGGAGATGTTGCAATGTGATGAACTCATATGAAAATACTGAATATATTATTCTTAAGGTTAACTAGCTCTAGTTTAAAAAAATAATTGGTAATGAAGGTACAAACTCAATACGGAAGTGAAGACAATGAACTAATGAAAACCTACAGTGTAGATCAATCTAAGGTGCACATGACCTCGTTCTAAAAGTCTTTGAAAACCTTGTTGATTAACCCTAAAAAGATTGGGCTATTATGGTGCCGAAGAAGACCCGGGGGTGGTGATTAAGCCTTTTTTTTTACAATTGTCACTGTCAATTGCGAGATTGCAACATAAATCTGCATAATCTACAAAACTTTTAAAAATCAGATTCTCCAAAAAATCTTGCTAATTCATGCATAGTTTGCTCAAATTAGCTAAGGGCCTTTTCACAAGTAAATCTTGAATCATCATTGTATTGATGATTGCAATTCCTCTTTAGAATCATTGGACCTTTAACACGCTTACTCGAAAACTGTGATTTGAATTCGAATTCCTGAGTGAAGACAGTATGTGTTCTTGGTGACTTGTCAATCAAAGCACTGCATCGAGACGATGAGTGTATGTCACTTATATTATAAATGGAAGTGCTTTAAAGGACACACAAGCTCCATCCCCCAAAAGATGTTTTGGAGGTCAAGCCTTTCACACGAAAAAAAATTGTACCATAATTTCAGTGAAACTTGACTGGAATTTACCTCCAGAGTATAATTTGCATTCGTGATTGTGATTAGAGTTTGTGATTCTAGTTTGGTTTCACACGTGCTAAAAATTCATCATTATCCTTATTAACTAGAATCATCTTTCAAATTACAATTTTTTTTCCGGGTGTGAAAGTGCAGTAAATGAGATAAGGCCCCTAAAATACTAGAAATTCAAACTCTTAATAGGATTCAGATCAAATGTACTTTAACCAAAAAAAATCAATATCGCAATTATTTTCTTATGTCTTTTATTATCTTCTAAACTTCTTGTGTATTTTTTGTGATGGAAATTGTCTAGGATTTTATTCTGATAACAAATTCAATGAAGTTTACTTAGTAAAGAAAATTTTTGCATGCACTAGAATTGTTGCATAATTTCTTAACTGCGTACCTGACAGTAGTAAATTTGGTCTAAAAATATTTCTCACAGCCCATTTACAAGAAAAATATGGAAGAGGAACTGAATTAGCCTGCCAAACCCTGCGTCTTATCAAGGTTAAAACAATATATGAAATAGAACATCTCTGTATGCCTCAATCTACATGTAGGTATGCTCATTTCTATACTTTGGTCTTCATCTACATGTATTTAAACATTTCAAATAAACTCAATACTCATTTCTTTAAAAAAAAACCCACGGAGATAACTTATTTAAGCCATCACTGTAACTAAAAAAAAAACGTATAACAATTTAGTAATAACATTAACACTACTCTACCCACAACTTGAAGAAGTTACTGGTAGCCATATGTACAGGTCTATAGTTCTGCACAAATCTTGTACAATAGTACTTTTGAATTAAAGATATGATCTCTACTAAAATATACAAAAGAAATCAGAATTACATTCAATATAAATTTGATTAAAATAGGAAGACATTTGATCATCAAGCAAAATTATAAATAGAATTGTACAAACACCAATGTGCAAGTTAACCCGAAATATACATGACAAAAGCCAAGGGGTTCACACAGTAAGCTGCAGTATAGTACTATTTGAAGCAACACACTATCTGTGCCAGTTACAACTATACAATTGCACAAAATTAATTTTTGCACAAAGGAAGAACTCATTGGATTAGACTGCTTTTGACCTATAAAAGAACATGTTTGATTTTTTGTAAAGAACATCAAAACCAAACTATATGGTGCCTACAAAACAAAAGGCACATTTTTTTCATTTGGACATTTGGACAAAACACCAAATAAACTAGGTACCTCAAAGGTACCTAGTTTATTTGGTGTTTTGATTCCTACATCAGATTTGTGCATTTCCTTTAATACATAGAGTGACAGATTTTCCCCCTCAAATATGTAAATGTATAATAAAATCTCTCAAAGTGGAGAACAAGAGAGAGGGACTTGAAAAGCAAGACCCTTGTGACTATGAACAGATAACAATGGTGTAGCCCAGTACATGTAGATCTCTACAATTGTGCACAGACATAAAATGACAGGACTTGCCAGATGTTTGTATTAATCTCAAAAACATGTGCTTCTTAAAATCATGGAAAGTTGTCATATTTTACTAGTCATGTACATAAATATATGATGAAAGAAAAAAAGGGTACAAATCTTAGAAGAGTTGTTGAGCAATGCCAACAGACGTATAGGGCAGGAAGACTTTGCAGTATTGCTACAATGTTTTTTATTCTTTAAACAAGTGGAATGCGTATTACACAATGAACAAGCAGTAGTGACTTTGAAAAAATCTACATTGATTTAATATAACATGGTAGATGTTCATTAATCCTTAATTACAATAGACCTTAATCATGTTACCTGCAACTCATGTCAGATGTTCAGTGTTATTTGATTACTCTTAAGCCCAATTTTCATGAAATACATGTAGGACAATGAACTTTTTTTAAGTCATGATATTTCACAAACTTAGGTTAAGGTTTTTATGTTGACAATGCTGCCAATGCCACCGCCAGAAAAGCGGCGCCAGTTGTCTCACTCTACTATGCAGACAAAATTAACAACACAAAAAAGCCAAGTCTACAATCTACAAAAAAAAAAAGGTTATCTGAGAGAAAATGGTCACAAATTCTGAGCTAAGTGGACCTCCTAAATAGAATACTGCAAAGTGTAGATGCCCTCTATGTTCGTTGACTGCTGGTTAGATGGGTGAGATCTTTTGGGAGAAATCACCACATGTGTTCTTCAAAGGGAGACACCAAGTGACTCCCAGTTGAAGGGGATGAGGGGCAGGGGTGGCACTTGCCACAAAAATTCCCTGTAGGAAAAATGCCCTTTTTTCAAAATGGTGAGTGCCCTTTTTTCAAAAATTATATACTCTTGAATAAAACATAATAAATCTAAGGTTAGAAAATAACAAAAAGTTTGGTCTCATGTTATGCCCCCATCAATTATTGTTTAGTAAGGTACCAGTACTCATTCTGTTCTTGGTGACCAAAAATGTTTTCAGGTTGGAATCACAAATTTGATTAGTGAGATATGTACCTCTCCATAAATTGACAAATGCAGTCCTTAATAGGTTTCTTTTGTGGCCATTATATTGAACAAGTGGAGTGTCTCTGGCAGTCTCACCTGCATTACACGATTCAATATAGCAGCAGTGCTGACTTTGAACACTAAGTAAAATAATTATTCACACAAAAAAACACCATTCATATATTAATACAATACTTAATTCATTGACACTAAATGACATTTGACCTTGATCATGTGACCTAAAACTTGCAAGTGATATTTGATTACCCATATGTCCACAATTCATATTACATCCATAAACTTTGAAAGTTATGACAGCAATTTAATAATTACCTCCAACATGCCCAATTAAAGTTCATTGACCTTTGACATGGGTCAAGTGACCTGAGACTCACACAGAATGTAGAGTGGTACTTGATTACTCTTATGTGTAAGTTTTATAAACTAGACCAATACAATTTCAGAGGTATGATGGTAATTCAACAAATACCCCCAAAATGGCCAAAGTTCAATGACCTTTGACCTTGGTCATGTGACCTGAAACTCAGACAGGATGTTCAGTAATATTTAATTACCCTTACGGCATTCGGATACTAATGAGTCAGAAAGAAGACGATCAAGGGTATTTGAATTCCCATTCATCTTGGCTTAGCTGTGAACCAGACTAGTCTGGTGGTTATTAGTCGCTGCCCGGAAAGCAGTAGATGGCAGTTTCAAATCCCACTGGTTCCAATTTTTTCTGACTTATGATTTTTATTACAGATCGAGCATATCGATCTTAAACGAAAAGGAGTAATGCCAAAAATTAAACAAATTAAACAGATATTTTCTAAGAAAATTGACATTTCAAACACTTAACCTTAGGTTAAGATTATGATATTGACTCCCCACGCATGGTCTAAGTTCACTGACCTTAAATGACCTTTGACCTTGGTCATGTGACCTGAAAGCTGAAACTCAGGCAGAATGTTCAGTAATACATGTACTTGATTAACATAATGTTCAAGTTTCATGAACTAGGTCCATATTATGCTGTCATTTAAAAAAAACTTAACCTTGATGTCGACGTTGCAGTCGGAAAAGCGGCGACTGCATGTATAGTCTCACCCTGCTATGCAGGTGAGACAAAAATGTTAGTTTGGGCTTGGTGCTTGAGTGAATTCTTTTGTTAGGCAACACATTTTTTTCATGATTACAAAATCTTCCCGGAATGTTAAATTTTCACATCTTATAACATAAAATCTCCGAAAGTTGCACCCACAACATTCGCAAGGATGCCCTTTTAACAGCGCCATAATAGACCAAAAAAGCAAGTTTTACAACTTCAGATTTGAAAATTATCCCAAACTGCTCTCTTGTTATGCTTTCACATGAGACAAAAACAAAGCTGAAATATGTATTTTTTTTATCAGGAATCACTTCAAAAAGGCTTTGCTCAACATACTTACTTCAAAAAACATACAACTACTTCATGCAGATGACAATCTCACAGTGAAAATATCTGTTTGCACCAAAATACCCATTTATACTTGTAAGTACCCTTTTTTGGCTTTCCCCCAAATGAGAATATGTTCCAACGCCCCTGGAAGGAGATGAGTGTGGCATAACAAAGCAGCAATACATGTACATGTAAATCCCTGGATCTGCATTCTGTGGAAATATTGATGATGAGCATACATGTAGATGGGTGTGACCCAATAAGATGGAGATCACTGCATCTTTAAAATGAAGAGGGGTGTAAAATAGATTTAATGATTAACATGGAATATGGATTTGGCAAATGAAAGCAGTAAGATATCACAGCCTCTGATGAAGAATGTTGCTCCAAAGGGTGACCACTTGATGTAGATCTCTACATTGAAGAGAGTGACTTGAAGGTTGGGACTCTTGAATTGATGTGGCACATGACAAGGTTGATTACTGTGTCTTTGTTGGTACAACTCTGGTGAGTATGTAGATAGGGAATACCATGAGGACAGCCCCCCAGATGTAACAGACACCGGCTCCAGCTCCCCAGTACACTAAAAGTAAAAGGATACATTAACGTGTTAGGCTGGGAAGTACATGTATCTCATGACATATTCAGGGATTTTCAGTAACCATTGTTATGCTCTCAATTAAAAGACTAAAAAGGTAGTTCATCAAACATTAAAACATTAATAGTAATGTGACTTGTAAAGCACCAAATCTACTAGGTAGGGTGCTCAAGGCGCATGAAGAGCTAAGAGTTAAATAAAAAAAGTTTTTAAGAAGATTTTTGAAAGTTTCGAAAGAGGTAGATTTCTATGTCTTCCAGAAGGCTACTCCACAAAGTGGGGCATGCAAAAGCAATTGATTTTTCCCCCAGGTTTTTGAAAGTTTTGGAATAACAAGGAAGCCAGAAGTGGATGAGCACAAAGACCTGCTTGGTCTTTAGTGATTGATAAATGAAAGACTTTATTGTGGTGCTGATCCAAGAATACTATGAAAAGCAAGCAACAAAATCTTACAGATAATCTGATTTTTGATAGGGAGCCAGTGCAGTGAATTCAAGATAGAGGTGATATGAGAGTGTTTATTTGACAAAGTGACAGATGCAAGCAGCTGCATTCTGAGGTTTCTGAAGCTTTAACTGAGCCTGCTGTAAATGAAACAAAAGGACATTGCAGAAATCAAGCGGGAGGAAATCAAGGCATGTACAATCTTTTCGGTTGCAGACATTGATAAATATTTTTGTTGCACATTAGAGATATTTGTTTTTGTTATGCAGTCAAGTACATGTTTATGTAAATTACATCACAAGGCTTTGGCATACTATGTTGTCATAGGCTTCTTCAGATGAAAACTGAATTGCCAGAGATTGCAGTTCAAGTAAACAGTCTTGAGAGAATGTCTTGACATCTTGGGACAATCAGAGTAGTCGCTATTTGAAAAAAACTCAGTAATGCGGTAGGCAAAATCCACAAGGCATTTTACTGAATTGTTTTGATTGTGTAATAGATTTTTTTCATAATATGAGAACATGATTACAATATATACAATTTAGGCCGAAAGGTTACACACACCCATTGAATTCAATAAAATTTGTTCACTTGCCAAACATCGTAAAATTTACTATCTTAAAAAAAATAATGACAAATTTGGTATCAAATGAAAGAGCATATTAAGCTCTTTCTCATGATTGGGATGCTGTTGGAATTAAAGTAAATTTCGGGTGGAATTTTCTTTGAAGAAGAAAATTAATATTCACACCAAATGTATTCTATTTAATATAAATGTAAAATCAATGAATTATATTATATTTTCTATCATGATATGTCTCCATTGAACAAAAAAAGCATAATCTGAAATGTTTGTGTTGAGAAGTACATGTATATGTACATGTAACTAGCAAAAATATGAGATGTTTTCCAAGTTTTTATTCTTACTTTGTCTAAAATATGAAGAATTTTGGGGAAAAATGACAGCTAAATATTTTTCAAATCCTGATGACAAAGCATTGTGATGAAGGGGCATGACATACTCATTTGTTTGAAATCAAATTTGTCATGATATCACAAATATTTTATAAAATAGAGTAAATTTCATGATGCTTGGTAAGTGCCAACTTTTCTTTGAATTTCCTGGGTGTATGTACATGTTCGCTTTTGGTCTCAACTGTATATACAGTATACAAAAAGTGAATAGGCATGAGTGCGATGGTGCGAGATTTCGCATTAGGTAAAAGAAAGATTCTCTATTCAACCAAGGCATTAGCCAAGTTGAATAGAGCGTCTCTTTCTTTCACCAAATGCTAAATCTCGCACCATTGCACGAATAAGAATATTCGCTATTTGTGTTGTACAACGCCTCAGAATTTAGTGAAAATATGAAGAAACAGGAGTTTTTCTCTGCAGTAATCTATGAAAAGGGAGCAAAAAAATTGAAAGCGAACAGCAAAATCCCACAAGTGCACATGAACTTGGGCAGCATTGCACATTTAGCCAGCAGGTTTATACACGTACTGCACCTTCATTTTACCACACGCAATGAATTAAATCATATTGTGACGTCACCTCCTAAAGCCATGCAACGGTACATTTTGGATGGTACATCCTATGTGCAACAGTACGAATGTTTAACATTCAGCATCCCATTTGCTCGCGTACAACAAGCTAAGTAGGCATTCTACACTATCTATTAAATGTGATCAATTTTAACAGTTGCTAATCTCATGCCAACTAGATTTGCTCCTGGCAGAATAATAAATAACCCTAAGAAGACAGGGGGAGGTGATTCAGCCCATCCCTTGCAAATTTATTTGACCGCGTTGCTGGCTGACTTTTTACACGAGTCTCGCGCAACTTTTGAGACCAAAATTCCAAGCCCTGGAGTACGTGGTTCCGAAATTACGAAACAATTTAGTGCATGCAGACCCAAAATCCTATGCCACAGTTCATTTGTATGTACCATTATTTTTCCTTTTAATGATTAAAATCAATTAACTCCATCTTGTTTATGGTCCAAATAAGGTCCCCAAACAATTTCCATTGAAAAAAACAATAAAAAACAAAGAGTAAAAAAAAATTAAGAAATGCAAAAGAAATATAGAAAACAATAAGATAAAAAGAAAAAAAAATGTGTTGTTGAAATTCTTCTTACATGTACAGTACATTTGAAAAGATTCCTATAAAGAGTCTGTGTACCAACAAGTAGCATTTTAGGGGCATTATTTAGTTAATTATAGCAAACTTCTCATTTTATGTATAATTAATGAGCAAAGATATTTTTCGCAGAATTTGATCTTATAGTTTTGTAGATCAAGCCATGGGTAACATGCGTGCTCCCCCCCCCCCTTTCACCTTCTTAGGCGTCAATATAGCCCAGACTATTTAGGGTTAAAGATTTAAAATAAAATTCATGTTTAGGAAGCATTTAAAAACAAGGCAAAAGCGATTTTGTGTCTCGCTCACTTATGAAAATAACCGGAAATATCATGATTCGCGAGGGCATGCAACAGAATTGTATCGAAACTTCATTGTAATATGACTGGGATGGAATAACATTTGCCTTAAGAGCCTTGCACATAAATTTTAATGTTGACCTAAAATTAACCTTTGACCTTATGTGCCCTCCGACTGCAGCATAACACGCAGGTCCTCCAAGTCAATCTACCATCCAAGTTTGGTTGAAAAGCACCTTACGGTTGCGGAGTTAGGTAAGGTTGACCTGAAAATGACCTTTGACCTTATTGTGTGACCTCCGACTGCAGTATATCATGCAGGTCCCCAAGGTCCATCTACCATCCAAGTTTGGTTGAAAAGCGATTTATGGTTGTGGAGTTAGGTGTCATAAGAGAGTCTTGCATGTAAACTTTAACGTTGACCTGAAAATGACCTTTGACCTTACCATGTGACCTCCGACTGCAGCATATGCTGCAGGTCCCCTAAGTCCATCTACCATCCATGTTTGGTTGAAAAACGACTTACGGTTGTGGAGTTATGTGTCATTACATGTGACAGACGGATGACGGACGGACGACATTTGGATCCCTTCACCTCTGGTGGGCGAGACAAAACAGGAATTTGTTATTACCCTTATAGCACGTTTTTTAATTACATACATCCTTTGGAATAAATATGACGCACAGCCACCCCAGATAATCAGACAATAGTTTAAATGTGGCAAGACCAAGGTTTACAAGGATGCGTAATGCTAAAATTTTCTTGACTCTGTTCAATACCAGTACTCCAATTACTTTACAAATGTTCAGTATTATCTATATGATATTTCCATGTCATATTTTCATCAAGAATTATTCCTAAGAGTTTTACTTGATTAACCTGCTTTATTGCATTATTGGCAATTCGTATTGCACCGTTATCAATATGTTTGTTTGTTTTAGAAATAAGATAATTTGGGTTTTTTTTAAATAAATATAAAGTTTATTGGCAAGAAACCATTGGTGAAATATGGCTATTTCAGTATTTGATATCAAATTCATATTAAAAAAGGATCATTACAAGATAAAAATATTGTCGTCAGCAAAGAGAAAAGTAATTTATATACAATAACAAGTGGAATGCCTCTGGCCGTCTCACCTGCATCACGCGGTTCAATATAGCAGCAGTGCTGACTTTGAATACTACTCTAACTCGCACAAGATGTTCAGTGATACATGGTTACTCTTATGTCCACTTTTTATGAACTAGACCAATAAACTTACAGAGATATGATAGTTATTCAACAAAAAAACCCCAACATGGCCAAAGTTCATTGACCTTACGTGACCTTTGACCTTGATCATGTGACCTGAAACTCGAACAGGATGTTCAGTGATACTTGATTACTCTTATGTACAAGTTTAATGAACTAGACCAATAAACTTTTAAAGTTATGATGGTAATTCAACAGATATCCCCAATTCGGCCAAAGTTCATTGACCCTAAATGACCTTTGACCTTGGTCATGTGAAACTCATGCAGGATGTTCAGTGATACTCGATTAACCTTATGTCCAAGTTTCATGAACTAGGTCCATATATTTTCTAAGTTATGATGACATTTCAAAAACTTAACCTCAGGTTAAGATTTCGATGTTGATTCCTCCAACATGGTCTAAATTCATTGACCCTAAATGACCTTTGACCTTGGTCATGTGACATGAAACTCTAATTGGATGTTTAGTAATACTTGATTAACCTTATGGCCAAGTTTTATTAACTAGGTCCATATACTTTCTAAGATATGACGTCATTTCAAAAACTTAACCTCTGGTTAAGATTTGATGTTGACACCGCCGCCGCCGTCGGAAAAGCGGTGCCTATAGTCTCACTTTGCTTCGCAGGTGATACAAAAATGATAATGGTCATGACGTCTCGAATATCTGCAGGATAACAAAATATCCGATCAACCTTTTTAATTATGGTAAAATGACAAATGACATCACAAGATTTCCCAAGATTATGTTGAACAAGCATTGCAAGATGATATCAATGTCAAATTCCCAACAGTGTTCTACCCCAGCAAATGTATAAATTATCTTAAAAACATGAAACTTTGGAAGAGCTGGTTTACCTGCTGAAGCTGCTGCTGGTCCGAAGGCTCTAGAGAGTGCTCCCAGTGACCTGAAGATGCCCATGATAGTACCTTTCTGATCCTCAGGACCTACATCAAAAGAAAATAAGTCCCTACAATTTATTTTTTAAAAGGCTTAAAGGGGATTCCAATCCAAATCATAAATTGTTCTAATGGAAAAGAAAAATTCAGAGAAGCAGATATGTGAAAAGAGTTTTAAACACAAACTGAAATTATATGCAAGTACTATTAAAGTATGCTTCTGATAGGTTGGAAATCAAGATATGATTTATGTGTACTGTCAATACATGAAAACCGCTATAATTCTCTAAGAAAAAAATTATGTGTATGAAAAGAGCCTATTTGCTCTGAATCTGGATGTATGAAAGATTCAGATTAAATACAACTCAGAAAATAAAAGGCAAGCCCTACTGTATGTGCATGCTTCTGACTGATTGAGAAGTTTCAAAAGAGTTGCCTTTAAATATACCGGTAATGAGGTGAAGCTGATTCATCTTTATTGGAGTTAAACCTAATAGGACGGGGGGGGGGGCATGATTGCCCACTTCGACATTTCTCGTGATATTTCCAAAATGCAAAAAGATAGCGCCACAAAATTTTAGGACTTTTTTCTTTGAAGTCTCGCGCAACTTTTGAGACCAAATTTGCAACATAAGGGTATAGAAGGTATTAATGGAATGCTGAACCTGTCAAGTACTTAAGAATGTATCTAACAAGTGATAAAAAAAGAGTCTGAACGAATGAACTGGTTTATGAAAATTCAAAAAGTTAAATCAATTTTAAATTTTTGGAAAATGAGAAATTTAACTTACTATGGTAAAGTTTTGGTACTTAAATCATCAGTAATTTCTCAATTTGTTTATGTTGCCTCTGTATTACCCATCCCCCAGAAACTAGTTGTTGATCTCAATAAACTGAGGTATAATTTTTAATGGAATTCAAAATGAGAAAAAGTCAAGAGAGCAGTCTTGATTAATGATGTTATAAGGGAAGGACTGAGAATGATAGATCTGAAATCATAATTCCAATCCTTATTTATCATGGTTGAGTAGATTCTTTGAAAATTATAATGATGTTCATTGGAAATTTATGTTTAGATATTGGAAAGAAAAAATATGTCCTTTTTTATCTATTTTGAAAACAAATTGTTTCAGTAAATATATGTTGAATTTGTGTGTAAAACAAAAGGTACCCGACTTTTATATAGACTGTCTCATAACTTGGAGTGAACTTAAGAATATTCAGTTTCCAGATATTGTAAATAATAAAAATCAAGTTTTGTGGTACAATAGTAATATCACACATGATAGAAAATCTTTATTTTTTGAAAAATGGTTTGAAAAAAGCATTATAATGATTTTGACAATGTAGAAAATGGACGATTTCGGCCAAGAGAACATATTTGTCGAGTGCTTGGCTCAAATTCTCTGTTAATTGACTTTACATGTATGTATTCGAAACTGAAAAATGCAATACCAAATATTTGCATCGAAAGAATTATAGACATAAGTTATGCAGATAACGATGAAACAAATTCACAATACGGAAGCGACGTATTCGAAATTAGAACGCTTGATTATATTAGACTACGAGCAATGAAGTCTCGCAATTTCTATAGTTTATTGTGTGAATTTAAGAAAAGAGAACAGGCTGCTTTAACATTCTGGGAAGGTAAATTGAACCTTGCAATTGATTTTGACTGGAAAGACACATTGAAATTTAAGTTTAAGACATTGAAAAACAATAAAATAAAATAAAGCAACTCAACTTCAAAACTCTTCATAAAAAACTTGTTGAGGTGGAAAATTGTAACAGACAACTTATGTATTTTCTGTAAAACAGAATCTTTTGTTCATGTTGTTTTAGAATGCCCAAGCGTACAGCCTTTCTGGAAATGTATTGTGGATTTGTTTAATTTAATGTTCTAAAACAACGAAAAATTATTAATAGTTGGTTTTGATTTCACACATGAAAAGCAAGAGATATGAATACAGTCCTTGTGCATGCTCAATATGCAATCTATTCGATGTATATGAATAATTATTTTCAAGGTAAACCATACAACAGTTATTCTATATGACATGTGTTTAAATATGATTTTTTATAGATGACATCTTGGATGTTGTCTCTAAGATTCTGAATGTTAATACATGTTAACTTGGCAATTGAATGAATAAAGAACCTCTGTCACAAGGAAAAAAAATCTTTATTGTAGTTAAACCTAATAGGACAGGAGGGGGGGGGGGCATGATTGCCCACTTCGACGCTTCTCGCGATATTTCCAAAATGCAAAAAGATAGCGCCACAAAATTTTAGGATTTTTTTCTTTTTAGTCTCGCACAACTTTTGGGACCAAATTTGCAACATACGGATATAGCATCGCGACGTAACAGGACTTTTTACAAGACAATGTAATGCCGAAAATGGCTCATTTTTATACTCTGTGTACAAAGTCTAAGGGAGATTAAATTCATAAAAAGGTGATTGTTCATTCTAATTAGTCTGCTTAATTAATATAGGGTTGAATTTGATTGTTAAATGGTCTGTAATGATTTCCATTGAAAAAAAAACAATGAAAAACAAAGAAATACATAAGAAATTCTAAAAACAAAGAAATACATAAGGAAAAAAAATTGTTTTTTGCAATTTTTTTTTAGAAACCTTTAAATTAAATTACAAAGATGACATCTGCAAAAAAAGAAGACAATTGGGTGTTAAATGATTGTTTTTCATGAATAAATTTGCATAAAAAATATTCATTTTCAGAATTTATTTATACTAGTTTGTAGCTTATGTGATAGAAAATGTGCGTGCCAAATTTTGGTGCGATCGTGCGAATGGTGGTCAAGATCAGAAGGGGGGGGGGGGCCATCATTGATGTTTTGTAAAACTACTCACCATAAATAGTTACAATGGTTGTCATACAAGGCACTACAGTTCCAGATGCTACATGTGAAGAAAAAAGAAATTTGACCAAACTGTATTTAACACAATTGGATTGTCTTGTAAACAAGTGGAATACCTCTGGCCGTCTCACCTGCATCACGCGATTCAACATAGCAGCATTGCTGACTTTGAAAACTACTATAACTCGCACAAGATGTTCAGTGATACTTGGTTACTCTTATTTCCACGTTTTATGAACTAGACCAATACACGTACAGAGATAGGATGGTAATTCAATACCCCCAATGTGGCCAAAATTCATTGACCTTTACATGACCTTTGTCTTTGACCTTGATCATGTGACCTGAAACTTGCACAGGATATTCAGTGATACTTGATTACTCTTATGTCCAAGTTTCAAAAGTCAGATCATAAACTTGCAAAGTTATGATGGTAATTCAACAGATACCCCCATTATGGCCAAAGTTCATTGACCTTTGACCTTGGTCATGTGACCTAAAATGCGCACAGGATGTTCAGTGATACTTGATTACTCTTATGTCCAAGTTTTATGAACTAGACCAACAAACTTTCAAAGTTATGATGGTAATTCAACAAATACCCCCAATTCAGCCAAAGTTCATTGACCCTAAATGACCTTTGACCTTAATCATGAGACCTGAAACTTGCACAAAATTTTCAGTGATGCTTGATTACTATTACAGTATGTCCAAGTTTTACGAACTAGACCAACATACTTTCAAAGTTATGATGGTAATTCAACAAATACCCCCAATTCAGCCAAAGTTCATTGACCCTAAATGACCTTTGACCTTGATCATGTGACCTAAAATGCGCACAGGATGTTCAGTGATACTTGATTACTATTGTGTCCAAGTTTCATGAATCAGATCCAAAAACTTTTAAAGTTTTGATTGTAATTCAACAGATACCCCCAAATCGGCCCGAGTTCATTGACCCTAAATGACCTTGGTCATGTGACATGAAACTCATGCAGGATGTTCAGTGATACTTGATTAACCTTATGTCCAAGTTTAATGTACTAGGTCCATATATTTTCTAAGTTATGATGACATTTCAAAAACTTAACTTCAGGTTAAGATTTTGATGTTGATTCCCCCAACATGGTCTAAGTTCATTGACCCTAAATGACCTTTGACCTTGGTCATGTGACATGAAACTCTAATAGGATGTTCAGTAATACTTGATTAACCTTATGGCCTAGTTTCATGAACTAGGTCCATATACTTTCTAAGCTTTGATGTCATTTCAAAAACTAACCTCAGGTTAAGATTTGATGTTGACGTCGCCGTCGGAAAAGCGGCGCCTATAGTCTCACTCTGCTATGCAGGCGAGACAAAAATTGACATCCATAAGTAATAATATCAGTAATTATATTGCTTTTTGTATCATTGCAAAGACCTGGGCCTTGTGATATAAAGATTTGCAAACAAAATACAAAACTGAAAATAAAGGAATGATTTAATGGTGATTCTTGAGAACACTCAAATTTTACAGAATAAAGTTAATTCTATTCATTCCATACCTGGTTGAAATTAAAATCATAATCATCACCAACAACACTCCACATCCAACTCATTATCACAGCAATAACACTAGTTTCTACTTTTACTACAACTATATGTACATGTACCACCACCACCACCATTACTTCTACTACTACTACTACTACTGCTGCTGCTGCTACTACTACAACTACTACTAATACTACTACTACTACTACAACAACAACTACTACTTCTACTACTACTACTACTACTACTACTACTACTACTACTACTACTACTACTACTACTACAACAACTACTACTTCTTCTACTACTACTACTACTAATACTAATAATAATAATAATCCGCTTTTTTATATAGCGCTTAATACATCAGAACGACGTGTCTAAGCGCTTTACAGATATATTATTACCCCGGTCATCAGATTCAATCAGTCATTCCCGCACACAACGTGTGCACATCCTCCTCTCCCTGGGGAGTATTTCAGTCAGTCGCCGGTGAGGCGCACACAGTACTGGACAAGCTACAATGACTTTCACATCCTACCGGGTACCCATTTAGCACCTGGGTTGAGAGTGGCAAAGTGTGGATTAACGCCTTGCCAAAGGACGCCAGACCATGTTGGGATTCGAACACACGACCCTCTGTTTACAAGGCGAGAGTCAGAACCACTACACCACGGCTCCTCTACAGGAGCTACTCCACCACGGCTGCTACACAGGAGCTACTAATACTACTACTACGACTACCACCAGCACTACTACTACATGAAAATGTACCACGACTACTACTGTGATTACTATTACTAGTACTACTACTACTTCTGGATAATAGTAATCATAATTAAACATAATTAATATAAAAAAATCAATAATTATCAATTCAGACTATACCTATTGAGAAGAGAGCAAGACCTAAATAATAAAGGAAAGACCCTGAAGCAAAAGCTATGATGACAAAGGCTGGTATTAAAATCAGCATTCCCTGTAAATAGAAAGATGAAAGAAATGTTTGAACTCTGATTGAAATTTAAATTCCAAGATCAGGAAATTCATAGTGGGATTTTATTCTAAACAATCATAAAATAGGATTTGTATAGTCCAAATATCCACCTTGCTGGGTGCTTGAGGCGCTCCTATATAACCCCAGCTAAGCCAGTCTCCTGATCCCATTGCGCACAGCTTTTTGAGAATTACTTCCTACCGGTACCCTTGTACCTCACATGGGTTGACTTGGGTAGAGCACAATGTGGGTAAAGGTTAAGGTACTTAAAACATACAAAATAAAATACTTCAAACATGCAAAAATAAAAGGACATTGTAAAAATGGAAATAAAAAACAGGGATGCCAGTGGCTCCAGGTCCTGATTTGTTTTTTGAAGGAAACTTACATGTATGTGAGCACAAAGTGAGAGCGCAAAGTTTTTTATGGCCTTGGCCAGGACCCCTGTAGTCTGGGCATGCAATATATCGGAGGGGTCTTTCCTCCTAAAATTTAATCATATTTTATGGCTGATTTAATTGTATTTCATAAGCTGAAATGAATAAGGATGAGGCTCATCAAAATAAAAACAATTAGATCTACATGTTTAAGGAGGAGTGAACTGGCCAACACTGTATTGTGTCCTATTGACTGTGTGCTATGAATGGCTAGTCTTAGAATATTTTTGAGGTACTAATAGTAATATACATGTAGAGGGTAAAATGGCTAATAACTTTATTGGTGTTAGAAATAATGTAATTGATTGTGGTAGGGTAACAATTCACACCTGAACAGAAGTTTGTGGCACCAAGATATGCTCAAACATATATAAATTTGAATAGGGTACAATATGCAACATTCAAAGAGTACCATGCAAGATGACGATACTCAGAAATATGCTCAAATACATAGAAACAGGACACTATTACAAGTACAAACAAGGCAGATGAGGGAGAACAGTTTGAACACAATATTGAGCACTTTTAGAAATGCACGTCGACATAGTCAACTGGTACGAGATGACGTCATTTTTTGGCGTTCCATATGCCTCAGGTCCTCACACACGTCCACTATCAGAATCGAGAACCTCGCCACATCCATTTTGCGGTTCTCCTTAATCATAGTTGACGTGCACGTGAGTGACGTCATTTAACCGCTCAAGCTCAGCATGAAGTTCAACCTTTCCCTTTAAAACAAAGTTTTCAGTGACTTTTTCACAAAATTAATGTAAGTTGTACGATACATTATGTTTATCATATTTGAAATTGCTTTCTGATCTCCAAAATTTATATCGATATATATCCTAACTCGCGTAAAAAGGAATCAAAGCACCTGAAAGGGCAAGTGTGCACAAGTTGCACCTTCGCATCACCCGACCGGGTCGCCAGATCTTCTGGGTCGGGCAGCGTGTCACGACCCGCTGGTTATCGCGCTGTTTCAAGTGGACGTACGTACACGTACAAGTCGAGTGAAATCTTAAAGTCATCCGATCTGTAGTGAACGAGGGCAGACGACGATGTTGACTCGAGCGATCAGAGGACTGCTACGACGTTCTCGTTCACTACTCCTAAAAGTCTCTATTGACATAGTGAGGTCCCCTTCTAGACCCCAGACAAAGAAACAATGTTCCACAAAGATCTATATCAACATCAAATTTTTCATCTCTACAAACTATAAGCATGGGAAAAAAAATTCAAGATGAGATCATGGGTTAAAAAGAAATGTTTCGATTTATTTCCTTGTAGTTTAATAATGCTAGTTATATATTTATATATTTTTTTCGAATGAGTTTCTTTAAACCTTTATTGGAGTGTTGTGGCCCAGTGGATTAGTCTTTGGACTTTGAAACAGAGGGTCGTGGGTTCGAATCCCAGCCATGGCGCAATTTCCTTCAGCAAGAAATTTATCCACATTGTGCTGCACTCGACCCAGGTGAGGTGAATGGGTACCCGGTAAGAAGAAATTCCTCGAATGCTCGAGCGCCCAATCAAGGTAGCCGTGCTAAAGCCGGGGTAATTATAGCAGGGCCCACTGGGAGAACAGTTTTCGGAACTGAAGTGACTACCCTGGGTAAATATGCCGCCATTATTATTATCATTTTCTTTTAAATTCAAGAATGGGCCTGCAAGTTGTGGGTCAAAAATCTATAAAAAAAAAGAAAATAAGATGAGAGTGAATGAAGATGGACCACACACTTCATTCAACGTAATAACACTTGGATTAAGAGGTTTTCTGATGAGTGCTGAAAGAAGACTCATAGTATCCCTAAATTAGACCTCAAAATAGCCAATCTGGAATAAAATTATTGGAAATGGTTTTTCAACTGATTTGAGTAGGTATGGGTGTCAACATTTACCAAAAAAAAGTTAGGAGGAATACGGGTTGGGGAAAGTGTTTTTTTTCAAGGTCAAAGGTCAATGACCTTTTCATATATACCATATAATGATATCTCTGAGATGGAAAGGCGCAGGTTGGTGATAATGGTGTCAAAATGCACAAATTTTTACCAGAATATCAAATAAAATAGAATTAAGTACCTAGCATGCACATTCACCGATGAAATTCAAGGTCAAAGCCTTTCAAAGGTCAATGACCTTTTTTACATTATATACCATACTGTATAATAGTATCTCTGAGATGATAAGGTACAGGCTAGTGATCATGGTGTCAAAATGTACAGATTCTTACAAGAAGGTAAAATAGAATGAATGTGAGTACATAGAATGGACATTCACCAATAAAATTCAAGGTCAAAGCTTTCAAAAGGTCAATGACCTTTTTACATTATATATATCATACTGTATAATGGTATCTCTGAGATGAAAAGGCACAGGTTGGTGATCATGGTGTCAAAATGCACAGATTATGATCAGAAGATCAAATAAAATAAAATTAAGGACATAGAATGCATATTCACCCATAAAATTTAAGGCCAAATGTCAATGACCTTTCATACATTATATACCATATTATATACTGGTATCTCGGAGATAAAACGGTGCAGGTTGGTGTTCTTGGTGTCAGAATACACAGATTCTTACAGGAAGATCAAATAAAATGAAATTAAGTATCGACAATGCACATTCACCCTTAAAATTCAAAGACAACTAGGTCAATGTCCTTTTTGACATTAGATAATAATAATGGTATCTCTGAGATAAAACACCGCAGGTTAGTGATCTTGGTGCCAAAATGCAAAGATTTGTACAAGAATCTTCTGAAAATGGGTAGGATAGGTCTAACTCTCATGTCACAGCTAGCATCATCTGAGAGCATTTCCAAACAGCAGAGGAATGATGATGAAGTGAAGGCCATCATTAGAGCTGCATGTATATCAACTTAAACAAAGATTAATTCCCGTATTATTATTAATTACCTCTCATTGCGAGCTGCCAGAATCTCTTGAGATGCTAATGTTGCAGGACAAAACTTCATACCTGCTCTCTGCCGTACGTCACCCATGATGCTATTTCTACTTGGTGTCAGTTTGTACAAGGATCATTATTTGGTCCAGAATAACTGAGTGTTATCATGCACAAATTAGGCATATGATATGATAATGAAATTCAAAAGGAGATAATAGCTTAAAAGTACACATCCATTGACCTAACAAAACTCCTACAGCACCACGTCCAGTTCTTGAGAATCAAGCTATGCAACATATCAGCAATATATGATATCCCTTGACAGAACGTTATTAGGCTTTCATTGAATGGGCCAGATCAAAGTCCTGAAAATGTCAGAAGGTTTTCAAAAGTTTAATTACTTTTTGCTGAAGTTGAGACACTTAACTTCATTTAGTATGACAAAAGCTGCAGCTCTAATGATTGCCTTATTTTAATTCTTTATCATTGCCCCTGGCTATATGAAAATGTTCTTAGATGATGCATGCCATTTTTTTGTTTGTTGGTTGTGTGCGCCTGCTGGTGGCCCTTCCACATTACTCTTACTTTTCTGCTCATTGTTGCTATTTTTGTGTATTTCCATGTTGTATTGATTATATCAAGTGTTTTGTTACTATGTTAGGAAGCAGGTAGACTAATTTGAGTGGCTGGTAAGCTTGTATTTCGTTGTAATTACTCATTTGATTTTTGGATCTTGACCACTCTGTTCACTGTACAGCCATTTTACTCTACTCTCCGTGTACATTGCCAGATAAGTTGCTGTTTAGTCACCTTTGTTGAATGCACCTTTGTTACTTTGAGAATTTGTGCAGTAGGTCTATTGTTAGCTTGTTAACAGTACTGTAATAATAATCTTGTACACAATGATGCCTCTTGGACTTTGTTTAATCCTATTGTGCTGTTGTCAGCTCCAGCATCATGAATGTGCACTGGATTTCAGCTTTATGCACTCCTCTCAACCTTGTGTTTTAAAGGGGAAGTATGTTGGAGCCCCTGTACAATATTATGCAAACTCCGAATCTACATTTCAGACTTTGTTGCTGATATCTGGTGATATCAATCCGAATCCAGGTCCTAATAGTGATCAATCTAACCTGTCTCAAAAACACATTACTAGTTCCATTACTTCACACTACAAATATGATTCTCAAACACTTCATTCATTTAACACAAGGAATAATTCTCTTTTTAAGAGTTGGTTTGATGCCAACCAAACTGCCTGGAATCGGATTGTATCTCTTGGAATTAAAAGAAAGCGGAAGACACATCGTGGTAGGCGTAGTAACCATGCCCATGTAGGTAGCTATATTAGATTAGGTATTCTTAATGTTCGTTCGATTCGCAACAAATCCTCTATTTTCCATGACTTTGTCTTAGATCACCATTTTGATTTTACATGTATCTGTGAAACTTGGCTAACAACCTCTGACGATGCTGTCATTGAAGATCTTCGACCTAGTGGTTACACCTTTCTCCATCGTCCTAGAGTCTCCAAGCGCGGAGGTGGTGTCGGTTTCCTGTACAAGAACGATCTCAATGTGGTTTTGAATCCACCACAAGAACATGACACTTTTGAATCAATGCACGGGACCATTTCTAACAGTTCATCATGCTTGGACATCATGGTTTTATATCGACCACCTGGCAATCAATCTTTTTCTGCCTTTCTCGACGAATTTTCTGAGCTTCTTGATATGACTCTCCTCAAGCCATCTCCTATTTTCATCACAGGCGATCTGAACATCCACCTGGACAGTCTGTCCTCACCGAACACACAGAAGTTCAAAGATCTCCTTAGTAGTCATGGTGTATCTCAAATTGTCACCTCTCCTACCCACGACAAAGGTCATACACTTGATGCAGTCATCGTGAGGAACTCTGATAATCTGCTTTGCTCTGGTCTGAAGGTTATTCCTGGTATTTCAGACCACTCTGCCATCACCTGCCGGCTTCGTCATAAAAGGCCTCTTCGAACTGACTCCACGTTTACCTGTCGCAACATCAAGGCAATAAATAGAGAAGCGTTTGCCAATGATGTTGCCAGCTGCACCATTACAGCCTCTGATACGGACAGTGTATGCAATGCTGTGCAATTGTACAATCTTCAGCTCAGCACACTCCTGGATTCTCATGCACCGGCCAAGACGAGAACCATCAAGAACCGTAATGACTGTCCTTGGTTCAATCCTGATATCTCCGCAGCTAAGAGGAAACGCAGGAGACTTGAACGTAAATGGCGTTCCAACGGTAAGCTACACATCGACAGAGAACTATGGTGTGCTCAGAAGAACTTGGTAAACTCCATGCTGATGAAGGCGAAACGCTCACATTATGTTGGTCTCGTTGACGACTGTGGTAGCGACTCACGCAAGCTCTTCTCTCTTGCTAACCGTCTTTTGAATCGAAAGAAGTCTACCCCTCTACCGCGTCACACTGATAGTCATGTTATGGCTGAGACGTTCATCCAGTTCTTCCAAGCGAAAGTTCGGACTATCTGCGACACTCTTCACCCAGATGAGTCCTGTCCTCAACCGTTCACTGCGACCTTACTTGAGACTCTGCATCCTACCAATCCAGATGAGATTCAATCAATTCTTAGGAAAATACCACCTAAATCATGCCAGTTAGACCCGATTCCTACCATTTTGTTAAAAGAATGTTGCACTACATTTGCTCCCATTATTTCTCAGATAGTTAATTTAAGTATTGATCAGGCTGAAGTTCCTACTTGTTTGAAGGTTGCCTATATCACTCCACTACTGAAGAAAAGTTCTCTTGATCCAGAGGTACTGCAAAATTACCGTCCTGTATCTAATCTGCCATTCTTATTCAAAATTCTTGAAAGGGTTGTTTTTTCTAGACTTTCTGATTATTTTTCTGACAACAATTTATTTGATCCCTTTCAATCTGCATATCGTCCCAACCATAGTGTGGAAACTCTCTTGGTCAATGTGTCCAACTCTATTCTTCAGGGTATGGACAAAGGAAATATCTCAGCCATGTTCTTACTCGACTTGTCTTCCGCTTTCGATACTGTCAATCATACTGTTCTTCTTAATACACTCAGTTCATTTGGTGTTAGGGGTCAGGCATACAAATGGTTTCAGTCATATCTTTCCTGTCACTCGCAGATTGTCTGTATTAATGACTGCACATCTAGTAGTATGCCTCTCTCTCACGGTGTACCGCAGGGTTCTGTGGGCGGACCCACTTTGTTTTCGATTTACTTGATTAGTTTGGGACATATCTTACAACGTCATAATATCCATTATCATATCTATGCCGATGACATCCAACTCTATCTCTCCTTCAAACCCAACCAGGCTGATGCAACAAATGCAATTGCCCTTCTTGAGAATTGTTTAGCTGACATTCACTCCTGGCTGGATAGTCATTCATTGAAACTGAATCCCTCCAAAACTGAGTTCCTTCTATTTGGTTCAAGGGCTCAACTTAGTAAGGTCAAGTTGTCATCCGTCTCTTTTTCGGGATGTATCATTAATGTGTCCCAGACGTGTCGTAACCTAGGTGTCATGTTAGATTATGGAATGTCTATGTCAAATCAAATAACCAACATTTGTAGGTCTGTAAGGTATCAGCTCCGAAATATTGGGTTCATCAGGAAATATTTGTCAAAATCTGCTACTGAAAAATTGGTTCACGCTCTGATTTCTTCACGACTTGACTTCGGGAATGCCTTACTTTACAATTTACCCAACACCCAGTTGTCTAAACTCCAAAAGCTCCAGAACGCTGCAGCACGTTTGGTCACCCTATCTAAAAAACATGTTCATATCACACCCATTCTGAAATCCCTTCATTGGTTAAAGGTCAACGATCGCATCATCTTCAAAATCCTTCCATGCAATTAACGGCTCTGCTCCACAGTACAATATTAATCTAATCAGCAAATACACTCCAGTGAGGTCCCTCCGTTCATCAAACTCCGGTTCCCTAGTTATTCCCAAATCCGTTAAAACATGGGGGGCTCGGGCTTTTGCGCATGCTGGCCCTGTTCTATGGAATGGTCTTCCCTGACAATTCGTGAATGCACGTCCATTGATACTTTTAAACGTTACCTTAAGACTCGTCTATTCAATGCCTCTTACTCTTAATGGTTCCTGGATCGATTACTATTATATTTGTACCTATTCTCTTTCGTTTTTTCTTTCTTCTCTCACTGCGCCTTGGGCATTCTGCCGAGTGGATTTGGCGCACTATAAATTACATATATTATTATTATTATTATTATTATTATTAGGGTTAGGCCTATCCTTTCCATTTACAGATTAAGTTATAGTTTATAGTATTGATTGTAGCAATTGAGGTTAGTGACCTATTGCTACAGAAAAATTAGTACCTTGATTTAGATTTATAAAATGCATATGTAAATGCTCCTACTTTAGACAACTTCACCATTTTAGATTATATCATACATGATTTTTTTGCACTTTTGGCAATGCATTACTACAATAATATATATTAAAAAGTGCTATTTGATATCGATTTCACCTCGAACTTGTATTTTGACGTCATCATTGGTCAAGGAATCAACTATTAAATTTGTGTTCATTTTCCATGCAGGTCAGTCTTTTTCCCATCAGAATCACTATATACAATGAAGTTATCAAGTTATCGAACTATTTACTTAAATTCCCTGACGTTATTGATATAGTTGATTGACTTCTAACCCTTAAATATTTTTTCCATGGCCGCCATTATTTATCCTTATTTCAGAGTGAAATTATTAAACATCCAAGTTTTCATTACAAATAGGTATCTTTCTTTCTATAATTCACAAATAAAATGTGAATATAATAATTATGAATTACTATCTTTTTTTTTGGGGGGGAATCATGCATGGATGTATAAATATTTATTAACCTTTTGACCTTTGACTCTGGATATCAAAGGTGAAGGTTAATTCTTTATGATTATTTTGTGCCTTTTCCTCTTCTTGCAAAAATGGCTTTTTGACACCAAATCACCAACCTGCGACTTTTCATCTCAGAGATACCATTATACCGTATATAATGTAAAAAGGTCATTGACCTTGGAAAGGCTTTGACCTTGAATTTCATCGGTGAATGAGCATTGTAGGTACTTGATTTGATTTAATTTGACCTTCTTGTAAGAATCTGTGCATTTTGACACCAAGATCACCAACCTGCGCCTTTTCATCTCAGAGATACCATTGTACCGTATATGGTATATAATGTAAAAGGGTCATTGACCTTTGAAAGGCTTTGGCCTTGAATTTCATTGGTGAATAAGCATTGCGGGTACTTGATTTGATCTTCGTGTAAAAATCTGTGCATTTTGACACCAAGATCACCAACCTGTGCCTTTTCATCTCATATATACCATTATACCATATATGGTATATATTTTTTAAAAGGTCGATGACCTTTGAAAGGCTTTGACCTTGAATGTTTTTGGTTAATGTGCATTCTGGGGACCTAATTTTATTTTATTTGATCTTCCTGTAAGAACCTCTGCATTTTGACACCAAGATCACCAACCTGTACCTTTTCATCTCAGAGATACCACTATATCTTATATGGTATATAGTGTAAAGAAGGTCATTGACCTTTGAAAGGCTTTGACCTTGAATTTCATCGGTGAATGAGCATTGTAGGTACTTGATTTGATTTTATTTGATCTTCTTGTAAGAATCTGTGCATTTTGACACCATGATCACCAACTTGTAGTATTTTATCTGGAAGATACCATGATACAGTATATTTAAAAAGGTCATTGACCTTTGACCTTGAAAAAAAGCACTTTCCCCAACCCGTATTCTTCCTAACTTTTTTTTGGTAAATGTTGACACCCATACCTACTTAAATCAGTCAAAAAACCATTTCCAATAATTTTATTCCAGATGGTTACTAATTATGGGATACTATCATATCTCTGTGTTAAAAGGACCATATCGCATAAAATTTAAGCAAGTTGTACATAACAAATGCCAGTTTACAATTTGAAATTCTGTACAATATGACTTACTAATTTTTACATTATACTCATTTAAATTGCAATTAACATTTGTTGTGGGACACAGTGTATATGCGCATACCAATGCATATTTTATCTCTGTGAGATAGGAACCAAGCATGTGCAAATCATTGAACCCATGGCCATACTAGGATCCATAGGCCCATCTTCTGAACTCCTGAATTAAACCCTGGTTTAAAATTGCAGTATTACTATGGAGATTTTCTTTAACTATAGAGAATTTCTTACAGATATGTACATAATCTGATCATTTATCATTAATCAAGCTTCATCAATTAACATGTATTGTATACATGTAAATGTACTTACAGTTAATGCAACCCGTTTTTCTTGTCCTGGTTTTATTCTACGTACATAACCACCTAGAGAGGAGGAAAAGGTAAACAAAGGCCAATTTTAATCATTGTAAATAATTCACTTTTCCATTTAAAGAACGATAAAACAATCACATTATATTCCTTGTCCACAAAGCATGGTTTAATGAATAGTGATCCTACAATGATGGTCCTCATACTATTAGTGAGCACCATTCATAAGGACTACTATCAAAAATATTTTAATACAACTCCTTCATATACCAGGCAAATCATAGATACTTGTACATGTACATTGCACGTCCCTCACTCTTTCCAATGACCACTGGTTCAAATGGACCCCAGTTAATCATTTGAATCATGCATATCAGCATAAGCCTTTTTTACATGAAGATATTTTCAATTTTTTGTCGAAAGTTTTATGTAAAGCAATGAGATTATTCAGAAGTAGACAAGTTTAACAATGTTGGACAAGCAAATTAGTGAAACTAGAACAATACAAAACCAGTAGTTGTAATGTGATAAACAGTAAGCAGGAGCTACATTTGATGTGTGTAATGACACACCTGTGCATTAACTATAGAAATTGGTAACTACATGAATTATTTTGTTGTCACTCTATCCTTTTTATCTCCATGTCCTAACTTAGATGAACTTGGATGGTATGTACACCATGACAAAATTTATTTTTCAGCGTTACGAAGTATAGCTGGTAAATTTTGTTTAGACATCAACGTAGGAATGCCAAGTCAGGCAAGCGTAACAGTCTTGATGATGTTGGATAATTTGAATGTGACGTATAAGGTAATTTGTATATGAAAAGAAGTAGATTCTTGAGTTGGGCATAGAGAACACCGAGAATCATTCTAGCCTTCTACAGCATAATACTAGCACATCTTTTTTTTTTTTAAAGGCAAATTAATTACCTGAGTTAATAATTAATATTTTAAGAATCCATATTATTGATCTTGCTTTATGTCTGGTTACAACATTTGTAATAGCCTAGGGTTTTTCAGAGTTTTTGCGCTTATTACTTTTTATCTCTGTTTTTTTCATCCCGGGCTAATAGGATAGGGAAATGTTAGAGTCAAATTTCCCGTGTTAGGATTAAAAGGATATAAAACCTATGAAGATGATGTATCTTAAAACACATTACTGAAGAAGCAATTGTTTTGTTTTCACGTTTGTGTAATATTTCATTTTTATGACAACTGTGTTGTCAAATTTATTGATTATTTGATATTACTGAATAAAGACCTCGCCGGCTCGACCGTGCTAGTAGCTTGGCAGGCTAATCCCAAAATAACGTCTATTTGTTTTTTTGGTGCGTACTCAATAGTTGTTATGGTTCACAATGAGATATTTGTAAGACATATGCTGTGAACGTCGCAGGATGAACTATAAATAAAATTCCAAGCACAGGTCATAACAGGATCAGACACCCTAGAGATTTATGGTATACGAAGTAGAGGTTGAAGGTGAAGAGGAAGACATATAGGGATATGTAGTTGACCTCTCCTATAAGCTCAAGTCATACTGTTCATTATTTAAACCTGTATTCTTTACTTCCATCAAACATCGATGCATTGAACTTTGAAAACCTGTCACACACTGATATACGCTGTAGACTAAACTCTGTTAGCAGTTGCACAAGCTGACGGAGCAAAGATCAATTGCATTTTACATGATTACAAAGTAACATACACAAAAGGGACTCATTCAGTAAGATGACAATTTATGTTTGAAATTAAATAAAAGACACTCATCCTATAGAGTCGAACCGCTGTTCTCGTTCACCTCACAGACACACACACAGATCCTACATTTTCATGTACACTGTACATGTAAATTGATATTCTATAGTGATATTATGATTGAAAGGAAAGTTTGTGCAATGATGACGTTCTAGAATTAATCCTGACATGATGCCATTTTTTAGACACAAGTGCAGAGCCCCGGTGGAGAGTACTCGATCAAAATCAATATCAAGTTCTCAAATTAATTTAAATTGATATTATCTATTATTGGATGGGAAATATATGCTAAAATATAATAAAATTCATCAAAGTTCTCTGGTCATACTAGAATGTTGTTAAGCAAAGTTAATGATACTAAATATGTTCATTATTGCGGATTGAAATAATCGCTAGAGGGTATTCATTTGTCTCGCAATCTACTATGGTCAACAAGGAAATTCGTGATCACTCTCGAAAAAAGTGTTCACTGGCTTTCTAGGAAATTTGTGATCACTCTCGCAAAAAGTGTTCACTAGCTTACAAGTTCACGAGCTTTCGAGTGCCGCTGCAACTCTTTATCAAGTAATGAAAATTGTCTGATATCGTACTCTATTTATACTAATCTCCAAGACCATACGCACGAACGCGAGAACAATAGGTGGGCACTGATCCGTTGTGCGATTGGTCAGGAGTTATGCAAATAAGCCGGGAGTATATGCAAATACGCCGTGGGTCGGCAATATGCAAATGAGACCAAAAAAAATTGGCGGGCTCGCTAGTTTCCCGTGGGCGGGGGTTGACTAGCTGAGCAGTCCCTCGATCGGGGCCGGGAACGATCGGGTCGGCGTGCACTGCCAGGTAAGGGGGTATTGTCAGGGTTCCCACAGAAATTTGAAAACTGAATTCCATGACTTTTCCATGACTAAATTGCTGCTTTCCATGACTTGCTTTCTGGCACCGTTTCCAAAATCAGACACATTATGATGGCCTCCATAACCTCCCCTCACAGCCATCCATTCCACCCACTGCCTTACTCATGACAAGTACATCTACATGTATTATCATTGGTATATGGTCTGTTTCTGACCAGGGTACAGTACCATTTTCGTTTCACCAACATCAAGATTCAAAATTGTCTTGAACACAAACTCATGTAATTTCTTGAACTGACAGATTTCCATGAACTATTTCCAAATTTTCAAAGCATAGCATGCAGATCTTGTCACAAAAGTGAACTATACAATACATGTAAATGTCAAATTTTCCAGGCATATTGAAATTAGGATTCTGAATTCACCTTTACTACAAAACTTCCACATAAATGTCATGGAATTCTGTTTTCAAATTTCTGGGGAACCCTGAATTATATGAAGATGAAACACTTTACATATGTCACACATGAGCCAATTATTACAAAAAAGTGACATGAGTTTTACAATAAGGTGACATGAAAAAAAAGGCTAACAAAAACATCCTCATCCTAAAATTCTCAACATAGTGCTGCATTTCACTCTACATTACAAAAAATGAGGCCATTTGTGATACAACTTGAGGACACCAGCTAAATTAACAAGTGTATTTCTCTATATGCTCCAAAAATAATGAGGATATCTTGAAAATTGGACATTTTATGCCTATTTTGGTATTTCATTAAACTTCATTTTCAAGTAACTTTTCCAGAGAGGACACATTACTTGATGCTAAAATAGCAATTGAAACATCTTGTGTAACTAAGAGATTCAGAACCTTATGAATGTATTGTGTTCTGATAGCCATGCTGGTAGTGCTTGATCAGTTGTGACTTGATATGTCAACTAATTGCCATGAATGTTGAGTAAAATTGTATTAAACTTGAAATTTAAATTCTCTAAAAACAACTAAGAACGCAAAACTGGTTACAAAATGTGACATATTAAAAATACTTTGACTGATTAACATCTTATATCATTGCAAAAAAGATGAAATTTTCTGTAATCTGGTTGTCCGAATTTAATGTCAGGAGCAATCAATTTATTCATGGCCATAAGTATTTTGAGTGAGAAATGTGGATTGTGGCTGTGTTATACATGTATTCACAAAAACCTTTTTTGTTATTTCAACCTTGCGAGCCCTAACACTAAGCCATCTTGGATTTTTGAACATACAGACAACTGACTGGTCTTGTAACTAACCCTAGTGTATTACTTGACCCTTTAAACCATGGTTTAGACACCAAACTCATATTCCCCAAACAGATATTGAACGAACTATGTCCTTTTATAAAAAAAAAGTAACAAACATCAGACATTTTGTACTTCATTTTTGGAAGCCATCTTGGAATTTTGAACATACTAGACCAATGAGTGTCATTGTAACTTGTCCTTACATGTATATAATTTGACCCTTGAAACCATAGTTTAGACACAAAATCATATATCACCAGTGGATATAATTAAGTATGAGAGAACTTTGCGAGACACGACAAAATGTAAAGCTGCCATAGCCATGAGGTAAATGCAATTCCATGACTTTTCACAAATTTTCCAAATTCCCTGACTTTTCCCTGACTTTCCAGGACCACAAATTTTTCCAGGATTTTCCAGGATTTTCCATGACCGTGGGAACCCTGTATTGTGCTGTCGGATGGTTCGCATCCAGAAATCGGGGATGTCGATCCCGCTGTCTCTGTTGAAGTTGTTGGGACAAAGACGTATACTAATAGCCTCCTTAATCCTGCGTGTATACCAATGTCTTTCTTTGGCAATGCAATGTACACCCTCCCAATCTGGGTGGTGTTGCTTCTCCCAAGCATGTTCTGCCACCGCGGATGTGTCGGTTCGCTGTAACCGAACATCGCGCTTGTGTTCAGAAATGCGTTCAACTATCGGTCGGGCTGTCTCTCCGATGTAAGACCCATCACATCCCTGGCAAGGAATGTTGTATACTACGCCATCACGTCTGTGATCAGGGATAGGGTCTTTGGGGTGTACAAGCTGTTTGTGTAAGGTGGTGTCCGAGCGGAAAACCGTTCGGATACCGTGACCTTCTAATCGGCGTTTAAGTTGTTGTGAAAGGCCATCTATGTATGGCAAGACTGTACAAGTCTTGAAAACCTTCTGATCCCTTGGTGGTTGTTTTTTCTTGAAAGAACTTTCAAGAAAACCCTATGGTTTCAAAATTCCACAGCGATCGACTAGTGCGCGCTCGGCTGAAAGTGTCATAAGAAAGTGTGACCTTAATTTGCGCACGATCGTTTTGCAAGGCTTTAGAAAAGTAATCAAGCATGAAAAGGTAAAATAATTGTATTAGATGGAGGATAAAATGCCATAAATTTGTTTGGTATCACATGATTTTACTTACTTATTTTGAGACCTCCGCTTGCAAACTAGCGAATTCTTGATGTTTATCGAGAAGGTCAGATTTTCTCAGAGCGGACGCAAAAGATAACAAAATTTACTGATGTTTTGCCAATATTTTCATAAAAAGAGACCTTACCTTCAAAAAATTACCAGACTGGGTAATTTTAAGTCACTCTTTCTGTTGGTGATATCCGTTTTTCAAAATATTAATTAGATATTGAGGTATTCGCCTGTGCACAAAATTAGGTAACGCGCGCATTAAGGTCACACTACCGTACATACATTCATTCATTGTCTTGTATCCTCTCACCTAAAATTGCATTAGCTTTTTAAATGTACAGTCAGGCCCCACCTTCTTAATCCAATTTAATCTAGTACATGGAGAAATGAGATTTCAATCTTAACTCACTTTGATTACATATATTTTCCAATAAAGTCTACCCACAACTACATTATTTTCATGAAAATGTCTCATTGCTTTTTCTTATAGTGATACAAACTCTTAATCCATGATGTATTCTTCATAAATATTTATTACATGCCCTCCTATAGAAAGAACACATGATCTACTGATAAAAGAGGCAACTTAAGTGAAATATAGGAAGGCATGTAATAAAGATCATGGATAAAGATTTTGTATCACCACAAAAAAAAGCAATGAGACATTTTGAGGATATTTTATAGTCCATCAAAGGAAAGTTGTTCACATGTGACATCACACATCCTTGTCGCATTGCCAATTGGAGGATCTCCATAGCATTAGTGATTGCAATTCAAAAGCTCATAACTTTCTCATTATTTGTCCGATTTTTCTCAAACTTTCTTTCTACTCATTCTTTGATTTTTCTGTTTCGACACAAGCCTACTTCTTCCAAAGGTTTCATTCCCCTTTAATGACTACATGTAATATTTTTAGTGCTTATGTTTTTCAGACTATTCCAATATCATTACCTTGCAATGCAGCCATTATTAGACCCATGAAGACAAACATTTTTCCTTGTTGCATACTGTAAATAAAAGAGACAATAGAAAGAATATGAATTCAAACAGTGTGCCTCATAATGTACACATCATAGCCTACAGGAATTTCATTCTTCTGTACATTGAATTAACCAGAGAATACATTATATCAAATGCAATGATGACAAACAATATACATGTAACAAGTGAAATGCCTCTGGCAGTCTCGCCTGCATCACACGATTCAATATAGCAGCAGTGCTGACTTTGAAAACTACTATGTCTATGCCTTATTTTTGGTACCCTGGGGTGGAAACATAATGCATCCGAAATGATTCTTTATCCATCTTTACATGTAATTCCAAGATGGCTGCCATGATTCACAGCTGCTGATTGATAAATAATATGACCAAATCTTTGATAATTTTGGGGCAATGCTGGCATAACCACATTGTAATATCTTTAACATGTCCGCCATTTCTTCCTCGCCTACATAGCAGAAGCAAGACATGGATGTGGATTTTCTGACGGTGGCGATGACCATGGCAGCGGCAAAGTCAACATCAAATCTTATCAAGGTTAAGTTTTTGAAATGTCTTAACTGTTAGGGTATATATGTCTATTTCATGAAAGTAAGGGTTAAACAAAGTCTATTGAGACAGGTTATAAAAGGCCATCCAGGGTACTTGGAAATCCAACGTAGCGTCCATAACGGCAGTTGATGTACCATCAACTCCAGAAATGAATGTGAATCATCAAAATCGTCAAAAAAGATTTTAAGGCAAATAATGAATCAGGACAAGTTTACAAGTCAGAAAGTGTGTCAGAGCTTCCAAGAAGATCTTCCAACATTGCATCTAAACCCCTCAAAAAAAGTTTTGCAACTCAGTTTTGGGGGATGATATCTGTTTGGTTAATGAAGCATAAAAGATGAAACTGGTTTCATTGGAAAGCTGAATTATTCCTCTTTACATTGACATGCCATTTGCTGTGATTATGTTATCATGGAATATGCAGTCACCATTGAGAAAAGTCAGAAGTGAAATGTTGCAAAGTGCATTGATTTCTAACAAGAGTCTCCATTTCTATAGAATTTCCACCATGCAGGCCGGCCGGTGACTAGTCTGCTGGGCAAACCCTTCACTCGAAATAAGGGTCTGAATGTGCAGCCTACTCATGCCTTGTGTACTGAAGGCTCTCTCGCTCAGTATTGGAACAGCAAGTTTTGTATGTGCTAGTCTTTGCGTGGAGGCAAACTTGTTGATCAAAGTTCCAATCAGGGTCTGTGCCTGCAGACTAGCCGGTGACAGTGAATGCACTCGGTCCATCCTCGAAACAATTGGAAATTCGCTATTGGAAACGACGCATTTTGCAACATTTCATTTCTAATATTGCTACGTATTATCATGTCTGTGTATTTCATGATAACACTAGCATTACAAATGACACATGATTGTAAAGGAGAATAATCATGCTTTCTAAAGATATCACTTTTACACATGATGATGGCATATTAAGAAATTTATTGGCACTCAAACTTGCAGTTTGAGTTGCAGAACTCAAACATGAGATGGCAACGAATTTTGCAACATTTCATTTTTTACATTGCTGCATATTTATCATGTCTGTGTATTTCATGATAACACAAGCATTACAAATGACACATGATTGTAAAGAGGAATAATCATACTTTCCAATGGTACAACTTTTACATATGTGATGGCTCACTAAGAAATTTATTAGCACACAAACTTGAGTTGCAGAACTTTTTTTGAGGGGTTTATAATGGATGTTGTAACTTTGAAATGGTCCAAATTCATATAATATCCACAGAAATAACTTTGGGGGTCTACCAAGAAAAAAATAAAACATATAAAATTCGTGGTTCCAAGGGGAAAAATAACATTGGTTTATCAGTGGACCAGTTTTGCAAAACCATCGTGCATCGTATACCATGTAAACTATCTACCTAGAGACATTTTGGGGCCTTTCTCATGATTTAAAGGGTCAAATAATGTAGGTGAAGGCGAATTACAGGGATACGCTAGCTGTTGTCCATTGTGTCAACAAATTGAAGAATGCTCCAAAAATGCATTCGAATTGGCCGCCATTGATACAACAAGTGGAATGGCTCTGGCCGTCTCACCTGCATCACGCGGCTCAATATAACAGCAGTGCTGACTTTGAAAACTACTCTAACTCGCACAAGATGTTCAGTGATACTTGGTTACTCTTATTTCCATGTTTTATGAATTAGACCAATACACTTACAGAGATATGATGGTTATTCAACAAAAAAACCCAACATGGCCAAAGTTCTTTGACCTTGATCATGTGACCTGAAACTCGCACAGGATGTTCAGTGATACTTGATTACTATTATGTCCAAGTTTCATGAATCAGATCCATAAACTTTCAAAGTTATGATGGGAATTCAACAGATACCCCCGATTTGGCCAAAGTTCATTGACCCTAAATGACCTTTGACCTTGGTCATGTGACGTGAAACTCATGCAGGATGTTCAGTGATACTTGATTAACCTTATGTCCAAGTTTAATGAACTAGGTCCATATATTTTCTAAGTTATGATGACATTTCAAAAACTTAACCTCAGGTTAAGATTTTATGTTGATTCCTCCAACATGGTCTAAGTTCATTGACCCTAAATGACCTTTGACCTTGGTCATGTGACATGAAACTCTAATAGGATGTTCAGTAATACTTGATTAACCTTATGGCCAAGTTTCATGAACTAGGTCCATATACTTTCTAAGTTATGATGTCATTTCAAAAACTTAACCTCAGGTTAAGATTTGATGTTGACGCCGCCGCCGCCGGAAAAGCGGCACCTATAGTCTCACTCTGCTATGCAGGTGAGACAAAAATGGCAATACATCATATCCCATCCAGCACCACTATTCTGGTGTACCTGCTATGTTTTTAAGGCTCATAAAAATAAATTTCAAGAGTTATTTTAAGTCTCCAACTTATCAGTCGCTGCAGTCGCGGAGACGTCTCGGAGACAAAAATGGCTTGCGCTCTCACCAAGGAGACGTCTCGATGGAACGTTTGAAAGATCATACACCTGACTTGGAGCAGGAGGAGGGATATCAGCACGCGTTCAGTCACGTGGTTTCTGAAGTGGGTCAAACAGTGTGAAGAAGTGTCGCGGAGACGTCTCCGCAGTGTATTATATTTTTTTTTGGTCTCCAGCAGGTCTTCGCGATGTCTCTGAGACGTCGCGGAGACATCGCGGCGACGTCTCAGCAGTCGCGTATATCATTAGTCTCCGAGACGTCGCAGCAACTGATGGAGACTTCTCGGAGACGTCGCGGAGACTAGAAACAGTCTCCAAGAATATTAAACATGTTTAATCTTCTTGCGACTCCTCGGAGACTCTGTAATTTTCATGAGACGTCTCATAGATGTCGCGGAGACGTCTCTGCAACTAGCAAAATTTGTAGTCGCGAACTAGTTTCAAGCCCAGTGAGATACCCCCTTTAGTGACATAATTAGATAGTGGTGCAACAATAATTAAACATCCATATGTTTATCCTTACTTTTAAAAAATAAGGTACACTTTCACCTAAAACAAGGCAAAAGCGATTTTGTGTCTTGCCCACGTATGAAAATAACCAGAAATATCGTGATTCGCGAGGGCATGCAACAGAATTGTATCGAAACTTCATTGTAATATGACTGGGATGGAATAACACCTGCCTTAAGAGCCTTGCACGTAATTTTAATGTTGACCTGAAAATGACCTTTGACCTTATCGTGTGACCTCCGACTGCAGCATAACCTGTAGGTCCCCCAAGTCCATCTACCATCCAAGTCTGGTTGAAAAGCACCTCACGGTTGCGGAGTTAGGTAAGGTTGACCTGAAAATGACCTTTGACCTTATCGTGTGACCTCCGACTGCAGCATAACCTGTAGGTCCCCCAAGTCCATCTACCATCCAAGTTTGGTTGAAAAGCACCTCACGGTTGCGGAGTTAGGTAAGGTTGACCTGAAAATGACCTTTGACCTTATCGTGTGACCTCCGACAGCAGCATAACATGCAGGTCCCCCAGTCCATCTACCATCCAAGTTTCGTTGAAAAGCACCTTACGGTTGCGGAGTTAGGTAAGGTTGACCTGAAAATGACCATTGACCTTATCGTGTGACCTCCGACTGCAGCATAACATGCAGGTCCCCCAAGTCCATCTACCATCCAAGTTTCATTGAAAAGCACCTTACGGTTGCGGAGTTAGGTAAGGTTGACCTGAAAATGACCTTTGACCTTATCGTGTGACCTCCGACTGCAGCATAACCTGCAGGTTCCCCAAGTCCATCTACCATCCAAGTTTGGTTGAAAAGCACCTCACGGTTGCGGAGTTAGGTAAGGTTGACCTGAAAATGACCTTTGACCTTATTGTGTGACCTCCGACTGCAGCATAACATGCAGGTCCCCCAAGTCCATCCAACATCCAAGCTTGGTTGAAAAGTGACTTACGGTTGCAGGGTTAGGTGTCATAAGAGAGTCTTGCATGTAAACTTTAACGTTGACCTGAAAATGACCTTTGACCTTACGATGTGACCTCCGACTGCAGCATATCATGCAGGTCCCCCAAGTCCATCTACCATCCAAGTTTGGTTGAAAAGCAACCTATGGTTGCAGAGTTAGGTGTCATAAGAGAGTCTTGCATGTAAACTTTAACGTTGACAAAATCAATAGTAGACTTGTTAACTGCAAAAAAAGGGGTGAACGCTGCATTTTTGAGTACAAATGTCCCACTTGGCACAAATGTTCCTTGAGTCAAAAGAAAAGGATTCATCCAAAGAGACACGCTGTCTCTATGCAAATAAGCAAGTAATTTGCATAAATTTGCATATTAGGTCGATATAGTGAAAACAAGTATTTAAGAATATATATTTAACCAGAACTGCCCTAAAATTGGAAATAAAGACTTAGGGTAAGAAAGGGAAGAAAATTGACATAAAATGATTGAGATATCCTTGTTTATTATTACCTAATTTACATAAATTATGCAAATTATAATTTAAAACAGAGTATTTTTTTCATGAATCCTTAACTGTTTTATAAATAGCAGCAATTAATACACAATGTCAACATTCTACATGAAACAGAATATATTAGCGAAAACATCGAAATGCTTCATGACAGTATTAGTGTCTTAATTTGCTTAGAAAGAGGGCAAATATGTCAAAATGTATGACGTGATATTGCGCTAAAACGAGACCAAAACAACCTCTATGTCACAGTCACACTCACGAATCGGACAATAAAGCGATTCGAGATACACAATCTCAACACAATAGCTTCCATCGGCTTCTCGTAGCGCTTTTGTTGGTGTATCTGCCACACCGTAATCTATGGGATATACGGGCAAAATGCATTTCGGTATCGGTAAAACACTATTAATTTTGTTTTATTTGTTTCTAATTTGTTTCTCTTGGAAATTTTACAGGAGACATTGCTTTGCAGATTACTGCTTTAATGAAGCTCTGGCACATGAATCACGACGAATGTACTCAACCTCAATCCATATTTTAACTTTGTTGAAATATATATCTTTTGGAGACCCCGAAGTGGCAAAACTGCATTCCCCCGCAGCATTCCCGCTACTTTACAAAACCTGTTTGACTTGTATTATCGACTTGGAAAAGAGAGATTTATGAGACATGTTTCCTGAAGATAGTTTTCCTATTATTTAAGCCTACATCCACGGGATCCCTCCTAATTTACCCCGTCCCCTCTCTGTATTTCGACACTAAATTAAAAAAATATCGTGTTTTAAAGCCACCGGCAAGGCAAATTGCGTTTTTGGTATAATAAAGCAACTGTTATATCTATATTTCATATTTATCTATATTAATATTGTTATTATCATTATTATTATTGTTGTTATTATTATTATCATTATTATTGTTCTGCAGTTTGTAATAATGCTCTAGCACAGTAAAGGCTATAACCCAACAGGAGCATGCCTAGGATACCCTTTCCCCTTTTGGTTTAATATATTCAAAATGGTTTGTCTTTAGAACTCTTAAAAGATTACTTTTTTTGTATTGATATCTTGGAATAGATTGAGGAGAAAATACTCTACGATTAACATGGAGAAGAGCTGCGGTACTTTATATTGAAGAAAAGCCACACGTAAGCTCTAAAATACTAAAACCCCTTTATTGATTCCACTCTATGTTAAATCTAAATATTTTTAGAGCCCATTCGGAAGAAAGATACATTTCTACTACACACAGTAAAGCCTCTTTACTTTCTCCTCTTGAAAAAAAACATAGAAGGCATTGTTTTATATCGCATAAAATAAATTCGTGTACATTTGATTTTATTGTTTACTTCTGCAATCACATCATTCGTATATAATACATTTTCCATAACATAACAAACATAGTATATTGAGAACTTTTTTGGCATGAATCATAACTAAGTGTACTAAAATTATCATTACAAACGAAACTGATCTCATACCAAATTAGTTAACATTTACAATTTGCAGAAGAAGGATTGTCATCATAAGCAGATTGCTTGAAAAAATGGCAACCCCAGGTTAAAACTCATTGATTAATATAATACATTAATACAGCATAATCGATATACATGACGGAGGCCCTGTCGAAGTTGCCCAACCCTTTTTGTTTTGACAATATATATTTAGAATTTCGTCTAAATGAAGCCCTCATCTGGAAAAGGGCACTTATTAAAGGCAGCATCTACATTATATAGAGGAGGCCCTGGTACTTGGAAGCAAGGGGGGTGCTGCGTGTGTTAGTGCAATCCTTTTTGTTTATTTGCTTGTTAAATTTCTTGATGTAAATTCTTCATGGGGCACATAATCATATTGCTTTACGTCTCAACATCCAAGTTAATCCAAGTAAATTTTGAAAAGCAAAAAAGGTTTAATGTAAAATTTTGGTCCCAAGAAATTTAACAAGCTTCAGCCCCCGCTTCCAAGTACCAGGGCCTCCTCTATATAATGTACATGCTGCCTTTAATAAGTGCCCTTTTCCAGATGAGGGCTTCATTTAGACGATATTCTAAATATATATTGTCAAAACAAAATAAACGGTTGGGCAACTTAGACAGACCACCGTCACGTACACAAACTTATTTTATGAGATATATAACCATCTTCTATATGTTTAGTAGAAATGCATCTTTCTTCCGATTGGGCTCTAAAAATATTTGAATTCAACAGAGTGGAATAAATAAAGAGCTGTGTAGCTGTTCTTCAACGTACCACAGCTCTTCTACATGTCAATTGTAGAGTATTTTATCCTCAATCTATTCCAAGATATCAATACAAGCAAAAGTAATCTTTTAAGAGTTCTAAAGACAATAAACTATTTTTTAATACATGAAACCAAAAAGGGAAAGGGTATCCTAGACAATCTCCTGTTGGGTTATAGCCTTTACTGTGCTAGAGAATTATTACAAACGGCAGAACAATAATAGTAATATTAATAATAATTATAATAATATCAATAATGATGAATGTAAATATAAAAATATAGATATAACAGTTGCTTTATTATACCAAATAACGCAATTAACCTTGCCGATGGTTTTAAAACACGATATTTTTTTAAATTTAAAGTCGAAATAAGGGGAGGGGATGGAATAAATTCGGAGGGCTCCCGTGGGCGTAGGCTTAAATAAACAAAAAAATACTTTCTTCAGAAAAACATGTTAACTGATGTCTCATACATCTGTCTTTTCCAAGTCGATTATACAAGTTAAACTGGTTTTGTAAAGTAGCGGGAATGCTGGGGGGAAGCAGTTTTGCCACTTCGGGGTCTCCAAAAGATATATATTTTGATAAAGTTAAAATATGGATTGAGGTAGGATACATTCGTCATGATTCATGTGCCAGAGTTTCATAAAAGCAGTAAACTGCAAAGCAATGTCTCCTGTAAATTTTCCAAGAGAAACAAATAAAACAAAATTAATAGTGTTTTACCGATACCGAAATGCATTTTGCCCGTATATATCATAGATTACGGTGTGGCAGACACACCAACAAAAGCGATACGAGAAGCAGATGGAAGCTATTGTGTTGAGATTGTGTTATCTCGAATGACATACCATTGATCGCTTTATTGTCCGATTCGTGAGTGTGACTGTGACATAGAGGTTGTTTTGGTCTCGTTTTAGCGCAATATCACGTCATACATTTTGACATATTTGCCCTCTTTCTAAGCAAATTAAGACACTAATACTGTCATGAAGCATATCGATGTTTTCGCTAATATATTCTGTTTCATGTAGAATGTTGACATTGTGTATTAGTTGCTGTTTTTTAAAAACAGTTCAGGATTCATGAAAAAATACTCTATTTTAAATTATAATTTGCATAATTTATGTAAATTAGGTAATAATAAACAAGGATATCCCAATTATTTTATGACAATTTTCTTCCCTGTTTTACCCTCAGTCTTTATTTCCAATTTTAGGGCAGTTCTGGTTAAATATATATTCTGAAATACTTGTTTTTACTATATCGACATAATATGCAAATTTATGCAAATTACTTGCTTATTTGCATAGAGACAGCGTGTCTCTTTGGATGAATCTTTTTCTTTTGACTCAAGGAACATTTGTGCCAAGTGGGACATTTGTACTCAAAAATGCAGCGTTCAACCTCTTAACAAGTCTACTACAATAGGCTTCCTCTGATCATTGCTAATTTCATACACACTATATTATATGAGCCTAGGTTAGGTCAAACTGAAGTTATCTAGTTTACAAGGAATAGTTAACGGATGGACACCAAGCGTGATACCATAACATGTCCCATCTAGGACGGGCGTATAAAAAGACAGAGAATGCAATGGATGACAAACTAAAGATAACAAAGGCATGGTGCCTGATCGAATCAATAGAATTCTATACAGGCATAACATAAGTTGAAAAATACACAAACCCTCAGCAAAACAGCATTGAACATTCCAAGGAATACTCCTTCTAGATAAGTATCTCTTTCCATTTCAATCTGTAGCTTAACAATATATATATATTCAATATTCTCACCTGCTGTACTGAAATCGTATATGCACCAAAAATGTAAGTGTAAACTCCAGTCCAGAAAATAAGAAAAGATAGATAAAATAACTTAGCCCCAACTGCTGTAAAATCTGCAACTCTAAAAAGGTTAAAAGAAATATATAACACTTATATCAATCAACATTGTATTATGTTGAATAAACATCACTAAAAAGCCCCTTATCTTGCCTTCAAATTCATTAAGGCCTGGTCACACCGCCCGAGCGTTATTGGAGCGGTCGTGGAGCGGTAGGGAGAGAGGGTCGAATTTCGCTCACAAAATTGGGGGAAAAATTAAAAACAAATTGAAAACAAAAAACAATCGAAATCGAAAATGGTGAAAGGTAGCGAGCGGTGATGATTTTTTTTCTCTCCGCTTCACGACCGCTCCAACAACACTCGGGCGGTGTGACCAGGCCTTTAGTCTTACTCAAAATATCTTGTATTTCTATAGTACCCTAAACTAAACAAAGTTTTCAATAATCAACATTGTACATGTCGTAGCTCAGTGGATAAGTCTCCGGACTTCAAATCCCACCTCAGCACTCTTATCCTTTGGCAAGGAGTTTATCTACATTTGCCACTCTCCATCAAGGTGTGGTAACCTGTATGAAGGAATTCCTTGAATGCTTGATCATCTGATCAGGATAGCCATGCTAAAGCGGGGGTTATAGTATGCAGTGCTTAGAGGCATAAGCACTACATATATGATGCATATTATTATTATTATTGCATATTAGAATTTCGCCCCCGAGTTCAAACATTACAATTATGAGCCAAAGGTACATGAAAGTGTCATCATAAGAATTTTCTAATGTTATTTTCAAAGTTTAATGCCCTCATACATTAATACAAGCAAAATTTGGGAGAAATATCAGTCACATGCTACTGAGTATCTTGCAAATATTCATTAAAAAAATAGACATAGTTATGGATGTGTAGGCCTATAGTTTAATTTGGAGTTTTATGCATGCAAGGATATCCCCCTTCAATTGTCATTTGATAGGTCACCTCAAGTGTCATTTTCTCAGAAAATGACACTTTACTATACCTGTACAGTCAACATATCACCAGACATATATTAAAAAAGATGGTGTGAGATATTCCAAACTATTTAAAAATTAGAGTTAATGAATTTATATTTTATTCAAAATAGGAAGCAGATCACAGGAATGTGACATGACAAAATAAAACTTAAAGGTCAAGTCCACCTCAGAAAAATGTTGATTTGAATCAATAGAGAAAAATCAGACAAGGACAATGCTGAAAATTTCATCAATATCGGATGTAAAATTAGAAATTTATGACATTTCAAAGTTTCGCGTATTTTTAACAAAAAAGTCATATGAACGAGCCAGTTACATCCAAATGAGAGTCGATGATGTCACTCACTCACTATTTCTTTTGTTTTTTTATTGTTTGAATTATACAATATGTCATTTTTTACGAATTTGACGATTAGGACTTGCTTGCCTGAAGCTCAAAATGTTAAAATAATGGAAATCCACGTGTTCAGGGAGGAATGAAACTTTATTTCACATGACAATGACGAGAAAATAAAATATTTCATATAATAAAATACAAAAGAAATAGTGAGTGAGTGATGTCATCAGTTCCTCATTTGCATACCGACCGAGATGTGCACATAACTGTTTTGTGAAATGAAGCGAAACTTTAAAATACCATAACTTTCTTATTTTACATCCGATTTTGATGAAATTTTCAGTGTTATGCTTGTTGAATTTTTCTCTTTTTATTCAAATCAAGTTTTTGTTGGGGTGGACTTGTCCTTTAAAAACTCATTGTTTACTAAATTTGGTAGATTTTTGTTGTCAAACCCTTATTCTTAATATGTTGCTCTCACTTTTCTACTTTTATCAAAATTAATTTGACCTCAGTGTGGATTTCCCTTTAAGTACTGTGGAAAAAATTTATTATCAATAAAATGAAACAAAGTCAAACTATGTATGAAAAGAGTCCCTTTTTAAGATCTGATGGCATATCCATACTCACCTTTTATAGGAGTGTTTTTTACAGCGGAAAATCTGAAGAGACTGAAGGGGTTAATAAGATTCTGTCTTTCTTGGAAACAGTTACCCATGGAAGGGGCCTAAATGTACATGATATACCAAAACAAATGCAAACAATGATGAGAAGTTATTCATAATGTGTTATGCACTATACAAGAACTATTATTATTATTATCATTATTATTGTACTATTTAGCAAAATACATGTATGTAGATTTCCTGCAACAAATAAATGAAGTCTTCTTTAACTCTAACTAGGCCGGGCTTTTTTGGCTATTCTGTGGCCGGGAGTAGGGTTGATTCAACCCCCTGAGATCTCAGCCGCCGATCACGCGAGCACCGTAAAAATTTGCACGCTTGTAGTGTGTGATGTAATCTACAAGGCCATATGGTAAAATTTTCCAAAATAATGAGATTTTAATTTATATGAATTAATTATGCTAATTTATGCATAAATCATACTTTTCGCTCTAATTCACTAAATAAAGCTCCTAGAATGCTAATTTTTGGTGAAAATATTCTTTGTAGCATTCTTAACAATTGCAATTGAAAATATCTTCATTTTGGAAATCAATTTCTTATGTATTTTGTTTTATAAATTTCTTATGTATTTCTCTGTTTTTCAACCTTTTGTTTTTCTATGTTTTTTTTCACCAGATTTATTGCACAACCTTTTTAAATCATAATTATGCTAAAATCAATTGATTTCAGCTGTTTAAAGTAAAAATAATCATATCTTTATGAATAAGATGAGAAAACTCAATTTGCATTAAATTTGTACACAAAATCACGTTTTGGAACAATTCTTGGTCTGACATGCACTTACGAAATGTTGGGTAATTTCGGAACCACGTACCCGGGTGTCGTAGATTAGGTCTCAAAAGATGCGCAAGACTTAAAAGTATAAGCTCTGTGAGTGGCGCTCACTGACTTTTTACTTTCAAGTCTCGCGCAAATTTTGAGCATTATGTACATGTAAGTGCATGTCAGACCCAAAATTGCTCAAACATGATTTCATGTACAAATCCAATGCAAATTCTGTATTTAGCCAAAATTCATAAATGTATCATTATTTCTACTTTTACTGATTAAACTTAATTAATTTTGCCTTGTTTATGATCAGAATTAAGTCTGGAACGAGTTCCTTTGGAAAAAACAATAGAAAAACAAAAATAAAGTAAAAAAACAAAGAAATACATAAGAAAAAAAATACATGTACATAAAAATCGGTCTTCTTACCAGAGTTTTTTTCATTCACAATTGTTAGTAATGCTGTAAAGAATATTTTCACCGAAAAATAACATTCTAGGAGCTTTATTTACTGTAGTGAATCTGAGCAAAAAGTATGATTTCATGAATAAACTAGCATAATTAATTCATATAAAATAAAAATATATGAATTCAGTGAAATTTACCAATGCAACTGCGTAGATTACATCATTCTCTACCATCATGCAACCATCATTTTTCGTTGTGATCGCGCAATCCGCGGCTGAGATCTTAAGGGGGGCCATAGTGCCCCCCACCCCCCGGGAATGACAAGAATCAAAATACCCCGGGAGATTTAGGGTTAAGGGGGTACACCAGGCTGAAAACAATACGATTTGAACCAATAAAGAAAAATCAGATAAACAAAACACTAAAAGTTTGATCAAAATCGGACAAGAAATAACAAAATTATGGCATTTGAACCCTATCTAGGCAAGGGGGGGGGGGCCTCGGAGGCCCCCCTCAACGAATCGCGCAATATTTTTCGCCATGCAAAATTTTTTTGACCGCGCCGCTCACTGACTTTTTACTTTCAAGTCTTGCGCAACTTTTGAAACCAACTTTGCGTCAACCGGGTACGCCGTTCCGAAATTACGTAACATTATGTAAGTGCATGTCAGACACAAAATTGCTCAAAAACGTGATTTCGTGTACAAAGTCAATGCAAATTGTGTTTTTAACCAAAATTCATAAATGTATGATTATTTTTAGTTTTGCTGGTAAACACGTAAATGTATTTATTTTATGCTTTTCATGATCACAGAACAGTCCCCAACAAATTTCATTGAAAAAACAATGAAAAACAAAAGGTCCAAAAAACAAGGAAATACATAAGAAATTGCAAGAAACAATATAATACATAAGAAAATGATTTGATATCGCAATTTTTTTCATTTACAATTGCTAAGAACAGAACACCACAAAGAGTTTCTATACCAAAAAATAGTACATTTGGAGCTTTATTTAGGGAGTTAGAGGAAAAAGTATGATTTCGCATACTATTTATGCATAAATTAGCATTATCACTTAATAGCGATTCGCATGGAATAAATTACTATACAATCTTGTAGATTATGTCCACGGCAACCTGCGTGCCAATTTTCGGCGCGATCGCGCGGTCGACGGCCGAGATCTTAGGGGGGCCTGGGAGGCCCTCCCCGGCTATATGAACTCCCAAAATACCCCGGCCTAGATAGGGTTAAAGGTTTGCATCATTTTGGGTGAAAAAGATCTATGCATGTCTTCATGAATATTAAATGACCAAACTGATGTCATATCCCCACATGTTCTTTTGTATATTATTATATGAAAATATGTTTATTCAAATTTTATCCTCAAAGAACTAAAAATTGTATTGACAACTGATTTAATGTATTAATTGGTGCACATCTTATGAAATAGAACATTCTTTTAAAGTTACATGTATGACATTAAAACAAGTGGAGCGCCTCTGGCAGTCTCACCTGCATCACGCAATTACATATTGCTGACTTTGAGAACTACTTTAAAATAACTATTCACAAGTGTCGCTAAGGCGAGCACATAATATGCCCGTCTGTAATGCGGAAAATGGAGCTATTGGTCAAGCAAGAAAAGTGGAAGATGGCGACTTCACCTTTGACCTTCTGACCTCAAAATCTATAGAATTGCTAGGATCTATGCTAGTATCATTCACACCAAACTACATGAGCCTAGGTTACGTTCAACTAAAGTTATCGCATTAACAAGGACTTCAGAAGGATAAGATGAAAACATGTTACTGTGATCTTGACCTTTTGACCTTAAAATCAATAAGCTTCCTGGGATCAATGCTAGTATCATACACACAAAATTATATTAGCCTAGGTTAAGTTCAACCGAAGTTATCACGTTTACAAGGACTGCAGCGGGGTACAATGAAAATAGGTCACTGTGACCTCGACCTTTGACTTTTTGACCTCTAAATCGATAGGCTTGCTGAGATCCATGCTACTATCATACACACCAAATTATATGAGCCTAGGTTAAGTTAAACTGAAGTTATCACGTTTACAAGGACTGAAGATGGGTACAATGAAAATAGGACACTGTGACCTTGACTTTTGACCTCAAAATCAATAGGCTTCCTCTGATCATTGCTAATTTCATACACACCATATTATATGAGCCTAGGTTAGGTTAAACTGAAGTTATCTAGTTTACAAGGAATAGTTAACGGATGGACACCAAGCGTGATACCATAACATGTCCCATCTAGGACGGGCGTATAAAAAGACAGAGAATGCAATGGATGACAAACTAAAGATAACAAAGGCATGGTGCCTGATCGAATCAATAGAATTCTATATTGACCTACATGTATATCAAGTACACTGTGACCTTGACCTTTGACCTCAAAATCGATAGGCTTCCTTGGATCCATGCTAGTCTTATACATACCAAATTATTTGAGCCTAGGTTAAGTTAAACTGAAGTTTTCGCGTTTACAAGGAAAAGTTAACGGACGGACAGACGGAAGGACACCGAGCGTGATACCATAATACGTCCCGTCAAGACGGGCGTATAAAAAGCACCATTCATTTAATGATACAATACTATGTTCATTGACAATAAATGACATTTTATCTTGATCATGTGACCTCAGACTTGTCAGGGATCATACTTGATTACCCCTATATCCACATTTTATAAATTTTATCTGTAAACTTTGAAAGTTATGACCTCAATCTCACAATTACCTCGATAATGGCCAAAGTTCATTGACCTTAAATGACCTTTGACTTTGGTTATGTGACCTGAAACTCGCACAGGGTGTTCAGTAATACTTGATTACATTGAGGTCCAAGTTTTATGAACTAGACCAATACACTTACAGAGTTATAATACCCCTAACATGGCTAAAGTTTACTGACCTTTGACCTTGGTGACCTGAAACAGGATGTTCAGTGATACTTGATATGTCCCAGTTTCATGAATCAGATCAATAAACTGCCAATTTTGATGATAATTCAACAAGTACTTTGGCCCCAACTCGGCCAAAGTTCATTGACCTTAAATAACCTTTGATCCCGATCATGTGACCTGAAACTCGCACAGGGTGTTCAGTGATACTTGATTAATCTTATATTTAAGTTTCATGAACTAGGTCCATATATTTTATAAGTTATGATAACATTTCAACAAGTGGAATGCCTTTGGCCGTCTCACCTGCATCACGCGGTTCAATATAGCAGCAGTGCTGACTTTGAATACTACTCTAACTCACACAAGATGTTCAGTGATACATGGTTACTCTTAAATGTCCACTTTTTATGAACTAGACCAATAAACTTACAGAGATATGATGGTTATTCAACAAAAAACCCCAACATGGCCAAAGTTCATTGACCTTACATGACCTTTGACCTTGATCATGTGACCTGAAACTCGCACAGGATGTTCAGTGATACTTGATTCTTATGTACAAGTTTCATGAATCAGATCCATAAACTTTCAAAGTTATGATGGTAATTCAACAGATACACCCAATTCGGCCAAAGTTCATTGACCTTTGACCTTGGTCATGTGACCTGCAACGCGCACAGGATGTTCAGTGATACTTGATTACTCTAATGTCCAAGTTTAATGAACTAGACCAATAAACTTTCAAAGTTATGATGGTAATTCAACAGATACCGCCGATTCGGCCAAAGTTCATTGACCCTAAATGACCTTTGACCTTAATCATGAGACCTGAAACTTGCACAAAATGTTTAGTGATGCTTGATTACTATTATGTCCAAGTTTCATGAATCAGATCCATAAACTTTCAAAGTTATGATGGGAATTCAACAGATATCCCCAATTCGGCCAAAGTTCATTGACCCTAAATGAGCTTTTACCTTGGTCATGTGACATGAAACTCATGCAGGATGTTCAGTGATACTTGATTAACCTTATGTCCAAGTTTCATGAACTAGGTCCATATATTTTCTACGTTATGATGACATTTCAAAAACTTAACCTCAGGTTAAGATTTCAATGTTGATTCCACCAACATGGTCTAAGTTCATTGACCCTAAATGACCTTTGACCTTGGTCATGTGACATGAAACTCTAATAGGATGTTCAGTAATACTTGATTAACCTTATGGCCATGTTTTTTTAACTAGGTCCATATACTTTCTAAGTTATGACGTCATTTCAAAAACTTAACCTCAGGTTAAGATTTGATGTTGACGCCGCCGTCGGAAAAGCGGCCCCTATAGTCTCACTCTACTTCGTAGGTGAGACAAAAACTTAACATTAGGTTAAGATTTTGATGTTGATTCCCCAAAAATTGTCAAGTCAGCGCTTCTCAACCGGTGGGCTGCAAAGCTCTCTCAGGTGGACCACAAGAAGCTCGAGAGAAGAGGGAAAATAGGGGAAAATTATAGTATATTCAACATGTTCCGAAAATGGTATATTTAATCGGTCTCTATGGGTCAAACCATAGACTCTACCATGGATATACATACACACTGTATGATGGTTTCGATCTAACTTTGATGTGAACCTCAGAACTCATCTTTCATGTGTATGCATATTGTGTTTATTGCCCATTCACCAGACCTTTCCAATTGGATTAATTTCTCAAATGGATTGCTTAGAATGTGCTTAAGAGCTTTATGTTCAAATTTCACGAAACATACTTTCATCAAAATGGACCGTGTTTTAACCCTTTGAACTCTGAATTATTAGGGGCAGCGGTGACATACATGTATACCCTGAATTATTTGCACATATATACCACATTCAGAAACTCCCATGATTCGAGACCCAACAGCATCTTCCTTGTTTTGCTTCTCGTAGACCTAGTCTTCAAACAGAAATATCAACTTTAGTGTTTGTTTTTGGCTCAAAATCACTGTTTTCACCAAAGTCAGATATACCAATTGCTTCCCCATAGTAAGCATGTGACTCACCGCGTATTACACCGTGTATTACCTCACATACGACACGAGCAACCACAAAAAATTGCCAAATTGCCTTGACTGAAATTATCGACTAAATAATCGTACACGTACTAGAAAGACATTATTTTAAAAGATCACCTGTCATATAAAATCCATGTTTTTGAAGTCACATGGCTCAGAAGGTAACTGCCAGAAAATATGACCCTGAATACATTAAATTTGGATTAATAATAACTGCGCAGTGATGCAAAACAAAAAGCAATGGTGTCGAATGTGCTGAAATTATTGTCAAATAAGGCGCTAAAACCATCAAAGCTTCAGAGACACCTAAACATACAACATCCAAAGCCAAAAGAGTGTTTGAATAGGAAAAAGGCTGGATCTAAATTCACAGCAGAACACTTGCGTACAGATGGGGGAGTGGCTCTTGGCCCAAAATGTTTCATGACCAATGCCCTTTTTACACAGGATTTTCTTAACCCCGGACTATCGCTAACCCCGTACTATCCTTAACCCCATACTATTTTTTTTCCTTTTCACACATGCCAAATTGTTATTGCTAACCCCGGATAAGGAATGCTTGCTTTTCACACACGAAACTCGCTAACCCCGGACTAGTGGTTATGTCGATCATTCGTAGTACAAGTACTTCACTCGTACACTTTTTACACACGCTACAATTTCCTTAACCCCGTACTATATAGGTGGGGCCAAATTGCCATTTAGCCCCACCTATAGTACGGGGTTAAGCTTAGCCCACTTTCGTTTTACACATGCGATCTTAACCCCGTACTATTGCTCTTAGCACCGCAATTGGTGGGATAACCCTGCTTTTTTGCAGGGCCAAATAATCCCGTACTATAGTGCCCTTTTTACACAGGATTTTCTTAACCCCGGACTATCGCTAACCCCGTACTATCCTTAACCCCATACTATTTTTTTTCCTTTTCACACATGCCAAATTGTTATTGCTAACCCCGGATAAGGAATGCTTGCTTTTTACACACGAAACTCGCTAACCCCGGACTAGTGGTTTATGTCGATCATTCGTAGTACAAGTGCTTCACTCGTACACTTTTTACACACGCTACAATTTCCTTAACCGCGTACTATAGGTGGGGCCAAATTGCCAGCCCACTTTCGTTTTACACATGCGATCTTAACCCCGTACTATTGCTCTTAGCACCGCAATTGGTGGGATAACCCTGCTTTTTTGCAGGGCCAAATAATCCCGTACTATAGGTGGGGTTAGCCCACTTTGCAAAAACGCTGTGTAAAACGAAAGTGGGCTAAGCTTAACCCCGTACTATAGGTGGGGCTAAATTGCCATTTAGCCCCACCAATAGTACAGGGTTAAAAAAATTTTAGCCTGTCTAAAAAGGGTATAGGTGGAGTTAGCCCACTTTACAAAAATGCTGTGTAAAAAGAAAGTGGGCTAAGCTTAACCCCGTACTATAGGTGGGGCTAAATTGCCATTTAGCCCCACCTATAGTACGGGGTTAAGGAAATTTTAGCCTGTGTAAAAAGGGTACAAGAAAAAAAAAAGAGAAAAGGAAAGAAAATGGATAAGGGTGAAATATGATATACTTTTTTTTAAATATGATGTCAAAATCTATAACAAACTTGGATTTTTGTAATAAAAATGTCAAAATTTTTGCTTGCTCGCCATGCTCGATCGCAACATTTTATCATTACGCCATATCAAGCTCCCTCAATTTTTTGTCTCATTATGCCACTGCAGCAGGAGTTACGCACTAATATATGCTCTTTATAATTGTCAAGACAATATTTGCAACAAGATAAGTAGTCATATCCTTTAAAAAAAGTTTATAGGTGGGCCTCAAAAAGAATCTGAGAGTCAAAGTGGTCATCGAGTAAAAAAGGTTGAGAAGCACTGGTCTAAGTTCATTGACCCTACATGACATTTGACCTTGGTCATGTGACCTGAAACTCGCACAGGGTGTTCAGTGATACTTGATTAATCTTATATCCAGGTTTCATGAACTAGGTCCAATATACTATTTAAGTTATGCTGTCATTTAAAAAACTTAACCTTAGGTTAAGATTTGGTGTTGACGCCGCTGATTAATTAATAATATTTCAAAGTTGATTCCCCCTACATGGCCTCTGTTCAATTCACCCTAAATGACCTTTGACCTTTAATAGTCATGTGACCTGGAACTCAAGAAGGATGTTTGGTAATACTTGATTATTCTTATAAGTTTCATGAACTAAGGCCATATTATGATGACATTTTAAAAATTTAACATTGTATATTGGTTAAGATTTCAATGTTGACAAAAGCACTAAGTACAGTTGAAAAATCAGCACCTATATTTGTCTCGCTCTGATATGTAGGCGAGACAAAAAAAATTACTGAGATTTAAAATAATGGGCAGGAACATTCTGTCATGAAACCCTTTGGGAATTTGAAAAAGCAGTAGTCTATGGGTTTAATTTTAATGGGTGAAAAATGCATTCAACAACTAAGTACTACGTTTTTGTCCTATAGTAATGTTTGGTAATACTCAAGTATAGTCGACATTGATCCTTTTAAGTTTACGTAAGCTTTAGACAGGCTTTATAAAGTTAATGTTGGGAGCTGGGGCCAGGCTGAAACTCAGAGCCCAGCTAGTTAGGGGGATTTCCCAAAGGCCACGCAGTCCTGGGGGGTGTTTCATAAAGCTGTTCGTAAGATAAGAGCGACTTTAAGAATGACTGGTGATCCTTTCTTTTGGTAAATGGCATGCACCATTGACGAAGCTTTAGTGCGTAAGAAAGGATCACCAGTCGTTCTTAAAGTCTTTCTTAACTTAGTAACAGCTTTGTGAAACACCCACCTGGGTTGATAGCTGCAAAGATAGGACGCTTCATGTTATGGAAAAATACCAAATAAACAAGATAATGTGAATACCTTCATGCGTTAACTAAGCTCATTTTCATTTCCAAATCCTTAACACCATCATTCAAATTCCTGATAGGACTAAGTATGACGATGCAAACAGGTGGGGAGGACTTTAAATCAATAACTTCAGCCCTTATCAAAACTAGTATACAAAGGAGCCGAGTGAAGGCACCAGACTAGGAATTTGAATGATGACATCAAGATCAAAGCCTTTCATGGTGTTTGATGTGGCTCAAAATCAGGTTTAAGATCGATATATTCAGACAAAAAAAAATTGAGGTAAAATCAGCTTGCGAACATTGCCAGCTGCAAAAGTGCACTAGCGCTAGCAGGCACTGAGCGATGCCACACTGGCTTCAAAATGCATCCTTAACATAACACTAGGAACATCTGCTATGGCAGTATTGTGCAGTGGTTCTGAGTTCCAGGCTGATGTATTACCCAAACTCAAACTTGCTAAACCTTCTGGGTTTTCCTTCCAAGCCCAACTTTAAGTGTGGCTATGACTTGTCCCCTTACCCTTTTTTCTTGAGGGAGCGTTTCCTTGAGGAAGACGAAAATAAATAGTAGATCAGCTAATGACAGCGTCAGGGCAAGAAGAGCCGGTGTGATGACCCTCGACCCCTCGTCAAAGAGCCCTCCTTTAGCGAAGTAAGCTCCAATCATGGGACCAACAATGAATCCAACAGAAAATGCAAGACCAATCAGAGCCTGCCAAACCAAAAGATAAAATTATTTGGGACATTGAATACTGGATTTTAATCTTTGGTTCTTGGATCTTAGATCCTTTATTTTATTTTTAAATTCTTGAATGATGAACGTTGAATTTTGAAATCGGAATTCTGAATTCTAATCTTTTATTTTTTAATTTCAGAACTTTTAATAATGAAAATCATAATCATGAATGCTTGGAGTTTATAATTTTGTATTTGAATTATCAAAAATAGTCCATGCACAAATACAAAGGATTAAATCCAGTATGGTCTCATATGTAGGACCTGACTTTTTGCAACTGATGTTAATATGAAATAAAATGTAATGTCATGAGCTGGCCTACATATAATCTCTTTATGGTCCAAAGTAAATAGAATAACTAATTGCAAAAATTTCTAGAGTTCACTTACCATGCCTTTTCCCCTGGTTTTGGTTGTTGAAACATCGGTCACAATTGTAGTACTGAGACTTACATTACCCTTACTAATTCCACCAACGATTCTTGCTAACACAAACATTCCAAAGTTGTAGGACATTGCCCATAGAACATAGGACAGTGAGATGCCGACCTGCAAACATGAATGTTGTACAGAGAATAAAAACACACATAATAAAAAAGAAGTTATACATTAAGAAGTACATTGCAGGGAATGGTTCTGTTAGTTGAGCCGCCATCCCCAGGCCACTAATGAAAGAGACAGACATTGTGGTGGTGCCATGACCCATTGCATAACCCCTAGCCCCACCACATTGTTTTCAACTTTGAAACAAAAAATAACTTTTCAGAAGGAAAAATACAAATTTCATTTCTTTTTATTAAAAAGTGTGAAATACATATCAAAGCACTTTTTACCCACATGGGTCTTCAAATATAATAAGGGCATAGGAACAATATTCATTGTCCAGGTATGGATCCTCATTCATATCAGTCCTTTACATGACGGATGCATATTGTGTGGATGTGGAAATATCACATTAAGTTCGGACTGGGGTAGGTTGAGCCAACCAACATAGGGCAAGTTGAGCCATGGTAATTCATATGGTACTGTATATAAATGTGAAAAAAATATCACTAATTCACTAAACAGGCATTGTTTTACTTTTAGCGGATGTTAGTATATATAGAGAATGAGCAAGTGAAAAGATTTTAAATAAAAAAATTGTCATGCTGGTTCTTGTCCCATACCTTTTGTACATAGTTTTTGTGACTAAACTTAACCCACAGGGTTGCTCAACTTACCCCATGGGTGGGGCAAGCACTGTTGAAATTCGATGGGAGTGAAGAGCAATTCTTGTGGGTTTTTTTAACTCTCACAACTGCCTAAAACTGTACCGCGCGACTCCCAATATGAAAATGGCTCCAGTCTCCCATCCACACCTGCAGAGAGATTTACTTCCATGCATCATCACTTTCTGACATGTAACTGACTAGACTTTGTAGAATCACAGGCGCGCGCTTAAACAAAAATATGTATCAAGTTTCAAACTCCGATATCCAGGACACTATTTTTCAAAATGCTGCACGGCATCACGGTCTTGATGTAAACTTTGAAAGTGAAAAATCTGTTTTTCTATTGCATTTTGAAGATACTATCTTAAATTGGCGAGAAAATAAGGTTGTCACCTTTTAGCCTATTTTGTCAGCGATCCCACCACTTAAAGGTCAAGTCCACCCCAGAAAAATGTTGATTTGAATAAATAGAGAAAAATCAAACTAGCAAAACGCTGAAGATTTCATCAAAATCGGATGTAAACTACAAAAGTTATAACATTTTAAAGTTTTGCTTGTGTCATTATAATTTGATTGTTTTATGAATGTATGTATTTCTCTGTTTTTCATCCTTTTGTTTTTCTCTGTTTTTTTCACCAAATTTATTGCACAACTTTTTGAAGCACAATTATGCTAAACTCAATTGATTTCAGCTGTTTAAAGTAGAAATAATCATATCTTTATGAATATGAGAAAACTCAATTTGCATTGACTTTGTACACAAAATCACATTTTGGAACAATTCTTGGTCTGACATGCACTTACGAAATGTTGTGTATTTTCGAAACCGCGTACTTCGGCGTCGCAAATTTGGTCTCAAAAGATGCGAGAGACTTAAACAGTATAAACTCTGCGAGTGGCACGGTCAAAAAATTTCGCGGTAGAATGATAGCGGAAAATGATGAGGGGGGTTGATTCACCCCCACCCCCCGGCCTGTTTAGTGTTAAAATTACATAACTTTGCCATCTGTTTTGACGAAATTTTCAGCATTTTGCTCTGTGAAGTTTGCTCTATTAATAATAGATACATTTATTTCAGCCTGGAGCATCCATGTCTGTAGGGAAAGTAATAAGCATACATGTACAGGGACTTTTAAACCAAGAGCAGTACTGTAAATTTTCTCCCCCCCCTTCTGTTGAATGCAAACGTAGTCATGTAAAAATATGCATGCAAGCTTGGATGGTGAAAAAAAAACCAAGACTTGTTATTCAGAAATGCCACATTTTATTACAAGCGAGATTTACTTACATGTATATATATCAAGACCAAAAATGTAATAAAACACTTGCCAAACTTATATTACAAATAATCTTCTTTTGTCTATTGCATGTACATTTATAAATCTCCAAAGTCATGAAGTCTTGTATTATAGTTCCTTTCTTAGATAATTAAGACATACACTACCAGTCATAATTCTTTGATTCACTATGTACATGTACCTGTTAAAACAATAACATATCTTTTAACAATGCATTGTCGCCATTGGGCATCAATGCAATAACAGTGACTGCCCGAACCAAGTACAAAGCACACACTTAAAATCTCACGATCCAATGCACTCATAGACTGTGTACAATGGCAGCAATCAATATTGCAGTGTTCAAACTGAATTTCATGATATTTACAAAGAAATCTGAGCAATTCTGACCTTCAAAACTTCACACATATGAATAGCCAACCAAAGATAGGGACATCTCTCTATGAGGCCGTTCTAATTATCCTTTCTAAAATTAGTTTACTGGAAACCGATTCAGGAAACCAGTTTGGAAGATCGCTTTGCTAGCATTCCCAATTGTTTGCACGAAAGTGGTTTTGAAATCATTTCACATAAAGTGATCTTGTTGCTATGGAAATGTCCCAGTGGGGTGACATGTTTTGCGCGAATTCGAAACCGCAGCATAGGCATTCTATACCAGTCGTGTGGAGTAGCGCGCTCAAAATGTGTAAAGATAGCTTCCTGAAGAACAGTTGAGTCCTCACGCTAAAACCACTTTAACAAGGCAAAGCAATCACTAAACTAGTTTCCACTTATAAAAGCTAGTTTCCAGTAAACTAGCTTCCACTTAACTAGTTTCCAGTACACTAGTTTCCAGTAAACTAGTTTCCACTAAACTAGTTTCCAGTAAAATAGTTTCCAGTAAACTAGCTTCCACTATTCCAGTAAACTAGTTTCCACTAAACTAGTTTAGTGGAAACGCCGATTAATCGTCAAATTTGTAAAAATTGAAATATTGTATAATTCAAACAATAAAAAACAAAAGAAATAGTGAGTGAGTGACGTCATCGACACTCTCATTTGGATGTAACTGGCTCGTTCATATATATATTTTGTTGAAAATAAGCGAAACTTTGAAATGTCATAACTTTCTTATTTTACATCCGATTTTGATGAAATTTTCTGCATTGTGCTTGTCTGATTTTGCTCTATTGATTCAAATCAACATTTTTCTGAGGTGGACTTGACCTTTAAAAACATATCTCTTTAGTTAAGAAAATATGCTGTGTAGACATACATGTAAGTAAAAAGAGCTCTGAACAAGCGCAGCTGCATATATCCATATAAAAGCTGCGCTATACAAATTAATGTTTATTATTATTACATGTATTTTCAAAAAAACAAAGGAGGTTTTTCAATAAACAAACAAAAAATAAATGCATTTTTCTTTAACATAGATGATCTTCATTCCCTGACTTGAGAAATTACATGTTTCTCTTTGGAGAATGTGTCATGTGTCAACCGGTGTGTTGGCTCAGTTGGTAGATTGTCCGTCTCATAACCGGGAGGCCGGGGGTTCAAACCCCAGCTGCGTCAGACCAAAAGATGTTAAAAGATAGGAGTTGCTGCTACCCTGTTTGGCGTTCAACGATTAAAGAGATAGAGCCTCGATGATCTGGCGCTGCACAGCGGCTGCCAGGCCCACGATCAATTGGGCAAAGCAAATTTTCGGAGTATTTCATTTCATGTCTATTTCGAACAATAAATTATGGATTTATGATTGTATGATTTTTTATGGAATTCTTCGAAAGAAACCGATCCTCATTCATGTTAAGAGCTTTGAATAGGAACACCAACTACGCAGCATTTAGACAGTTCATCAGCTTGGATTGAACCAGTCAGTAAGAGCTTCCTACATCAGAGGACTCAGACATAGCAGTCTATTGTCGGCATCTTTAGGACATTAATATTGTCTATAAAGTCTATTTTGACTAGATCTAATTATGAAATAAAAAGCTAAGAATGATTTTAGTAGTAAAATGTACAGTATGATAATGTCAGGGATGTTGTTTTTGATGTTTGCACATTTTTTTTTCTTTTATCTGATTTAAATCAAATAAATCCAATTTTATTTATTTTTCTTAAAAATAATAGAATTGCCAACCTCGGCAATGGATAATCAGTCAATGTAGTGGGTTGAAATGTCTGTGCAGACAATGTTGATGAACAGATAATATCAGCAATCCATGGGTTGAAAATGATCTTTAGAACAGGTTGATGACCTCGAGGAGAATTCCTCTCTCAAAATAACTGCAAACAGTTCATTGATGGCGTGCAAATATTCCTAGGTTAATGTATTCCAGGTGAAAAACTATGCTCTGACAGAAAGTCTAGCCTAAAACTCTGTGTTCTAATCTATATGTAATATATCCTTGAAGAAACTGCCAGCTTATAAACATTGCATCCCACCAAAAATGAAACAGAGGTTTAGCGATGATTTATCATAACTTAATCACAATATCATAACTTAAAGACAAATGAAATGACCTATCATTGTAAAGCTTAGAATGTCCTCTTTCAGCTGGTATAACATACAAGATTTTTCATCCACGCATGAGTGATTAAAAACAATTTGAAGGATAGCAAAATGTTATTTGGTGGAGGATATCAAAATTTCAATAAAAAATCACATGCCTAAAAAGTTAAATATCTGCTCTTTAATTTGATAGCCAAATCACAGAAAATGGTCAAGAAATAACAAAGTTATGTTTCTTTGAAACGATGCTTGTATTTCCATAATTTCATGAAACATACGCATTTCACCGGTTTTCCACCGGAGCTATTGCACAGTAAACAAAAGACTTTCTGCATGGCTAATCGTCAACAAAACGGAGAGTCGAGTAAGTCTAAAAGCTATCCTGTAAACCCTCTTCACTTTATGAAATTATTCGAATTCAAGCCTTATTTCAAACGAACAGAACTTTATTATTTATTTCTTAAATTAAAGAGCAGATATTGAACTTTTTAAAAATGTGATTTTATTTTTGTAACTCGTGTTGAATGCTGATATTTTGCACTACAGTAGTTGTTGATGTTAATAATTTTAAAACAGATAAATATCAATGCAAATTTTTTTTTTAATTTACCAAAACATGAAAAATTCGGGATAATTTTTTATTTATTTCAAAACAAGTATATTAACTGGACTATCCAGAATGATTTCTACTATCCAGATCATAGTAAAATACATATTCATTTTAAAGATTCTCCCATTGTCAACAAAATGAAGAGTCGAGTAAGTCTAAAGCTATCCAGTAAACCCTCTTTACTTTATGAAATTATTCGAATTCAAACCTTATTTAAAACAACAGAACTTTATTTCTTGGTATCTAATTCAAGAGCAGATAATGAACTTTTAAAAGATGTGATTTTCCTTTTGTAACTCGTGTTGAATGCTAATCCTATTGTCCTTTTCCACTGCCAGCAGTCTCTATTGTAAATTACAGAATACTGGACATTGCACTGCCTCATTAAATATGCATGTATATAGCAAGGCTTAACTGGTATTCTGGAATATTCTTATTATGCAATGAACTTCCTGAGAAAAGAAAACTGAATTTAATTTCTCTTACATTTCTTCTTATACACATGACTAAAAAGACCTCACACTTACCATAGTAACAAGCATGACAAACCGTCTTCCATACACATCAGATGCAGCTCCAATCACTGGACTAGTAATAAATTGCAACAGCGAGAAGAGAGACCCAAGTATGCCTGATACAAGAAAAAGAGGAAAAATCACTATAAATGGGATACTTTTATACACAGGTGAACTGTTATGCCCTCATAGATATAGCAGTTTAATCTTAAGCTCTGAAGTACCACAGCTCCATTCCTCTTCCCAATATTAAGAAATAAAGCACTGAATACATTAATATGAAAAGCAATCTTTTTTTTTAATTCAATATTTACTTGGAGAATTAAAAGTAGTCTGTGAAGAAAAAAATTTAAACATTATGCCCACTAAATATAAAAAGTACATATTTACAAGAAATATTTCTACAGCAATTCTTCATTCTGCTACCCATTCAAATGTGCATACATGTAGATGAATTTGACTTCAGAGCTCTGCAACAGCCATATAACTGGGGGCTTAAAAAACAACAAACTGATTAAGCATCTTAAATGGATTATGCATTGATCAGCCATTTGTCAGTTTGTCCTACAAGCATAATTAACACTGAAAATTTCATCAAAATCAGATGTAAAATAAGAAAGTTATGACATTTTAAAGTTTTGCTTAATTTCACAAGACAGTCATATGCACATCCTGGTCAGTATGCAAATGAGGAGACTGATGACGTCATCCACCCACTATTTCTTGTGTATTCTATTGTATGGAATATGAAATATTCTGGTTTCCTCTCAATTGTCAAGTGAAACAATAATTAATTCCTCCCTGAACATGTGGAATTAGCATTGTTTATTTATTATATACAGTTGTATTTCAGTCCAGTTAGTCCCTGTTGTCAAATTTGTAAAAAATGAAATATTGTATAATTTAAACAATAAAAAACAAAAGAAATAGTGTGTGAGGGACATTGAATGTCTCATTTGCATGTTACTAAGTTGCGCATATCACTGTTTTTTGAAAAATAAGCAAACTTAAAAATTCCATTACTTTCTCATTTTATATCCCGAATTTGATGAAATTTTAAGCTTTAAGCTAGTTTGATTTTTCTCTGTTTATTCAATCAAATTTGTTTTTGTGTTGGACTTGACCTTTAATGAACCTTCACATTTAATGCAAAATGAGATTTATCGAAAAAATTGTGTCACAAGAAATCGCATAGTATGTGCTGGGCTTAAAAAGTGTTGTTCTAATATTAAATACTATATAGTGGATTATCATCATCATCATCATTATTATTCATATGCATGTACATGTATGTTGGATTTATTCATTTATTTAATTTACCTCCGAAAAGAACTGAATTATATTTTTTGGTGTCAGGAATTCGCAGAACCTCCCTAAACTGATCCACACTGTGCTGCAGTGAAGCATACAGTCCACTCTAAACAGAGAAAATATATGAAATAGTTTTTTAAATTCACATTAAAATGCATGTATACATTTCCAACAGAAAGGAGAATATGTTCATTAGAAATTACATTTGATAACAGATAAAAAATAAATTCTGCACACATTCATGTACATATAAAGGGTTAATACAGGTACATGAGTATTTTCAGTATTGTAGCGGGACAGCTTTGCGAGACGGCTGGTGGCCGCCCACCGTCTTGCACTGCCAACATACAAAGAAAGACAGAGTCGAAAAATGACAAGTTTGAAAGGAAGAGGTGAAATAAAGTTGTACATGTGTTTTTTTCGAATCAATGTCAAATCAACAAGCCAGTATAGTATAGTAATGTCGCATCTCTGGGCTAGATTACCGACAATGGGGTATAACTAAAACAACATGGCCTACGGCAGCAAAACAAATCGTGAACGAAAAAAAACTACCCCGCCCGACCTACATTTGTACATGTAGCACACATCCTTGTTATACTTTTTGGCTCAAACACCACATGGCGAGAAGACCCTTCCCCAAATCGGTCCTATCACTTTTGGTGCAATGTGCCAAAAACGAAATTATTTAATGTGTGCATTCTGATTCCAATTCCAAGTTCCTCAGCTTTCCAATATTCTTCCCTCTTTATGTAACTCTTTCTTCTCCACTCCCCAACTGCTCTCTCAATCAACTTTTTTCTCCTTTGCGACTCTTACACTTTAACCACTCCCAATTCTATTCAGTATTCAATTCAACTCTTCCAAGTCCATGAGTCCCCAAAATACTAATCCTAATCCAAGACAGCCCAAACGCCTAGCAACCATTCAGTTTGCATTTTTACCTATCACATTCCAAACGCCAGCTTGACCCAGAAAGCTGACAACTGAAATTAACACATTAGGAATGTACATGTAAATAGTGCAAGAAGGCAAACAAACTTTTTACCAAAACAAACAAATCTCCATTTTCCACCCCACTATATTTTCACTGGAATAATGCAGGAAACCTCTGCATTGCATTGTGAATCTTCGGCAAATTGTACAAGTACATTCACTGTGTGTATCTATGAACATTCATCGGCTTAGAATTCTTTATTCCTCATATTAAGCATCTTGCTATAGGATTGGTCAATAGTCAGTCTCATGATAGAAGTTACTTTGCCTATCAATTATCAGTCAGTGTTTGAACTTGGGGGTTTCACTTCAGCCCACATTAAGGTTAAAATGTGTTAGTACACCCCAAATAAAGAGATCATAACCCCTTCATTTTATGGTTCCATCAATCTCCCATCACGCAAGGTCTAGATATGCGCACGCAGTGTACTAGCAGTCAAACTTTGCACAAAATAAGTGCATTGTCCCTCAATTGTTCTGTTGAAACCGTAAAATTCTTTGGTGAGGTCACAATAAATCTTACTGGAGCAAGATCTAGATGCCTCCGCAGTTTATTTACAAACTAGCATTGAAACATGCATAATCGTCTCAATGGATTTTTTTTCAAAGGAAACTAAGTAAGAAACACCCCTTTTCCTCATTCACTTTTGTACACATACATGTACATGTAGTGAATATTCATTAGTGTCTCATGTAATTTTCATCAAAAAGAGGTGTGGCCAAATTCTGTGTCTCTGATTGGCTTTTATTGCTTTTGAATATCAATCAGCCATCAATTCTTCTTCATATCGTTGACTGTCACCTTTTCATTGCACAAAGAAAATGATAAACTTTTTCATGTTCGTTTAACTTTTAGCAAGAAAAGTTAGAAATGAGTAATCAATGATCTCTTTTCGTTACTTGCACACGTATGTTTAAGCCCATAAAGCAAGCAAAGATGATTGAGCCACGATGACTTGAAAACAAAAAATGGCTACTAAAGGATATTCAATAAAAGCCAATCAAAGAATGGGAATTTGGCAATGCCTCTTTTTGAAAAAAAAATACATGAGGAACTAATGAATATTTCACTACATGTACAATGGTAAATGGGGAAAAGGGGTGTCAGAGGTGTTGGGGTGTCAGTAAATGGAAACCCTCCCAAATGGATATCAGTCCTTAGTTTATAGTGGTTCCTGATGTGGAATATAAAGCATGTACATAATCACCTCTTAATTTTGGGTGATGAAAAAAACTATCACTTTCTCGGCAAGCTGAATGTACTGGCTACCTCTCTTCAGCTTTGCTTCTGAAAGACAGCTAAGTTTGCCCATATCACCTACCCATACGGTGATTATTTTGTGACTGTCATTGTGATCTCAACAGCATCCTCTTCATGTTAGTGCACTGGTGATTATCAATGTGAATTAGACCTACATGTAGAGCAAATTACGATTTGACACTGATATTGCACAAATGCGCAAAACATAACAAGTGGAAAGCCTCTGGCAGTACCTGCATTACCTGATTCAATATAACAGCCACTATTAAAGAAATGTTTAACAAGTGGAATGCCTCTGGCGGTCTCACCTGCATCATGCGACTGAAAACTACTATAATATAATTATTCACAAAAAAAAACCCATTCATATAATGATACAATACTACATTCAAATTGATATTTGACCTTGATCATGATCACAGGGGCGTCGATCCATTTTTCAGATTGGGGGGGCAAAATCATGAATCAATTTTCCAAAGGCGCTCGATCACACAAAACAAACAAACTCACGCACACACACACATATGCCTAAATATATGTGTACATATATATATATGTATATATATATATATATATACACACACGCACACATACACACATATATATATATATATATATATATATATCTCACCAGCCAGCGCGAAGCGTGAGCTGAAAATTTTGATATTTCGATCTGAAAAAAAATTGATTTTAATGGACGTTTTTAATAAAGAACAAGATATATATCCAACAAAAGATTATTGCAAATCGATGTGGGAGTTCTTTTGAGGTTAAGAACTGAAAACAGGACCATATTCACCTATTTAATCATGGAAAGTATGGGTTTTTTACAGAAATGATGCGAGCGCGAAGCGCGAGCTGAAATTTTTTGAAATTCCAATCTGAAAAGTGGACATTTTGAGCACGATTTTAGACGAAGAACGAGTTGTGTATCTCAATCTCGCTTGCTGATTTCTGTGTAACATTACAATCTTACTTTATTTTTATATAGCACATGCGGAATTATTGGGGGGGCAAAACGATATGTTTGCCCCCCCAATAATTTCATTGGTGGGGCGATCGCCAACGTTTGAAAACGCTGATTCTGCACTCGCAATGGAAGCATAATCACACCCTTAAATGACCTTTGACCTTGGTCATGTGACCTGAAACTGGGACAGGATATTCAAAGATACTTGACTACTCTTATGTCCAAGTTTCAAGAATCAGATTCATAATCTTTTGATGGTAATTCAACAGATACCCCAATTATGGCCAAAGTTCATTGACCTTTGACGATGGTCATGTGACCTGAAATTCGCACAGGATGTTCAATGATACCTGATTACTGTTATGTCCAAGTTTTATGAACTAGACCAATAAACATTCAAACTTATATTTGGTGAGGTTCCCTTTGTAAACTATATTGTGCCGAATCCCAATATCCTACTTCCTCCTATTTCCAAAATCAACCACAAGATAAGCAAAGTCAATGTACAAAACCAGAAGTCACATCCTGCTCAAATGGTATGGATTTTATTTCCTCATGCTATAATCTAATATTGTACAACGCCTACTTGTTGAACACGAGCAAATGGGAGGCTGAATGTTAAACATTTGTACCGTTGCACAAAAGACATACCATCCAAAATGTACCGTCCAAAAAGTACCGTTGCACAGCTTACAGGTGCTGTCACACCTTGGCGTTTTAGATAGCATATGCCCGACGTATCAAAATTTCTCTAAAACGTCGGCATACGCTGAACTTTGTTGTTTTTTTCAACTCTGGGCGTATACTTAGCGTATTCATAACGAGTTGGACGTATACATAACGTATTAGTAACTTATATCGAACGCTTCGTTAACTTATAAGTAACGTATTCCAACGAATGCTTAGCGTATTGCTGGCGTACACAACTTATGCCCTACGATAGCCTAACTTACGCATAGCGCGGGGCAGCGTATTGCTGACGAACACGTGTCGTAGCCTATAAAAAGGCTGCAGCTCGACTATTCAAATCATAACCGCACGATACATCACCTATCAACACCACCGCCATGCCGAAGAAAACTCCTGTGAACCCCACCTTTATATACCAATTCCTATAAACATGATAAACGTTGTCAATACGCCATTATACGGTAGCTGTAAGTTATAAACACGTTCAGTAAGTTTTGTGGTCGTCCGGAGCACGTCTTCATTCGTCAATATACGTTGGAGTTAAGTTACACATTTGTTCAAAGCACGTTACTCATAGGTTAGAAGTTTTAGGGTACGCTGGGCATTTTCTCGACGTACATCGACTTATGAGTAACTTACGAGTAACGTGTGTCAACATGTATCAACGATCGCGTAACTTGCCTACAACTTATGGCCTGCGTATGAGGGACGTATGAGCCATACGCTGGCATACGTCGAAAAATTTTGTGCTTCCACAAAATTTTTCGACGACCTCGCCGTATGACGACGTATACCAGCGTGTTTTAGCGTACTCTTAACGTATGCAAAACTTACCCGTAACGTATTCGACGTACGCTAGCGTATTCGCCAAATTCCTCATACGTCCTCATACGTCGGGCATACGCTGTCTAAAACGCCAAGGTGTGACAGCGCCTTTAGAAGGTGATTTAATTCATTGCGCTCAGTAATAATGAAGGTGCAATACGCGTATAAGCCTGCTGGAAAAATGCGCAATGCTGCAAAAGGTCATGTGCACTTTTTTGCAGGATTTTTTTTAGGATTTTGCTTTCCCTTTAACTATTTTTGCTCCCTTTTCATAAATTACTGCAGGGAAACCTCTTTGTTTTTTTCATATTTTTGCTAAATTCTGAGGTGTTGTACAACACAAATAACGAATATTTAGGTGGTCTGTCTTTTACAGATAACCTCTTAATTTCGTCAGAATTTTCTTTATTATTTATTTTTCGCATCTAAGTTTGTCGCCAACTTTCCTCGGAATTGGCTGAATCAATTTTGCTGATTTTTTCGTCATATATCGAGTCTATCATTGAGACGGCATACTAAGCTTTTCAAGGTCATATGGTCATGATGACGTCATCTACGCGCCATTTTGTAAAATTCTGAATTTGATCTTTTTTTTTATCTTCATTATCAAAAATTAAAAATATTTACATCACATTAACATTAACTTCAGGTCAAGGGTCAACTGTCAATGTCATCAAAGGTTATGTAAAGGTCATGACGCGCTTTTTATATCATTGCATTGATAATATAATTCTGAGCAATTTGATACCTTGATCAACCTTCTGCGACCATTAATAACGAAATTAACACCCGTTACAGTTTGCAGTTCGTGTGCGCGAGCTCTCACTATAGGCCATACATGGGCAAAAAAAACAAAAGCATTGAAAATTCACTGTAGCTCTTTAAATAGTCGTTGACCCCCATTTTTTTTTCATATATCGATAGAGTTTGACTTGTACATTTGATTTCATGTCACCATTGTCCCTCAATTTGATCATGACATCATCAAAATGGCATCTGAAGTCAAAATACCCATTTTCCTTGTTATATGACGTCATAATAATTATGCAATTAGGCTTTAACTCCGTGAATATTGGTAAATTTTCACCCAATTTTCGATATGATGTAGCTTGAGTCTTTACTCTTTCTGAGTTATTGCCTTTATTTTTCATTTTGATAAACAAATCATCCTGAAAAATTACAAATAATAAGGCATGTCATTTTTTCCTCATTTTGCGTGTAATCTCTATGGGACATGACTTTTTCTCAAAATTAGATTCTACATTCCTCTACTTCTTGGGCCATTTCTCAATTTTTTCTTGTCAGTTTTCCCTGAGCTTTAGTATGTTGTAGATGAGATTCTAAGCTTTCGCATGTGTTCCCTCCATTTTTTGATCAGATGCCGGGATCATGCCCGTTTTTCACTTGCAAAATTGGAATTGCAATTCTCAAAATTGCTTATGTGTAATCTCTATGGGGAATATCATGGCTCAATGGATAACGCACTTGACTTGCGTTCTCGGGGGCGCAGGTTCGAGTCCTAGGGTAAACAAGATGATTTTTTTTCCATTTTTTTCTTTTTACCATCTCTCTTACATAGGGTTGCAAAGGGCTGGAAACAATCCGGAAATTTTGGAAAATTTCCATGGAAAGTTTCAGGAATTTTCAGCTGCCGGGAATTTTGGGAATTTTTGGGAATTTTCATTTTTTCACAAAAAGTGATAAATTCTGTAAAAAGTGATAAATTCTATTTTTAAATACAAAATTATAAATTGATAACCTAAAATATCATATTTTCCATTTGTATTTATACTATTCTTCATTCTTTAAATTGCCCATGGTATAAAATATTCATCAAATACATTATAGTATATGTAAATGTAGTAACATGATGGAGCATTATGTACAAAATGAAGCTTTTCAATTCAACATGAAAAAAATAATACTTTGCATTACACTTTTTTTCATTTTTCTTTAAATTTCAATGTTTTTTTATGTGAGAACCTGCCATTATATAACAGCATGTTATTAAGAGAACACTGCTCCCTACATGTAGCCTTCATGCACAGACCCTTATTAAAACTTTGATCCACAAGTGGGACTTCATACAAGACTAGCACGAATACAACTTTCTGTTGAACAAAAGGACCTTCTGTACACAAGTCATTGGCAGAAACCTTAGGCTGCTTATTCAGACAACTTTCCTTGAGTGAAGGGTTTGGCCTTGTCTATTGTGCAAAGCCTTCACTCAAGTTAAGGGTCTGAATGTGCAGCCTACTCATGCCTTGTGTACAGAAGGCCCTAACGCTCAGAAAACAGCAAGATTTTATGTGCTAGTCTTTGCATGGAGACCCACTTTTTGATCACAGTTTCAATCAGGGTCTGTGCCTGCAGACTAGGTTTGCACAGCAGACCAATCCCATCAGCAGCTATGGCACTGGCTTGAGTAAAAAAAATGGGAAAATCAGGTCTAGGAACAAAAACAGTTATTTACTAATTTATTTCTGAGATGCCCCCCGAAAACATGGGGGGGGCAAGAAATAACATTATTATAATGGGTGACTTTGAAAACAATCAAGATGAATAATTTTTCGCAAAGGTAGAAAAATGCACTATTAAAGTTTGTTGTCCTCAAATGACCTTTGACCTTGATTGAGATTGAGAAACTTGTTATCAATTTCATATCTTTTGTGTCATTAAATGACAATCTCATATCGGTTTCATTTAATTTGATCTAGTATTTTAAAAATACTATGTTTCTTTCTAAGAGGGTTAATTGAACTGAAGTTAACTTTAAGCTTGAGCCAGAAAACTAAATACTCATCAAATTAACGCTACAAACTGCACAAAGTTCTCACTTCTGCTATGCAGAAATAAATCAGAAATAGATGATAATATAATAATAATAATATAATGCTAATAACAACAATAATGCCATAATTATTATTAATAATGATTCTCATCTGCAAAAAGATGAGAATATCTTATACCCCTTTCATAAACCTATCCTCCAATTAGCCGCCTAAGAGTAATGCGGATAATTCAATAAAAATTGCGTTCATAAACTCCGAAAATATTCCGCACTATTTTTACGAGCGCCCGTCCTGTAAAAGGAGGATAATCGTCATGGCAACCGCACACACCCCTCCGATGCGGTTGCGTTGGAAAAGGGTGACCTTGTGACCGCTCCATGGAAATGCGTTCATAAAGTCAAAATCTTGTCTCGATGCTGCTATATTGCGGATAATTGCAGCATCAAAATAATGCGGATAACTGTGGTCCTCCTCCGATTTTACGACCAAATTATGCTGCTATTAGCCGCATAATTGGGTTTATGAAAGGGGTATAAGAGGCATTAGTGTAAAGCATTTGCAGTGTACATGTACTGCCATCGCTCATACCATTCAACCAGTAAAACAGTAAATCAACTTTTACATGAAATTCATTGAAATTCTGCCTTGTCTGACTGTCTTAGCATTTATATTTTGCTTGAAACTTGCTGACAAAGCACAATCAAGCATCATCTGCCAGAATAATCCTTTCAATTCATGTATATAAATATCAGAAAATTGCTACTTTTTGAAAATTCCCAACACTTCTTGAAAATTCCCGAAAATTGCCGAAAATTCCCAAAATTCCCAATAAATTCCCGTTTATTCCCATGGAAAGTTTCCACCGCGAAAATTCCCGGGAATTTTGCAACCCTACTCTTACATGATTCTTTATGACAATTAAAAGGTATAAAAGTTAAAATTTAGTACGATTAAACAGATAATTACTTTTTTTCATAACACATGTATTTTGCATGTAATCTCTATGGGACATGATTTTTTTCTCAAAATTAGATTCTACATTCCTCTACTTCTTGGGCCATTTCTCCATTTTTTCTTACCAGTATTTCCTGAGCTTTTAGTATGTTGTACCAGAGATTCTAAGCTTTTGAATATATTCCCTCCATTTTTTATCAGATGCCGGGATCATGCCCGTTTGTTGCTTGCAAAATTGGATTTGTAATTCTCAAATTTGCTTACATGTAATCTCTATGGGAACATGTAATCAATTTTGGGAATATCTTGGCTGAATGGATAACGCACTTGACTAGCGTCCTTGGGGTCCCAGGTTCGATTCCTGTGGTGAACAGGACGATTTTTTCATTTTTTTTTCTTTTTACCACTTCGTACATGATCCTTTATGACAATTAAAAGGCATAAAAGTAAAATTTTAGCAAGATAAAACAGATTATAATCATTACTTTTTTTCATATCACATGTATTGTCATAAATTAAATAGACCTTTTTCACAGTGCTTTATCATCTCCCGTCTTTCACAAGTATTTTATCAATAATGAACATTCAGTTGTTATGATGATCATATTGATCTGCATGAACATGACCATAATGATCATGATGGCGAGAATAAGGACAGACCACCTAATTCGTCCACATGACAAATTAAAATCTAGTCTTATTCTTGCAATGGTGCGAGATTTCGCATTCGGTGAAAGAGACGCTCTATTCACATCATTGGCTATTTGTATACCAACACTTGTCATTTTCTTCTTCATTTCAATACTCATCCTCTTCAAGTTATTTTTTCTAGGTTTTTTTAACAATCTTCCTCTTGTTTACTACTATTTCTTATTTTGTTCCCTTTCTCTCCTTCACTAAATTTTTACACCTTTCTTCCCCTCCCCCTTTCTTCAAATTGTATTCTTTCTTTCTCTTTATCACTCTTCCTTCTTTATCCCTCTTTTCTTCATCCAGATTCTTCTGCTTTGCTTATTATTAATAATAATATTTGAATAACGATAATTATGGTAAGTATTCTGGACGACTCAATCTTTTGTAAATGTTTCATTGAATCTGCTTCGTACCTAAGTAATTTATTTGTTTCATTGTGTTGTTTTGTTCATGCATGCCTAATGTAATCATTCCAGTGGAAAACAAATTTCTTTGTAATCATCATGTTTGTAAAGATAAAATAAAATATCTTGTATTTATTTTATCTATCTATCTATCTATAATGATAATAATAATAATAATATAGGATATTTATATTGCGCACATATCCACCTTGTTAGGTGCTCAAGGCACTCCTATTTTACCCGGCTAAGCTAGGCATTCATAGCGCACACAGCTTTTTAGGAATTATTTCCTACTGATACCCATTTACCTCACCTGGGTTGAGTGCAGCACACTGTCGATAAGTTTCTTGCTGAAGGAAATTATGCCATGGCTGGGATTCGAACCAACGACCCATCTGTTTCAAACTCCGAAGACTAATCCACTGGGCCACAACGCTCCACATCTATGTATCTACCTATTTATTTATCTATTTATTTATTAGACAAGAGTCTAATCAAACAAGAGCAAAGCCCCCCCCCCCCCCCCACATCCCTTGCAAATTAGAACCACATTAAAGGTTCATAAGTTAAAAGAATAGCCAAAAATATATTGAAGACGAGGGACATTCTTTAGAAATGTGGTAACTTGGTAAAGTTATGCAGGACTTTAATATGACTACTAACCAGTGACCCTTTCTTGGGTGCTACATCAGAAATCTGATCTGAAATCTGAATTCAATTTACCAGTTTCTTGTATTTTATTATTATTATTTGTTTGGCGTCACCTGTGTCTGGGAGGCGAAAAGCGAACTAAATTTCTATGACCCGCAGGTCTCTCCTCCCGATATAACTAATTGGGGGGAATGCAGGTGGACCACTACACCAGGGTTTCCCCCTACACTTATACGAATAGTGCAGTGGGTTCTTAACGTGCAAAGGTGGTGACTCTCCTCTACACAGGGCCTCCATTTATCATCCTATCCGAGGGACGGAGTGTTTTGCATTGTAAATTGCAATTTGCGTTTAGATGTTTTGGAATCGGCAGTGAACATGATGTGTGAGGAAACCAATATTGGCTCAAAATCACCAATTTTGAGACTGATAAGTGTGGAAAAGTGAAACTTTGTTAAATGTAAGATGAGTTGTTATAAACAGGGATGCCACTAGGTGTCCTCCAAACAACCCTGAACTTTTTTTTTTGCAGGCAGGGGGAGTGTCCAAGGACAGGACAGTGATGACTCCCTATAACATGGTGCCATACTGTGGATAGTGGAGAGGCAGCCGCTATTCTAACCCAACCTGAGACCTGACAGATCCCCCAGAAGTTTAGACGGTTGAAGTAAAATGCTTCCAAAACAATGGTTGAAATGAACGTTTCTACTTCTTATTGAGGTACATGTAAAATATGTTAGTCATGACAATATTTCAAATATAAGAGGTTGGAATTCCCCGGGGGGGGTGCACTCAACCAAAAAAGTGGTAGGGGTGTGCCACGGGCGAAGCAAAAAACGGGGACCTTGGAGCGGGCTTATTGTAAAAAGGAGGGTCCTCGGAACGGGGTTCGGAACTACAAATGTTTGTGAAAACGGGGGTCCTTGGAACGGATCTCCGTATCTCTGTGAGTGCGTATGCATCCCTATGGAACGGGCAGTCGTGCCTGATGCAGCTAGGGCGGACTCCGCCGGGTGCGCTTACACTGAGGCGATGGTCGAAAAGCGCTCTACAGCCGCTTTTCACCAAAATTGCAGCTCCTTGTAGCAGATCGATGCGACCGGAACGGCGTAACGAAAAATATGCGAAGCTTTGGAGGGGATTTCTTTCTTCTTTCTTCTCGATATGAAGAAAATGCTATGCCTTGGAGCGGTTTTCTTTGTTCTTTTTCTCAATAAGACAAAAATTCCTATGCCTTGGAACGGAAATTTGAGTGTAAAAATGGGGGTCCCCTCCGCGGCACATACCCACTATGCATTATACACTGAGTGCCCCCCCCCCCTTCCTCCCCGGATGGAATCCACTCTGGGATTTTATAGATGAATTAATCTTTGGGTGGTGACAGATCTCCGGATCAAAAACTAACAGTGGGGATTTGTAATAGTTATCGGGATGCGTGCCCTCTTTTGCGCCATATTAGCTATATTACCTGACGCTTCTCCCATCTCGGAAACATGTCGTGTCGTGCGTGTGTGGTGGTACGGTATCTTATGAAAAGCAAATAAATAAAAAAATAAGCTGGCATGCGGGCAGTAATTTAATATAATAATGGGACTTTTGGGGAGGGGGGAATAAAATGAATAACATCAGAATAACATGCACTATAACCACAACGCAAGCTCTCACTCTCGCGCAGCGGAAACAAAATATTACTGAGTTTGCTTGGCATCTGTTTGAACCTTGCCAGGGAACCTCACTGCTTTGAATCAATGACTTAAGAATAAAGTCAAAATTATTTTCATGAAGGTAGGTGTGTTTGTTAATCAAACTTTTATGGACAATTTTGATCGTAGTTATTATTACCCTTTGCTCATACCCCTCTAAAGGGGGCAATTTTTTTCAGTGAATGCAAAATAACCTCTGGCTAGAGATTTTCATATTGAAACGATTAATTGCCATAGGTTTGGGCTTACCATTTCTCTCAAGCAACACTCTTGACTAAATATTTTTTAGCCGTACCATCGCCATCCCTCACAAAATATAGAAATTTTAGGGGGCCAGGACAGAAATATCACAGTTCAAAGTATATCCTTAAAGAAAAAAGAGTTGGGAGCATATCACAGTAATTGAATCACATATTTTTAGTAAAACCTAGTGAAAATATGTTTCGGCTATGAGATTTGTTAAAAGCGGTAAATTCTAACAATGTAAGAAGATAAAAAAAACGGTAGGTGGGGAAAATGGATGAAAACCAGTAGACTACTGCCAAAAGCAAGAGTTTGCATGTAAGCTATAAGAAATAACACCATACTCCTTAATAAACAATACCTCATCATGTTGTCCATAATAATCAAGCAAGGTTGGGAAGAGTGGAAGTATCATTGTGAATGCTAACAGATCCAGGACTAATGAGATGAAGATGATGCCAACCATGCCATTGCTTTTTGATGTCTTGGTATCCTCTTCTGTCTGGTCTTCACCAGGCTCAGGATAAGATGTTCTTCTAGTGGACACCATGATGGAGCTTGATTATACAAACGTTTTAATCTGTAAAATTTGTAGATTTGGATCTTGCAAATGAAAAAAACTGTGTTCCAATAATCCTGGAATTGGGGAAAAAAGAGAGAAATTTTAGTTCAGAGTAGCGAGCTGAAATCTGTTTTTTTAAATAATAAATGTACATGTAGATAGCACAGTATTGGTGTGTTTACTATATACTCAACAGTGTTGAAATCACTTCTTTTTTTTTTAGGGAGCCATTTTGAAAAAAAAATTAAAAACCATTTTTCATTTTACCAGAGCCATTTTTTTTTACATGATTCAACGCATGGTTTTGCATTGCAGTTTGTCTTGCTTGTTTCAAAATTCATTAAATGTTTAACATTGTTTATTTCTTGCTATATATTTTTATTATCAAATTTCATATTATTAATAATTCATTGTTGTCACTTTATGTTGCTGGATGTTCTAACTTTTACAATTTTGTCCATCAAATCGAATAGGATGAAGTTAATCAAATTAGAACTGAATTTGGACTTGAGGAATCTTTATCATAATTTTAATTTATTTGATAAAAACTTGAAAATTGTTTTATGAAATATTGAATGCAGCACAGCCTGACAGCTAACATCAACATGTCGACTATTTCACAAGCTAACCCTAGTAGTTTCTTGTTGCCAAAAGTATTTTTTTTCTCTATTTTCTATTTTCTGTCTTTTGCAAGGCAAACAATCAGTTTTATTTAATCATGCATATATACTGCATTGCTCTGTCAGAGTTCGTCATATCAGGTTTTTCTATTGAGATTGCCTATAGCCAATTCATAGATTTGTCAATATATGTCACAATCTAATTCGCGAGGAATGTAGTAATTTTGCCATGTACCTGAAGTAGCCTATATTAGTATGTGTATTAGTCTAAGTATTGATCTATGTTCATGTATACTAAGTCTTTGTATATGATGCAGTATTTGGTACCCTGGGGTACCAAATAATAATCCGCCATTTTGTTGAATTATTTATTTTATTTTTTGCACTGTACCCTGGGTTACCAAAAAATGTGTACAAGTATATTTTAATGTTTTGTACAGATTTTTTTTTTTCTTTTTAGTGATCTTATGTAACAATTAATGCATGCAAATGATAACTTTATTCTAATTTTCATGTTCTGTTCTAATCTTCACTGTTCAATAATGATACCTGTAGTTGTCATTATTGATCTTATGTTAGCTGTCGAAAAGTATACTTAAATTCTTAAGTATAACATAATTTGTTTACTATTATTGGCACTAGATTGTATCAAAGAAAGGAAATAGGCGTTGTGATCGTTGTCCCCATTCATTGTCATGATTGTCGCACCGATCGTACGACCGTGATCACCATGACCAGACCTTTATTTTTGAGGAGCGCGATCGCGCCGGCGCTCCTACCGCGCTCCTTAAAAAAATAAGGAGAGCAAAAAATCGCGCTCCTCAAAAAAAAAAAAAAAAAAAATTGAAAAAAAAATTGCTAAAATTTAATATTTCACATCTTCAAATCCATGAAATAGCCTTCTTTTTTCCATAATTCCTTGAAATTACTTTGATTTAGTTGAAATCTATCAGAAAAATGAAGAATATTCATCTCTTTCCCGACTCTGATTTTAATTTAATCTCGGTAAATATTGCAGTCCCATGTAGTCCCATATGTAGATTTTCATGGCAACACCATGGAAGTCTACATGTGGGACTACAATATTAACCAAGGTGAGTTCAAATCAGAGTCGGGAAAGTGGTGAATATTCTTCATTTTTCTGATAGTTTTCAACTAAATCAAAGTAATTTCAAGGAATTATGGAAAAAAGAAGGCCATTTCATGGATTTAATTTTAAAGATGTAAAATGTGAAATTTTAGCAATTTTTTTTTTTAGCAGGGGCGTGTACGACATCTTGTAAACGTATTGACGTGACCCAGGCCTAGTTTCACCACAGATTAATTAATAGCTAACACAGCTATTGCATATACAATGTTAAGAAAAATCTATTATTTATCATACATGTATTGCAAGGCTCCACATTAACTTTTTTTGGAGGTGGCCCGTTCGGGCCACCAAAACCTTCAAATAATTTTTTTTGGTGGCCCGTTAGTAAAGTTTGGTGGCCCAAAAAATATAAAGAAAAACATCAATTAAAAATGAATAAAACAAATTTCTGAAATATTAATTCTGCAGCCACTACCACTAAGTTACTTCCACTTTGTACATCTTGTATGTAAATCATGCTTGCTGTTATTTTACTTTGCTTATTGATTTGTTGTAATATATAAATTGTTCTATCATTGTAAATATGAAATGATTGAAAGAGAACAAAAGAATTGTATTGTTCCCGGTATTATATACTATATAATATCATAGCAGGAGAAAATCACAGAAAAATATGCTGCGAAATTAGAATGCATAAGAGGGGGAAACAAAAATGTTTAAAATTGTGTATTGAAAAAAAGAAAACAAAAATTATAAAATATATAAGTGAAATGCAACAAAGGAAATAAAATAAAGAAAGAAAAAAAGAACAGAAAAAAATTTAGAAAAAAATACAAAAGAAAATGAAAGAAAAATGAATAAGACAAAATTGATAGAAAATGGGTGAAATTATTATTATCATTAATTAGTAGAAACATTTTCTTTAATCAGGCATATTCAATGGTAAGGGGTATAAATGGTTTAATCACTATAAAAAAATGAAAGAAAAAAAAAGAAAACGGCATAAGTTATATCTGGAAAAACAGTGAGAAAAGTCCTTCCCTATATTTGACAAAATGATGGAAAAATTCACATTTCATATCAATGAAATGCCTTCCCAAAGTATTTACTTTCTTACGAGTGGTTTAAGAAGTCATTTATAAACAAGAAAGAAAGAAGCTGTCTGTTTATTTTTGGCTAGAAACGACACAGCTTCGAAAGAAACCAAATATCAACATACATACAAATGCACACATGGGACTGTGATGTACTCACCTATGAGTTTTATGTGTATTAATGCATTTGGAAATCAATCTTTCTGAGTCAAAAGTGAGGTCATAATTCCTCTTTTTAATGCTTGCAAATATTCAGGATTTAGTAATATGGACTGTAGAAGGACATTTCATTGGTGTAAAATGTGACTTTGACGTAGATTTTCAAAGTTCTGTGGAAGACTTCTTAGCAGTAACATTTCGTATCCCAGCTCCCTGAGTCTGAATAGTCTGCTAGTGCACAGCTAGCTAGCTGCAGTAGTTTCATGCATGCAAACTCACCCACGCCAGACTGCCGGCGCAGCCGGCTGAATATATACTGTATGCTGTAGTGGTAGGCCTTCATACTGTCATGACTATGCAATTTTTGTGTGTAGATTAACAAAAAGGGCGCATGACGAATTTGCTTGCAATTTCAACTGTAGAAAGTTGATAAATGCGTGCAAAATCGAGATTAAAATTGCGCTACTTTGAAAATTATTGGTTGCCCGATTTGGGCCACCAAAACTTAATATTTTTTCAATAGTGGTTGCCCGAGGTGAATTTCTGGTGGCCCCGGGCCAACGGGCCACCCGCTAATGTCGAGCCTTGTGTATTGTAATGAATTGATTTGAGCTCCTCACGGAGAGCAATTCTGAGGAGCTCAATTGAGCTCCTCAAAAAAATAAGGAGAGCGATTTATTGAGCTCCACTAAATTATAAACGTGAAGGACTGCATGATGACAACAATGTAACTGTCCACTATTACAACACGAAATGGCGCTGCACAACGCCGTACCCCGGTGTACAGCGTGGTGCATCATATGCTATGTGTATGTGAGGCAGGGTTGAAAACACACGGGGGCGATGAGCAATTCCGCTCTCATGTGCTTTGGAATTGCTCTCGCAACTGCCTTAAACTGCCAAGTACCAAGCGACTCTCATTATGAAAATCGCTCCCATCCGCACCTGTCCAGTCTCCCATTTACGACTGCATATAGTAGTCAGACAGCCAGGCAAGCGCAGCTGCAGTCTTTACTTTCATGCATCATCACGTTCTGACGTGTAACTAAAGTAGATTTCTTACAATCACCGGCACGTGGCTTCATGAAAATGCGCATCGAATTTCAAACTCTTGATATCCCAGATACTATTTTTCAAAACGCTGCGCGGCACCAACACCAGATCTCGACATAACTTTGATAGTAAAAAAATTCCTCTTCTATTGGATTAATTTAGAAGACACCATTCTAAATTTGCAAAAAAATAAGATCATGAACTCTGAAGAAAATCAGTTTATTTTATTTTAGAGTAATTTTTGGCGACTCCACTTCTCTTTACCTAAACTAAGCCACTTGGTGCTCTGAAAAAAAATGGCTCCGATCCCACAATTTTAACCCTATCTAGGCCGGGGTATTTTGGGAGTTCATACATGTATGGCCAGGTGGGGGGGCCTCCCAGGCCCCCCCCCCCTAAGATCTCGGCCGTCGACCGCGCGATCGTAACGAAAATTGGCACACGAGTTGCCTGGGACATAATCTACAAGATCATATAGTAATTTATTTCATGCAAATTGCTATTACGTGATTATGCTAATTTATGCGTAATTAGTATGCGAAATCATACTTTTTCCTCTAACTCCGTAAATAAAGCCCCAAATGTACTAATACTTGGTATAGAAACTCTTTGTGCTGTTCTTAGCAAGTGTACATGAAAAGAATTGCGATATCAAATCATTTTCTTATGTATTATATTGTTTTTTGCAATTTCTTATGCATTTCTTTGTTTTTGACCTTTTGTTTTTCATTGTTTTTTCAATGAAATTTGTTGGGGACTCTTCTGTGATCATAAAAAGTATAAAACAATTACATTTAGACCAGCAAAACTAAAAATAATCATGCATTTATGAATTTTGGTTGAAAACACAATTTGCATTGACTTTGTACACGAAATCACGTTTTTGAGCAATTTTTGGTCTGACATGCACTTACATAATGTTGCGTAATTTCGGAACCACGTACCCGGGTGAAAAAAATTGATCTCAAAAGTTGCGCAAGTAAAAAGTCAGCGAGTGGCGCAGTCAAAAAAATTTGCGCAGCGAAATTATCGCACAATTTGTTGAGGGGGGGGCCTCCGAGGCCCCCCCGGCCTAGATAGGGTTAAGACCGAAATTAGGATTTTCAGTGGGGATTTTGGTAACAGTCAGTGCCCGAGTGTACATGTATTGGCGCTAATGCAGTTTCATACCCGCCTGTGTTGCAGTGAAGATTATCTGTGAGCTGTGTGTTGACCGAGAGCTGTGCTGGCGTAGGCATAGCTTAGGTTGAGAAATAGTTGACATGTTGACGTTAGCTGTCGGGCTGTGATGCAATCAATGTTTCATAAAATAATTTTCAAGTGAGTTTTTACTAAAAAATATTAATATGAAAAGGATTCCTCTGAATACAAATTCTGTTCAAATTTGATAAACTTCATCCTATTCAATTTGATGGACAAAATTGTACGAGTTAGATCGTCCAGTTAATTTAATACACGAAATACAAACAATAAACATTATACCTTAGATATGTAAATGAACAACAATTAATTAAATACTAATTTAACAATTAATAACAACAAGGAAAATAGCAATTTTGTTAAATATAGGGCAAGTCCAAGAATTTGCGCACGTTACGTATCAGACCTTCATTTTTAAAGCGCGATCGCGCTGGCGCTCCTACTGCGCTCCTAAAAATAAATAAGGAGAGCAAAAAATCGCGCTCCTAAAAAAAATTAAAAAATTAAAAAAAATTTTTTAAAAATTGCTAAAATTTCACATTTCACATCTTTAAATCCATGAAATGGCCTATTTTCATAATTCCTTGAAATTACTTTGATGTAGTTGAAAACTATAAGAAAAATGAAGAATATTCATCTCTTTCCCGACTCTGATTTCAAGTTAAACTCGGTAAATATTGCAGTCCCATATGTAGATTTTCATGGCAACACCATGGAAGTCTACATGTGGGACTACAATATTTACCGAGGTAAGTTCAAATCAGAGTCCGGAAAGAGGTGAATATTCTTCATTTTTCTGATAGTTTTCAACAAAATCAAAGTAATTTCAAGGAATTATGGAAAAAAAATTTTAGCAGGAGCTCGTATGACATCTTGTAAACGTATTGATGTGACCCAGGCCTAGTTTCACCACAGATTAATTAATAGCTCCACAGCTATTGCATAAAATGTTAAGAAAAATCTACAATTTATCATGTTGTATTGTAATGAATTGATATGAGCTCCTCACAGAGAGCGATTCTGAAAAGCTCAATTGAGCTCCTCAAAAAAATAAGGAGAGCGATTTATTGAGCTCCACGAAATTATAAACGTGAAGGTCTGACGTATGGGACATTTCAGAGGCTTTAATGACCTGAAAAATAGTGTTAAATTACTTTGATTAGATTGAATACGCTCATGATGGAAGACATCTAGGGGAAGAATAATCATGCAAAAAATGGTGAAATACATGTATGACCTTGACCTTTCAGAGAGAAAAGATGTGCCGTTACGTATGGGACGCAGAAAAAAGACAATTTTTAAAACATTTTTTTCAAGTTGAGAATTCTCTGAAAGTATTTCATTTGGCAACTTGTAACTTATATAGTGTGATACAAGTCACAACACTCTCGTATATCTACATGTAAGTTTCATGTCATAAAGCTAAAACCCTCTAATTGCAGACTCTAATTAAACAAATTAATGACATGTTACGTATAGGACAGTTACGTATGGGACATTTTGTCCCCATAGAGAATGTACACAATTTTCCCCATAATTTAAAAAATTAAAATGATATAGAAATAACAAGAGTTTTTTTCTTTTAAAATGTTCAATTGAGAAATATTTGATATGACTGAAAAGGAAATAAGCCATTTCAACAATTTTTTTTTTCTTGTTTTTCATGGTTTGAAGAATTTCATGTATTTCTATTGCTTTGTATTTTTTTCATATTTTTCCATTTTCACAATATTTTTTCTTTGTTTTGATTTAAATCATTATTCATAACAAATCAGTCTTTAAAAAGTAAAGAAAAGGTAAGAGCACTCTTGAAATTTGTTTTTTCTCAATGCACTTTGTACACAAATCTCCTCATTAACATTGTGTGTAAAATGTCCCATACGTAACATGTTGTCCAATAACAATTTTTTATTCAAGTTTTGATGAAAAAGTAACTATATATTTTAAACTTTTTGTGGTATGATATTTTCATACTTCATGAATTAGAACTTTCCAGAGATGCAATAATACAAGTATGATGAGAAATAACTTTATAAAACATCCTACAAAAAATGTTATGGGATATTCCATCCTTGGAAAAGAACTAAATTGCATATTTTATTAGATGACACCATTTTTTTCCCTCAAAAGCAAAAAGATGTTAGGGGGTCTATGTCTCACCTTAATATGACTAAATCTTACAAGCGTTGTTTCGACTTTCTACGAGTTTTTAGAAATGTCCCATACGTAACGCCCATTTTAGCAATTATACAAATTAGGTGCCCCAAATTAGCATGCATATTTGCATAAAACACATTTTACTTAATGAAATTTTAAAATTTAACATTTGGGCTTTATCAGTAGAAGCGCCGCATAGTGGGCCAGAATGAGTTGTTACATGTAGTGCGCCAAAATGATATTCCTTGTTATATTTTTACTTTAACAAGTTGATTAAGGGTAATTTGGGGCGTAAAATCTACTGAACATAAAATAAAGCTGATACGACGTCACTTTGATACCAAATTTTGATTGGCTACTTAAAACCTATTTGTGAAAATACAAATTACGCTATAAAGAATGTGCAGTATATAAACTTTGTGTTACATGTATGTGTTACTTTGAGATTGACCAGAGTGAATGTTGGTTTATGCTTCTCACATGCCTAAAAAGTGTGTATGAGATACTGAAAATAATTGCATGGCATCAAAATGATAATTAAATTTTAAAAATACAAATCTGAAAAATATTAACCGCACTTTATCAAGTGGTGTAAAATTGGGTAAAATGAACAGTATACATGTATAACACCACAAATGTTGTACTATGAGGAGGGTTTTGGGCTAAAATTATTCTACAAGTAATTTTTATCTATGGAAGAGGGGCAGGTAGCCCTTCTATGCATTATCAAACTTTATTTTGTTTGCATTATGCCCGGAATTCATGTCATTTTCATGGAATGGAATCGTACTCGCCGTGCAATATACACCCCACGCGGTGCGCTGGGATGACTGCGCGGTAAAAAAAGAACTGTTTTTTTAACAGGTTTTGGGGGTGTTAAGTCAAGTAGGATATTAACAAACTTTAAGCAAATTCCCGAATGAAATATTTTGCTGAAGTATTCTTCAAAGTGTTGTCTTTCAGCTGGGCATGACAAAAATTAAAAATCTGAAATTGCCCAAAATGAATTTCGCGCACTTTTGTTTCGCCCCGGCCCACTGTGCTCCGGTCCAAGAATTGGGATTGTCCCAGAAAACTAGGATATCCTCATAAACCAAGACAAATCATTTAGATTGTCCTTGTTTTGGGGGAATTTTTCTTCACTTACCCCGGCCCTGCGGGACATGGACGTCAATTAAGGGAATTGAGAATGCTAAAAAAATATCAGTGACCTCGATTTCTCCCAGTTCGCCGTTTAGTTTTCACAACTTGCCGTCTTCCAATAATTTTGTTATGAAACCTGATATTGCAGAGATGCCAAGTTCAAAGACCAGCTATGCGTGAGATTTTCTGTGAATCTGAGTGAGATCGCAGACATTGTGTACAATGCATATGGGGATAGGCTGTGATAGTTACGTGAGACAGAGATTTGAGGGGATGAACAAGAGTCCAAAATGCTTGAGTCTCACGCATAATGCGTGAGACTTGGTAGCTCTGGATATTGACTAGCACACTCAATTGACAGGTGAATGAACTTTACTAGATATTTCTAATTGTGTGGACAAATCTTTGAAAACTGAGACAGTCCCTGTGGCTGTAAAATAGGAGGATCCCAATTTGCTGACTGGCGCCTCCTATGTTTATTACCCCACCAAGGCAAAGATAACTTCTCAAATTAAAGATGTATTTTGCCTTCAAGGGTGACCTTTTCTTGGCCTGGATTTATTTGTAAACAAGCAGGACAAACAAGTGCAGTCCAAAACCATGCATCATGAGAAAAAAATTGGCTCTCGAAAACTGGAAATGGCTGGATTTTTTATTCAAAATGGCTCCTAAAAACAATAAGTAATTTCAACACTGCCTTAGGCTGGTTTGCTCCACAATTAATATGAGCCCAGTGGCCGTCATCTGTCTATTTTAATTGACAGAGTCAGAGGGGGTGCAGGGCAGGTTCTCGCCAGTGTATAATACGCATGGTTCAAACACCATGCGTGCGGAAATGGAGACCAAGTGGAACCATGCGTAAAATTTCAGCGACATACATGGAAAAATCAAATGGAAATATTCAGAAAAAATTAATACACTCCATGAACTCATCTTAGTGATATCAACTTCATTTATCGGGTTGCGCCGAAGTCCCACCAACTTAAGACCACTTACAGGCCTACTACGGCTAGGAAAGTGGCAAGGCGCCCAGCTAGCTCGCGGCTGCTATTGCGGGCATATGACGGCACGGTACGGTCGTTCCGTTGCCTATTCCCCCGTCTGCCCCGCACATCACACCGGCTATGCTCCATGACCTACCGGTGGCTGCGCTTAACTTGGAATAAATGCATTGTATATACAAGGAACATGTACTTGTACTGTGTTTGTCATTTATCCCGCCCTCTATACACACAATGAACGAATAGCAAAAGAGTTGTACTGTGTTTGTCATTTTATCCCGCCCTCTCTGCACACAATGAACGAATAGCAAAGGAGTTTGAGAACTGTGCGTGACCGCTATGGTGCATGGATGTTAGGCCTGGGACGATTGTCATTTTTACCATTCAATTATTTCCTGAAAAAATAATCGAATGATTCGATTGTTCGTCGGGAATCAGGTCTTTTAAGTCACAATAGTTGACCTACTTTATGGTGACCCCCCCCCCATGAAGAAATCTCCATCAAAGTCACATGTTTCGAATAAATGAAAGTAGGACCTTTTTCCCCTTCTCCATGATATTTATATCAAAAGAAACTACATGAAATGAGATTAAAACTTTCAGTTTATTGTTCCAATGGAAATCCTTCCTAAATCCATGCTGGTACTCTGGTATTATGCTTGCATCCCTCCAAGTGCCACACCCCTGCATATGAATGAATCAGCCCAGATCAGCCGAGTCCAAAGTCCATAGCCCAAAGATGTAAACAACTCATTCATGAAATATTCTTTGAGACTGACCCCAGGTGGAGCATTTCTTGAACAATTTCATCCCTTGCCCACACCATGTCCCCGCCCCCACTTGTGGCACTGCCCATCATTCTACACATGTATTTCAAAAAAATATTTTGCAAAATATTTAATTTGAAATACCTTTTAAAATTACGATTTTTTATCATTTGAACCTACATGTATAACTGGGTCTATTTTCGGAGACTAGTCGAGAAAGTACCGGTGAAGACAGGCGCATGTTGGAATGTAGTTTTCATTGTGTGAGAGGGATAGAAAAAAGGTTGCATTATTGTTTTGAAACATGAAAGGAATTCTCCGGCTCCCACCCTTATCTTTCTCTCTCCCTCACACACACACAGATAGGGGAGGGGTCAATTTATTTCTGAAGTCATGACCTCTCCTGATAAGGGAACCACGTGCCTTCTTCTTTGTTTCCCCAAAAGTTTCATTGGCTATCCGAAGGTCCAATCAGCTCAAGTGAGCTTGGTTGTGTGTTTTCTTATTGTTTTGTGCACGCAGACAATGAACTCATTATGTGTATCGAGGGCAAGGTTGGGTGGGATTAAAAAAAATTTGGTGCGCTTTCATGTTGGTGTGTAACTGTGAATGTAATACACTCATTGATTATTTTTGAAAAATTATCTCGGTAACATAATTTTTAAACCTAAAATTAGTGTAAATTTTGCTAATCGATTGGTAATTGGCCGCATGCAAATCGAACTATTCGATCAATCGATGTTTACTCCCAGGCCTAGCATTTATGTGGGCTTAAAAATACGCCACAATGGGGCTTCCTTAGCGTCTCTATTTGATGAAAAGGCCGTCGCTTCCGTGCTCCGCCCAGGAGTGGCAGCACAAGTCCCCGACATGGGTGAATTTTTTTCTGGCGAGAACGCTGGTGCAGGGCTATGGAGCCAGCTAGACAAAGTCTCAGCGGAGCATACCGGTATCCTAAGCTAGCCTGGGGCATTTTGGGGACTTAGAGTCATATACTGTACGTATGGAGTCACTCCCCACAAACGCATGGATTTGCTTTACATGCCTTTCCGTAGCGGACAGGATTACCCGTGTTGAATCACCAATTTTAGATTTAGTTTTTCGCCCAAAGTTATGTACATGGGCAAGTTTTATGTTTACTCCCATTTTAAGCATTCTATAGATACCTAGATACACACGCGGTAACACGCGTGCAGAGCTGCAACTTAGATTTTAAAAATACTTGCATTTGTCAATAAAAATCACGATTCGTAAAATATTTGTTTCGGTTGATAAATATCATAAAGTAATTTATATGATATTTATCAATTAAAACAAATATTTTGCGATTCCTGACATCTATCGGCAGATGCAAGTATTTTTTTAATCCCGATTGGCAGTCGATTATCAACCGAAACAAATATATGTTTAATATATTTCAAATATATCAATAACAAAAGAAATCAAAATTGAGGAGTAAACAGACGGGGTAAGTGAACGCTCTTGCTCTTAACTTCTTTCAATTTTATATTAGCGAATAAAAAGTACTAAAGAATGCTTAAAATGGGAGTAAACATAAAACTTGCCCATGTACACATATTGCCCATTAACCCACAGACTGGAACCTCAAAAAAAAAGTTCTCTCCTTCTACCCCCGTCTCGATCGGCCATTTTTGTTATGAATTGTAACAAAATGGCCGATCAAGACGGGGGTAGGAGAGAACTTTTCGTTTTTTGAGGTTCCAGTCTGTGCCCAGATGTCAGAAAAACTGCCACTCGTTTAGACCAAAAGCTTCAGTGTCTGTATTTTGGTTGTTCGGCTGAACTACATTGGCTCCACTCACCATACATAGACTGAAGCGGTTGGGGGTCCGTGGCTACAGACAACGTATAGTGAACTAGCGTTTTAAAGATCGCGATTTAAAACTGTTTTTTGAGCGAAATTTAATGATATACATTCAGGGAAATACAAATAATTTAAGTAATTGCATACCTTGGACCAGAGTTATTGAAAAAAAAATCCACTGGATGATTGAGAAATCTGTCATCTAAGCCATTTTCTCCTGACCTGACGGTTTTTCTTGCAAGTTGCCATCTTGAATGACGTCATTATTGTTAATGTCTCGATATATTGCAATTATAACTATTATTGTTTGTATTCGTGAGTGTATTGTATCGTATTATTGCCTTGTAGGTGTGCTGGTGGAATGCAATATCCATATCACATTCGTATATTGTTGACGCCCTCTCCGTTTGTTTGTAAATATTTCATAGTTTGGCTGCCTTAATTTGGATCGATTAGCTGTGCATTTCCCAACTAAATATCGGTAAAGTATAATTTTCAAGCATTTTCATCTATATCGTTTGAAGTATTTTAAAATTGAATAATTAAATATTTTTAATTTGTAGTTTACATAGGCCTATCCTTAGATTGTAACCTCGATGTGTTATATAACCCCAAACTTTGGACTCTGGTCGGACAAAAGTGCTGGTGTAACAAATGGGAGCCCACACGGACACTTTACTGTCTTTGAATGGGGATTACAGTAAAGTGTCAGAAATTGTTGAATAAATCCCCAGAAACGACGATTATTCCTGTCTACCACTCGTTAGACCATCATCCATATAATCGTGGTAAGTGCTTGATTTCTGTTTTAACTATTTATTCGGAAATTATTTTGACCATACTTCACGCTTGTCAGGTGAGTATGCCAAATTGCACGTACGATCTTGTGCTCCCGCCCGCTACGCAGGCGGGAGTTCCTTGGGTTAATTGCCCATGTACACAAGGTTATATTATAAGTTATAACCTTGTTCATTGAATGAGTGCATGTATGGCAGTGTATCCTATTGCCGGACACCTTTATTTCAGTGATTTAAAAATGACAACTAGAGGAAATACAATCAAGAAAAATTATCACTTGCTATTCCAAATATTCTAAAAATTATGAATATGATATTATTTTACATTTTCCAACCGTTTTCTTTGCACTGCACTTGCCGCATACCCTCCGCGAAAAACAATTATTTTCGTGCGTGACAAATGACATCATAATTCCGGACGCGCGCCGGACGGGTAAAAATATTCTTGATAATAATGATGTAAGAAAGAATTGGTGTGATTTTTTTCATGATATGTCATATCATGAGTAAATTATAAGTTTTTGTGTGCTTTCTTATATCGATTCTGAGCAAATCTTTTATAAAAATTTGTGTTTGCCAGCTAATTTCTTCTTTTTTTTCAATTGCGCTATCGATATGGCACTTTCCAGTATTACTGCTCGTTCATATCGTGACCCTCACTCAGTCATCAAGTTCTATTGGTGCGCTGTCAATCGTTGACGGCTGTCTATCACGGTAAACCTCGCGCGCGGCAGGGGATACCGAGTACCTTGAGAACTAGCCGTCAACGATCCCGGCGACGATCTGATCGATAGAGCGGACGAGATTGAATTTCAGCAATTATCAGGTCCGTATTCCCATCAGAAAATAGATCAATTGGGATCAATTGTTAATGCAAAACTATGTTATATGGTATGATGGGGTGTCCAAACTTCGCGCACTTTTCAAAAATATTCTTCAGGCTTAATTTTGTCCACAAATTATTCATAATTTATACAAAACCAATTCAAGAAATAGTAACCACATTGACGGCAAGATCGTAAACTATAAAATCATGGACGAAAATGTAAAGTAGGTCACTGGGTTTCGCCGGTATCGCGATCTCAAAATTCTATTTTGATCGGCGAATGCGGGCTGTCCTGGAAAACCGTTCAGAAAAAGTGTGACCTAACTTCGCGCACCAAAGCTTTTGTGGAGATTTAAACAAAGACTCAAGCTCAAAAAGTGAAATATTTATATCAGATTGATGGCAAAATGCTATGGAATCGGTTAGTACCACATTTAACTCACATTTTTTTATGATTTCTGCTTGTAAAATGGTGATATCGTGATGCTTGTTGCTTTCTTCAAAACGGGCGCTAACGGTGACAAATTTGCCGATCTTTTGCCAATATTTTCATGAATACTGGACTAATCCTAAAGAAACTTTCAGCGAAGGGTAATTTTAGGTCGCTTTTCACATTGATGATGTCAGATTTTAAAGGGGAAGTTCACCCTGACAAAAACTTTATTGTAAAAATAGCAGAAAAAATAATATAAAAATAGGCAGTGTATACAGCCACACGCGTGTGTCTTTACCATCCAGCCACACGCGTGTGGTTATATCCAGAACACCTATCTGTGGATACCGCCACACGCCGCCAGTAATAACAGTAAAACACGTATGTAGGTCTGACCGTCTATATCACGATCAAAATAACCTCATTTCTTCATTAAATTCTTACATTCTAAACCACTCTGATTTCTTTAAATCGTTTCAATTTCATTCTCACCGTCTTCTTTCCTTGCTTTTCTTGTCTTGTTACAAAAGGCCGCCTGTTAAATAGCAAATTTCCACACTTTTTCTACTTGTGTCGATTCTCTACTGACTCTAGGCTATGTGCGTGTACGTGCGTACGTACGAAACTCGGGATTCGTGCATGCTTAACGCTTGGTACGAAAATTATTCGTACCAAACGTAAACGTAACCCAAACTGTGTATGTCTACTGCGCTGCGCTAACGCTGTATGGGTCTGCCACCGTACCGCGAAGGAAGCCAGAATCGACACAAGTAGAAAAAGAGAATTTGCTGTTAAACAGACGACCGTTTGTAACAAGACAAGAAAAGCAAGGAGAGAAGACGGTGAGAATGAAATTGAAATGATCTAAGGATATCAAAGGGGTTTAGAATGTAAGAATTTAATGAAGAAATGAGGTTATTTTGATCGTGATATAGACGGTCAGACCTACATACGCGTTTTACTGTTATTACTGGCGGCGTGTGGCGGTATCCACAGATAGGTGTTCTGGATATAACCACACGCGTATGGCTGGATGGTAAAGACACACGCGTGTGGCTGTATACACTGCCTAAAAAATATTGCCGAAGGTTTGAGAAAAATTCATCAAATAATTAAAAAGTTATTCGAATTTCAATTATTTGATTTGTGACGTCATATGCGAGCAGCATTCCTACATAGCAAATGGTAAAAAATCAATGAAATGTCATTTTCTCAGAAAATTGATAATGGTTTTCGCTGTACCTTTTGTATATCAATAGACAAATCATTTCACACCCGACCATGAATAGAAAAGAAAATTAAGTCATCAGGAACCATGCAAAATTTGAAATTCATGCATTTTATATTACATAACACATGGGGCAGCTGCTCGTTTATGACGTCACAAATGCAAAACTTTGAACTCTAATAACTTTCTTACTCTTTAACGGATTTTCCTCAAACCTTCACTAATATTTTTTACCATTTTTTCTGCTATTTTTGCAACAGTTTTTTTCAGGGTGAACTTCCCCTTTAAGGATATTGGCTAGTTTTGGAGACAGCTACCACCTGTAGCTGTCAACTGCACTTCATTGGAGCCTTTCAAGCTGGAGGTGCAGTGTGTCAAGCTTCGTTAAGCTTCAGTCTGGTTTTTTAGCTGCACATAGAGTCCATTGTAGAAATTTTTACTTGCACTGTACACTCAACACTTGACAAGCACAAGGTACGATAATACGCCAGTGGCGGACTGTACCAGCCTGGAAGAAGAAGAATGACCATCCGCGAAGTTTGGACACGTGCGAAGTTTGGACTCACTGCCATATTTTAAGAATTTTCTGTCATTTTATTTTTATTTTTAAAGAAAAATAAGGTAAAAGTTAGATTTTTTCGCCTTGTTTTTGCAATCTTGTTCTTTGAATTGATCAGCGAAATTGAACTGCGGAAGCCTTGCTGTACGAAACTGACTTCGTACGCAGTAATATGCGCGTCCGGAAATATGATAGTGTCCGGTAATACAATACGTGACTAGATCTATACTGTGTAGGCCTAAGCGCCTATAACTTTGGGGGAAAAACTAAAAATAAAATTGGTGATTTAGGTCTAGGTTCAACACGGGTAATTCCGCTACGGAAAGGCATGTAAAGCAAATCCAGGCGTTTGTGGGGAGTGACTCCATACGTACAGTATATGACTCCATACGTACAGTATATGGTAGTGGATCGTATTACCGAACACTTTTCATGAATTTGATCATGTCAAACACATTATTCAAATAAAATTCACCAAACTTTCATCATAAATACACAAATACCTACAAAATATAAATATGCAGAAATTTTGCCGAAATTGTTTTTCATTTTTACGACATCAGCTTCCAATCGGACCCCTCTTCGCAAGTGAAATATTTTGGTCACTTGAAAAGGTATCGTATTACCGAACGTGTGTTTTCTATGGGAAAAGTTGGGAAAACAACAAAGTCACTCATTAGCTATTTTGACCATATTTTATTGTTTTGAGGATATAAAGACTTCGAAATTGTGTTTTTGATAATTTTTCATCATTTTTCTATTTAAGTTCCCTTTGGAAGGAAGTTGCAAAGGTTTGAGCGTATTTGATTATTTTCTGACGCATATGATGCGCGCGTTCGGTAATACAAGGCCGGTCGGTAATACAATCACTCACTATATATGACAAAACGCCCCAGGCTATCCTGTTGAAGCCTGGTGGTCGATGGTCGGGAGCTCTGGCCTGCTTCGCGGGCCGGAGCTCCCTGAGCTGGGTATAGTGAGTGGTTGTATTACCGACCGGCCTTGTATTACCGAACGTGCGCATCGTACGCGTCAGAAAATAATTTCATACGCTCCATTCTTTGCAACATCCTTCCAAAGAGAACTTGAATAGAAAGATGATGAAAAATGGTCAAAACACATTTTCAAAGTCTTAATATTCTAAAAATAATAAAATATGGTCAAAATAGCTCATCAGTGATTTTGTTGATTTCTCAACTTTTCCCATTGAAAACACACGTTCGGTAATACGACACCTTTTTCAGGTGACCAAAATATTCACATCTGAAGAGGGTTCTGATTGGAAGCTTAATATCATCAAAAGAAAAAACGATTTCGGCAAATTTTTTACATATTTATATTTTGTAGGTAATTGTGTATTTATGGTGAAAGTTTGGTGAATTTTATGAGAATAATATTTTTGAAATGATTGAATTCATGAAAAGTGTTCGGTAATACGATCCACTACCATACCACTCACACATACCGGTATGTAAAAAATTGGCAGTGTATACAGCCACACGCGTGTGTCTTTACCATCCAGCCACACGCGTGTGGTTATATCCAGAACACATATCTGTGGATACCGCCACACGCCGCCAGTAATAACAGTAAAACACGTACCGTATGTCTGACCGTCTATATCACGATCAAAATAACCTCATTTCTTCATTAAATTCTTACATTCTAAACCCCTTTGATATCCTTAGATCGTTTCAATTTCATTCTCACCGTCTTCTCTCCTTGCTTTTCTTGTCTTGTTACAAACGGTCGTCTGTTTAACAGCAAATTCTCTTTTTCTACTTGTGTCGATTCTGGCTTCCTTCGCGGTGGCAGACCCATACAGCGTTAGCGCAGCGCGCGCAGTAGTAGACATACATTGGGTTTCGTACGTACGCGCACATAGCCTAGATTCAGTAGAATCAACACAAGTAGAAAAAGTGTGGAAATTTGCTATTTAACAGGCGGCCTTTTGTAACAAGACAAGAAAAGCAAGGAAAGAAGACGGTGAGAATGAAATTGAAACGATTTAAAGAAATCAAAGGAGTTTAGAATGTAAGAATTTAATGAAGAAATGAGGTTATTTTGATCGTGATATAGACGGTCAGACCTACATACCGCGGTACGTGTTTTACTGTTATTACTGGCGGCGTGTGGCGGTATCCACAGATAGGTGTTCTGGATATAACCACACGCGTGTGGCTGGATGGTAAAGACACACGCGTGTGGCTGTATACACTGCCTAAAAAATTCGCGTACGAGGTTAGTATGCGTGGGTCCCGGCCCTGACAAAGTGAGTGACACAAGTCACAACACAACGCAAACATTAATTTTTATTCAATTATTGGTCTAGTTTTTTATTGCCTTTCTCTTTTTAGGAAATAAAAGATAATTTTTTTCTCTCTATTTGATCTACTCACCACCTTCAGTTAGTACATGTAATACAAAAACGAGAGCTTGAGCCACCGACAGGAAGTTGGTTGGATGTTCGATATTCAAACTGTGTGATATTCAGGTTCGATTCTTGGATAGCACTAGTCCAGATTGGACCTTGTTGTTTGGAAGTGCCCTTTCCCAAAAGCTAACATAGAGGGCACATGTCTCCCAATCTCAAGGCCCTATATAAACAAGGTTGCGACAACAGGGGTCAAAGGTCAAATTTGAAGGATCTCGAATAGTTCCAACCGGGCCTTTTTGTCGACTGCTACCATTGGAAATGCGTGCAAAATTTTGAATCATTTTTTATAATTATATCGGAAATTGACGTTAGAAATTTATTTTAACGCTGCACATTCATATTAGTATATTAGCGACCACCTAAATTTATCAAATTTGTACGATCTTATAACAAAATACGTGAAATATCGTTGATTTGAAAAATGGCAACCGAGGTCGTCGCACGCCGTAAATGCTCACTGCTGCTGTAGCGAGCGGGACGCTGCACTAATTTTCCCCGGAACTGTCGGGCTGGATGAAAGCTTCTGCTGGTCCCCCACGGGTCGTTTGGAGAGCGACAGGTGAGATGTACCGGTATGTCATGTGGTGTTATTTCTACTAGTTTTATATCCTAAATTCTTATTGTAGATTTTGTGCCGTTGTAAATTTAGCTGAATTTGTTTTTTTTTACCAGAGCACTCAAAAACATGAATGATTTGAGGATATCTTTGTGCTTGACTTTAGTTTGAGTTTTACTGAGTGGGTCCTTAATTATTTATTTTTTATTTCTGATATTTAAATAGGCCACAGGGCGGCACATATCATCAACTTGTTGGTTTTCCATGTGGCCCTATTATAAAAAAAACAGCAAAAAATGTAACTAGATCTATTAATAACACCAAATAGATCTAATGTTATGTTAGTCATTAGATCTACATGCAGTGAGTTAAAATAAACATGCCAAAATTTACTGGCAAAAATGTATGCAAACATGTTATAAGAAAGATTATTGGTATCCTTAATTGGGAATTACATTCATTTAATATTAAAATCAACTTTGACAATTTGAATCAATTTTGTGAATTCAGATTTTGAAGATGAAACATATATTGCTTGATGGAAAGTGAGATAAGTGCTGTGCATAATGCAGATATTCAATTCCACTTACCTTATTAATAAAATAGAACAAAATTAATTTCAAGAATTCAATTTATTTTGGGGCCAATGCATCAAATAAATTTACAACCAGGACTGTATGAAATAATGAAGTGCTTTATCCAGATCCAGTTTAGATCAAAATAACAACAACAAAAAAGAATAAAAAAAAAGAACTTAATATTTATTCATTTCAGTCACCACACAGCACAAGGTTTACTAAATGAGGATCATGTTAGGTTATTTATATCATAACATTTTACATTGGATAAGTGGTCTTTTCAGTTGTTACCAGAATAAGGCTAGTGCTAGTTTCCCCTTATGTTCCTATCGCTACAGAATTTTTCATAGCGTTCTTAATATTTCTACCCTTTATGCCCTGTAAAAACATACCATGGTGTTCTTTGGATTTTATACTACTTCAATGCCTTATATACATGTACCTCGGTGCTCTCGAGATCAACATGCTTTATTTTATTTTCATATGATACAGGCCAGGGTTATCCTTATAGTTGCCACTGTGATGTAAAACTAAAACTATTCCGAAGGAAAGTGAAATACCCAAGAAGGCCTAGTACAGTACTAGACCAAAAGCACTAGTATCTGTATTTAATTGTTTTGCTGAACTGCGTTGGCTACTCTCACATAGTAAAGTGTCAGAAATTTTTAAATAAATCCCCAGAAATGATTATTCCTGTCTAGCCTAGTACCAATTTGGCTATAAACTCTTTGTTGTGTACTGGGTGAGTTCAATTCTCACGAGGCATATTCGAACATCATTGACCACCAAGTCTATGATAACCCTAAATGCTTTCATGGTGTCAGTACATGGACAAATGAGTTTAGTAATCCAGTTGGTTTGCATGTAGCTTCCTTTTTATTAAATATTACTTTTATTTCTGCACTGCTAATACTTTGCACATTTTCTAGACCAAAAGTCTTCAATCTCTGTACCATCTTAGATGTTGTAACTTCTGGAAGTTTCCATGGCGAAGAAGAATAGTGTAGCAAAAAACATCTGAGATAGTGTAGTAGGTTTCATGGTCATCATGTATTTTTCTTGGGCAAATGTTGGTCCTGAAAAGGACCACCCAATCTTGACGTTTCGACAAGTGTGTTCTTGTCGTCCTACTCATGCCTTGTGTACTGAAAGCCCTCTCGCTCAGACAGCAAATTTTGTATGTGCTAGTCTTTATGTGGAGCCACACTTAAACAAGTTTTATTCGGTCTGTGCCTGCAGACTAATGCAGCCATGGCACCTCCTCACACATCCAATGCCATATAATGTTCAAATTGGCATTAAAATATATTTGCTTAATAAAACAACCTCTTTACAACTACCGGTATCTAAATTAACGCATGAAATATCGTTACATGTACACTGAATATGAAATAAAGAAGAGGTAGAGAGTGAGAGATTGACCCTCATTTTATGCTGTTGCCACCAATGAAAGTTCTGAATTTAAATTTGGAACTTCATGAGAGTCGAACTCATCCAACATTGCACAAAATGCGGTCAGAAGACAGGCGGAATGATACATGATGCATGATTTAAAGGAGAAGATTTCAAGGAAATAAGAAAGATTGATTGCATAATGTAGCCCTACATGTATGTATATAATCACATCTTATTACTATCATGATGAAAATCAAACAATCATACTTACGAGCTTATCCAGATAAGTTTAGTTCCTCTTATCCAAAACAGATCAATCGGCAGCAATTAGGGCCTATTTTATTGTCCACCATCAAATTGAAAAAAAAATCTACATTAAGATCTTACTTAGATAAGTTTGGTGCATCAATGATTATCTTGTCAACTAAGCATGTATTATCATTGGCTTTTGTAATTACTTATCACTACATACATATCAATTCTAAATAAGGCCTTTAAAGTTTCTTTGAAAATCTACAAAGAATTGATTTTAATTCCAAACCATTTCAAATTACTTGGCCTAGTCGAAGATATTTTGGTTCTAGATATTCAACCTGTTCGGTCATGCAACTAGTGGTATGATGGGGGCACTTATCCAATACTACAAGGTTGTGATAACATCCATGTGGTCTAACACCACTTTTAAAAAATGCAGTGCTAAGCTAACACCACTTTTATCACAAGGTTGTGATAACCTTGTTCGCAGTTTCCTGTGTGATGAACAAGATTGTCAATTTTCTCTTGATCTAGACTGGATGAATACTTGATATTTTGGAACATTCAATTTTGACTATACAGTGAATTCATCATCATAAAAAAATGCCTTGGCAAAAAACTAAATTGAATTCTTGAAATTTATTATTTTTTTCTAATTAAAAAGAGAATAAGTGAGTCTGTGGAGATGAAGATCTGCATCAATCACAGAGGGCCTCACAAAAATATGCTCAAAATTACAAGTTTTTGAGCACTCTTGTGAATGAAGAAAAAGATTTCTAAGTCTAGAATGAAAACAAATAACTGAATTTTTGGGTGTGCACTGTACATGAATGTTGCAATGACTCAAGACAGAAAGAGTGGTTGGAGAGTGCAAGTTGATGGGGTGCTTCCACTCTTCCCGAACTTCGAAAAAAAAAAATTTCCAGGAAAGGTTCCAGAAATTAAAAAAATTCCAGGAAATTCAGGGAAATCCAAAAATTACAAGGGGGGCCCCTTGAGAAGCAAAATTGTAATGTAGAAATGCAAGTGTGCCCCTGCACCCCTTTAATAGTGAAGTCCTTTTTATTTTGCATGTCAAATTTTTACTCAGGAAAATGTGCCTCCCTTTTGGAAAATTCTGGATCTGCCCATGATTACAATTAAATGACAATTTACTGTAGCAACTTATAAATATGTAATATTTTACAAAGATTTAGATCTAACATTAGATCTTCCTCCGGATCCAGACATAGGCTACGTCGTCGGAGCTCAAAATTTTCTGCCCTCGTCATTTCATAATTTTGTTCCTATTTTTCAAGAGGACATGAACAAAAAAAATTTAATTTCTTGAGTCTTCTTGGACCAAATTTAGGCTCACTGTATTATTATTGCCAGATTTTCATTAAAAATCAAAATGGAAAATTCCAGGAATTGTCTATGAATTTCAGAAAATTTGGGATTCATTTTCAGAAAATTTGTTTTGGATCTGTGGAACATCGATGAGGGGTGTGGTGTCCGGACACTGAAAAATTAAGCCTTGTAATTGTAGAAGTCTAGGCTTGCTGTTGTTTATCTCACTTTTTTTCATTTCTATCTCACTTCTCAATCTCAGCTCAGGCATGTCAGGAAAATAAAGCAAAAAATATAGCTTGAATAATGCTTATCATCATCATTATTTGTACTTTATAATATTTTCTTACATTCTGTGCTAATAAAAAATCAAAGACATTGCTTGTAAACTTTTCAAAAATTGAAAGATGTCAGTCAGGAGTCCGGACACCCAACCCGTCACGCGTCAGGAAACACAACCCCAGCGTATATCGGGCTACTGCACCATCCGCACTGCCGGCTACGATTGCCAGTCCCATACCGTATCTTTACTGTCATGTTTACGCCTTGGAACTATTAAAAATTAGTAAAAAAGCATGTTAAAATTCAAAATTATTGCAAACCAATCATATCAAAATGAAGCAAATAAAATTCTCGTTAAAAACTATCATTTTGTTTTTCTTAATAACAATTGTAATTACCTGAAATTTGCTGTCGAAAAATCTCCCTCATAGACTTTGTACACAAACTTCGGTGAGTTTGGAACTATTGAAAAGCTCCATGAGCAAATGACGGCAACTTCCGGTGTCGCAACCTTGTTTATATAGGGCCTTGCCCAATCTCTAATCAGCGACAATCCACTCATCTTCGCTCTGGGGAGCGAAGATGAGTGGATTGTCGCTGATTAGAGATTGAAGGTGGTACCAGGGGGTGGAAACTCCGCTTCTGCATCCGGTCAGAATTGAAGAAAATTTTGGAGGGTCAAAAGTGCACACTGCTCCCATTTTACATGTACAAGCCTATGGACACCGCCACTGCTTTGGTACACCAGCGAAATGGAGGCGTGGTCATTAAACGTCCTTCGCGCATAGCGTAAAAATATGTAAATGAGCATTTGGTCACTAATTAGCATAATGCGCGACCTGATTTAATATCGTTTGTGATTATAACATCATTACACTCATTCATTCTTAAGTACATGTTATTGATCTATTTGTTCTTGCCTGTCACGATTATTACTGCACCTTTGATTTATTTTAGCTGCAAGTTGCCAGGATCTTTGCGAAAGCAATAACTGGAAACTTTATGGGAGGGAATTTAATTGAGCTTGATTTGCCCTCTTCATATAATTTTCTTTCTACTAATTACATTCACTATTACAGAAGAAGATCCCAAAGAAAATGTTGCCATAATATTTTTTCCCCTTAAATCGTGTAAGTGTTCCTCGGTTGACAATAATGGTTGAATGTAATTACCATGGCATCTCTTTATGTTTCTGAAGCCCTTATTTGAAGAGCTCACTTGCAAAAGGGGTTAGGTCCATTTTTCATCAAATTTGATTTTTTTTTGTCGCAATGTATAGATTTTTAGATGATACCAAAGAAAATTTGAAATTCACATGAAAACGTGAATAAAAGTGGCAAAGAAAAATCACTTTTTAAATCAAAATTGATTGGATTCATTTCAGTATAGTTGCAAAAGGGTTTAGGTCCAAAATGATGTTTTAAAGAATATATAGAAAAAAATGAAAACAGGTAGATTTCTTTTATACCCGGCCAATTTTATGTTCACATGATAGGCTAGTACATGACAATTTAGTTGAGTAATGCAATAGGTGAGAATAAAAAACATGGATTTTCTCGGAATGGTAAAAAGTGGACCTAACCCCTTTTGCAACCAAACTCTTCATTTATATTTCTATCTTTTCTTTTTATTTTTAATTACAGAAAACAAAATGAACCTTTATTTCATAATTTTAAAAAATAATAAGAACAAATCAAATACTTTTACATAATTATTGTAGTCCCCAATATAGGTCCTATTATAGCAGTCGGGAGCACTTAATTTTAAATGGCGACTTCTATGTCATTATCATATCAATAACCATGACCTAGGTACAATATTTTAGGGGGATTCTCAAAATTATCTAGGCAGGAGAGCAAACCGATCGTAGGGTATAGGATATTTATTTTTTATTTTCAACTGGAAATGAATCTGGTATAATTTTTATATGGAAAGAAAAATACATTTTATATAAAGGTTCCAAATTTTGTAGAAATAATTCCCCTCCCCGTATACCCATCGTGAACAGTAAGGTCTTATGATTGCTTCTTCTAAAACAAACAACTTTCTCTAACTGCCCCCATCTCCTGCCCCTTCTCTCTCTTTCTCTCTCAGAAACTGACACACACAAATATATGCATAAAGGCAAATAATTCTCCTGTCTTTTTTACATACTTTCCCACTCTTATCCTTATTTCTCTTGAAGAATATTTTGATTAACTGCTGTTTGCTCTCATGATGTCACAGTAGTATCACATTTGAGTACAAGGTGCAACATCTTGTGCCATTTGTGCATAAAAAAAATTTTGGTAGCAATATATCATCACAAATTGGTGATTAATAAATGAAAATGACCAAGATCAGATAATTTAATTCAAAATTAACATGTTTATTACGAAATCCATTTTCTGAAACATTGAAAATAACATAACAACTAGAGTCTACAAGCATTAAATTAGATTTAAAAAAATAAAGGATTTAGTACATTTTCTACACTTAAGTCAAAATATACAATGTTTATTAGAATTTCACTCAAAAGATGTTGATGAGCCTAATAATTAATATGAGGGATGCATCCAAGATTTCATAAAAAGAGCATAAAAATCTGAGATATTCTGTTTATTCTTTCCACACAAGTTTGTCACTCAAAAAAAGAGTAAATTCCTTCCAAATTTGCGGACAAGAAATATTCTACTAATGTGAGAGCACTCCACATAAAAAAGGGGGGGGGCATAATTCAAGAATCTCCCTAAACAGTGCCTTTCCAAGTCAGTGAATCACTAACAAAATTTGATATTGTCTACTGTCACTGTGGGTAGAATTCAATCTATTTTTAAAAATATAGTCTATTTATATATTTTTGCAGAGGAAACCCATTTCAAAACTTTGAGTAAGATAACAATAAATGCAATTTAATATCCCTACATAATTATTGAGCCATTATTATGACGACTTGCAATTATGGTAACTTTGTCCAAGCCCATTGCAGCTACCATAAAGACCTTGATTTCTTGCTCAGCCCTGTTACCATGGTAATTGTCATAGTGACAAGATTACAATAGTAATAACTTGTTTATGGAATGAGGTCCAGGAGTGATACTAAAATTATTTCTTAATCCTCTGATCACCTTTATTAACATTTATCTACGCATGATTTTTATTTCAAAATATAAATTTTTGTCTTGTATACAATAGTCCTTTAAACTGGAAATTATATTTAATTTCACAAAAACTTCTAAGAACTAGTAGAAATATTAAATATTAATAAAAGGTGATACATTTGCCCATTGGAAAAAAAAATATTTCTTTCTTGTATTTTGTGTGAAATTTTGTATACTTTAATGTCATTGCCCGGTGGTGAAGGTGAACTCTTTACTACAGATGTGCAGTTTAAAGAACATTCACTGCTTTGTTGATATATCTATTCAAATTAATTTGAAGTAACTACTTATTAGCTTGGCCTTCATATATCTTCCATCTTGGTACTTGTTGTGATACCAGTACTTAAACAGCTTGGGCAGTGGGAAACCTGCATTGTAAAAAATAGAGAAAGAACAAAATGAGCTGCTGATGTAAATTATTTTTACTCATCTAGTCCAGTTTTATTAAGAAGATTTAAACTCTATTTAATACTTTTGTCACTTTTGTCCTACATCCAGATAAATTGATATATCAATATAACTATTTACAGTATGTTTTGATAATAAAGAATCCAAATTAATTCAAATATTTATCAGATGATAACTGTTAATATCATGTTTTTATGTACATGTACATAGACAGAAGGTATGGTCGGTGAAAATGGAAATACTGGTGAATCTGAATTCAAGCAAATATTAACTATCAATGGAGCTTTAATTGTACATGATATCTTATCTTGATTCAGCTCAATTAGCCATACCCCCTCCCCCCAAAAGAGGGAATATTTATTTATTTAGATTTAGACTTTAGCTTAGATACAGCCTGTATTATTATTAAAACAACAAGCATACCTTGCAATTTTCCAATTCAGATATCCTGTTCCTCATTAGAGCATGTAACCCACACTTGCTGATCTGCATGGTTCTCAATTTTGTCCCTCTGACCGGGTGTGAACTGCTAAAATCTTGGTCCTATTGGATCTGCAATAAACATTTTTTTTTAAGTTTGAGAGTACGGTATTAGAGATAAATAAACTAACCCCAATATCTACTCTTCTTAAACAATATTTAAAAAATTTCAAGCTGCCCATATCATTGGCCTATGAATATTCCAAAATTAATTATCTGGTCGGTCCAAAAACTTCATTCTCTCTCTATCATAAAGTTTCACAGAGAAGCATACGCATACCAGGTACCCGACTGTTTATTAAAGTAAAATGATTCCAACCAATATTGCCCCAGCTGTATAGCTGAATCAGGACCTGGTCTATACTGGTCCTGTATATAACTAAAGAATCACAACACATTTGAATGAAGTAAACACTAAGAACTTTTCAGAATACCACCCCAGGCCAGGCCCAGGGCATCCTGTTCAAATGGAAACTTGATTTGCGTCTAAGACATTTCATTCAAATCTAACACTAAATCAATTGGATTTCATTCATGATACTCTGAAGCAAAAAGTTTTCGAATAAAAGAAGCTGCTGAGAATTATACTTATTCATATAAAGATGAAATAGCGTGACGGACTAGACCTAAACTTCAACTTTCAAGCTTGAACTTAAGTTTGGGCCTAGACTAGTCCGTCCCCGCTATTTTCATACCCCATGACTACATCGACAATCTCGCTAGCCGGCTAGCACCGGCGATATCAAGACCGGATCCCGCTCTGACCAAAATCGAGTTTCTCGTTACTAAAACAGGAGGTCTGAAACAAGTCCACATCTACCCCTGATAATTGACAATAAAACTGAAATACAGGTTTACTTTTTGCCTACATGAAGCATTCCGATGAAGGTCTAGATCTACGAAAAATGGTAAGTTAGGCATATTTTTTTAGAAACTCAAATGACAGATGATTTATTTGGAAGTCAGGCAAAAGACATGGGAGTGACTGTATGGAAATGGTGGTTTACGTAGTAAAGTAATACGGGATGGGCCCCGAACCCCGGCAAACACATCACCATTGCAAGTGAGATCAAAACATGAAAATTAACTTAACTTACTTTTATTCTCATGGAATGTCAGTAGATTATTATTGATGTTCCCTCCAAGATTTTCTGCTCCAATGAAGTTCACTCAAAAATCACGATTTCGAACATCAATTCTATAAACAGATGATTAGTCGAGCTATTTCGTTGTAGAAACTGGAAATTCGCACAGTCCAAAAGAACAACACTTCGCACAGATCTCGTGGGGAATTGTGGGAAGGAAAAAACGTGTTTAATTCATAAGATATGAATAAAACATTAGCGTCTTAGCCAATCATGGAAGTGTATTTTGCGTAATTTGACGTCATTTCATGAATTAAACATTGACCCTCCAAAATCAACCTTCAAATTGTCCGCCGGCAGCCATGTTGGCTGTGTACAAAACCTATGGGAGAAAAGAACGCGCGAAAAGAGTTACCTCTCTAGCTCCCTTCGGGAGCTTACGTATACGTAAGATCGTATCTCTGTGAGAGATTGGGAGACATGTGCCCTCTATGTTAGCTTTTGGGAAAGGGCACTTCCAAACAACAAGGTCCAATCTGGACTAGGATAGCACCGGTAGCGGTATATATACTGTATTCTAACGCGCGTGTGATAGTAAAGTTGGACCAATATTCGATATTAAAAAAATAGGGGGGTTGAAAGCTAACTAGGGGGTTAACAGGTGCAGCACGTCTCGGTCAACCATAAAAACACTGGCTTGCCCTATAGTACGAGGACAAATTTTAGGGGACAAACGGCAGTGAATAAAACTTAAGGGCATAATTCCATAAAAAGTTTGATTTTTTTCGAGGGGCCGCGGCCCCCAGGGATATACCGGCCGACCCCCGGGATCCCGAAGGCCAGGCCGGGGTAACATTACAATCCTAACATAACTTGTAGAACTTAACTCGGGCAACCAGATAAACACTAGCTTGACCCGGCGCATGCATGCACATTTTTGGGGGCTCGCTCGATCAATTAAATTAACACAATTAAAGGAATAAAGGGCTATTTAGAGCACGCATTTTTTTTTATTAAAAAAAATATTTTTTTCCAAATGGACCCATGCAGGGATATCCCTAGACAGCTGGCAGCCGTCTGTTTCGAGGAGTTTTTAAACATTTTTTTTTCTATTTCTCTCTGTATTTGGTGATGAAGCCATTGCAACGAAGTTCAGCTGAACAACCAACAAAACAGAGACCGAAGCTTTTGGTCTAGGATATATATCCCGATGGCCTAGGCGAGCCACGTATCCTAACACTGGCGTAAATCCGTGTTGATGGGTGGGGGATGACTGAAATATTTTGGCATTTTTTTTTGCAATCATGCTTTAAGATATGCAAGGAATTGTCATAAGATATGTCCACAGTGGCGTACCGTGGGTCACAGCATAGCTAGGGGGGACCAACAATTTTTTTTTTAAATCACTGCATGAGTGAGCGCGTTCAGTTGCCAGGTATACTGACCTAATATAGAGACATTTTAAGGACAATGTCATTAAAGGGATATGCATCTCACTGATCATATAATGCGAGCGCGAAGCACGAGCTGATTTTTTTTATATTTACACCTGAGAAAGGGACATTATAATCAAATTTGTGTAATCATGATAGGTACCTGTCTAAACAGAAACAGAAACAATTAATGCGAGCGCGAAGCGCGAGCTGAAGTTTTCGTATATTTGACCCCAAACAGCGAGATTTTAAGGAATATATTTTAGGAATCCATTAAGAGCATGCATATCTCACCATAGTCATCTAATGAGAGTGCCGAGCGCTTGCTGATTTTATTAGAATTACATCTGAACACATGAAACACTTTTTGTAGTCATTGCAATCATGATTATCATACCATCTGAATAATCTAATATTGCGCGAGCTTAAAATTTAGATAATTCAGACCTGAAGTGGGGCATTCTAAGGTTTCTTTGTAGGAATTAACTAGGACCAGTGGCGTACCGTGGGTCACAGCATTGGGGGGGGGCACCAGCAAAAAAATTAGAGAGCGCGCTCATTCGCCAGTTATACTGACATAATAGAGACATTTTAAGGACAGTGCCATTAAACGTATATGTATCTCACCGATCACAAAATGCGAGCGCGAGCTGAAATTTTTTGAAATTCAGACCTAAACAGGAACATTATAAACAAATTTTTGTAATCATAATACAGACCTGTCTCGCTAAACATACAATGCGAGCGCAAAGCGCGATCTGAAATTTTTGTATGTATTGACCACAAACAAGGACATTTTAGTACTATATTTTAGGAAACTATTAAGGGCAGGCGCGGATCCAGGATTTCGTAGGGAGGGGGGCCCATATTTCGACCTGATTTTGGCGCCCCTGTGTACTTTTCGGAAAAATGGCGGCCCCTCCCTCCCCCATGGCAATCATTAGTGCCTTAAATGCATGTTAAATTATTTTATTTCATAGGCACATGAATCAGGGGCGGATCCAGCCATAATTATTTTCCCCGATCAGCCGCTCGAAGATGTTTTTTTTCGTTTGTTTCTTTGAAGGTTGTAGTCCTATAAGTCACTTCTTAGCTTTATTCTTTAAATAAAAATAAATGTATATTATCAAAATCCTTATTTCATAATGCCTGCGCGAAGCGCGAAATTGTATTTTTTCCTAAAATTTGAACATTCTGAAAAAAAGATGTGCCTGCAATACTGCGAACGCGAAGCGCGAGTAGAATTTTTTGATAAACGTTTTGAACTGCTCGAAAAGGTAGGCCTACCAGTCCTGTTAAAGACTCCATACAGTTAGCCATGAAGACGTTATATATTTCAATAATCGAATAATGCGAGCGCGAAGCGCGAGCGTTAAAATTTTTGACATTTCTACATAAAGAATGGAAAACTTTATTCAGTTTTTGTAATCATGAACAGGCTGCTATACAGTATAACTAAACAATTGATGCGAGCGCGAAGTGCGAGCGGAAAAATTCAAGATTTAGACCTAGAATGGGACACTCTATTCATGTTTCCTATATCATGAAAAAAGATGAGTAAGAGGGGATCTTCGTACATTAATAATGCGAGCGCAAAGCGCGAGCAGAAAAAGTTTGTATACGTTTTGAACTGATCGAAAAGTGCCTTTTAAGGACTGCTTGCATTTAGCCATGAAGACATTACATATTTCACAATCAAATAATGCGAGCGCGAAGCGCGAGCTTAAAAATTTTGACATTTCTACATAAAGAATGGAAAAATATAATCAGTTTTTGTAATCATGAACAGGATAGCTATACAGTATAACTAAACAATTGATGCGAGCGCGAAGTGCGAGCGGAAAAATTCTAGATTTAGACCTAGAACGGGACACTCTATTCATGTTTCCTAAATCATGAAAAAGATGAGTAAGAGGGGATCTTCCTACATTAATAATGCGAGCGCAAAGCGCGAGCAGAAAAAGTTTGTATACGTTTTGAACTGATCGAAAAGTGCCTTTTATGGACTGCTTGCATTTAGACATGAAGACATTACATATTTCATCAATCAAATAATGCGAGCGCGAAGCGCGAGCTAAAAATTTTTTTTACATATCTACATAAAGAATGGAAAACTTTATTCAGTTTTTGTAATCATGAACAGGATAGCTATACAGTATAACTAAACGATTGATGCGAGCGCGAAGTGCGAGTGGAAAAATTCTAGATTTAGACCTAGACCTGGACACTATTCATGTTTCCTTAATCATGAAGAAAGATGAGTAAGAGGGGATCTTCGTACATTAATAATGCGAGCACAAAGCGCGAGCAGAAAATGTTTGTACACGTTTTGAACTGATCGAAAAGTGCCTTTTAAAGGGGAAGTTTACCCTGACAAAAAGTTTATTGTAAAAATAGCAGAAAAATTAATGAAAAATATTGCCGAAGGTTTGAGAAAAATTCATCAAATAATTAAAAAGTTATTAGAATTTCAATTATTTGATTTGTGACGTCATATGCGAGCAGCATTCCTACATAGCGAATGGTAAAAAATCAATGAAATGTCATTTTCTCAGAAAATTGAAAATGGTTTTCACTGTACTATATTTTGTATATCAATAGACAAATCGTTTCACACTCGATCATGAAAAGAAAACAAAATTAAGTCATCAGGAACCATACAAAATTTGAAATTTATGCATTTTATATTACATAACACATGGGACAGCTGCTCGTTTATGACGTCACAAATCCAAAACTTTGATCTCTAATAACTTTCTTACTCTTTAACGGATTTTCCTCAAACCTTCACCAATATTTTTTTACTATTTTTTCTGCTATTTTTACAAGAAAGTTTTCTTCAGTGTGAACTTTCCCTTTAAGGACTGCTTGCATTTAGCCGTGAAAACATAACATATTTCACAATCAAATAATACGAGCGCGAAGCGCGAGCTGAAGATTTTTGACATTTCTACATAAAGAATGGAAAATTTTCATCAGATTTTGTAATCATGAACAAGATAGCTATATAACTAAACAATTGATGCGAGCGCGAATTGCGAGCGGAAAATTTCTAGTTTTAGACCTAGAATGGGACACTCTATTCATGTTTCCTAAATCATGAAAAAGATGAGTAAGAGGGGATCTTCCTACATTAATAATGCGAGCGCAAAGCGCGAGCAGAAAATATTTATATACGTTTTGAACTGATCGAAAAGTGCCTTTTAAGGACTGCTTGCATTTAGACATGAAGACATTACATATTTCACAATCAAATTATGCGAGCGCGAAGCGCGAGCGTAAAAAAAAATCGAGATTTCGACCTTGAACGGGATACTCTATTCATATTTTGTAAATCATGAAAGGGATGAGAAAGGGGATCTTCCTACATTAATAATACGAACACAAAGGGCGAGTAGAATTTTTTGATATTGTGATCTGAAACTGGATAACTGAATGAAAATGCGCGCGCGTGTTTCAGAATTAGAACTAGAATTTAGGCATTCTAAACAATATTTTATCATGAAAATAAAAGCGAGCGCGAAGCGCGAGCTAAAAATATTTGATATTCCGATCTGATATTTCAAACACTTTGTAGGAAACTTGTAAGGTGGATATAAATCGCACTTGATAAAGAGCTGATATGTTTCATTATTACTTTAATTTTGAGACATAGGACCTTGACATCCTCATAGGACATGTTATCACATGAATATGATATCTATACATCTTCCAATTCATCTTGCTAAGCGCGTGATAAAACAAAAGTGACAATTTAATTATTAAATTGATATCTTAGTATTAATGCATAATGAGGGCGCGGAATCTGATGATATTATGGCCTGATCACTGAACATTTCAATCACCTTTTTATTTATGAATAGGATGCATCATTAATTAGTTGATATATTTTTAACCATTAAATGCGAGCGCAAATCGCGAGCCGAATTTTTTGATAAACTGTCATGAAAAGGGGATTTTAAGTAGTTTGTTATACAATCAATATTGAGACATACATAACCCGCCAATCAAAAATGCGAGCGTGCAGCGCTAGCTGATGCGTTTTGACAATCAGACCTGAGAAGGGATATTTTGAAAACTTTATGGAATACATGAAAATAATAGGTACCTGATAAATAAAAATTCGCGAACTCGCAGCGCAATTGGAAAATGTTAATATTCAGACCATAAAACTGACATTTTTACAGAGCACTTTTTAAAAATCAATATGTAAATCACAAAAATTAATGAAAGTTCGATTTCCAAGGAGAAATATGTTTTGTATACTGACTTCCAAACTTGATATTTAAGCTCCTTGTTGAACAAGATATGTGGATCACTTAACAGGCAATGCGAGCGCGAAGCGCTAGCGAAAAATTTATATTGTGACATAAAATAGTCTTCCTCTCATCTTATCTTATTCATTCGTCTCCCTCCTTTTCTTTTTTTCTTTTTTTCCTTCCTTTTTCTTTCTCCCCCCCCCCCTGTTTTTTGCTCTACCATTAGGGGGGGTCCGGGCCCCTTGGGTCCCACCTGGATCCGCCTATGCATTAAGAAGAGGCAATTGAATAATGGTTTTATAATGATGTGTTCATGAATAAATGTAATATCACTTTAAAAATAATTAATGCGTGCGGGAAACTCGAGCGATTTCTATTTTAACCATTTCATGCTTTCAATTTAACTTCCCATCAGACATGTCAGAGTAGGCCCTGCTAGAATTATGTGAGCGGGAGCCAGGCGCGGATCCAGGATTTCTTAGGGGGCCCTAATTTCAAGTCAAGTAATAATCGTGCCGAAATATTGACTCCCATTGACAAATGGGTAATGTCTAGTTCAGTTACTTCTCACAGAAACCTCTCTTGCATTGTAGCAATTCTTCGTTCTTGTGGGTACTCCCATTTTTTTTTCTTTTCTACTTTTTGCTTCAAGGGTTGAAAAATCTTACGGGGATGACGCCCCTGTATCGCCGCGTATGAAAACTGGTTGTGACATAACTAAATTGCATATTTCTGCATGAAAGAAAATTAATATTTTATTTTGGGTAAGATATTCTTGAAAAAGATATAAATTTACATGCTTTTTATTATATAGTTGAGGTAGACTCAGTAGTCAGCACTCAGCATTTACTAATTGGGAGTGCACTGCCTACTTAGATCTGTAAGTGTTTGGATATATTATATAATCTTTTGTTATTCCCTTGAAATCCAATCCAAAACAGTGAGTTGTCTTGTCAATCCTAATCAACAAGGACACGATTTCTCCAAACATCTTTTTATCCAGACGCTATCAGGCTGTGGAATTCATTACCACCTGTAGCTGGCAACTGCACTTCATTGGAGCCTTTCAAGCTGGAGGTGCAGTGTGTCAAGCTTCGTTAAGCTTCAGTCTGGTTTTTTAGCTGCACATAGAGTCCATTGTAGAAATTTTTTACTTGCACTGTACACTCAACACTTGACAAGCACAAGGTACGATAATACGCCAGTGGCGGACTGTACCAGCCTGGAAGAAGAAGAAGAACAAACATTGTCCGCTCTTGCAACAATCATATAAAGTATCAAAAGGTTATGTATCTTATAATCTTGCTCAAATTTTATATACTCCAAATAGTTTTTCAAAAGAAACAGAATGCGTGTAAACGGTGTATATAAAAAGAATATACTAAAGATAAATATACTGTAAAAATATACTTTATTGTCAGTGTCTTTATAAATATGAAAACAAGGCTCTTAAGTTCGCATCATTTTGGACGATAAGTTCTTATCTCTCTCTTTCATACAATACTCATGAATTCCAAGGTCCCATGTATCTTGTATACATCTACTATTTCAAGATGTAACAATAAACGTAAATGATAGCAATGCAGTTTAGGCCTGAGTAAATCCACGTAATAGTTTCAGTGGAATTCGTTTAAAAAAAATAAAACGTGATTTCCCACTGTAGGTTGGAAACGAAAAGATGTCGTATCATCAACTGTATATAGCTGTCTTTTACGCATTACTACATGAAACAAAAATATAGGAACGATATAAACCATAGAGTTATTTTAGTTATTTGAGTATTTGACGATTCGTCAAAAAATAAAAAACGCATCCGAAACTTTCACCATTACAATGAAAGTATCATTTATTATTTTACATATTGCACACTAAGAAATAAAGGTTCAAAATTGAACCCCGAAAGGTTCATGCAAAATCAGCACCCTATGGGTTCAAAAATTGAACCCTGCGGTTAAGGTTCATTTTTGCACACTGCGGGTTCAAAAATGCATCCCTAAATTTCAAATTGAACCCCTAGGGGTGCAATTTTGAACCCGCAGGGTTCAATTTTTGAACCCATAGGGTGCTGATTTTGCATCAACCTTTCGGGGTTCAATTTTGAACATCTATTTCTTAGTGTGTGCAAGTAAACTTTAACATTTCTGTAAATTATATCTATCAATATATCCATCAGTGTTGTAGTCAAGGCTTAAACCTCCAAGGCCAAGGCTTTAATACCCAAGACAAGGCTTCAATCCCCAAGGCCAAGGCTTTAATACCCAATACAAGGCTTCAATCCCCAAGGCCAAGGCCTAAAAACCTCAGGCCAAGGCATTTCAATATATGGAACAATGAGCCAACAACAAGGCGGCAGTTCGAATATCAGTTCGGCGCCCCTACATGTAGGTCGATCATCAATTTGCCCCCCCCCCCTTTGAACATCATTTTGGCATCCCTTCGAACTCAATTTGCCTTCCCTAGTTCGAATATCATTTCGCCCCCTAGCTCGAGTATCAATTTGGCGCCCCCTACCTCGAACATCGATTCGGCCCCCTCCCTAGTTCGAGTATCAATTTGGCGCCCCAACTTCGAACATCATTTCGGCGCCCTCCTAGTTCGAATATCGATTCGGCGCCCCTACCTGTAGGTCCAACATCAATTTGGCGCCCCTAGTTGAATATTAATCTGGCGCCCCTACATGTAGGTCGATCATCAACTCGCCCCCCCCCCCTTCGAACATAAATTCGGCCCCCAGTTCGAACATCATTTTGGCATCCCTTCGAACTAAATTTGCCTTCCCTAGTTCGAATATCATTCCCCCTAGCTCGAGTATCAATTTTGCGCCCCCCCCCCTAGTTCGAACATCAATTCGGCCCCCCCCCCTAGTTTGAGTATCAATTGGCGCTCCCCTAGCTCGAACATCGATTCGGCCCCCCTCCCCAGTTCGAGTATTAATTTGGCGCCCCCAGTTCGAACATCATTTTAACATCCCTTCGAACATCATTTCGGCTTCCTCCTAGTTCTAATATCGATTCGGCGCCCCGACATGTAGGTCCAACATCAATTTGGCCCCCCTAGTTCGAATATCGATTCGGCGCCCCTACATGTAGGTCGATCATCACTTCGCCCCCCCCCCCCCGTTCGAACATCAATTCGGCCCCCAGTTCGAACATCATTTTGGCATCCCTTCGAACATCATTTCGGCTTCCTCCTAGTTCTAATATCGATTCGGCGCCCCTACATGTAGGTCCAACATCAATTTGGCGCCCCTACGTCGAACATCAATTCGCCCCCCCCCCCCGTTCAAACATCAATACTGCCCCCAGTTCGAACAGCATTTTTACATTCCTTCGAACATCATTGCAGCGCCCTTTTGGTTCGAACATCATTTTCTTTCTCCCTCTTTTTCCCTTTTTTGTCTTCTCGTCCTTCCCCTCTCTCTCCTCTCCTTTTCTTCTCTTCTTTCCCCTTTTCTCTCTTTCTTTTTTCTTCTCTTCTTTCTTCCCTCTTCCTCCTTTTTTCTCCTTTTCCCCTCTTCCTCTCTCTTTTCACCCTCTTCCTCGTTTTTTCTCCCCCTCCCCTCCCTTTTCTTCTCTTCCTTCCCCTCTTCCTCTTTCTTTCCCCTCTTCTTTTCCCCTTTTTTCTTCTTTTCTTTCCCATTTCTTTTTATTCTTTTCTTTCCCCTCTCTTTTTTTTCTTTCCTCCATCTCTCTCCTTTTCTTTCCCCTCTCCCCTCCCTTTTCTTGTCATTCTTTCCCCTTTTCTTCTCTTCCTTTCCCCTTTTCTTCCCCCTTCTCTCTCTTTTTTCCTCTTCTTTCTTCCCTCTTCCTCTCTTTCCTTTTTTCTCCTTTTCCTCTCTCTCCCCCCCTCTTCCTCTTTTTTTTTCTGCTCCCTCCCCTCCCTTTTTCTTCTCTTCCTTCCCCCTCTTCCTCTTTTTTTCTTTCTTTCCCCTCTTCTTCTCTTTTTTTTTTACTTTTTTCTTTCCCTTCTTCTTTTCTTTCCCCTCTCTTTTTTTCTTCTCTTCTTTCTTCCCTCCCCCTTTCTTTTCTTCTCTTCCTCCTTTCTTTCCTCTTTTTCCTCTCTCTCTTTTTCTTCTCTTCCTTTCCCCTTCCCCTCTCTCTTTTTTTCTCCTTTTCCTTTCCCTCTCTCTCTTTCCCCTTTTCCTCTCTCTTTTCCCTTCCTTCCCCCTCGTCCCTTTTTCTTCTTTTCTTTCCCCCTTTCCTCTCTCTTTTTTCCCTCTTCTTCCTTCCCCCTCTTCCTCTCTCTTTTCCCCTCTTCTTTTCCCCTCTTCTTTTCCTCTCTTGTTTTCTTCCCTTCTTCCTTTCTTCTTTTTCTTCTTTTCTTTCCCCCTCTTTCCCTCTTTTTCTCTTTCTTTCCCTCTCTCCTTTTTTAGCCGAAGGGGGGGGGGAACCAAGGCCCCCTCGGCCCCCCATGGATCCGCGCCTGATTAAGGGTATACATATCTCACCATAATCACCTGATGCGAGTGCCAAGCGCTAGCTGATTTTGTTAGAATAATATTAATCTAAATACATGAAACACTTGAAGTCATTGTAATCATGATTAACATACGCATCTCACACATCAAATAATGCGAGCACGAAGCGCGAGCTGAAATTTGTGTATATATTGACCCCAAAGAGGGATATAAGCACTATTTTCTTAGGAATTCGTTAAGAGTACACATATCTCACCATAGTCATCTAATGCGAGTGCCAAGCGCATGCTGATTTTATTAAAATTACATCTAAGCACATAAAGCACCTTTTGTAGTCATTGTAATCATGATTATCGTACGCATCTCACTAGTCAAATATTGCGAGCGCGAAGCGCGAGCTGAAAATTTAGGAAATTCAGACATGAAGAGGGGCATTCTAAGGCCTGCTCGTAGGAATTCACAAAGATCATGCATATTTCACTAACCAAATGATGCGAGCGCGAAGCGCAAGCTGAAATTTTTTGATATTCAGATCAGAAAAGGGGACATTTTAAGGTCTGATTTTAGGAATTCATGAAGAACAGACATATCTCACCAGTCCACGAATATGAACGTAAGCACGGCCAGGAAATGGCTTCTATTATCACCTTAAATGTGGCAATCACTTTAAGTAGTCATGAAAAAGAAGTATGTCACTACATAAAACAATAATAATTTGAAGTGCGAGGAAATGTATTTTGTGTATATTGACTTGAAAATGGGAGGTTTTAGTATAACAGGAATATATATCTTGTTAAACAGACAATGCGACAAAGTTATGATTTTTAATGTAATATATAATAACATAATCATAATATAATGTAACATTATGATTAGCAATAATTTCTTCTTTTCCCACTACGTTTCTTTACCTTTATCCCTCTTTTTCTCTGTTTCCCCGTTTTTGGGCCAGCCGATGGGAGGGAGCACGTGCCTCCCATGCCCCCCCCCCCCCGGAGTTACGCCACTGACTAGGACCATACGTATTTCATTAACAAAATGATGCGAGCGCGAAACGCTGAAAATTTTTATATTCAGATCAGAAGAAGGGACATTTTGAGGACTGATTTTAGGAATTCATGAAGAGCAGACATCTCACCAATCCTTTAATGCGAACGTAATCACGGAGAGGAAATGTTTCATATGTACGAAGACCTTAACAAGTCATGGGGCAATCACCTTATGAGTCATGAAAAGAAGCATATGTCACTACATAAAACAATGATAACTCAAGTGCTAGGAAATGTATTTGGTTTATATTGACTTGAAAACGGGATGTTTTAGTAAAACGGGATTATATATCTCGTAAACAGAAAATGCGAGCACCAGGAACAATGAAGACGTAGGCCCTGGGCCAATTATGTTTCATGAAGTTATGATAAAAATGTTTCTTATGTAATGCAACATAACATAATTATGATATAATATAACATTATAATGAATAATATTTTCTTTTTCCCCACTACGTTTCTCTTCCTTTCTCCCTCTTTTCTCCTTCCCTCCTTCCTCCGTTTTTTGTCAGACGATGGGGGGGGGGGCGTGCTCCCATCCCCCCGTAGTTACGCCACTGTATGTCCATATGGCAAATACCCCTCCAATATTATTTTCTTTTTTTACCCCATGATGGTTTAATGGTTTTATTAGAGATTACATTAAAATAATGACATTCCATCTTAACCCCTTCCCAACATTGATGAATGGGAAGAAACGGGGGTTTCTCTTCAATGTTATGATAAGGACATAAGTATTTCGTTTGGAAATGGTGAACGGCTTTTTATTTGCATTGTATAATTCAATAATATTGTTTTATTTGTTAAGCGGTGTTTTCGGAAGAATTTTCACCAATAAAACAATTATCTCTTTGATTTTTCCCCATTTCTTTCGTAAAAGTGGGGGGATGATTGTACAGGCCACCCCCCCCCCCCTTCGAAAAAAAAAATCCCCCCCGGGATTTACGCCAGTGTATCCTAACTTGTACAACTCGGAACGACTCGGGCAACCAGATAAACACTAGCTTCACTTGGTGCAGTGGTGTAGTGGTTCTGACTCTCGCCTTGTAAACAGAGGGTCGTGTGTTCGAATCCCACCGCGGTCTAGCGTCCTTTGGCAAGGCGTTAATCCACACTTTGCAACTCTCGACCCAGGTGCTAAATGGGTACCCGGTAGGATGCGAAAGATATTGTATGTTTGAATTTGCCAGCGCCATAATGAGGCTGCGATGAATGCAAGGAATGCTCCCCAGGGAGTGGAAATTGTGCACTTTTCGTGCGGGATTGAAATGAATCCAATGACCGGGGTAATAATATGCTGTAACGCGCTTTGGGCCATTTTGGGAAAAGCGCTTTGTAAAAATTGGCTATTATTATTATTATTATTATTATTATTATATTTAGGGGCTCAAATTAACAAAATTAAAGGAAAAGGGCTGTTTAGAACATTATTTTATTAAATTTTTTTTTCAAGGGGCACCTAGGGATATCCTGACGGCCTAGCCGGGGTAACCACATATCCTAACTTGTAATACTTGACTCGGGCAACCAGATAAACACTCAGGCTTGGTCGACCCGGCGCATGTGATTAAGGGGCTCAAATTAACAAAACTAAAGGACTATATGGATATTTAAAGTATTTTTTAATAAAAAAAAGGATTTTTTTTTCAAGGGGCATCTAGAGATATCCTGACGGCCTAGCCAGGATAGCCACGTATCCTAACTTGTAATACTTGATTCGGGCAACCTTGGCCCGGCGCATGTACATTTAGGGGGCTCAAATGAACAAAATTAAAGCCTCAAAGGGCTATTAAGAGCATTTTAAAATATTTTTTCAAGGGGACCCCATGAATATCCCGATGACCTAGCCGGGGTAACCACGTATCCTAACCCTTAGAACTCGACTCGGGCAACCAGATAAACACTAGCTTGACCCGGCGCATGCCAATTTAGGGGGCTTTAATTAACAAAATGAAAGGAATAAAGGGCTATTTAGAGCATTTTTTTTTTCTTCAGGGATTTCCCGACGGCCTAGCCGGGGTAACCACGTATCCTAATTTGTTGAACTCGAGTCAGGCACACTAGCATGACCACCCGGCGCATGCACATTTAGGGGGCTCAAGTTAACAAAGAGTAAAGGAATAAAGGGCTATTTAGAGCATTTTTTAATTAAAAAAAAATAAGGGGCCCATGCAGGGATATCCCGATGGCCTAGCCGGGGTAACGACGTATCCCAGCCTGTACTCGACTGGGGCAACCAGATAAACATTATTCATTTATCTTATTTATTTATTCCTTTTGCTTTCTTTTTATTTATTTTTGCTTGTTTCATTCGGTATACGCTTTGACATTCTCTTGCTATTTTGTGTAATGATATTTTATCCCCTATTTATGTACTGCATATGCTTATATTTTCTTGCATCTTTGTCCATATTGTAAATATTTGCTTCCGAATCTGTTCTATATTCGCTTGTATTATTTGTATTTGTATATACATGCTTGCTTTCCCATTTTGTTGTTTATTTTCATCTTATCTTTTTTTTCTCTCTTTTCTCTTTTTGACAAACGCAAATCCCTTTTCCGCTTTTTAGTAGATGCTAATTGCTTATTGTTTTATTACTATATAAGAGTAATTCAGTTCATTTATTTTTAAGCTGGATCACCGCATCATACACCTCCAAAGATGAGAGATATTATTTCTGTTTTCGTCTGTTACTTTCTTCCAAATGAGAGTATTTCATGTTTGTTCTGTGATGTGTTTCTATCTGTCTTCTTGCCTGACTATCTCCATTCTTCCTTTTTTTAGATGCTTGCTGAGATACTGCTTAAGAAGTGCTGGATTATTCCATCTTCCTCACAACACCTGGGTTGAGTGCAGCACAATGTGGATGAATTTCTTGCCGAAGGAAATTACACCATGGCTGGGATTCGAACCCACGACCCTCTGTTTCAAAGTCTGAAGACTAATCCACTGGGCCACAACGCTCCAATATTAACATTTTTTCTTATGAAAACTCATTTTCCTTACTGCATATGAATATCAGAAGCATTAGTGAACATTTTGAAGACCTTCGGATTCTTTTAGACAACCATAATGAACATTCTTTTTCAGTTATTGGCTTGACCGAAACTTGGCTTACCACAAACACAAATTTACCTAATGCATTAGATGGATATGATTTTAGTGTTAATAACAAATTTTAAAAAGTCGGTGGGGGCGTAACACTTTATCTTTCCAATAATTTTGAATTCACTGTCCTGAACGAACTTAATTTTATGAATGTATTAATTGAGTCATTATTTATTGAAATTTCTATTCCTTGCAAAAATATAATAGTTGGAGTTATTTATAGACCCCCAAACTCAAATAATAATGATTTCTTTAAATTTATAACATCTATTCTGAGTAATGCTAATTTTGTTAACAAATTATTTATTTATTTGTAATGGGCGATTTTATTATCGATCTGTTAAAACATGCAGCTAGAACATGAGTTTGTTGAAACACTAATTGTTCTTTGGTTGGAATTTAATCACATTAATGGTAATGATATAATTAGGGATTAACTTGGGCTAAAACTAAACTAACTGATGAATTTTGTGTAGCATTTTATCAACTACTAGGCAATTTATTATTATGGTTCTTTAAAATCGTTGAAAACAGACAAAAAATGCCTGGACATAAATTTTATGTTCAGTTTGACTTCAAATCGCAACTAATAATTTCGAAAACAATTACAAACTTGGAATATAAGCTTTTACTCTAACAAATGATTTGTGTATATTGGTAAAAAAAACATCAGCAATGACTAACCTAAACTGGTCATCTGTGACTTAACATTAGCATTGACTGCAAGTAATTGGTCACCGAGACTGGACAAATCTAAATTGGTCATTTTGACTTATTATATAAGCACCAATGACCATGATGACTAACTTGTGTTTACAGTGTGATCATTAGGAATTGTAATTGTTGTGATTTCATCCTCTTTATTGTCAAATCAGCAAAAGATTGAAATATCTTATATTTTTTATTTAAAAAAGATCAGAGAGAGATCACTTCACCCATTTACATGTCAAAGCGCCCTGCATACATCTGCTGTGTATAAAGTAGGCGAAATAAAAAAAAGTCGTCTCTTTCTTATTTTCCATCAGACTTTGAAGGAATTTTCAGCATCATCATGATCATGATGTATGATTTTTCCCATGTTCATTCAAATCAATTTTTGTTTACTGATCCTTTAAAAACAGAGCAGACGGGACGTCAACTAGAAAAGTTTGAAAATAAAAATGGTAAAACAGGCAATTAATCAAAATAAAGTGATTTTTTATCGATTACATACATTTGCAGAAGATAATTGGTATGATAACAAAGCAGAGGCGGATCAGTAGTCTAAAATGAATATATGAATATAAAAATAGATGTAAGTTTCGAACTGTGTAAAAATTGCCAGCTGTAACTTACCACCACCCCCCCCCCCCCTCTTTAAAACCAATTAAAATGAAAGGTGGTGGGTATTCCATTCAAGCTTATTGGGTTGCTGATTGTGGTCTAAATTGGATGGAATCCCTCTCACAGCTCTTCAAGGTTACCTTTTAAGGAACTCTTGGATGAGGAAAAGAGAATATAAAGAAGGAGGAGTTGAAAGTGATTTCTTCTGATAGCTCTTAAAGGATCAACACAGCTTATCATCTCTTTTGAGGCCATCCAATGCAATCCATGCATGGACCAAGATGTTTCTTGCAGCAGCTACTGTATTCTGGACTTTGTTAGGTACTGCTTGAATATTAGGTCGATTGGCTATTTCAAAACATTATAAATTTTAACATTTTATATTTCAACTCAAATTTCTCAATTTCCCAACTATCATGACTATCTGCTTGCTTTTACTAATGAAGACCTATGGGTATAGCTCCTGCGTTACGGACATTACAATTCAGACATTTTTTTGAAACTTTGTTATTCTGAACTCATATCATGGAATCACTCACTATCAATAATAAACAATGCATTCTCAATCAATTTCAATGCTTGATAGATACAGCACATAATGTTAGCCATTACGGACATTACATTTTTTGGATAGGACTTTTTGCATACCTATTTATTGAAAAGTTTGTGAGCTTAATTTGGTTTAAATTAATATAATTGTTGATAAGAGTAAGTTGAATTTAGAGAAACAAATGAGGCATGTACCCCAAGAGCCAGAATTGTCTCATTACGGACATTACATAATATTATATATACATAACTTTAGAAATAAGGTCTACATACCTTTGAAATATGTCTGTCAAATTTGTTTAAATAAATGAAAAATACGAATTTCGTCTTATTAAGTTCTGAGATTATTTGTTTAATTGTAATCAGGACCGTGTTTTTCTGTTTTTCATATCAATACATATCAGTTTACTAGAAATGAATAAGTTAAGAAAACGAGGAGAGTGTACTATTATATAGGTACTACTACAGTTTCTTCTAATATCATGATTGTAAATCTGAGTATGTACACTCTAAAAATGTTGGGCAATATACCGTCCACATCAGTAGCGTACGCAGGATTTTTCTACAGAGGGGGGGGGGGGGTTCAAGGTGAATGAAATGTTGACAACCCCCCTCAAAAAAAGATCTTCACCACCAATATTAGGTTGTTTCCTACTCGAAGAGAAATCGACAAGCAAAAAAAAAAGGTTTCACAAAAATTTTAGGAGGGTTTGAACCCATGTAACCACCCCCTGCGTACGCTAGTGGTACACGCAACAATTATTGGTAAAAAAAATCCAACTCTGGGTAGATTTATACCAATAATGTATGTTATGGGTGGAAGCTTCACCACGGCGCGTCGTGGTGTAGCGGTTTTGACTTTGGCTTTGTAATTAGAGGGCTATGTGTTCAAATCCCATCAGGGCCTAGCGTCCTTTGGAAAGGCGTCAATCCACAATTTGCCACTCTCCACCCAGGTGGTAATGGATACCCAGTACGATGCGAAAGCCTATGCCTATTAACTGAGTCTTGAAACTCTTCATGGAATGCTCCCCAGGGAGTGGAGAAAGTGCATACATCGTGTGTCAAGATCCAAAGACCGCTGTTGTAATCATTGCAATGTAAAGCGCTATGAAACAAAGTGTATAAGTGCTGTATAAATATTAGTATTATTGTTTTTAACTACACAGTATTGGATAAAGAATTGGATAAAGCTTTAACCAATTGTTGTGTGGACAGTATATTGCCCAACATTTTAAGAGTGGAGGTTAATTGGGAAAAGGGAAAGGGAAAGGCATAGAATAGCCTCATAAATAAGCTAAAACATGCCCTTTTTTACTGACAAGGAACCTTTTCTATAAGCTCATACATGAGAATGATATTTTTGAAAATATTTACCCAGTAGATGTGGGTGACAGAATTATATTCATAATGAAATCCAACTCGCAGTAAAAGGCTGAATTACATGAGTTTGTACAGGGTAATACAAGCAGGTAATAAAATGCTTTATACCCCGGCCCATGTTAGGCGTTCATCACTAGCGTACCTAAGGGGGGGGGGGGCAGACTGCCCCCCTGACGAGTCACAAGCACAAAAAAAAGGAAGCGAAAAAAAAGGAAAGAAAAAAAGAGGAAAAAGGAAAGATAGAAAAAAGGGGAACGGGGAAAAGAAGAAAAGGTTTAAGAGACAGGGGAAAACAAAGACTGGACTGCAGACTGTCCGAAAAAAAAATATATAAACTGTCGAGCACACGGGGCTGTTCCAACTTATTCGTTTTTTTAGTTCCACCATTTTTGTCGGTAAATATCACTTCAACTGTACACTTTTATCGGTAAATTGTGATTTTTACGCAATTCGACTTCGGACTGGACTGACCAGGGACAGGAAAAAGGTACAGAACAACTTTCAGGTAATGTAATTAAAACAATGAAAATTTCCCTCGCGCTAAGCGCTCGCATCATTTTTTTAGTTGAATACCTAAAATAAATGTCTAGTTTTAAGGTTAAAATTTTCAGCTCGCACTTCGCGCTCGCGTCAATTGATTAGTTAGACACCAATCTGTTCACGAATACGAATAGTGCTTATAATATCCAGTTCTTAGGCCAGAATATCAAAAAATTCAGCTCGAGCTTCGCACATGCATAAAATTCCACCCTATTCATAATTAAATGAAGTGCTCAGAATATAAAGTTTTCAGGTCGAAATATCATTCGCGCTCACACCAATTTATTGTTTTTTACTACCATCTTGTTTATAGTTTAAAAAAAAAGGTGCTGAGAATGTCCAGTTTTCAGGGGGGAATATCTCAAATTTCCAGCTCGCTCTTCGCTCTCGCATCAATTATTCAATTAGAAACCAATTTGTTTATGGTTACTAAAAGTGCTTAGAATATCAAGTTCTTAAGTCGGAATATCAAAACTTTTAGCTCGCACTTCTCGCCCGCACGACTGTTTAGATACCCCTCCTGTAAAACTGTTTTGAATGTCTAGTGTCTAGTTAGGAATATCAAATTGTTTAGCTCGCGCTTCGCGCTCGCATGATTTACTAAGGAAGATACCCATTGTATTGATAATTAAGTGCACAAATTGTATCGTTTTAGGTCAAAATTTTTAGAAAAAAAATCAGCTTGCACCTCGCGCTCGCAATTATTATTTCTATATCACTATTTTTAACTGACTTCAATGTCAAATACCTTTTTTTATAACGTCTCCAAACCAGCAGAATTGGGAACATAATGTAAACACCTTCAAAGAGGAATGTATGTTAATATTAACATTGCAATTACCACTTGATTAGAAATATATCGATCACCAATCTAATACGTTTCATTTCTGGAATGATATACAAAAAAAAGAATCAATTTCGACAATAAAGTGCAATTGCCCGATAGCAAATATCAGTAGTAACATGAACCCAACAGTTTTATTGGGCACCCCCAGGGTAACCTTTCCCACTTTCAGTGCCACTGCCAGACCTACACATCCAAACGTGTATGGGGGGATGGGCTGCAAAATACAGGGCAAAGAGGACTGCGAGGTGCCCAGATATTCTCGTGTATTGGTAATTTAATGACCGAATGTATAATTTTTGCACGTTTCACATCATGTAAAAAGGCTAAATAATAATTGAAAAAAATGTTTGCTCGCTCGAAAATTAAAAACTGTGAAGTTGATATTTGGGCATTTATAATCAGCCCCCGCCTTGAAAAAAATGTGCCTATATACGTCCATGCATACTACCCCCACCTTTATCATTCTTGTCTCTTGCCCCCCTTAACGAAATATGCCAGGTACGCCACTGGAGTTCATTATATATTTGTATTACCATACAGAGAAGGTAAGTTAAAGGGAGTAAATCGAAAGAGGGAAGATGTCTTTCGTACAAATGATATCTGAATTCCGGATTTGATAATTTTGTTAACAAAGTAAAGAAATCTTGATTTTGGCTGACAAAGTGACACATTTTTTGGTTATTTTAGACAAAGGTCTATTACCACAGTCCTCTATTTAAATATATGCTCGGTAAGTAAATATTAATCATTTAAAGTAAATAAAAGTAGATACAGAACCCAAATAGAAATAGATGTGTAGTTCTACAGTTAGAGTGAAGCAACAGCAAAAAACAGTAATAATATACAGATATTGACTGATGAGGTGTGTAATATAAACATTCTTTGGACCGCCGGATTTGTAAAAATATTAATCCTTTAGGTGGTCCAAAGAATGTTTTTTTTACACATCCCATCAGTCAATATCTGTTATATTAGATAGCCTCTAATGATGAAGATAAAGTTAGGCCTAACGAAGCGTGCAGCATGTTTATGATATTCACAGTGATTGATTAAACTGGTATAGATCTAACGTTAGATCTTGATCTATAGATATCTAAGCAACGTTAGTGTAACGCAGCGAATGACCCTTTTCTAATCAAATCAACTTTGTTTAGGCCTAGCCCTAGATCTAACTCTAAGTTCGAGTCCAGTCCAGGTCCAGGACCCAAGGCAGGCGGATAATGCATGGTAACATCTAATCCACACATAGAAAATATATTCATGGACCGGTTGGTCAATATATTCATCGAAGGTGGACCGGCTGGGAAAATACATTGATTTCGATCATATCACGTGACGCGCTATGGACCAATCGCGCTTGGCTATCTGTCTTGGCTATATAATATTAATAATACAGGTTATTTAGATTGCGCAATATTGCACACATATCCACCTTGTTAGGTGCTCAAGGCACTCCTATATTACCCGGCTAAGCTAGGCGTTCATAGCGCACACAGCTTTTAGGAATTACTTCCTACTGATACCCATTTACCTCACCTGGGTTGAGTGCAGTACACTGTGGATCAGTTTCTTGCTGAAGGAAATTATGCCATTGCTGGGATTCGAAACCACGAACCTCTGTTTAAAGTCCGAAGACTAATCCACTGGGCCACAACGCTCCACGATAACATAACATTCCCCATAATAATAGAAGGTGGAAAATATGATGTAAATGTAAATTAAAGTATTGTCATGTTTTATTATGGGATAGGTTTATGAAAAGGGTATAAGTTCCTATCTCACAGAGATAAAATATGCATTGGTATGCGCATATACACTGTGTCCCACAACAAATGTTAATTGCAATTTAAATGAGTATAATGTAAAAATTAGTAAGTCATATTGTACAGAATTTCAAATTGTAAACTGGCATTTGTTATGTACAACTTGCTTAAATTTTATGCGATATGGTCCTTTTAACACAGAGATATGAGTCTTCTTTCAGCACTCATCAGAGAACCTCTTAATCCAAGTGTTATTACGTTGAATGAAGTGTGTGGTCCATCTTCATTCACTCTCATCTTATTTCCTTTTTTTTTTTTAGATTTTTGACCCACAACTTGCAGGCCCATTCTTGAATTTAAAAGAAAATGGTAATAATAATAGCCGCATATTTACCCAGGGTATCCGAAAACTGTTCTCCAGCGGGCCCTGCTATAATTACCCCGGCTTTAGCATGGCTACCTTGATCGGGCGAGCATTCGAGGAATTACTTCCTACCGGTACCCATTTACCTCACCTGGGTTGAGTGCAGTACACTGTGGATCAGTTTCTTGCTGAAGGAAATTATGCCATTGCTGGGATTCGAAACCACGAACCTCTGTTTCAAAGTCCGAAGACTAATCCACTGGGCCACAACGCTCCACGATAACTTAACATTCCCCATAATAATAGAAGGTGGAAAATATGATATAAATGTAAATTAAAGTATTGTCATGTTTTATTATCGGACTAATGTTATTTAAAATTGAATGTTAAATATTGCATCTTTCAAGTACCTAAACTTTGATAAAGAAAAAAAACAAAATGTTACAATTTCATGTGTTAGAATCCCCCCTTCTTGGTGTGCTACAATAATCCCGTGTTATGGGACAATTATTGTAATACTTGACCTCCTGTTTTCAAATAATAATAGCTTCTAAATTGATTCAGGTTTAACTTAATAAATTTTGTTACAATTGGCCCCAGCCTCCCCTACATTATGCTTGAAGGCATTAAGAGATGAGGAATTCTGTTATTTTAAACCTTCGAACCAGAAAATATAAGAGACTTTTAAAACATTCTAAATCAAGGGTATCTCAGTTAGTAATTGATGTCTATCTATAACCATTTCAATATTGTTACATAACCGAGCTGACGCTAGTCCATGAACATAAGTCTGCTTATGCAAATAAAAAAATACTAATAATCACGACCATGCTCTAATGATAACCATTAAAGATAATTCATAATTTTTTCTGCACGGAAATTAATAGTCTATTAATTTCCGTGCAGAATTCTAAGAATAGAAATTGTTAGAAACATAACGTGAAGCTCTCATATGTAAGCGTAATAATTGTGAACTAGCTATAGGTATGGCATAATCTTAACATGGTAAAGTATTATAGATTTATACACGTATTTAGCAATGATTTATTAAGAAAAAAAATAATCGAAGTATGCAGAGAAATATTTTTTTGTAGGCTAATGACTTTGTAATTTGTGTTATGTTAGAATTTCAGTTTAAATTTTGATCTATTTCTATATACCTAATAGATTTAACTTGTTGAATTGGTTCATTGTCAATACATAATTGAAAATGTTAACAAATTGCTCTCAAGTAATTTGACCTTAGTTTTATATACAGTAATCGATTTCGTTCATACCTAGTTTTAACTCTCTCAATATCAATTTGTAATTTACTAACTTCGTTTTAAATCGGTATCATATAACACGACGCCGTCAGCGAAAATTTTGATTGTGTATCACTTCATTCAAATATAAAGTATCAGATGACATATCAGAATTGACATAGTAATTTACAAACATGATTAATAGAGGAAGTAAAAAGACTCCAGGGCCCCGTCTCACAAAGAGTTAAGATTGATCCAATCAATCGTAACTCTATTGAAATCCATCAGTGCCATTATTTCTTCTACAGGATGCAAAACGTCCTTCCTTTGCAGTCAGTCAGCAAGCATTGAAAAAACAGCTTCTTTTATCCAAGTGATATTCATGACTAGAGTGTTTTTGCATTGTCAATGCGCTTGGTGCGAGCCAAAACAAAATATTGACAAAATTTCATGTTTTTTTGTATCTTTGTAACAAAGAAGAAGAATAATTTTTTCAGGTCATGGTGTTTAGATTTTTAAAAGAACGGTGTAATATAGGGAAAGCTTTTGATATAAAACATGAAACAAAATATTTTTTTTCATGCAACAGAAGTTGTTGTTTTCACACTTAATTTCTGTTTGAGCACAAATGATTTTTAAATTATGATATAGCTGAAGATCTAAGCTTTAATATGATATGTTTTTTTATAAGAAGATGTATTTTTGATGGGTCAGCAGCCAGCTTTTCATAGGCCAAGTATACATTTAGCAGCTCAAAACAAGAATACTGCGCTCTGATTGGTCATAGAGACCACAGACCCACGCAAATTTCAATGTTCCCCACACTGGGCCTCTGCAAGGTAACACTCACCATGTGGTAATCTCTTCAAATTACCCGCGTCTGTTGTTGTGAAAACATATTCAGCCAATCAGAACTCTGGATTTTATGTTACTCAGAAATTTTAGAAATCTTGTCTTGCATCTTGATGGAAAAAGCTGGCTGCTGACCCATCTAAAAGATGCCACATATCAAGAGTGACATTGTAAGAAAGTATAGAGTTTGAGCTTTCTGATGATATAAATAATGTTTGTGCCTAAAACACAAAATGTTGCACAATTTGCAAGTGAAAACAGAGGATGAAAATTCTGTTTGATGCATATTTTCAGGTAAAAAAAAAATTATTTATTTGTCAAAATATTTTATTAAAATATGACCAATGTAAAGAGTAACATGTACTCTTCCCCATGGTACAAAAATAATCAATATTACCCAAGGAGAAAGTGGTTAAATTATTTGAGAAAGAAAGTCTCACAATTCACGAGATTTTGCAGGGTCATGAATTCAGTCACGAGAGGACTTGGATATATCTTGCCCATTTGCTCATTAAGAAATCAATGAATTTATGGGCCCCGTCTTACAATGAGTTACGATTGATCCAATCAATCGTAACTCTATGGAAATCCATCAGTGTCATAATTTATTCTACGGAAAATGTCCTTTGTAAACGAAGTAGAACACACCGAACTATCAAGAAATTAATGAATTTATGGATATACATTCATATCTAGAAAAAAAATTAAGCAAACATGCATTTTATATACTGTTTAAAAAAAAATATTTTACAGAAAAAAAAATTGCGGAAACAATTACAGAATCATTCTGTAAATTCATAAAACAGGAATTTTTCTGCAATTGAGAATAGGACTGCTTAAAAGGGTGTTTTATTAAAGGGAATTTGTAAGGTTCCATACACCAAATACCAAATACCAAATGTCCTGCAATTTTCCATGATGATGTAAGATTACGCAATCTGGTAAGATTACAAGTGTTCTCGAAACTCTGCTGCAGGAACTTCTTTTATTTTAAGGATAAATTTTCTATGTTGACTTTCCATAGTTGCGATTGATCGGATCAATCGCAACTCTTTGTAAGACGGGCCCATGGATATACCTTCTTATCTAGACAAAATTTGTGCAAACATGCATTTTATAATTTATGTTGACTTTGCAGGCTTTCCATAGTTGCGATTGATCAGATCAATCGAAAGTCTTTGTAAGACGAGCCCCTGGTCCTGACGCATTACTGTCGAGGCAGGACATACAGTAATACAAGATAGAATAGAGGACAAAATCATAGCAAAGATCTTGATTGCAATTAATCTCATAATAAAGTTTTATATTTCATAGTCAAAATAATAAATCAAGTAAACAAGTAAAAATACAAGGGAATTACTATTTTCAATACACAATGGCTATTACTTTTGTTGGTGTTATGCATGGTCTTAATCATCTTTTTCAATGGTATTGTTTTGCATACTACTATTATTTATGTTAGTACTGTGTAACTAATATCATTATTGTTATCATTTTTTATTATTGGAACTATGATGATGATGATTATTATTATTATTATTGTTGTTGTTATTTCCTATTCATTAGTAGTATTATTATCAATATTATCAATAATCACAAACATTATTACTATTAATTACACTGTTAATATATCATTATCAACATTGAAGGTTATGCATAAACATAATCAATATTGTTGTTAAGAAGTTGGATTACACTTCGTAATTCCGAAGGTTCGTAATTCCGAAACACGTAAATTGCCTATACCTCGATGTTCGTTAATCCGAAAATGTAAAAGGGTTCGTTAATCCGAACATTTGTGGCGTTATTCTGAAGGTTCGATAATCCGAAAACGAAATAAGGTTCGATGTTCCGAACGTTCGTTAGTCCGAAAACGAAATAAGGTTCGTTGTTCCGAAGGTTCGTTAATCCGAAAACGAAATAAGGTTCGTTGTTTAGAAGGTTCGTTAGTCCGAAAACGGAATAAGGTTCGTTAATCATTACGTTTTCGGACTAACGAACCTTCGGAATTCCGAACCTTATTTCGTTTTCGGATTAACGAACATTCGGAATTACGAACCTCACTTTGTTTTCGGACTAACGAACCTCATTTCGTTTTCGGACTTACGAACCTTCGGAATAACGAACCTCCGGAATATCCGAACCTTCGTAATAACAAAGCTTCGGAATTACGAATGTGTGCGAGAAGTTGTCAGTATTACATTCATAATCCTATTTCTATTACTGCTGTTACTAGTATGGACACAAATATCAATTCCTTTGTTGCCGCGGGGGGGGGGGTACTCGACCAAAAAAATGGTAGTGGTGTGCCGCTGGCGAGACAAAAAACGGGGGCCTTGGAGCGGGCTTATTGTAAAAAGGGTTACACTTCGTAATTCCGAAGGTACATAATTCCGAAACACGCAAATTGCCTATACCTCGATGTTCGTTTAATCCGAAAACGTAAAAGAGTTCGTTAATCCGAACATTTGTGGCGTTATTCCGAAGGTTCGTTAGCCCGAAGGTTCGATAATCCGAAAACGAAATAAGGTTCAATGTTTCGAAGGTTCGTTTATCTGAGAACGAAATAAGGGTCGTTGTTCCGAAGGTTCGTTATTCCTAAAAACGAAATAAGGTTCGTTGTTCTAAGGGTTCGTTAGTCCAAAAACAAAATTAGGTTAGTTAATCATTTAGTTTTCGGACTAACGAACCTTCGGAATTACAAACCTTATTTCTTTTTCGGATTAACGAACCTTCGGAATTACGAACCTCTCTTCGTTTTCGGGGACTAACGAACCTTCGGAATTACGAACCTCACTTCGTTTTCGGACTAACGAACCTTCGGAATTACGAACCTTCGGAAATACGAACCTTCGGAATAACGAACCTTCGGAATATCCGAACCTTCGGAATAACGAAGCTTCGGAATTACGAATGTATGCGGTAAAAAGGAGGGTCCTCGGAACGGGTTTCGGAACTTCAAATGTTTGTAAAAACGGGGGTCCTTGGGACGGATCGCCAGTGTGTGTGCGTATGCATCCCTATGGAACGGGCATGCGTGCAGATGGCCAGGCGCCGGGTGCACTAGCTCGCGCAGAGGCGATGGTCGGACAGCGCTCTGCGGCCGCTTTGCACCAAAATTGCAGATCAATGCGACCGGAACGGCGTAACGAAACATATCCGAAGCTTAGGAGCGGTTTTCTTTCTTTGTTCTTTATCTCAATAAGACAAAAATGCTATGCCTTGGAACGGAAATTTGAGATGGGGTCCCCTCCGCGGCACATACCCACTTTGCATTATATACTGAGTGCCCCCCCCCCCGGGTTTGTTGCCATCCTTGGCATGATACACTTAAAATCCTGCCAAGACGGTTCATCCATTGCACAGTAGCCTATAGTGTAAAGAATGAGACAAGGGCAATTTTGAGCTTGTCCCGAAACCCACACGGGCTCTGACATGCATTTAGCCTAACAGTTTTTTTTCAGTCTTTGGATGTTGTCCGATGAAATAAATCCACTTGAACCAAATTATATTGCCAAAAACTCTACATCATAACCATATGTGGCAAGGGACGAATATCAATCCGATTAATATTGGTTTGTTTTATCTATTCCAAGTTCAAATGGAACTGTCAATTCTATGATCATAATTCTTTTCGAACTTTCATTGTACAGATGTTCATGTAAGTCAGGTTTTAGGTTTGTTTGGGTGCAAAAGTGGAATTGTTGAAAAGGGGAAATAGCCAGTTAAGAACGGAATGTCGTGGAGGATTATTGTATCAGGTAAAAAAATTGCGTTCTACAAAACATTTAAGAACGTTATTAAGGCGCCACCACGTCCTGAATAATTTTTCTGTATTTCTGTCCCACCGCTATACTTGGTTGCGTGTCTCGATACACCTACAATGTTTACATTTATTAGTAGTGGATTTACCCCATCTCAACGGGTCACTTACTACATTTACAAGAAATTTCAGAACTTTTACTGGCAAGTTGTACTTTATACTCTTCCAAACCATGCTGTTGTCCTCTACTGACAAAATATCTAATCACTGAACAATTACCTCCTTTACATGTTAATACAAGATGGAAGAGACTTCTTGGATTAGAATTCTAGTTTTGCTTCTTTTCTTTCTTTCCTTTAACTGTTGGTTGTGCTTCTATGACAGATGAGTAAACACTTTTTACAATAGTGGACTTTTTCCTCACCCAATTTGATCCACGATCCAATATGGAATCAAGACAGTCAGTGATTTACTAAACCATCAGCATTTTCTGTCATGGTTATGTATGCTAAAGTGTGACATTGTACAAATCCGTCAGAAATGGAAGGTATTGCTAAACCATTTGGCATATGAACGAATGCTATTGTTCCATGATTTGGAAGACCACACCATTTCTTCAAAAATATATTTGCAATTACATCTCGGGTTTTACAATATGAATATGTTATTTCGTTCATTGTCAAATCAAATCTTAAAGGTAAACTCCACCTCAGAAAAATGTTAATTTAAATCAATAGAGAAAAATTAGACAAGAATTATGCTGAAATTTCATCAAAATCGGATGTAAAATAAGAAAGTTATGACATTTTAAAATTTCGCTTATTTTTCACAAAACAGTTATATGCATAATTTAGTCTCATGCAAACGAGAGAATCGATGATGTCCCTCACTCACTTTTTCTTTTGTTTTTTATTGTTCGAATTATACATTATTTCGTTTTTTGCAGATTTGACAATAAGGACCAACTTGACTGAACCATAAAACGATAAGCAATGGTAATTTAACATATTCGGGGGGGGATCAAAAGTTGTTTCTCAGGACAAATTACAATATTTCATATTTCATATAATAACATACAAAAGAAATAGTGAGTGAGTGATGTCATCAGTCCCCTCATTTGCATGCCGATCGGGATGTGCACATAACCGTTTTGTGAAAATAAGCGAAACTTTAAAATGCCTCATAACTTTCTTATTTAACATCCGATTTTGATGAAAAAATTCAGTGTGATCCTTGTTGGATTTTCTCTTTTTATTCAAATCAACTTTTTGTTTGGATGGATTTGTCCTTCAAGGATGGAAGTAAATACCGAGAATAGACTTTCAATTTATCATGTCTATATTCATTGCGAATGAGAGAGGCATCAATATGATTGTTCACACTCCTTTCTATTTTGCAAGAAAGATCTTCATAAATATCTGATGAAGAAATGTTTTTGGTTATTACAGCCCCTAAGTAATAATAATAATAATACCAACACTGTCAAATGCGTCCCTATGCGCTTTATTTACTAAGTACTTATGTATTTCATTACCAACAGACAATATTTGGCCATCATCAACTGAGAATATGACCCTTTTCATATCGGAATATCAAGTATTTTCCGCTCGCGCTTGCATTATTGATTTTCATGATAAAAAATGAAACGCATTCAGAATGCCCAGATTCTGTCTAATTCTAAAAACACGCGCACACATGTTTATTGAGATACGCAGCTTGATCTTTTTTCAACACGTGCTAAAATTATTATCCAGTTTCAGATCAGAATATCAATCATTTTGTGCTCGCAATACTAAATGTAGGACCAAATTACCTATCCTTTTTCGTGATTAACAAAACACGAATAGATTGTCCCATTTTTAGGTCTGAAATCTCATTTTCTTTTTGGCGTTTTGCCCCTCTCCAAGAAATGTTCACGACCAAGAAAAAAAAAGAGGAAAGTAAAGGGAGATAAGAGTGAAATAAATAGTCCTATTATTTTTCAAAATATTATGTCAAAATTTATCAAAAACTTTGATTTTTGTAATGAAAATGTCGAAATTTTTGCTGGCTCGCTTCGCTCGCACGTAACTTCTTATTGATTTTACCGGATACGCCGTATCAAGCCCCCTCAAAATTTTTGGCTCATTACGCCACTGGGACGACCCCTTCAAAGAAAGAAATAAAACTCAACTTTGAGCTGCCGATCGGGGAGAATATGGGTAAAGAAAAATATCGGGGTCCCAGTATTGGCGGGAGCTGGATCCGCCCCTGGAATTATTCTAACTTTCAGTTTGCATCTTGATATTCCATCTACCCCAAACATGCCAAATCAGAAAAAGAAATATATCCACTTTGAGCTTTCCGTTCAAACAACTAAAGCCCGGAAGACATTTTTGTAGAATTTCGTCTTTCTAACCTATACCAGTGCATCTTTATCGTGTCAAACGTTTCCTTCCGAATGAGCTCTGTTTGTTTGTATAAAACAATAGAATGATAAATGGTTTGTATAGAACACGTTTTCACCTTGTTAGGTGCCCAAAGCGCTCCTATATTACCCCGGCTATAAGCTATTCTATTGATTCCAGTGGTCACATCCGTTTTGAGTTCTTGTTCTGTTGTTTGTATCCATTTAGTTAATACTTCTGAAATGGGCAATCCTCCATATTTTATTTGACGATTTTTCTTTTTTTATCTTGTTTTATATGGAAATAAATACTACAACAACCAGTGGCGTACCGTGGGTCACGGCATGGGGGGGGGCACCAGCAAAAATTTCGGGTCACTTAGGGAGCGCGCGAAGCTCGCTCAGTTGTCAGGTAAACTGACCTAATAGAGATATTTTAAGGACATGCAGTGCCATCAAACGGATATGTATCTCACTGATTAAATAATGCGAGCGCGAAGCGCGAGCTGAAATTTTTTTATATTGAGGGCTAAAAATTGACATTATAAGCAAATCGTTTTGTAATCATGATACTTTACTGTCTCGCTAAACAAACAATGCGAGCGCGAAGCGCGAGCTAAAATTTTTGTATATACTGACCCTAAACAAGGAAATTTTAAGGATTATATTTTAGAATCCATTAAGAGTATAAATATCTCACCATAGTCATCTAATGCTATTGCCATCCTTTGCTGATTTTGTTAGAATTACATCTAAACACAGTCATGAAGCACCTTTTGTAGTCATGTAATCATGATTATCATACGCATCGATCTTACTAATCAAATACTGCAAGCGCAAAAGCGCGAGCTGAAAATTTAGGAAATATAGACCTGAAGAGGGGCATTCTAAGGGTTGCTTGTAGGAATACTCTAAGACCCTATGTATTTGACTAACCAAATGATGCGAGCGCGAAGCGCGAGCTGAAATTTTTGAATATATTGACCACAAACATGGATATTTTAAGGACTATAGTTACGAATCCATTAAGTCAGAGTATAAATATCTCACCATAGTCATCTAATTTTTTTTTTTTGCAGGAGTTTCTGCATTTTATTCAGAAATCAATGATAGATTAACATGTTCACATAATTGAATGAATACAAATTAAATGTGACAATTTAAAAGATACAATGTAAATAATACAAACAAGACTGGTAATTAAATCATACCTAAGCATGTGATATAGTTCGGTAAAATACAGGGGCCAGCTATTATAAGCACAGAGGTGCTTGAAGCAATAGCAGCCAGGAGAGGGGGCTACATGAAAACCATCATAAATTATATTTGATAAACTGATCGTCACGAAATATAAGATTTATATATATATATATATATACATATTGGTATATATAAAAAAAAATGGTAAAAAGAAGTGCAAGTGTGTGCATGTGGTGAGTGCAGGTGAATTAAATTAGGTATACTTAGAAATAAAAATTTTTTCAACGAAGCTTTAAACGAATAGAGAGATGTACATTGTTTTATATCATGTGGCAATGCATTCCAAATGTCTGGGCCACGGTGGCGTATCGTCTTATGAGCGAGTAATATTCGTGGTTGGTTAAGTGGAGATCTGTTGAATGCCGTGTTGGATAATTGTGAATGTCTTTGTTGTAAACAAAAAAATTGCGAAATGGAATCGGATTGTATTGGATGAAAATTTAAACATAAATATGGCCGTTTGATGAATGCGAGTGCCAAGCGCTTGCTGATTTTGTTAGAATTACATCTAAACACCTGGAGCACTTTTTGAAGTCATTGTAATCATGATTATTATACGCATCTCACTAATGAAATACTGCGAGCGCGAAGCGCGAGCTGAAAATATAGGAAATTCAGACATGAAGAGGGGCATTCCAAGGCTTGTTTGTAGCAAGGAGCTTCCAAGCTCCTTGTTTGTAGGAATTCACTAAGACCCCACGTATTTCACTAACCAAATGATGCGAGCGCGAAGCGCGAGCTAAATTTTTTTTATATTCAGATCAGAAAAATTGACATTTTAAGGACTGATTTTAAAAGTTCATGAAGAGCAGAAATCTCACCAATCCACTAATGCGAACGTTAGCACGGACAGGAAATGTTTTATATTAAGACCTTAAAATAGGGCAATAACTTTCAGTAGTCATGAAAAAGAAGAATATATCACTACTTATAACAATAATAACTCTAATTGCGAGGAAATATATTATTTTGTTGTATATTGATTTGAAAACGGGAGGCTTTAGTACAGCAGGTATCTCGTTAAAAAGTCTATGCGAGCGCCAGGAACAATGAAGACACAATTAAGGAAATAATGTTTCATAAAGTTGTGAAAAAATGCTTCTTATGTTATATAACATAATATAATATAACACTATGATCAACAACAATTTCTTCTTTCCCCCACTACGTTTCTTTTCCTTTTTCCCTCTTTTTCTCCTTTTCCCCGTTTTTTTTTTTTTTGGCCAGCCGATGGGGGGGGGGCACGTGTCCCCCCATGCCCCCCGTAGTTACGCCACTGACAACAACCTCACCTGGCCTGGGTTGAGTGCAGCACATTGTGGATAAATTTCTTGCTGAAGGAAAATACTCCATATGGCTGTGAGTGTAGCCCAAGTTCCTAAGATTGAGAGACGAGAGTCTTAACCACTGCGCCCCACGAAATATTTTCTTAATCCCGTTGTTATGGAAAAAAAATTCCTGCTTTAAGTCTCCATCGTGTATAAAGGCAGTTTCCCATGTTCCTCATTTCAACGATGTCGTTTGCTCTAAATAGAGCCGTCTCGTCCTATAAGCGTCATAGTGCACTTTAGCATTCTGACAGGACGTTGATGCTCTCTACAACCTCTTCAGCTTGGGGGCGTCGCGAATAAAAGAAAGCTACTTCGTAAGATGCAAATCAGTTTAACCGACGGTCACAATCTATTTTTTTGTCCATTCGGGCTCATTGTCTGCTGTTTCGCGGGCTTAAATATTTTCTCTGTTGCCACTAGCGAAGGGGGATTCTCCTGGTTTTTCTTTTCATTATTGCTGTGAGTTTCTTCGATTTCTGCCCGGAGAGGATGGTGTGTGTTTGCAGGAAAAGGAAACAACGTTCGGAAAAGAGAGATCTATTTACTCCTTCTGGATTGTTTTATTTTGACGAATCTTCTCTTATTTCGGTGAGTGACATTCAAATTCTATAAAAATGTCTTACATTGGATGAAGGTTTAGGGAAATACATAATGAAAGCACCCATTTGGCATTCTTCTTTGTTCTATAAGCTTATTAAAAAATCGTATTCTCATATAAATCGTTTCGGCTTGCTTCTTTATACATTAGGTTTTAGCTGTTAGACATACGTTGTAGTAGATCAATGCCGGGGCACACAGAAATGTTCCGATAAAGTAGCCTGAGTCTATAAACATATTATATACGACTATCTCAATTGATCAGTCTACAAAATTTTCACATGATTTTGTAATAATTTTAGGAAACGAAAATCAATTGAATACTTGACATTTCAAGAGATTTTATCCAACTTAAAATTTTTGTCAGTAAAAAGATTATTGGCTCATGGTTTGTTACACTGGTTCTCACTCAGCATCTTATTTCCTATAATGAATTTGTGTAACGATTGAATGTTGGCATATAAGTAAAAGTTATTGTTAATTGGGCCCATGCCTTTATATGCACTCTTATAGAAAAAACAAGTTACAGGTGTTCCTATATTTCTGGGAGATAAAAAGTTGCAACTATAAAAGTGCTACTACTGTGGCAGCTATGTTGAAAATAAATTCATCAAACTGCCTATAGGCAGTTTCTATAATTTTAATTCATGTTTTAATGGGAAAATTTCCTTCGATGAAATTTCGGAAGTCATAGATCCGATACATTTATCATACACAACAACACTGTTTTTATAGCGCATCAAATTATACCAAATTTCGTGAAAACCTTAGCTTGTTGTTCACTATAGATGAAAACGCACTTCAGACAGTTGGCCCATTTTAATTAAACATGACAACTGGTAAAACAAACGAATCAGATGACGAGGAGTAATTTATTTAATTGTTTCTACATTACCCTGGTTTATCCTGGCGATTTACTGTAAATCCATGATAGACGAATTTCCGTTCGTCCGATTTATGGGCAAATTCGAGTTAATAGTTGACACTGATTCAATACCATAAACTTCAAATCTCGAGCGAGCATTGCTCTAAGTAACCTACCATTGCGTAATCCAGACCCAGTTCCAAAAGACGTGTCTGTAGTAAAAAAAAGCTCAAATGCACTGCTATAGTTTAGAGTAGGCCTACACAAATACGTGTTTTAAGGGTCGAATGATTTAGGTCAATAATCACAGTTATGTTATTGGATGTTGCTTTCATGTTTTTTTTTTCATATACAAATCTCAAAATCTGAAAAAAATTGTTGATTTTGAAATTATTTTGCAGAGTGATGGATTCAAGTGGACATACGAAACACTTCATTTATATTGAATCATTGTTATTTACAGCAGCATACAATGTCATGATGAAACAATGATGGTATATAGGAGTGTGCATATAATCATTAGAGAAGAAGGGGAAGACTATATGTGGTGGAAAAGAGGGGTGAAGGAATTAATGAAAGATATAGGGAGGGTGAAAGAGGGGGGGGGGGGGGAATAATCATGATAATAATATTTCCATAATGGCTAAGATTCTAAATGGGGTAGATAGGAATAATTTATATTTTGTGTTATGTTGTATCAAAAGGGAAGTTCACCCTGACAAAAAGATTATTGTAAAAATAGCAGGAAAAATAATAAAAAAATATTGATGAAGGAAAATCTTTCAAAGGTTAAAAAAGTTCTTAGAATGTTAATGTTTTGATTTGTGACGTCATATTTATTTATCAAAAACTAGCCATGAAAAACACCCACATTCAAGCCAAACCTTTAAGTCCGTTCATCCAACTTGAGACTCCATTATTATAGCCAAGGTTGCAATAGCAATCCGTTTCCATCGGAAGATGGATGTGATGCAAGAAATCGTACTTGATACGAACAAAATATACAGTGTGAGTAAGAAAAAAATTTACACTTTTTAAATTAAGTATTTTTCAAGAAAATGTGGGATTCAGAGAGAAATGCTAGCATGTAAGGATAGAGTAAATATTCCTTTGTCACTTGGTAACATTTGTTTCAGTGTTGTTGTTATGGTTGAGTGCACAACAGTCATTGTTTGAAAAGGTGTCAAAACCCATTTGCGCCAAGTCAGGTGATTACCTGTACCTGCTGAAACAGAGACTATAGCATTCGCATAAAGTTTATGCGTATGTTTATTAATCAAGAAAAATAAACAAACGAACCATGCAGTAAATCAATAAATCATCTTCACTTAAAAGTCCTTTTCATTGTCATTTCGGCCACAACTTGGACAAAGCTTCCCACCTTCAATCTTCCACATGTTGTCCATTTCTCTTGATGCACTTCTGAGCTTGATGGAGCATTGCTAGCTGCCATGGCCCTAATCAGTCGACAAATAAAGAAGAAGCATTTTATGTGATTGAAGTCATAAGTGTTCAGCACCCCACCTGCAGATCTGGATGACTTGCAGCAGCGCAGCATCAGAGCAACATGTGGAAGAATGAACATGTTGAAGGCGGGAAGGTTTATCCAAGTTGTGACCAAAATGACAATGAAAATGAACTTTTCCGTGAAGATAATTTATTGATTTACTGGTTCTCTTGTTTATTTTTCTTGATTAATAAACATACGCATAATCTTAACGCTTATTGTTTGTGTGAATGCTTTGTCTCTGTTTCAGCGGGTACAGGTAATCACCTGACTTGGCGCAAATGGGTTTTGACACTTTTTCAATCAATGGCTGTTGTGCACTCAACCATAACAACAACAACACTGAAACAAATTTACCAAGTGACAAAGGAATATCTTCTCTATCCATAAATGCTAAAAATTCTCTCTGAATCCCACATTTTCTTCAAAAATACTTAATTTAAAAAGTGTAAATTTTTTTCTGACCCGCACTGTATATAACCCTGCTATCGAGGTTCTAATGATTGTAAAATATTCTTGCATATCGAGCAGATAGTTTCCTTATAATCCACGAGTCATTGAACCTATAAATATGACATACAAGGGCGAAAATCTCTCTCCAGGTATATAGGGGGGACAAGAGGGTGGATAATTTGACATGCAAAAAAAAGTTATAAACCCAAATGTCAGGTCATTTCGACCAAATTAAATTAAAAGAAAAAGAGGGGGTCAGTGCCCAATAAGTAAGGCACTAGCGTACCTACGGGGGCAGTCTGACCCCCCTGACGAGCAAGAACCCATGCAAAGGACGTATCCCTGCCCCCCCCCTGACGAGCTTGAAAGACCTTTTTTGCCCCCCCCCCCCATGATGAGCTTGAAGACCTTTATTGTCTCCCCCCCTCCCTCTGACTAGCTTAAAGACCTTTTTTTTTGCTTGTCAATTTTTTTCTGGTAAGAAATCCTTAATTTGTGATTGAAGACCTTTTTTTTTGCTTGTCAAATTTTTGGGCGGACTGTTTTGCCCCCCCCCCCCCCACTGTGGAAAATCCTAGGTACGCCACTGAAGTAAGGTCATCCAAAATCCACGTTTCATTTCGATTTTGAATGGTATTTCTTTCCATCATAAACAACCAAAATTAGTAGGGGGACATTTGATATTGTGTCCTCCCTACTATTTTGGGAAGGGAGGAGGACGCGTCCCACAAGTCCCCTCAGGGATTTCCGCCCATGATGACGTATAAACTATTCAATTCAATTCAAATTTATTTCCACAATTAAAAATATACGTATATACAAATCATTGACATTAAAAGATATATAACACGTGGAGGGGTCAAAGAAAGCATAACTGCTTGTATAAATTGGCCCCTATTCATGAGAAATACATCAATTCTCTATGAGAAAGACATAACCTTGGTTTCGTTTTTTTTTCTCAAATAAAGGGGGTATAAAATGAAACTTTTCGGGAGCTAGACTTTATACCGAGCATGGTGTAGCTCAGCGGTAGAGCGTCCGCCTCATGAACGGGAGGTCGTGAGCTCGAAACCTAAGACTTATACAGATTTGACCTTCTGCCTTCTTGCTAGGCGCTCATCATTTAGATTAGAGAGGGGTGATAAATAAAGATTATTGCAGAACATTATGGTAGAGCAACTTTTTAACTGAAGTGGCTACCCTGGGTAAATAAAATTGCATTATTGTTGTTTTTAAATCATCATTATCATTATTTTTATAATAATATTATTTCCCTTATTATTATCAAGTCCGCATATTTTCCTTGAATCACTTTGGTCCAATAAAAAGCACCAAGTAATTTCGGCTCGGTGAAAAATGGCAGAGGTATAAATGGCAAAGGTAAAAATGGCAAAGGTAAAAATGGCACAGGTAAAAATGACAGAGGTAAAAATGGCAGAGGTAAAAATGGCAGAGGTAAAAATGGCAGAGGTTAAAATGGCAGAGGTAATAATGGCAGAGGTAAAGATGGCAGAGGTAAAAATGACAGAATGGTACCTAAGAAACGCATACATTCGTAATTCCGAAGCTTCGTTATTCCAAAGTTTCGGATATTCCGAAGGTTCGTTATTCCGAAGGTTCGTATTTCCGAAGGTTCGTTAGTCCGAAAACGAAGTGAGGTTCGTAATTCCGAAGGTTCGTTAATCCGAAAACGCCTGTAACCCCTATAGTCTTGACTGTTTACAGGATTGAAAAGAGCATAATTACTGATACAAAACAATAACTCGAGCAATCACATAAATAATCTGGGATAGTAAACACACCATTAAAAGGGAAATTCACCCTGACAAAAGATTTATGTAAAAATAGCAGAAAAAATAACAAAACAATATTGTGAAATGTTTAAGGGAAAAAAATCCATTAAAAGAAAAAAAAGTTATATCAGAATTTTTATTATTTGATTTGTGACGTCATATGCGAGCAGCTTTTCTACATAATCGAATGGTAAGAAATCAATGAAATGTCATTTTCTCAGAAAATTGAAACCGGTTTTTATTGTATCACCAATACAAATTATTTTATACCCGTTCCTAAAACGAAAACAAAAATAATTCGATTACGTTCGAACCATCAAAAATGAAATTTGCTTGCGCTTTCTGATACATAACATAATGGTCCAGCTGCTTGTTTATGACGTCAAAATCCCAAATTTAAAGGTCAAGTCCACCCCAGAAAAATGTTTATTTAAATAAATAGAGAAAAATCAAACTAGCATAACGCTGAAAATTTCATCAAAATTGGATGTAATATAAGAAAATTATGACATTTTAAGTTTTGCCTATTTTTCACAAAACGGTGATATTCACAATTCAGTGCAATACAAATGAGCCAATCGATGATGTCCATCACTCACTATTTAATTTTATTCTTTATTGTTTTAATTAATTATAATATTTCATATTTTTTCACAGATTTGACTTTAAGGACCATGTTGACTGACCCAATGCTAATTCTACATGTTCAGGGATGAATTACTCATTTTTTTCACTTGACAATGGGGAGAAACTTAGAATATATCATATAATAAAATGTAAAGAAATAGTGAGTGGATGACGTCATAAGTCTCCTCATTTATTTGCATACCGACTATGATGCATAAACTTTTTTGTGAAATAAATCGAAACTTTGAAATATAACATTCTTATTTTACATCCGATTTTGATAAAATTTTCAGTGTTACGCTTCTTACATTTTCCCCTTTAATTCAAATAAACTTATTGTTGGGGTGGACTTGTCCACCTTTAGTAATTTACCGGTAAATGTTTTTCCCAAATATATCTCTATGGTTTTTCCTCAAACTTTCACTAAAATTTTGTCCTTTTAGCTATTTTTACAATAATTTTTTTTTCTGAAGGGATCCCCTTTAAAATATGTACTGCACGCACAAATTGTCTATGTAATTTCGTTTATTTACATGAATAAAAGTGGCTATCTTTTGTCCTTAATACATACATGCAATATCCCCCCCCCCCCTCCATTCAACGATTCTATAGCCACACAGAAATGTATGAGTGGGACCAAAGGCTTGCTAGTTTTGTTGATTCACACGCAACAAGTAACACAAACTACTTGCATATTAATCTAGTATAAAAACAAATTCAAATCATGCGGGCGTAATCTCCGGAAAACACTGACATTTTCAGCGGACAAAAAGATTTTTTTATGTCTGGGCGGACGGAAATGCCTGAACGATATCAGGTTTTTTGTCCGTCTTCGCATTTCCGGGCGTTTTCACCGCCAGGGCATAATAACCTGCTACACCGGTCGTTTTCGACAAAGGATGAATAGGGCATTTCGATCAGGTCGTAATACCCTTTTCATAAACCTATCCTCCAATTAGCCGCCAAAGAGTAATGCGGATAATTCAATAAAAATTGCGTTCACAAACTCCGAAAATAAGCCGCATTATTTTTACGAGCGCCCGTCCTGAAAAAGGCGGATAATCGTCATGACAACTGGACACGCCCCCTCCGATGCGGTTGTGTTGGAAAAGGGTGACCTTGTGACCGCACCATGGCAATTATCCGCATTATTTGGAAATGCGTTCATAAACTCAAAATCTTGTCCCGATGCTGCTATTATGCGGATAATAGCAGCATCAAAATAATGCGGATAACTCTGGTCCTCCTCCAATTTTACGACCAAATTATGCTGTTATTAGCCGCATAATTGGGTTTATGAAAGGGGTATTAGTTAGTACAATGTGCTTTCATATAATGATTTCATCGGATGGGTACGGTCGCTGCTACCGTACCCAAGGTGCATTGTAGTCGTTATCTCTAGTGTGACTAGGACACGGAGGTTGCTTTTTTGTGTCATATTATCGCATTAACGAGTAATACATTTGGAGATATTTGCCCTTTATCTAAGCAAGTTCAGACATAAATACTGTCATGAAGCATATCAATATTTTTGTTGATATATCCTCTTTGGTGTCGAATGCTGATCTTTGCATTGGTTGTAAATGTTAATGACAAAACAGAGAGATATCACTGCACATGTAAATTTTTTACCCAAAACATGGAAATTTTGTCATAAATTATCATATTTTCCATATTATATTAACCGGACTGTCCAGAAAACGATTGCAATTTCTAGTATCTAAATCCGTAATCCGAAATACGTATTTATTTTAGATTTTCCCATTGTTTGTGCAAAAAAGTATGAAAATAATTGATTTTCATAAAAAAAATCCAAGATGGCCGACCTCTGGCCTTCCGTTCAGAATATTCGCGGCCAGCCAGCAACACATTACCATGACAACTGATTTCATGCCAACATGATGGGACCATCAAACCTTATTCCTGTATCTGATCAGTTGAATAAACTCTCCAAGTTTCCTCCTAGCAAATACAAAGCCCCGTATTCTGAAGTCGGGTTTCACTTAAACTCAGGTTTAAAGTTGTGGTTCAAGTATGGATAGCCAATTGTTACACAAATCACTAACGGTAGATATATCATATTTCAGCTTATTTGGCTCTCAAATCATTCATAATTGTCTAGGAAGTATAAGTAGATGATTGTCTTCGCCATCGATGAATCAGGAATGAGCAAAGTAAACATAAGAAACACATAATTTAATCAAAATTTTGACACTTTTGGCTTCCCATAATTTTAGCACAGAGTTAGACCATGGCCTAAATTAAACCTGATTCAGAATACGGGCCAGAAAGTCTGGAATGGCAATTGGCCACTGTTAGTATGAGTATGGACCTAGGTCTATTGTACAATATATGAGCATGCATGGACCTAGGTCTATGGTATGAGCAAGTAGAGAAACCAGGGAAGCGGTAGTTTCCATTGAGAAACCTCAAATTTCAGGGTCTCCACAACGCGTAAAAGATAGGAATTTCTATATATGGTGTATGATCAGGGAAATGGGAGTTCTAAACTCCCACTTCGCTGGTATGATGAGGTGTGATATATATAATGCTATGGAACGGACATTTAGGCTGAAAATATTATCTTAACCACGGCACATTAAGTTTGTGCATATTGAATTGAGAACTGGATATTTAATCTCCATGTCACCACCTTCACTAAATCGTACATAACGAACTGCAGATTGAATGTTCCCGTTGTGGATGCGAAAAGTGCCTAATGATTATGACGGATGAAAAGACTAAATGTCGACGGTCATGATAAGATTAAAAGCCCTATTTGTGCATGCTCATTCCATTTGTAGTAGGGTCCATGGTCACAAAAATCATGGATTATATAGATTCAAAATAACATTGGTCTAATAACTTTCAGTTGCAGATCTAGCTTATTGCTAGGGGGGGAATGACAAGTGGGTTTGACCCCAAAACGACGAGCTGCGACGTAAATGCTTCCTACCCCCCCCCCCCGTAGATATACGCCACTGTTCTGCTTGCGCAACTCGTAAACAGTGTATGGGATGTTGGTGTTTGATTCTACAGTCTTTTAAAATCATTTTTAGTGGCCTGACGCGTGGTTTAAACCCCTCCCCTTCTAGATCCGCCATTGACTTCGATCGCTCTGGTTTCGGTTTTGAGGTGTGACTTCTACAAAACTTCCAATTTTAAATAATAACATTGTTTGCACAAAACAAAATGATGCTGGAAAGTTATTTGTCTTTTTTTTTTGGGGGGGGGGGGTCATTTATACTGTAAAAAAGACGAACTTACTCGCCGGATGTAGACTTTTTGTTAAAGTTAGCAGGATGTTAGAGAAATTCTTACAAAAAGGAAATAGTTTTGGAAAAAGGTGAAAACTTTTTTGTAGTTGTTGACGAGTGATCCGACTATGTTTATCGGGTAGTCAAGTCTCCTGATCTGAAGATGACTGGAGTTGTTGTGTTTCTCGTAGCGAGGCAACAAGGGTCGTTCTAATTACTATATCCGGTGTTAGGTACGATGAGTCGTAAAGTGAAGAAAGAAGGATGTGTAACGTGATACCTGGCGAGGGAATCTGTGACGTCCAATTTCAAACATTCGATCCCCATTTTCTTCAACATTTCTTTCTCGTACATGATTAGGTTAGTTCGCATGACAACGGCTCAACTTTTGCCAGACGGACTGCTATTGCTCATTAACATCTGATCAGAAAGTAATGATAATGATATCAATTAAAACAAAACCGAAACAGAAAATATTTTGATAGCTGAATGAACTGCACTCGCCTGTTGGTCATTTAGGACACCCCATTATGAATGATGAATGGAAGACAACAAGTAGACGCCCGGGGTAGAAGGGAGACATCCAACCCAAATAAAAACTTGTTTTATAAGAAAAAGAAAAATCAGAAAAGCTGATAGGTGAAAGTTTGAACAATATTAGACAAACAACTAGAAAGTTATGATTTTTTTAACTTTGTAAATTTTCGGTTATCTCTAGACCCATGGAGACTTCAAATTGGCCGCATATGAGATGTCATAGTGATGTAAGGCAAGGACTACTCTTCCATGTACTCCAATACATATAATGGCTAAAATGTCATTTTCCCAAAAGTTTTATTTCAAATTATATTTTTCTTTCATGAAGACATAAAAACTATCCAACAAGGCGATTGGGTGAATTTCATTTACCACTTTTAAGAACTTTGCGGGCTCAGAACACATTTATGTATGATGGACCGAAGTTATGGAACTCACTTCATAATGATATAACAAATTCAAAATCTTTGAACTCTTTTAAGACTAAATTCAGATTATCTCTATTAAAACCTTATAATATACATTAAGTTTAATTCATCATCTCTGTCAAGTCATCATTATTACTTTAAAGACTATAATTAAAACATAAAATAATTATCCTTTTTTATTATTAAAAAAAAATCTGACACAAGTCCTTCTCAGATGTGCTCATTATTGAACCTCATACGTCATTGTGTCTATCCTCTCCTCTATTTTCTCCTTCTCTCCTGTCCGCTTATCCGCCTTCCTACCGGTTATTTGTTTACGGCATCAATCACATTTTTCGTGCATTATATTCTTTCCAGATTATTTTATATACTTTTTTCTCTTTTTATACACATCATTGAATCCAGTTTGCTTGAGTCCAAGACGGCATGTGTTCTATCTACGTACAGCAGCACCCATCCATCTTCTCAGGGCATTCTCCCCTTTTTTCTTTTCTTTTTCGGGGGGGGGGGGGTGGGGTGGGAAAGGGTGGATATATTTTAGGACAGGTTGTTTTGTCCTTTATCAAACTATATATTTTTGATAACTTTGTATTTATTTTGTGAGTATTTCCCTCTCATTTATTTATTTTTTTCTCATTTGATTATCTGTATTTATACTCTGTTATTTTGTTATTTGTTGTTTTATCTATTTTTTGAGGGGCCCACATTGTACAAGCATTGCTTTTTAGTTGGTCCCTCCATTTCCATCTTAATTTAATTTCTATTGAAAAATAGTATACATATATAAAACCTACAATGTGTTGCCCAAATTGTCTAATTGTTTTTTTCACAACATATGTATCATTATTTTTTTTGCAACGGATACAAATGTTTATGTTTATATATGGTTTACAATTTGTTTTTGTTTGATGGAAGTGAAATAAATACATTTGAATTTGAAAATATACCTGGGTTGTTTTTAGATTACTGTCCCAGGGTAATGGGTACATAGGAGAAAACCACAAATCCCTGATAATAGAGTACATGGCCTATGGGAAAGTTGTCCTTGCTCCTTGTCATAATTTGCTCACCCAGTTTTGCCAAATTGAAATCTACATAGTATTAGTGATCTCAATTTTAAAGCAGCTATAAGTTTCTTGTCCGATTCCTTTTAACTCTTACCAATCTATTTATTTTATTTTTCTCCTCATGTGTTGGCTCAGTTGGTAGAGCGTCCGTCTCACAACCGGGAGGTCGGGGGTTCAAACCCGGCCGCGTCAGACCAAAAGACGTTAAAAGATGGGAGTTGCTGCTACCCTGTTTGGCGTTCAACAATTAAAGGGATAGAGCCTCGTCGATCTGGCGCTGCACGGTGGCTGCCGGGCCCACGATCAATCGGGCAAAGCAATTTTTCGGAGTATTTCACTTCATGTCTATTTCGAACAATAAATTATGGATTTTCATTTTTCATTTTTTCATTTTCACGTCGCATGGATAAATAAGCAACGAGTCGTGTATCTCAATGATTTCTGTGTAACATTACAATCTTGTTTTATTTTCGCACATGCGGAATTATGGGGGGGGGGGGAACGATATGTTTGCCTCCCAATATTTTCATTGGTGGAGCGATCGCCCCCCGGCCCCCCCCCCCCCCCCAAGATCGACGCCTCTGACTGTAGGATCAGAACAATTCTGACGTTGTCAGAGAAAACGGATTGATTTATACTAACACTTTAGGATGTCAGATTCTTACTATGCTTTATTAAAGGACAAGTTCACCTCGACGAAAAGTTGATTTGAATAAAAAGAGAAATTTCCAATGCGTATAGCACTGAAAATTTCATCAAAATTTGATACTTTATGACATTGTAATAAAGAAAGTTATGAAGTTTAGCTTATTTACACATAATAATTATATGCACATCCAGGTCGGTATGCAAATGAGGGAACTGATGACATCACTCACTCACTTCCTTTTGTATTTTATTATATGAAATATTCTAATTTTCTCCTCATTGTCCTCTGAAACAAAATTTTATTTCTCCCTGAACATGTGGAATTACCAATTATGTAGTTCAGATAATTTTGACCTTATTTTCAAATGTGGAAAAAATGAAATATTGTATAATTCACACAATAGATAACAAATGGTTTAGTGAAATACATGATCGATTCTTTCATTTGCATGTGAATAAATTGTGCATATAACTAAACTCCTCAAAAAAGTTTGGAAATCTGACTTTGATCGATGATAAGATGATACCCTACATGATATGATTATGGTTCACATGGAGGTGCAGTGCCTTGAAATGTGGGGCAAGGTCAAAATTACAAAGTTGCAAAATGGCACAGTATTGTTCCGAGGTGATGAGTGAGTTTCTCAGCGGTTTTATTTTTACTTTGACCGATAATTCCTCAACGGTTTTAGTGAATATTAATGTGTAATTAATATCATTGAATAGATCATTTTATTTTCTTTGAAATGATAGCCTATATGATATGATTATCATTCACATGGAGGTGCAGTGCCTTGAAATGTGGGGCAAGGTCAAAATTACAAAGTTGCAAAATGACGCAATATTGACAGTCACTGTTCTTTTTTCCCGTGGTGATGAGTGAGTTTTTTCAGTAATTGTTTTCATGCACCTTAACATCAACATTAACATGGTATCGAACACACCTCTGCACAAGCAAAAACATAACAAACAAACATGCATGGGTATTTCAAACAACGACACAAACCATGTTATCTCACAGAACCATCACTACAGAAGTAGTTTTGCAGCTTTTCAATTCAGACCTCATCCAACACATTTGAATCTTGCTCTTTTTGTGATGACATGATCATAACAAGCATGGTATCATTTTAAAGAGAATTAAATTATCTTTCGAATGGTGTAAATGTGCATTGTTTAAAGTTGGGAGTAGGAAGAAATTAATGGCCAAACACAGATTTCCAAACTTTTTTTTGAGAGGTTTTATTTTGTGAAAAATAAGCGAAACTTTAAAATGTCATAACTTTCTTATTTTACATCCGATTTTTGATGAAATTTCCAGCATTATGCTTGTCTGATTTTTCTTTGTTGATTCAAATTAACATTTTTCTGAGATGGGTAGGCATTTTATACCACTTCTGCAGCTTCCTTAAGAGGAATTATTTCAAATTTTTAATTCAAATACATAAAAAATTTCAGACATATTACGAAAAAAAATCCTCTGGTATCACCTGTCAACAAGGAAAGCTAAAATGCCATGGATTACGAATACGATTCTACGATCCATGCATACATACCCGAAATAAGCTATACAAAGAATTCCTAAAGAACCATTTCATTGTAAAAAAATCAAATTTAAGCTGCTCGCATTTTTTTTTCATTTCGTGAAACTCATTAGAGTTAAATCAAATAGGAAAACCACATGGAAGATTATTAATGATTTAATAGGCAAAAAATAATTTTAAAAAATTACCTAAGGATAATTTCACAGTTCATGATGTTGCAATAAATTCAGAAGATGTACAGTAGCTATACCTTCAATTCATTTTTTTTAAGGACCCTCATTGACAAATCAACTTTACAGACTTTACAAATTAAAATTCTTCATTTCTTCATACACCCACCAATTTTTCGTCATTCTTTAAACCCACAAATTTTAAAGAAATATTTGAAATATCAAAACATCTCAAATCTAGCAAATCTCAAGGGCACGATAGAATAAGCACTTTCCTTCTATATTGCATCTCCTTTGAGGCACAGTTTTAATCTATCGATCAGAACCGGCCATTGTCCTGATTCCCTAAACATTGCTGAGGTAAATCCTCTCAAAAAGACAATCACATGAAATAACTATACTTACAGGCCTACACCTATTCTTCCCAGCATATCTGAAACATTAAAAAAAAATATTTACAGCAGATTCTCCTCGTTCCTAGATGATTTTCATTTTCTAAATTCAAACCAATATGGATTCAGGACAGGACATTCAACAGACCAGGCTTTAGTACATATATACGATATAATTACAAATGCAATGGCAAATAAAAAACATATAATAGCAGTATTCATTACATGGATATAAGCAAAGCCTTTGATACTCTCGGCCACCAAATGTTACTTTAAAACTTGAAAATTATGGAGTTAGAGGAATTGCGTTATCATGGTTTGAGAGTTATTTATCAGATAGAAAACAATATGTAATTCACAGTAATATTCTTCTAACATTCAATCAATAAAATGTGGAGAACTGCTCGGAATGGTTTATTTTTCATTTCTTATTGAACTGTCCAAATGTTTGATCTAGCGATTAGCGCTTGCAACATCTCGCGCGGGATGTCATTCTAGCAATATGGTCTAATTATTCCCATCATTGACCAATATGATAATAATAATAATAACAATAATGATAATAAATCACTTCAAAAGGCTTCGCTCAACTTAATCATTACAAAACATACAACGACAAACAGATTATAATCTTATGGTAAAAATATCACCCAAAAGGCCCATTTTGATACATAAGTGTCCCTTTTTGGCTTTGCCCCCCCCCCCTCCCAAGGAAAATACGTTCGGCCGCGCCCCTGCCTTCCCATTCTCTTAACAATGAAAAATGAAACGGTGCTTCAACCCCCCCCCCCCTCCACCCTTTCGGTATTCCCGTCTTCGTCACAGATTATTTCATTTTTTTTATTAATGAACCTTATTTCATTTTCTGACATACGAACCTTATTTCGTTTTCGGACTAACGAACCTTTGGAACAACGATCCTTATTTCGTTTTTGGTCTAACGAACCTTATTTCGTTTTCGAACGAACGAACCTTCGGAATAACGAACCTTCGGAACAACGATCCTTATTTCGTTTTTGGACTAACGAACCTTATTTCGTTTTCGGACGAACGAACCTTCTGAATAACGATCACTATTTTGTTTTCGGATTAACGAACCTTCGGAATGACGCCACAAATGTCCGGATAAACGAACCTTTTTTCGGATTAACGAACATCGAGGTATAGGAAATTTACGTGTTTCGGAATTACGAACCTTCGGAATAGAGAACATTCGGAATTACGAAGTAAAACCAAGTACATATACTGCTTTCACTTCCATTGTACACAATATTAGCACCGTCTTACTAGATTTCGATAAAAATGCACACTTTCCAGTGCTGTTATTGTATGATTAATTTCAATGAGATCGTTTACATGGTTTATATACTGCAAAAGTCATTTAAATGCAAACGTGAACCGCTCTTATAGATTTCAAAGTATTATGAGTAAACCTTGTCACAGTTATTTTATGCTGGTTTGCTGTCTTAAGATGGCTTTTCATCATGAAAATTTATGATCAATTATTGAAAATACTGAAGGGATTTTTTTTGTTGTTCATTGGTCCAGCTTTTTAAAACGATTTTGCTTACAAACTTTTGCGGTATGGATTACACTTAAAAAACACTCTTACGTGTTTTCATGATTACCGATTGGTTTCATACGTACAGCTTTGACTTTGACAACGTTCTTTTTGTATGGTAATGAGGTAAATAAAAACATTGAATAACTCTTAAAAATGAGCTCCATCATCATAACACATAAAAACTAACACTGCTTCTGGCGATGCCTGAACACCTGTAGATCACAAATTGAATAATTGCACGAATCAATCAATGTTCCGGAAACTTTGTCAATTTCAAGATTTTTATGATTGATTGATGTCCTGAGGTAAAGAAAAAATGGCGCATTTGATTTATATGATACGAAAAGCTTTTTAAAACAATAAGTTTTCATTTAAAATAAATTAATAATGATTTAAAATAATGAAGAAAAAAAATTACCAATAACTACTGTCATGAAAGTCATTACTATTTCAATTATAATAATGCTAGTATTTATGATGATAACCCTATTTGGACTAACAATTGTTAACGGTGTACATACTATTCTCAAACTCAGACCTGCTCACATGTAAGGAAGGGTATAGGCCTTTTGGCCTTTTCTGACAATGCAAATATTAACTGGTAATCTCTTTATTTCTTTACTGTATGATGTGCCCTAAAGATTTATAGAATAAACTATTACAAAAAGAAAAGAAAATCACCAATAGTGATGAATGTGCATTTCAAAACAGGCTTCAGTTCAATCAGTTTGAGTTCAGATCCAACAGAAGGAACATTTAAAGGACAAGTCCACCCCAACAAAAAGTTGATTTGAATTAAAAAAGAAAAATCCAACAAACATAACACTAAAAATTTAATCAAAATGGGATGTAAAATAAGAAAGTTATGACATTTTAAAATGATTGATTGATTTCACAAAACAGTTATATGCACATCCTGTTGGGTATGCAAATGAGGACACTGATGACGTTGTCCACTCGCGATTTCTTCTGTATTTTATTACATGAAATAGGGAATATCCTATTTTTCTCCTCCTTGTCAATTGAAACAACGATTAGTTCCTCCCTGAACATGTGGAATGAGCATTGTTTAATACTATATGATTCAGTCAAGTTGGTCCTTACTGTCAAATCTATAAAAAATGAAATATTGTATGATTCAAACAATAAAAAAAAGTGGTGAGGGACATCATCGACTGTCTCATTTGAGTTGTACATCACTGTTTTGTGAAAAATAAGCAAAATTTTGAAATGTCATAACTTTCTTATTTTACATACGATTTTGATGAAATTTTTTATTTATTCAAACCAACATTTTTGTGGGTGGGCTTGACCCTTAACTAGGCCCCTGTTGACCATGCCTGTATACATGCGTAGGGTTTGAAGCCGGCTCCGACAGCGGCTTTGGAGCCGCCTTCACGCCTGCCATACTTGAAATCATTTACCCCATGTTCAACATGGTCCGAGGATTGCATTCTACGGGACACCTGATTTTCATGTTACATTTTATTGTTCTTTTAAGCTATAACTACTGTTCGATATTCACAGTTCACCGGCCTGAGTCCACTTAGGGGTGTTATATACATATTAGTAGGTGGACTCAGTCTGAGCCTGCGTCAGTCCAGCTTAAAAAAAAGGGGGGGGGGTATTACACAATAATCCACCTCCGACGCCATATACTCAGTCAATTTCAACGTAATATGTGTATAATCATCGTTTGAAAAAATCCGCCATTATCTGCCTATAAGGGCAAACCGTAGGAGGGCATTACTGGTTCCACCGCCCCTTCATCCTGATATGATCCGTGGCCTGAGATTTACACTTTCCCCTTTTATATTCTAAGCCTGACCATGCATTGAATCCCAATACTAATTTTACATGCATTACACCACTAAGACAACATTAGCGTGTGCGTTGGTTTGGGAAAAAGATATTGTTGGGACAATACCACTGCAAAGTGGTTTGTAATTCAGTTAGTTTGAATACAGAGTAATCATCATGAATATTGCGACATCAAACTCAGCCCCTGGAAGATGAATACCTTTTTGTCATTTCTGTGATATAACCATTGTCATTGGATCAGCGTTGATTACACAACAAAGCTCATGATATTATAGTTAAATTAAATGTAATTACTTTCCTCACTTTTATGGGAAGACTTATTTAATCACGACTTCATTTTACCAAAAGGTTAGATATGCCATGTACATTCGAAGAAACTTTAAATATATATATATATATATATATATATAATTGTTTGGCATGTTTACTTTATTAAATACTGCATTATGATATAGCCATGGGAGTGAATCAGTTATAGTTGGTGCATTATCACTGATGAATTTCGTCTGAGCCAATCAGACGGAAGGATTTCTGTAGCTTGTAACAGCTGTCGATGACAATCATTTTGTTTCATGAAATAATGCCATGGATCATCAATATGGACAGGAGCAGGAACAAGATACAGACAGAAAAATACATAATATGACCATATAAGGAAAACCTTACGGAGAGGAATGTTAGATAGTGGGAATCCATTATATTTTCCAACATTAGCTGAATAAGATTTTTCCTACGATGTGTATTACACAAGAGAAAATGGAATTGCTTTTATACTCTGAGACAAAATCATCACAAGTATGATATATCTCATACATGAAACTGACCTTTCTTAAATTGATTTTTATACCCACTGAAGGAACCCAAATTAAATAACTAAACTATTGTGTGTATGGAAAATATGGTACAAAGACCTTCCCCTTTCTTAATTGAGTAATGAAGCACGGGCATCCATCTGTGGGATCAGCATTTTCCATTACATTGTCATGATTATTCTTTTCTTCTTAGTATACTTCGAGAAATATTTCTTATTTTTCTTCTGACTCAGATTGAATCTACGTAAGTGGGTTTTTATGAAGAACTATACGTAATAATAATGAACCTGATGAACGACATACGTCGTCTTATCCGCTCCCGAATTGTTTACAGTAACTAATGTTGTGTTCCTGGAATGGGTCTTTCCGTTTATCATGTTAGGCACTGAGGAACAGATGGGTTAAATTGAATTGTTATAGGGAGGTATATTGTGGTGTGTTACTGATTGATCGATATACAAGGTACTTTCTCCTTCGGGTACCGATTGACCCCTTTAATACAGTGAAATTCCGAAGGAATTTGAATAGAGCGACTGGCTTCCAGCTCGCGCCATCCCCCATCATGTCCATGCCACTACAAACTCTCTATTGCCTGAGGTAAAATGGGAGTCAGGTGCGCCCTATAATACATCTGGAGGATGCGGTGTTATTACGATGAAGACCGGTAGAGATTTGGTCTTGGATCCGCATCACCTGGAAGTCGAGAACAAACTGGAAAATGAGAGCTAGGATCATTTGGAGGTAGGCCCAGCTAGGAAGAGAGAGAGAGAGAATGAAAGCGAGGAAGGGGAGGTAGATGGAGACATGGAAGACTATATGTGCATGTATAACTTATCGTTGTGAAGGATTTTGAGTGTACCTGTTTGTGAGTGTGCAAGAACAATGTAGGTCTATTTTGTGAATAAGAGATGTTTCCCTTATAATATTCCGCTTCTATATAGGCCCTATTACATCAGAACGAAGTCTCTATAAGGGTTTTACATGTATGTTATTACCACGGTCATCAGATCCTACCATACCCACATACAATGTATGTACCTTCTCCACTCCCTAGGGAGCATTCCAACAAGAGTACCATGCTAGGCATACTACATAGGCTTTCACGTCCTACCGGATACCCATTTAACACCTGAGTGGAGAGTGGCAAATTGTGGATTGACGCATTGCCAAAGAACGCTATAGGCCATGGTGGGATCCGGGGGTGGGATTCGAACTTACCCCCTCTGATTATAAAGTCAGAACCGCTACACCACAACACTTCTCTTAGTAAGAGTATGTAAGAATAATCACCTCTATTATCTACCTCAGTAAGGTAAACCACTTCTGTAAGGGAAATAAGGGTCTTTCTACGTATGCCAATCAATGACCACTTTCGTCCCGATAACATGTCACCAATTTCTAGATCGTTGTAGAGTTTTTAAGGCACTATATAGAGGTAGGAAATGTTACTGAAAGCATATTTTTCCGCCTTGTTTTCGAATATTCTTTTCTGTTTCCCGTCTGTAATGCTCTGATCTGCATGATTCTTCGCGTTGTTGACTTCCCATCTAAATCAGCTTCACAGCCCCGTCTCCTATTATGTTCTCCGTTTATTCCGATTTACTGTCAAACCACTTTTAGCAGATTGGAAATTCTCATCGATAGATGGGTGATCGTTTTTACGTCGTCTGCTGAGAAATCTGAAGACGAGAGCTCGTCTAGTTTTACATTTCAGACCCATTTAAATATCAAAGTTCAAGTTCCTGATCATTGTCTACTAAGCTGTGCTCTGATTTCAATCTGTTTAAAGATAGTGTCATAAAAATTAATGAAGGCTTGATTATCATTATTGAAAATTAGAAGAGTAGAGGGTACATTACCGAACTCCCCCTTCAATTAAAACAAATATGTTTAGAAATATAGATGTCCTTATAAATACTGTTGTGAAATAGGTGTTGTGTCACAGTGGTGTCATTTCGAACCGTTTGTGAACCATAAATAAATAGGGTTCGAATCTTAGTAGTGCCCTATGTCTGCTAAAAAACCAGGTCATACTTGACCCAGGCATGGAAGGTGATGTTCATGCGAGAACGCATTCTTCTCCCCTTCTCCTCCTCCTCTCCTTCTTCTCATTGTTCTTCTTCTTCTTCTCATTCTTCTTCTTCTACATACCTTTCTCATTTTTTCTTTATCTCTTTCTTATACGTATTCTTTTTGGCTTTGGTATTGATTGATTATAAATTAGATGAAAATTGAGTATTAAAATAAATCCGAAATAGTTTTCTTACATACATATTCATAAACTTATAACAAGTGTGAACCCCCCAAAACCAATGAAATAAATAATTCCACTCTTTCAGAACTATCTCTCCTTTACCATCATAGATGCATCATTGAGGTTGAAAGCATGGACGGAAATCCCAGGGGGACAGTGGGACACCCCCGCCCCCACAATTTGTGGTCTGTTAAATGATGGAAAATCAAAATCAATTCAAAATCGTAATAACACATGTATCGTTGAATTTTGAAATATCGATATATCTTTGTAAAGAACTTGGGTGGGAAGAAAACGTATCGGTACGACAAGTGTCGAACTCGAGTCTCATCTATTGACTAGCGCTAGCAACTAAATTGATGTCTGCATAGAGCTGAAACCAATGCACAGCAGGGGCGGATCCAGCTTTCGCCAATAGGGGGGGGGGGCAAAAAATATTTTCATCAACATTTTTCTCGATTGGCCGCTATAATCTGATTTTTTTTTTTTTGGGGGGGGGGTTCAGGGGGTAGTCCTAACTAAGTTCTGAAGTCTTAAGTATATGTTAGTTTTTATTGTTATAAACAACATAAGGTATCTCACGTGGTCTTAATATATAATGCGAGCGCGAAGGGCGAGCTAAAATTCTTTGATATTTTATGTCCTTAGAATTGAAGATTCTGAGCAGTTTTTATAATCATGAACAAAGATAAGTATCCAACTAAACAATGCGAGCGCGAAGCGCGAGCCGAAATTTTATTGTAGTAACGTGAAAAGGGACTCAATTTGGACTGTTTTTTGTGATAATGATGAGGTACAAGTATCACCAATTAAAAAATGAGAGTGCAAAGCACGAGCTCAAAATTTGTGATATTCCGACCTGAAAACTGGACAGTCTAAGCGCGTTTTTATTTAAATAAACAAGCTGTGTGACTCAAACAATTAAATGCGAGCGCGAAGCACGAGCTTAATTCTTTAATATACTGACATAATAAAGAAGCATTTTGACAAATTTTGGAAAGAATTTCCAAACAGGATAGGTATCTCACAAATCAAACAATGCGAGCGCGCAGTGCGAGCTGAAAATTTTGATATAACAAGTGTGTAAATCAAACAAAATAATGAAAGCTTGATGTGCGAGCCAAAATATTGTGTGCAAATTAATTTCAGAACTGGATATATGAAGTGTCATTTAATCCTCTTAAATGGGATTCATTACACAGGCAATGCGAACGCGAAGCGCGAGCGAAAATTTTTATACAAAGTCTATTTTTTAAATTCTTTCCTTCATTTTTTTCTTGTTTCCTTTCGGGGACGGGCCGGTCGTTACGAGGCTGTAAACTGCACATCGTGGGTATAATAACTCTTTCTTACTTTTCTTTCTGTTTTTCGTAGTTACTATTAAAATAAAGAGTACACTTTTTTCTGCAGGTTGTCAAAAAATAGGGGGGGGGGCCGGGGCCGACTCGGCCCCCTCCTGGATCCGCGCCTGGCACATATCACGACGACACAAAATGGAACAAAGTTAGAAGTTCGGACCAATGGGTCGGACATTACTCCCTTTAGGGTAGAACCTTGTATATTGTTTAAACTTAGATTTTGCATCATTTTGTTTGTTTATGTTTTTTCCTGAATGCATATAAAATGCATAAAACGTATTTTTAAATTCATCGAAAATCTAACCTCAAAGGAGGATAGATTTTCGCTAATGGTTGAAAGGTTGAAATCATGAATATGATACATCGACGTCTAGCCTCGTCTTTTGCAAGCACCAAAATATTCTGATTCATCTTAAAACTCCATGAAATTAGTCATACACACTTTCTTAAAGTCTAGGCAACTTCTCAAGTGGGGTACGCTACACACGCTTATTCGGATATCGACAATGTGCCTCCGGCTAATCGACCCAGAAAAACCTTCCGTGAAGACATATTTGGGCCTTCGGTAAAAAGTATGAAATGTTGCAATGAAGTCGAGCAAAATAAAGGAAATGTTGCTTGATTCCCAAGACGATACACTCATATTTTTAAAATCGAATTTGACTGGAAAGGCAAAACTCAAGTGCTCTACAATATGGCTTCACAAGAGAGAAAGAGGGGAGGGGTTTCCGTTCGCGGATGACGCCCTCATCTACAAATTTCTGAAGGCGAATGCATGAGACACTAAACAAAAGAAAAAGAAGAAACAAACTTGTACAAATAAGTGCCCCTGAGACAATTTGGTAATATAATAAAAATAAGATTGCATATATAAAATTATTGACCATTGTACATTGCTTATAGAAAATAAAGTAAAAACATCAGTTTAAAAAGGAGGGCTACGAAAAGAAATAATATATGATAAAAAAACGACGAGAAAATAAGCATGAAGGAGAAGAACATAAAAAAATGGAATATATACAGTGCGTCCCAGAAAAAAACGAAACCGAGTTTAAGTGATGATTTATCATAACTTAATCACAAATACAATAGACAAATAACCTATAGCAATGTAAAGCCTAGAATCTCCTTTTTCATCATGTTCATCTGATATCTCTTACATTGATCCCCATTCACGCATGAGTGAGCAAAAATCATTTGAAGAAAGGTTACCAAAAACTTATTTGGCGGGGGTATCTGAATTCCAAAAATAAAACCACGTGCCTAAAAAGTTCAATATCTGCTCTTTTTTGATACCTTAGTCACAAAAAATGGTCAAGAAGTAAAAAAAATTATGTTCCCTCGAAACAATGCTTGTATTTCCATAATTTCATGAAATAAACGTGTTCTCACCGGTTTCCCACAGAAGCTATCGCACGGTTAACAAAATACTTAACGCATGGCTAATCGTCAACAAAACGGAGTGTCGAGTGAGTTTGAACGCTTGCCTGTAAGACCTCTTCATTTTATGAAATTGTTGAAATTCAAGCCTTATTTCAAATAGCCCAAACTTTGTTATTTCTTAACCATTTTCTGTAATAGAGGTATCAAATTAAAGAGCAGATATTGAACTTTTTAAAAATGTGGTTTTCTTTTTGAAAACCCAGATACAGCCCGCCAAATGACTTTTTGGTATCCTCTCTTCAAATTGTTTTTGCTCACTCATGCGTGAATGAGAAATAATCTTAGTAATTTCAGATGAAAGAAGAGATTCTAAGCTTTACAATGGTTGGTCATTTGTCTATTGTATTTGTGATTAAGTTATGATAAATCATCGATAAATCTCGGTTTCATGTTTTGTGGTCGCAATATAATATTTGATAAGTGAGATACGTATAATGTTAATGATTACACAGCCACAAAAGGTGCATTATGTATTTACATAGTATGTCTAAAAAAATCAGCAAGCGCTTGGTGCAAGAATTAGATGGCTAATGTAAAATTTCATGAATTCGTAAAATGTCCCTGTTTGGGGTCAATATATTGCCTTGTTAGTGAGACTGGTACGTAATATCATGATAACAACAGTTTGCTTATAATGTCCCTTTTTAGGTCTGAATATAAAAAAATTTTCAGCTCATGCTTCGCGTTATTTGATCAGTGAGATACATATTTTAATTGCACGGTCCTAAAAATGTCTCTATTAGGTCAATATACCTGGCTATTGAGCGCGCTTCGCGCGCCTACTAAAGTAGCTCAAACTTTGTTGCTGTTGCCCCCCCCCCTATTGCCGTGACCCTCGGACTCTGTTGATGTGTGCATTATTTCGTCTATTAAAAATCAATTGAAATCGGTCGCTTTTCTTGCTGGTTCATCTTTCGTGTAGGAATTCTTGCCCCCAGTATGTTTTGCGTTCTACCATGGTCTTTGTACATGTTGACTGTAGGCCTTATATGAATTAAAAGCAACGCAGAGAACGAGAATATCGACATACGCATTTTTCAGTTGTCACATTGAAAATGCATTTATTTTATTTTCCTCAGCAAAGCTTGCTTATTTTATCTAAGTCTCACTCCACAGCCAGGTTGCTAAGAGACAAGGAGTAGATATTATCCAAGAGTGAGTAGATGATGAGAGAACTGTGTGTGAGATTTCTTTTGCTAGAATTGAATTGAGATAATTTGCATATCTATTGTGTGTTGTGTCCAGGGTGGTAGAGTTGTCATGGTTGTATAGGTCCCTTTTTGTGAGCTTAGTGAGCCTTTCTTTTTAACAGCTGCTTAAGATACTTTTGGGCAAATTGTAATATTGGGAGAAGACCCCAGTAGCCTTCCACTAGTTTTCTGGCATTGCATCTTGGAGACTTTGTGTAACACACACCTATGCAATTTTGGGGCAGTCGCCATTTTAGCTGCCATCTTGATAATTTTTTATTTCAACTTTAAACATAAAAACAGCCTTTCTTGTTTGATATTGGCTGGAACTTTTAGATACCTGTATGAGGTCAGATTTAGCTGAATTTATGCTGTTATTTTTAATTATATATATTTTTATTATGCCTGTTTTGAAGAAGCCATCGATGGTACTAAGATCAGGATATATTCCAAGACCGGATAATTTCCAGGATCGGGACATTTCCCAAGACCGGGTCGCTTTGGAGACTGGTGTATTGTTTTAAGCTGAACATTAAATAGTGCCGACTCTTGAGGTTTTCGGTCAACATGTCACCTGATAGATAAGTTGTGAATAGCAGTGAGAGAGAAAGCAGGAGACTTTTTGTTAAATTTGAACGAGCTTTCTAAATACCAGAAAGTCTTGCAAATTGACATTTCAAAATTAGACATTGATTATGAAGATGACTGAACATGAACAGTTTGATAGTGAGAAGAGTTTATTCTAATTTGGATCCTTGTAAGACGTGATGTCGATTAACAGTGAGAAGAGTTTATTTGAATTTGAATCCTTGTAAGATATGATGTCGATTAACAGAGTTTTGAGATAGAATTTAGGTGTATAATTTTTTTTGAAGCTCAAGTTCAGGAGTTAGAAGGATTTTGAAATGTAATCACAAAAATGTTATAAGAGATACAAAGTGGTGAGCATAGAATTCTATGAAGGTGGATTAATGCAGGATCCTTTCATATGAATTTTTGGTAGTCGTTATTGTGAAAAGAAAATGAAATAAAGTTAAAGGTTTAATTGATATTTTTGAGGTAATTTTGCAGGTGAAAATGTAATACACTGGACGTTGAAGTTGATCATTAGATCAGTGCAGGATCTTTTCAGTTATATTGGAGTTAGAGACAGATCGAGAGTTGAATATTATAGCTTGGATCAATGCAGGATCTTCTGATTGTAAACTTGTGAATCAGAGTTCTTTTCAGAATACTTATCATTTAGAGGTGTTAGTTTTATTTCCCTTTTAAACTTCATACGTTGGACAATATTGAACTTCGAAGAGATATATGTTAATATTGGAGTTTTGTATACTGAAATAAATTGTAAATTGTGATTTGGTATACATTGAGTTTTACTTGAATTTTATTTGGAGTCCGCACATGTGACATCAGTCATCCTCGGTAATTCTTCCGATCAAACGGATGGAAGAGAAATTGTACATAACTCAATAAACTCAATGTGCTATGTGCAAGTTTCAAAACTTATTTTTAATTACTGATTTATTTGTTTTAATCATGAAAACCCCTTAATACATATTTCTACGAGGTCAGGTAAAGGTGAATGTTGGAGAATGTATAGTAGGCATGCCTTAAAATTAATTTACTCTCCAGAGACGACATTTGGAGTAAACATGTTAAAGTGATATTTAAGCATATAGTAGAGTAATGGGGGTAGGGGAGTTCCTTATTACCCTAATTTGATAAGCTCGTTATGATCTATCCTTATCTTCCTTGCGCATTACGATTCTTCATTTTGGCTTCATTTATGTTTGGAGATGCCCACTTGTGCAGTAATTTGTGAGTATATCCTCCCCTAATTCCTGATCTAATTTTCATGACATTTTCACTTTTATCCTTTAGGTAGCAGAGTGTATCATCTTTTACAAAGCCATGTCTTAAAGGACAAGTCCACCCCAACAAAAACTTGATTTGAATAAAAAGAGAAAAACCCAACAAGCATAACACTGAAAAAATCGAATGAAAATAAGAAAGTTATGTCATTTTAAAGTTTCGCTTCATTTCACAAAACAGTTATATGCACATCTCGGTCGGTATGCAAATGAGGAACTGATGACATCACTCACTATTTCTTTTGTATTGCATTATATGAAATATGAAATATTTTTATTTTCTTGTCATTGTCATGTGAAATAAAGTTCCATTCTTCCCTGAACAAGTGGAATTCAATTATTTTAACATTTTGTGCTTCAGGCAAGGAGGTCCTAATCGTCAAATTTGTAAAAATTGAAATATTGTTTAATTCAAACAATAAAAAACAAAAGAAATAGTGAGTGAGTGACATCATCGACTCTCTCATTTGAATGTAACTGGCTCGAAACTTTGAATGTCATAACTTTCTTATTTTACATCCGATTTTTATGAAATTTTCAGCATTGTGCTTGTCTGATTTTTCTCTATTGATTCAAATCAATTTTTTCTGAGGTGGACTTGACCTTTAATAAACAGGGGAAACATGATCTAATATCAGTTTGCTTTATTGTCAAGAGCATGTTTTATAGTTAAAAAACATAATAATGATTGTAATTGCTATCGAAACCTAACAATGTCCTAATAGCGAAAACAAATGCAAGACTAATTTGATCGCCACAGTGTGATTCTCATGTAAAATATAATCCATGAGGAAAATGAAATTAGATACATTTCTTGTCACAGAATAACCTCTTAAAAGGATGGTCCGGGCTGAAAGTTGTGATAGCTTAATAAGTAGAGGAGAAATCACTGAGCAAAATGCTGAAAAAATTCATCAAAATCGGATAACAAATAACAAAATATTGCTAAATTTTAAAATTTAGCAATATTTTGTGAAAACAGTCGTCATGAATATTCATTAGGTGGGCTTATGATCTCACATCCCGACTTGTTCTTTTGAATTTTATTATATCAAATTAGGTTTATTCAAAAAATTCTCCAAGAACTAGAAAAATTGGATTGATTTTTTTTTTGACAACTGATTTAGTGCATTAGATATTTATTGCTGCAACTTATTTCATTAAAAGGGAGACATATTATTCACACAAGTATGAATAAATGATGATTTTATGTAACAACATAAGAAAACGAAAAGTAGGGATGTGTCATCATCAGCCCACCTAATGAATATCCGTGAAGACATTCCCATAACTGTTTTGCCGGAATAATGCAAATCTTTGAAATTCAATAACTTTTTTTATCCGATTCTGATCACATTTTCAGCATTTTGCTCTGTGAATTTGACTCTACTTAATGAGATATAAATATATTTAGCCTGGACCATCACTTTAAGGCGCGTATAATGGAACAAGTATTACAATTTTAAGCACTCTTTCCTTTGTTTTTTAAGGCAATGACATACTTTGTATTTCGTATGCTCCAGTCGAAAGTTCATATACACCTTTAAAAAAACCCTGATTTTACGGACAAAAAAGAAGATTTGCAGAGAGTTATTAGAGAATCATTAAATTTGTAAATTCATAAAACATGAATTTTTCTGCAATTTAACAGAACAGGTCTGTTTAAAAAGGGGAAAATGTTTTTTATTCAAAGGAAATTTGTAAGATTCAAGAACCAAATACCGATTTCATGTAAGATTACAGGTGTTCTCGGGACTCTGCTGCAGGAACTTCTTTTATTTTAAAGGACAAGTCCACCCCAACAAAAAGTTGATTTGAGTAAAAAGAGAAAAATCAAACAAGCACAACACTGAAAATTTCATCAAAATCGGATGTAAAATAAGAAAGTTATGACATTTTAAAGTTTCGCTTAATTTCACAAAGCAGTTATATGCACATCCTGTCCGGTATGCAAATGAGGGGACTAATGACATCACCAACTCACTATTTCTTTTGTATTTTATTATATGAAATATGAAATATTTCCATTTTCTCCTTATTTTCATAAGGTTTCATTTTTCCATGAACATGTGTAATTACGGGGGAATTACCATTTTTTGAACATATTGTGGTCCAACCAAGAGGGACCTTTCTGTCAAATCTGTGAAAGTTGAAATATTGTATAATTCAAACAATGAAAAACAAAAGAAATAGTGAGTGAGTGACATCATCAACTATCTCATTTGCATATTACTGAGTTGTGCATATCACTGTTTTGTGAAAAATAAGCAAAACTTTAAAATGTCATAACTTTCTTATTTTACATCCGATTTCAATGAAGTTTTCAGTGTTATGCTTGTTTAATTTATATCTATTGATTCAAATCAACATTTTTCTGGGGTTGACTTGCCCTTTACGGATAAATGTTCTAACAGTGTATAAGGTATCTTTGTTCATAAATTTGCTCTCATTTTGAAGGGAATAATTATGATCATTCAAATCCAACTTTGAATTCAATTGATTTATTTTCATGCCTAAGAAGTAACATACATCTATATGAGTATATACATTAGGTCATAGAAACACATCAATACACCCCCCATACCATGAGGCATGCAGGAAAAAAAGAGTTAGAAAAGGATCTTGATGTGGAATTGAGGAATACTGTAAAAGAAATCCAGTTTTTGTCGTGACAGTAATTAAAAGCAATTTCGTTTAGAGTCTGGTAGGATTGTGAATATATGCTATCGATTAATAATTTAACCCCCTAAGTGGATATGATGCCTTTTGGAAATAGTTGATATCAAATGGTATGTTGGTTGAACTTGGTTTGAAATTGTTCTCATTTTTTTTCTGGGGTGGGGGTGGGTATATACTTTTTCACGAGTTGTAGGATAATAAAACGTTATGAATTAATAAACTTTCATGAAATGAAAATGTAGAGGATAAGGAGCTTTGGGGAAATATTATTATTACAAAAAAAGCCCTTCGTATTATTTCATTCTCACACCCCCTTTCTCACACTGATCCGCTTTTCCTTGATTACAAAATTTTATAGGTTCAAGACTTATACCAATTTCAGCTTGGGCAGTTTATGTTTATGTATAAAAACAGTATGGTTCCTTTCGCATTTAATCATTTGTTTTCTCAAAATAACAATTTTCATAGGTATCCTACCAGACAAGCCGATAACTTTCATCTACCTATCTTAAGAACTCGTTTTGCGCAAAATACTTTTATTTTCACCGCCCCCAAATTTTGGAATTCACTCCATAAAAATGTTCAACAGGCCCCCTCTATCCACTCCTTTAAGAGAAAACTAAAAATAATTCTTTTACTGTCTTACCAAAGTAATTAATTAGTTTGTATATTTTTAGTACTATCTAAGCACGCTATTAAGTCACACTCTCGTTGATCCACGTTTGCACTCTCGGTCTTGCCCCCCCTTTTATCTCTCTCTTTTTCTGACCCTTTCTCTCCACACAATCTGTGTCTGTCTGTCTGTGTGTGTGTGCGTGCCTCCCTCTCTCTCTCCCTACTTATCTTTGCCCTCTCTCCCTCTCGCTCACCTTTCAGTCCTTCTCTCTTCCCTCTATTCTTTATCATGTCTTTGTTTTCTTTTTAGTTTTTAGTATCGTCCCGTATCTCTGTCATCTTTTTATCATTTCTCGCTATCACTCACCATCTTATTATTATTTCCAATATTCTACTTTAACTTACTGTATTTACACCTGCGAATGAGTCCCATTTCTCAAATGTTTAATATACTTTCTTAGGGGATCCACGCTCTACGAGCTATGCTTTTTAGTGGATCCCCTCATTCATTGGCGGCGGAAGCAAAAAAATTTTAGGAGGGGACAACCAAAATCTTTTTGACAAGAAAAAAAAAAAAAAAAAAAAAAAGATTCTCAACCCAAAAATTTCAGGGAGGGCGTAGGAAAATAAATTGACAAGCAAAAAAAAAAAAAAAAAAAGGTCATCAACTAAAAATTTAGGGGGGACCGTCCCCCCTCCCCAAATTTAGGGGGGGGGCACGTCCCCCCTGTCCCCCCCGCTTCCGCCGCCTATGCCCTCATTTCCATATCAGATTCTGTTAAAACTATTTTACACATATTTTGTAACTTGTAATTGATTTGTAATCATTGTTATATTTCATTTGTTTTGTTTATATTTATAATGTATGTTTGATTTGTATTTGCTTGTAATGTTGATAATGGAAATGGAAAATAAAACTTGAACTTGAACTTGAAAATGACCTATATAGCTGGTTGTGAACCTACCAGTCTCTTTGCTTCCGATCCGTAGAAAAATTATGAGTGTATTTTTAGCTTCATTCATCTTGTTACTGGTTACTTTAAGAATGGGCACTAGGGCACTAGATAATGGCCCGAGGGAATGTAAGCTCTATCTTACCTTTAAGGATCCACACGTAATACGTGATAACGTCTCATCTGATATGGTCTGATATATTCCTCAAATCCTCCTTTCTTTCATCGTTTCCCCACTACCCTTTTATTTTCTCTCTCTCTCTGTTCTTGTTTCTCTTTCTTTTCTCCCCTCTTCCCCTTCTTTCTTTCTTTCTTCGAAATGTCTAACTGCCTTTTCACACGGTAAAACATCGTAATTTGAGTAATAATTCCAGTTAAAAATAAGACTAATGATGAATATTTAGCACGTGTGAAACCAAAATAAAACATATTATATTCACGAACGCTAATCGCAATCCCGAATTCAAATTCTACTCTGGAGGTGAATTCCAGTTAAGTTTCACTCAAATTACGGTACGAAATTTGCGTTTGAAAGGCTTGACCTCCAAAACATCTTTTGGGGCGGAGCTTGCGTTACATTTCATGCACTTCCGTAGATAATACAGTTGTCATGCACTCATCGTAGTTTGTATTTGCGATGCAGTGCTTTGATTGACAAGTCATCAAGGACACATACCGCCTTCGCGCGGAAATTTGAATTCAAATCACAGTTCTTGAGTGATAGTGTGAAAGGTCCGATGATTCTAAAGACGAACTCAAATCATTGTTACAATGATGATTCAAGATTCACGTGTGAAAGGGGGCCTAAGAATGAAAGAATGAATACTTGCCTAAAGCACGTTTTAGTGCTGTTATTACCTCTCTTAAACCTCCTTTCTCTGTTTGTTTTTCTTGCTGCATTACTTCTTTTTTTTCTTTCCTTTTTCTGTTCCTGTGCTGTCCAATCTGACATCCAAATCCAACCACTTACCTGCTCCCTAGTCTGCATGCACAGACACTGATTATAATTTTGATCAACAAGTGTGCCTCCACGCAAAGACTAGCACATACAAAACTTTCTGTTCAAGCCTTCAGTACACAAGGCGTGAGTATATGCTGCACATTCAGGCCCTTAACTCGAGTGAAGGGCTTGCCCAGCAGACTACCTTCTCCCCTCACCTCCACCTTGTTTTATCGATCTTTATCCCATACCCTTCCTCTCTTTACCTTCCGCCCCTCCCCCTCTCTCCCCTCAAGAGTCTCATCTCCCCCCCCCCTCTCTTATCACCCCAATTTCTGTACTACTCTCCCTTTTCTGTATGTCTGTCCACCTCTTTCTTTCTATTCCCTTCACTCTCTCCTTTGTTATAATCCTGAACACAACCGCAAATTACAAGCATAAATGTAATAAGCTTTGAAAGCACTCAACTCTGAAACCTCCAGCGGGACGACATCCAACATTCCCTCTCTTCCTCGAATCTTAACATCACTTCTCTTTTCATGTCTTCACCATGAAATCTAATTTTTCTCCATCCTCATCCCCTCGGATCACCGGAGACCCAAACATAGGATAATCTTACGTAGATATTAAAGGCTTTTAATTTTCCATGCGGTTCCTGTGGGTAATGCACAGAGTAGATGGATTGCGCTGCGTTGAAAGGACATGCGGTCGCTTGCCGGGAATGCCGACCGCATTGACAAGAATTTGTTAAGTGCATTCAACAGTATAGGTGAGACTTCTGAGAAATAAAATCTGAATTTTAGATCGTTTCGCTGTAAAAGAAATAAAATTTGAAAAGGGGCACCATGGTCCATATATTCAGTGATCAGCTTACTACAATGTATTGTAGCGAAAAAGAAATTCCATAGAATCTCCATTTTCATATCTGGTCTTTGAAGGAATGATGTTACGACTGGTTCCACGATCCGATTTTGGAACAAATTTTGGTAATTTTCTAAAAATGTGAATGAAAAGTATATGTTTATTTGAGGTTCAAAGTAACTGAAATAATACTAATATAACAATTTTGGATGATTGCAAGCCTTTATTTTGGAGTAACGGCTAAATTAGTTTCAAATCGTAGCCAATCGTACGATTCCTATGAATTCATTACGACTAGATATTAGCTTAATATGTTATTACAATTATTTGTCAAAACCAAAAACGATTTTAAAAAAAAAACAGTACTATCTACAGCGGCAACCCATTTATTTAACCAGCTACCGGAATCTTTCAGAACATGGTCTACACTATCACAATTTCGAGTTCTGCTTTCATTCATTTATTTATTTAATTTAGAATTAGAATTAGAATTGGAAAAGATACAAACTTGGTGTACTGTCAATAAACTTTATATTAATCAAAATAAAACATGTTACATGATCTTTAAAAGTAGGAATTGCAGAATACAAGATAGTGAAATAAATATAAAACTTAATGATGTATTAATAAAGAGAGAAACTCGTACTAAATTTCTTGGCGTAATCATAGACGAAAACCTGAATTGGAAGGAACATGTAAATCACATTGCTTTAAAGATATCAAGATCCATAGGAGTTTTTAATAGTTTGAAACACATTTTACCATTGAGAATTTTGATTAAATTATATAATTGCTTGATTTTATCACATCTCATGTTTTCCAATATTGTATGGGGCAGCTGTTCATCTCATTCACTACAGAAATTATTTTTATTACAGAAACGTGCAATACGAGTTATTACTAATGCCAATTACTTAGCACATACTCAACCTTTATTTAAGAAATTGAAAATACTGAATATTTATGATATAAATAAATTACAACTAGCATCTTTTATGTTTTCTTACTCTAAACAATTGCTCCCAAAATATTTTAATGAATACTTTGAATATAACGTCAACATGAATAAATATTGCACAAAAATGCCAATAAAATGTATGTACCTTTTTACCATTATAATTTTTCAAGAACAACTGTCAGTTTTAAAGGCCCACAGTCTTGGAATATCTTGCCAGATGACCTCAAAGAAAGTAAAACTACTCGTTCTTTTGGGAGGAAATATAAATTGTATTTACTTAAGTTTGAATATGAATAATTTAATTTTTAATTTATTGCCTTTTATGTTGTTTTAATGTTGTTAGTTTTGTGTTTGTAATGTATTATTTTGTATTATTTTTTGAAGTGGGGTTAAATCGGGGATTTACCTTGACAGGCCAATGGCCTTTTGTTTATCCCCCACATCCTCCTCACTTCATCTTTACCATTTCTTTTATAATGTTATGTATAATGTATGTTGTATTTTGTATTGATTTGTATACTTGATCTTTTGATGTTTTTAAAGAGATGTGAATAAAATTGAATTGAATTCTTGAATAATGATTTCTTATATATTTGTTCTGTCAATATTTCTTAATTTGTATATATGGACTGATGGGAGTTTTTATCAACCCCTATTGAAATGAATAAAACAAATACATAGTAAGGATGATAGCATAGTCAAATATATGAACATAGGTATTCGTACGATGATTTAGAACATCATGTAGTAAGATTTTCAGAACTGAAGTGGCTTCCCTGGGTAAATATATACACAACAAAAAAAGTAAGTCCCCCCCTAAACAAACCTCAATAATTTCCGAACCAATGCGAGTTTTTGATATATTTTTACATGAGCGTGTAGGTAATTTTATAAGCTACCCTCTGAGTAAATGTTGTGGACGTATCTTACGTCATGCTTCAGTGAGCACCGTCAGAAGGCAAAAATGTCACTTTTCAAAAGTCACAAGCAAAATATCATGACTTTGATTCCATTTTATTGGAACTAATTCCACATTCTCATCATGAAAAATAGTCAGAAGGCTTGTAAAAGGTACTTTGTAAAAGACGATACAACTTTTAAGTCCAAATTTGCTATAATTGGATTTTTACACATTTCTATCAATAAAAATGCTAGAATATGATGACAGTTATTTCAACAATATTCATCGTTTCCACGGTTCAATGAACATTTATTGGAAACAAAACATTTGATTTTCAAATATCGTAGGCAAGTATTGCTTCATTTTGGTAACTGAAAATGATCTTTTCTCAACTTTTTCGTTATGTTCATGACCAATTAACATGCTTCAATGATTCAAAGGTGTCAAATTAAACATTTACGCTTGAATGAACATGTGGAATGTGATTAGCTCTTTTTTACGTTATTGGAAAAAATGCAATTTGTAACTATGGATATCTGTCACAAAACTCCTTGCACAGTTCATTTGATTTGATTTTTATGAAAATCCCGATGTTTAATGCATCAGTGAGCACACAATATTCGAAAATTATGCAAATGAGGAGAAAGTTCAAGGCTTTGGCTCCACTCTGTACCGTATCGAATGGTTATTTTGGTGTGCGCACCTTTTGGATAGTGTTACTCTGAAGCCATGTGCGAAGTTTCATGAAATAACTGTTGGCAGAAGTAACAAAAACCGTCCATGAAACAAACCCTCATTTCATATTTGTTAAAATTTTGACTTCCTCTCTCATAGACTTGTGTACATTATGGGTGCATATGTTTAAGCATATGTAACCCCTTATTCAATATGGTGGAACTTTTTTTCAAGGCTGTCTTTAGCAATGTCGTTTGGCAGTAATGTTTATCAACTTATGGGCAGAATTCTGTGCAAAAATGAAATCGATTTGTTTATTTATGGATGAGTGAGCACGCATCAAAGTGGGAAAATTGGTATTTTCAATGTCACAGACTTATTTTAGAGGGTAATAAAGTGAATATTGGTCGCAAATTTGGTTTCAAATGTGTCTTTCATTGCTGTTGTTTTTATCATCCATCATTTCTATCACCAAACACTTTCCGAACTTTAACCATTTTCATGGTTGAGCGAGCACATTCGAAAACTTAGGAATGAATACTCTTTATACTGCATAAATGTATTCTTTTCCTAACAATTTCTAAGGGTCAGTTGAATGTGGACAGATCAGTGGTGGATCCAGAATTTTAAATGGGGAGGGGCCTATAATCGGGGGAGCCATCAACATTTTCAAATTTTAACATGATCTAACAAGTTGTAGAAGATACTACCAAAAAACCCTATGATGATACGTCACAATACAGGGGCCGCAGAGCAGTTTTCAAAGTGGGGGGGGGGGGGGCTGACCATGCCAAAAATCACAATCGTATTACATTTTTGTACTTGCTTATGGAAAAAGTGGGGGGCTGAAGCCCCCCAGCCCCCCCCTTCCGCGGCCCCTGCAATACATCGTACTCACTCAACCATGAACATACGATATCAAAATTTGGTCTGAAGTGGTTAAATGATGGATAGTAAAACAGCATAACACCATAAAATTCACCTAAAAACAATTTTTGCCCAACTTTGTATTTGCACAATCTGAAAAACAACTCTTGTGACTTTCAAAAATGGTCATTTTTAATTCAATCTTTAATTACTCATGCATGACTCAACCGATCAATCTCATTTTCCCTCAGAAGTTGCTTAATGAGTATACAAAACTACCCATGAAATATCATATCTCGAAATAATTCGGTTCAAAAGTTACAGCAATTTGATTTAGGGGGGACTTACTTTTTTTGTTGTGTACCCTAGTTCAGTTCAGTTCATTTTATTTCAAATTCCATATAAAAATAACATTAAGAAAAATACATATATCTATACACAAGAGAAAACAAAGATTAAACGATAATTTGGTATACTTGATATATACGAATAATGTTAACATATTGTAGTTTGCAGGAATTAGGGGAAAGCCACAAAAAGCCAGATGGCTTGTCGAGCAGGCTACCCTAGTAGGGGGAAATAAATTATTGTCAATATTGAAATAAAACCAGATATAAAACTATATTGAAATTAAATTAACAGAAGAATAGGACACATACCACACAACCCTATACAAAGCAGCATATCTAAAATATTTAAGATGTCGGCAAATATTTCTTAAGTTTCCTTTTAAATACGTTAATTCTTTTACAAGACCGAATTTCAATTAAAGATTATTCCAAACTTTTGGGGCACGATGTCGAAAAGATTGAAGGGTAAAATTTTTTGCAACTGGGTATAAATGATAATTTTAGATATAAGTATTGCACATTGATAATCATTTAGATTAAATATATTAAGTACATTCAATTGAACAAAAAGGTTTTTTTATGTGCCAAATAATGAGAACGAGTGCATATTCTGACTACTTTCTTTTGGAGAAGATACAATGGTTGTAGTTTTGAATGATAAGTATTAGCCCATACAATATTGCAATAACTTAGGTAAGATTAATGTATTATATAAAGTCAAAATGACTCGTTAAGGGAGAATATGATGGAGTTTGCTGATAACACCAACATTTTTTTGCTTCCTTATTTGTAATAGTAGAAATATGAATACTCCATGATAATTTTTCACCTGTTTTATAAAACACCTAAAAATTTTGTATGATGGACACGTTCAATAATTTTATCATTCATTTTGATTTGAAAATTATCCAGAGATTGCTGTGTTGAATTTTTTGAGTTGATATGAAAATATACATAATCAGATTTTTCTGTATAAAGTTTATTTGAAGAGAACCAGAGCGAGACTTTCTTCAGTTCAGTATTAAGTAAAGTATTTAATGAAGAAAATGAATCACTGGAGATTAAAATGTTGGCGTCATCAGCAAACAAAATAAATTTGAGTTTGTCTGTGCAATATGGTAAATCATTGATAAAAATATACCTATATTATTATTATTACCGACATTATATATCGTTCATGTAATTTCATTTAATGCGATTCTTAACTTATCCTTCGCAAAAAAAAATTAGCTCACGCTTCGCTCTCGCATTATTTTGATTGGCGCTAAATGTATCCTCTTCATAAGTGACTACAGACAGTCCTAGTTAGGTCACATTTCATGTTCGCATATTAAAAGTGTCAACTTTCTCTTCGTGCTTGCATTGTTTAGTTTCGTGCTTGCATTGTTTAGTTGGGTACACATCTTATTCGTGATTTCAAAACTGTTCACATTATTCATTATTCAGGTTTAAGAACATATGAATATAGCGACACCATATCAATTATATTTTCCTTTGTCGGGTGAAGGTGGGTTTTGAACAATGACAAGCCGCCATGCCGACAAAGGAAAATATAATTGATATGTTGTCGAAAATCTGTATATCTCACGGTCAATCGGATCGGGGACGCCCTTGCCACTAACCCGTCTCTGTGGTCTAGTGGTTAAGGCACCGGCGTTCAAAGCTGGGACCCGGGTTCGATTCCCGGCAGAGACATTTTTTCGGCATCACCAATTTTTCCAAAGGGTAGATAGCTCTGGGGAAACTTGATTTAAGCTACGCCAACCATTGTTCTCTTCATCCATTTCTTTACAATATATATATATATATATATATATATATATATATTTACTATATATATATATAAATTAGCTCGTGCTTCGTTCTCACATTATTTCTATAGTACGTAGAAGATACATTATCTTTTTATATTTGTAAGAATAAAACTAAGATTTACTTAAAACCTCAATCTTAAATTACGACAACCCTACTAAAATAACATGAATCAGCGAAGCGGCCGATCGAGAAAAATATAAATGAAATTTTTTACCGGCCACCAATACTGGCAAAAGCTGGATCTACCCATGTCGACTGGCTTTTTTTCTCATTTTTATCGGACCCCATTCGCCCTTCTTAATGTCACCTTTGATGTAAACTATGGTTTTTACTTTGGTTTAAAAAAATGTATAGGGCCTCTAAAAATAAAGGATTTCTTTATTAAGAATTTCAAGAATTATTGCTCAGAAGGATTAGCTATACTGCATCTCTTTTTTAAAACAGTTGGGTGATGTCATGACAACGTGATAGCAGTTTCGGGTTTGATTTTATGCATGCGAACTTGGTCATGCTATGTTGTTCTTTAAATTCCTTCTTCTAAACATATTCATTGCTATAACGATATGACGTCATCAATGACCATCTGTCAAAGCGCGGGAATTATAAAGAAAATCAAGTAACCGTTACCCGCCCACTTATCATAATTCATACATGTCATGTTTCGAGATTAACATGATTAAGAGCAGACCAAGAACTTAATCAAAGATGATCTATTAAGGTGGATAAGCGTTGCTCGACATCGTTGATGATTAATTAATTCGGCAATGTATGATTGATCTCCTTGTCGATCTTCTAATCGTTTTGGATGGCTTGGGCCACGATCTGATGTTCTTAATTAAGACATCGACTGAGCTGGGACCAACCACGACAAGAAATTCATTAATTTTTCAGTATGCGAAGAGCGAAAACATGAATTATGAAGACGCATTAGCCCTTCCAGGGGAAGCGATTCGGGAGTGATGTAGCAATAACAATTTGGTATTGACCTTTTCAGAGAGATATGAGGGGTGATGATATGACATCCTTAGAGAACAGCAGTTTGTTATGCTGCTAGCTCGGTCTGCATCTTTGATTTTTTTTTTGAAGCGTTAAAGTTAAGTATTGTGACTTTTAAAGCATTACATCATACACGACGTCATAAAAAAAGATAAAGCAAGTTAAAAGAGTTTAAGAAATTTGGAAGGCAAATGGCCAGGTGTCACCACTGAAACATTTAATCAATATTCATTAAAGTCTTGAGGTTAGTTGCTGCTCTGCCCTCCTGATGGTGGTATTGAGGGAAAATGTGCTAGATCCTGGATGAGACTAAACAATTGGCCATATTATATTCCCCGCTAGCGAACTGGACTCTAGAACACAGTGTTCCACAGTGTGTTCACACTGTGGAATACAATACCTTCACACTGTTATATTTGAGCATTTTAACTGTGTAAATCGCATAATCACATAATAGATAATGTGAACACGCTTGAATAGACACACTGTTGAGCTGTCCACAGTGTGAAAACATCTTCATACTGTTGAATTTGGGCATTGTGGATAATAGTCCACTATGTGAAAACATTGTGTGACACTATATTCATTTCAGTACTGGACCCCTAAAAGTTTAACAAACAAGAAGCACGGGGTGAAGAAAAGAAATAAAGGAAATTAAATGGGTGAAATATGACATTATTTCCTGAAAATATTATATTAAAATTATCCATTTTAAAATTTGATATTGCTGATTAACAAAAATGAATATGATTGACAATGTAACACTGATTCTATGGAGGGTATACCTACTGAACCTCCTTTTTCCAAATTGGAATTATGACACTACTTTGGAGAAAAAATTTACTGGCAGAAGAATTAGTGTCATTTTACTGTCTCAAGTGATGAATTTGATCCTGTCAGATGTAGTCTTCATAAATACCGATTTATTTTTAAAATGAGCCTATCGAGGTATACCTTTACTGGTCAGATATGAAATGCCAGACATAATATTATATCCTATCCACTAGTAGTAAACATTCAACCCTCGAATTTCATCCTTATTTTTTATGAAATTCTTAAAGTCTCACTTTAACACACGAGTCTATATGGGAAATTATTTAGGCCAGTGATACCTCGGTTTTTTTCTTACTAGTCGTTCGGATTCTGATATACACGTCATGTCAGACATGGGGGCTTGTATAAAGGCAATCTCTAATCTTACCCAACACGTCACAGGGTACCTATGAATATTGAAGGACTATATTTTCGTCTTAAAACACATTTTATCTCAAAAATTCTGATTCTGAAGTTTATCACGTATAAAAGATCCCATACTTTTCAATGTAAAGTAGAGGCTTTACAATGTTATTATTTCTAAATCTTTACATTTTACTTTTTTGTGGTCTCTTCCCACTCCCTGCACTTGGCCTCTTAATACACAACACAAACAACAAAATTTAATAACTTATTGAATCAACTCTCTAAGGTTACCGACACCTTTAAAACCGTTGTATTGGTAGAATTGCTCCATTCTTGATTGTCTAATTTGATAATGAAGTTTAAAACGCTGATATACCAAGCTTGCAACCTGTAGCCACGATCTTCCTCGTCATTTCATAAATATTGATAGCGAAGATGAGCCTTGATTCGATTTATTCTCTATAAATTACATTAAATGTCGCCGCATGTTAAAGCTATGTGGGCCTATGTATTGCTTGTGATGAAAATAATTGGTCGTTTGATCTGGATGTTGCTGGAGTGTCGCAGTATCTTTGAATCTCGCGTGAATTAACTCGATGCTAACGAATTTCCGTCGCCTAGTGGAGGGGAGAATTACAGAAGAACGGCGTGTTTCTTTTCTTCTTTTTTTTGTCGCCGAGTACAGAGAGGGATTCGGGGTAGGGTTGAGACGGGGAAATGTTTACCTTAAAAAGATGCAGAGAAAATGAAAGAGAATGAGAAGCAGGTGGAGAGATCAGTGGCGTAGCTACCGGGGGGGGGGGGGCCTGGGGGGCACGTGCCCCCCCCCCCCCGAGATTTGGTGTGCCCCCCAGGTGCCCCCCTGAAAAAAAATGGCGGAGCAAAAAAAGTAAAGGGAGAGAGAAGAAAAAAAAGGAGACAGAAGAATAAAAGAAGAAGAGGAAAATAAAAGGAGGAAGATGAGTGAATGAAATAATGTGAAGGGAAGATTTGCAAAAAAATCTTTCATGTTACTTTATACAATTTTTGCTTGCGTTTCGCACCGGAATTGCCTGTTCGATGAGATTCATATTTTGCTCAATAATTATGCTGATATTGTACAAATTTTGAAGTCAATATTTTAGCTCGAACATCGAGCTTTCATTATTTTTTTTCATTTAAAAATTTAAGTGCTCTGTAAAATGTCAGTTTTATGGTCTACATATCAACATTTTAAGCTCACGCTGCGTGGTCACATTGTTTGATTTGTCAAGTTCCTATTATCTACGTGTATTCCATAATGATTCATTAAACAAATGTATTCAGAATGCCCGGATTCTAGGTCTAAATCTAAAATATGCGCGATAGCCTGCATGTTCTTTATTTAAAGTGTACTTAAATTATTTAGTTTCACATCAGAATATCAATAATTGTCTGATCACGCTTCACGGTCGCATTATTAATGATACCCAATTAACTAAATCCTATTAATGATATACAAAATATGAATAGTGTCCTGCTTTTAGGTCTAAAATATCAATTGTCTTCCTCTTGCGCTTTGCGCTCGCATCAATTGTTTACACCTATCCCATTTATTAATGCAAAAAGTGCTTAGAATGACAATTTTTTAGGTCGGAATGCCATAAAATTTACTCGCGCTTCGCGCTCCCATTATTGAAATACATACCGCCTTCGTGGGTAACTGTAAGCAGTCCTTAACACGTCCCTTTCGATAATGCTAGAACAGTTCATAAAAATTTCTGCTCGCGCTTGGCGTTCGCAGTAACCATCTAGTTACGTACGAATCTTGTTCAGAATATTAAATTTTCAGGACAAAATACATTTTAAAAAATCGCTCGCGCTTCGCACTCGCACTTTCTATAAGGCTTATGCAACTATTTCATTTTTATGTTGTTATATAAGAATAGAAATAAGAAGTGACTGATGGGGGGAAATATAGGTGAAGATAATTTCGGGCCTCCGCCCTTGTGACACACATCGGACAAAATGGTGCCCCTCCTGAAAAAGCAGGGACCCCCCAGGGAAAAAATCCTAGCTACGCCACTGGGAGAGATAACGAAGAAGGGAAAGAGAGCTAGAATTGAAGAAAGGTAGAGGTATAGGATCTACGTCAATGTGTACAACTATTAAAAATAATTATACAGTGCGTCCAACAAAAAGGAAAACCGTTTTTCAGAGATAGATTTCACAATTGTTATATATTTTATACTCATGGTAAGAATATGATCTCATTTTTAATTTTAGACCAACAGATGAAATCGATCAGTCCAAAGAATAAATATTGAAGCATATTAGAAAAAAATGCGCAGATATTCAAATGTGAAATCTGAATCTGACTCTCATTCCAGGAATTGGTCACACACTACAGTGTGTATCAATAAAAAAAATACACTTTGAAAAAGTTCTGGGAATTAAAAAAAAAGCAATGTGGGGATAATTTGTTCACATATATACTTGGGTTTGTGTCTCATGTATCAAAATAATGAAAGAAAACATTTTGACAGAATGTTACACTTGAGTGAGCACTGTCCATTTTTGTAAAGCTCGCAGAAATGATCATTTTCAAGCTGTGTCAAGGAAAACAAGGAGAAAACAAACTGAACGTGCGGTAACATTTCTCACACATTCCTTTGGAATTTTCAGCGAATATTGAATAGAACAGATACATTTAAATATTTTTGTAACAAATTTGGCACCCAAATTAACATTTTAGCACTAGGTAAGCAGAATTTTAACTTTTTTATGCGAGCTTGATCTCAGGATACAGGTGAGAGTAAACAAAAGTTTTTTTTAGACATCTCCAGTATTCTTTCACTTAGTTTTTATCGTTTAAAGTGGGGGCATATTTCCTGTTTCAGTCAATACTTGTTTCCTCACACTTTTTCCCCCAAGCTTGACAATGATTGACAAACATAAAATCAAGCTTAGGCCATTTCATGTGAACCACAGCTCCGTGTAAAGCAGATATCATCTTCGTGGAGCGTTGTGGTCCAGTGGATTAGTCTTCTGACTTTGAAACAGAGGGTCGTGGGTTTGAATCCCAGCGATGGCGTAATTTCCTTCGGCAAGAAATGTATCCACAATGTGCTGCACTCAACCCAGGTGAGGTGAGTGGGCACCCGATAGGATTTATAAATTGACCGCTTTAGCGCCAATTAATATGGTGGCTCAGCTACGGTCGGGGTAATAATATGATACTAATTATCAAAGCACAGTTGAGTATATGCATACAGTAACCGCGCTATATAAAATGACATATATTATTATTATTATTATGGCCTCGATGTGTGGGGAGGGGGCGCAATGGCGCTCTTTGATGTGTTTTCGATAAGGAAACAAGCTAAAAGGTAAGATATTTTCAAATCAATCTTCCTAGCTAAATTCCTTGTGGTTTTTTTTACGATTAACGTCTACTTTTAGTCACATAACTATTTCCATGCTTTGTGCAAATAATTTTTCACGATTTTCTTTTTCAAAAAGAAGTGGTGCTTACTCAAGCGGAAAGATTTTTTGACGGTTACATCGTCACTTGCTTGTTTAAATGTGGAAAAAACTTCAGGAGTGTAAAACTTCCAAGTGTAAACTTTTTTGGTTACGCATGTAGAAAAATAATGTTCTTGGGAAATACCGGGGTAATTGAAAGGCGCCTTATAAGATATCGCAACATAAGAAAAATTGAAACGCTATCCGCCATCTTTAGAAGAACAAGAAGGTAAAATATATTATATTCACATCAAACGAAGATATAGAGAGGGAAAAGAAGACTGAATGTTAAAATGGCGCTGTGTAACCAGGTCAACCGGTATGGGACTATTATCGATGAACAAAACTCATCTGAGCTCGCGAGAAGAGAAGAATAGCCGTATTATCGGTAAAACAAGTGTGTTTAGACATTCTTGATCTTGCATTCCTTTTATGGAATTATTTCTCCATTTAGCGGGTCATAGATTTGAATAATGGTTTCCAATTGACGTCGTGATAGAGACGATTTCGAGTCGCATCAGTGCATGCCACAGATCTTGGTTATCCCTCATGCATCGCTTTCCGCCATTTTCTCTTGAAATTAATGAAGGCGCGAACTCAAATAGTGCACTTTATAGCATCATTTTCAAACACTAATGTCACCGACTGCTACCCCCATGAATTTCAGAAATGTATCTTCTTGGCCATTTAAACAGTGAGACCGACTATGGAAGCGATTCGAAATGGTCGTCAAAATACATTGAGAAATTAAATCAAAGTGCCCTTTTTTGTTCGCATAATCGGTTATGACTGTGTCTCCCATTCACTTAACTAAATTTATATTAAACAGAGTTACAGTTTATAATTCCGAAGGTTCTTTATTCCAAAGGTTCGCAATTACGAAGCACGTAAATAACTATTGCCTATACCTCGATGTTCGTTAATCCGGAAACGAAAAAGGGTTCGTTAATCCGAACATTTGTGGCTTTATTTGGAAGGTTAGTTTATCCGAAAACATAATTGGGTTCACTATTAAGTAGGTTCGTTAGTCTAAAAACGAAAAAAGGTTCTTTATCCCGAAGGTTCGTTAGTCTGAAAATGAAATAGGGTTCTTTATTCCGAAGGTTCTCTAGTCCGAAAACGAAATGAGGTTCGTTAATGCGAAATCGAAATAACTGAGGTTCTTTATTCCGAAGGTTCGGTAATCCTAAAAATAAAATAATCTGTTGTGAAGCCGGAAAAACACCGGAAGGGCAAGCGTGATGGAGGGGGGTGGGGGGGGGGGGGGTAGAAACACCGCTGCTGTTCAAAATTTATGAGGATGGGAAGGCACGGGTGGTGGAATGTATTTTCGTTTTGGGGGCAAAGCCAAAAGAGGGGCACTACTATCAAAAAGGGGAATTTGGGTACAATGTATACTTTCACTAGATTATCATCCGCTTAAAGTCGTTGTGTGTTTCATAGTAGTTAAGTTGAGCAAAGCCTTTTTAAAATGATTTCTGGTCATGATAAGAGATATATTAGGTTTTATTCCGCGAGAAAATGTAGCAAGCGAGCAGTTTGGAACAATTTCCATATTTGAAGTTGTAAACCTCTATTTTTGGTCATAATAGCCGTAATTACTTTTGTTGCATGCAATCGCAAATCGCAAGCTCAAACTTTTGTACATTTCAATAAGGAATGAAAGTTAAACATTCCTAGCAGTTTTTGTAAACATAAAAAAAAATCCTTCACACCAGTCTCGTAAACTTCAGTAGCTTATTTTCCTTATAACATATTATCACAAAGTGGTATGCAATTCGCATTAATAGAAATCATGCCTATCTGTGAAATTGTTCAAGACTGCAAAGGTCATGAAAGGATATATTCCAAAATTTATTTAATATTTTTGTTTGCATGCATAAAAACCGTCTAGCAACACCAAATACTTTGAGAAATATCGCAAATGATTAATGTTCCGATGACATGCTCTATAAACTTTTGAACAACATGAACTGGGAAATTAATTACAGTTAGAAATGCGCATATGTCATAATAATTGATTTTTTTTTATATTTGTCTGCATAACAATATAATCATGATAATATGGTAACATAAAGTCAGTTGTGAATGAATGAATTTATTTATTATCCAATGCAATGATAATACCAATTTACAAGTTTACAGAAAATCAGTTATGAATACATAGAAAAACAAGGATAATAGGAGCCAGAAAATAGCATGAATGCTAGTCAAGTCTGGCCCCTTCTAGTATAGATAGATAGAAACATGTTTTTAAGAATGAACTATCGTGAGTCTACTACTCTGTAATATATATAAACAATGACTACAAAACAATTTAACAAAAGTTAACAGTATTTACAAATGAAAGATATCTAGATGATAACAAAATTACTTGTGAAAGATGGATTGCCATTGTTTAAAGCAATTATGGTTGAAAATGTGACAAACCAATGCTAAAGATAAATTGTATTTCAAAACGCCTATCTAGTTTTCAACCCAACATGTTGCTACTGATTAAATTTATCAATGGGTTACGTAGCGGATCTACGGAGGGGGGGGGGGGCAAGTAAAAGAGGCAATGATCTATATTTTGGTGCCAACCCCCAGATTACCTTTATTTTATAGTGTTTTTTTTGCTTGTAAAAAATAATTATCGATGCGAAAATCACCTTTATTTGGTAGTGAACCCCCTCCCTTTTTTTTTTTTTATCTTAATTTGGTTTTGCTTGTCGAATTCCTCGGTCAAACCCCCTCCTTGGAAAAAAAAACAAGACCCGCCCCTGGGTTATGTTTTTACTTGGATTATTTCAAAACTTGTTATGATCATGTAGTCTACCATCGCATTCTATCACCGTTAATGATATTGTTCTTATTCTTTTGAGAAAACATTAATCCTTCTTTAGAAACCCTCGGTCTTGATGCTCCAATGACAGTGCGAAATCAGATAGCCGCAAGCCCGCAAGTCAGAAAGGTTACTATGTAGGAAAAGGATCATTTCATTTGGCGACAGAATCTTAAATCGATGATGAGTATATACGTGTGCCCTTAAGTGTATCTATTCTTTGAAACATGTCGTACTCCATCATCATTAAGAAACATGCATTGTATCGATATTTATCGTAATAAATGTCTAGCGTACGATCACATTCTTTATTACTATGATATTCCAATTACATGGATAGTTGATTCAGTTTATCCAAACAAGAAGATATTATTACAAGACCCATAAAGGTTAGGTTCACCAACAAATGGCGTGATGAGCCGAACACTTTCAGGGGGCACAACTTGAAACATGGGGTAACATTTCTAATTAAAAACCCACGAGCGTGTAAAGCAAGCGAGCAAAACATTTGATTTTTTTAATAGAAATATATTTTGAAAAACATTGACATATTAAGAAAATCATATTGTATTTCACCACTTTCCTTTCCTTTTCTCCTTTCTTAAATTTCCTTTTGGAGCAAGAATACCTGGATTATTCTGTGACTCGTTGCTTTGGCCAAGTTTGAATCTTAAAAATAATAAAGGGGACTTGTCGAGGGGTTCAAATGTTCCTGTAATAGAGCATTATAATTGGTGAAATACTGAAATGAATTACGAAGGTATTATTTTGTTGGAAATTGGTCTTTTATTCCTTGTTACTTGTACTATCAATCTGGCTTGTTTTGTTTTAGTCGGTTTTATTGGTGTGGTTGTAGCATAAGACCAATACGATTGAATTAGTACTGTCTATTTTCTTCAGTTAGAATGTCGGCACTGGTCGACAGAATACACACATAAGCAATTGCGACCGTTGTCGACAAAAGCGGGTCCTGGGCAGTTTTTTAAGGAACGTAACTCCAGTAAAATTCCACTGTAGTTACAATCAACTGACTATAGCCCCATCACCAAATCACTATGACGCTTATACCTGCATATTAGTATCCCTAAATTAGACCCCAAAGTAGCCAATCTGGAATAAAATTATTGGAAATGGTTTTTTGGCTGATTTGAGTAGGTATGGGTGTCATCATTTACCAAAAAAAAGTTAGGAGGAATACGGGTTGGGGAAAGTGCTTTTTTCAAGGTCAAAGGTCAATGACCTTTTCATATATACTGTATAATGGTATCTCTGAGATGGAAAGGCGCAGGTTGGTGATAATGGTGTCAAAATGCACAAATTCTTACCAGAATATCAAATAAAATGAAATTAAGTACCCAGAATGCACATTAAACAAAAACTTTCAAGGTCAAAGCCTTTCAAAGGTCATTGACCTTTTTTACATTATATACCATATACGGTATAATGGTATCTCTGAGATGAAAAGGCGCAGGTTGGTGATCTTGGTGTCAAAATGCACAGATTCTTACAAGAAGATCAAATCAAATCAAATAAAGTACTTAGAATGGACATTCACCAATAGAATTCAAGGTCAAAGCTTTTAAAAGGTCAATGACCTTTTTACATTATATATACCATACGGTATAATGGTATCTCTGAGATGAAAAGGCACAGGTTGGTGATCATGGTGTCAAAATGCACAGATTCTGACCAGAAGATCAAATGAAATAAAATTAAGTACCTAGAATGCACATTCACCCATAAAATTTAAGGCCAAAGGTCAATGACCTTTTATACACTATATACCATATTATGTAATTGTATCTCTAAGATAAAACGGCGAAGAATGGTGTTCTTGGTGTCAAAGTACACAGGTTCTTACAGGAAGATTAAATAACATATAATTAAGCATCGAGAATTCACATTCACCTTTAAAATTCAAGGACAAAGGTCAATGCTTTTTAACATAAGATAATGATAATGGTATCTCTGAGATAAAACACCGCAGGTTCGTGATCTTGGTGCCAAAATGCAAAGATTTGTACAAGTAGATTAAACAACACCAAAATCAGTATAAAGAATAAAGTTTCACCCTTGAATTCCAAAATCAGATGAAATATTATATACATATATACTGCGGTCTAGAGCTTAAGGCACCGGCGTTCAAAGCTGGGGGCTCGGGTTTGATTCCCGGCAGAGACATTTTTCGGCATCACCAATTTTTCCAAAGGGTAGATAGCTCTGGGGAACCTTGATTTAAGCTACGCCTACCATTGTTGTCTTCATCCAATTCTTTACAATATTTAAATAAAAAAAGAGTTGCCAAAAAGCTGTTGTACATGTAAAGCTTTACACATATATACATACATATATATATACATATACATATGTGTGTAATCTGTATGACATAAAAAGTAACAAAACATTTATCCCCTGTGTTCACATTTTATTTGTGATAATGTAAATAGAGATGGCTAATTTGTAATGAAAACATGGAGGTTTCATAATTTCAGTCTGAAGTAATGAAGGTCATAGAGAATGTATTTAGGGGTCAGAGGTCAATGAACTCTTTCCAAGATATCAGTGGAAATCCAGTAAAAAAGTTGATAACCGAATAACACTTCTTCATATACTGTGATGCATTGCCAAAAGCAATGAAAAAAAAAGAAATCGAGTATACAAAAATTGGATTATCTTAAATAGCAGTATTTGATGCATCATAATATCTAAATCAAGGTTATCATGTCCTTTTCTCTCCAGCGATAGTCCACTCACTTCAATGCTATAATAAATACTATAAACTAGTAGCTTAATCTTCTGAAAATGGATAGGATAGGTCTAACTCTGGTGTCACAGCTAGCATCATCTGAGAGCATTTCCAAACAGCAGAGGGATGAGGATGGAGATGAAATGAAGGCCATCATAGAGCTGCAGCTTTTACCATAGTAAATGGCATGTATCTCAACTTGAGCAAAGATGAACTCTTACATTATTATTAATTAGCTCTCATTGCAAGCTGCTAGAATCTCTTGAGATGCTAATGCTGCAGGACAAAACTTCATATCTGCTCTCTAGCTGCCGTACGTCACCCATGATGCTATTTCTACTAGGTATCAGTTTGTACAAGGATCATATATTTGGTCCAGAATAACTGAGTGTTATCATGCACAAATTAGGCATATGATATGATAATGAAATTCAAAAGGAGATAATAGCTTAAAAGTACACATCCATTGACCTAACAAAACTCCTACAGCACCACATCCAGTTCTTGAGAATCAAGCTATGCAACATATCAGTAATAATATAGATCCTGGTCTGATATCCCTTGACAGAACATTAGGCTTTCATTGAATGGGCCAGATCAAAGTCCTGAAAATGTCATCAGGTTTTCAAGAGTTTGATTACTCTTTGCTGAAGTTGAGACACTTAACTTCATTTACTATGACAAAAGCTGCAGCTCTAATGATTGCCTTATTTTAATTCTTCATCATTGTCCCTGGCTATATGAAAATGTTCTTGGATGATGCCTATCCTTTCCATTTACAGATTAAGTTATAGTTTATAGTATTGATTGTAGCATTTGAGGTTAGTGACCTATTGCCACAGAGAAATTAGTACTTTGATTTAGAGTTATAAAATCCATATCTAAATGCTGCTACTTTAGACAACTTAACCATTTAAAATTATATCATACATGATTTTACACTTTTGGCAATGCATTACTACAATATATATTAAAAAGTGCTATTTGATCTGAATTTCACCTCGTACTTGTATTTTGACATCATCATTGGTCAAGGAATCAACTATCAAATTTCTGTTCATTTTCCACGCAGGTCAGTCTTCCCCATAAGTATCACTATATTTGCTCTACATGCCACAATCAAGTTATCGACCCATTTACTGAAATACCCTGCAGTTATTGACATAGTTCATTGACCTCTAACCCCTAAATATATTTTTCATGGCCATTATTTATCTTTATTTCAGAGTGAAATTATTAAACATCCAAGTTTTCATTACAAATAGATATCTTTCTTTCTATTATTCACATATAAAATGTGAATATAATGAATTTCTTTTTTTTTTGGGGGGGGGGGGAAATCATGCATGGATATATAAATATTTGTCAACTTTTGACCTTTGACTTTGGATATCAAAGGTGAAGGATAATTCTTTATTATTTTTTGTGCCTTTTTATCTTCTTGCAAAAATTGCTTTTTGACACCAAAATCACCAACATGAAATGTTTTTATCTAAGAAATACCATTATACGATATATAACCTATGTAAAAAGGTAATCGACCTTTGACCTTGAACTTTATGGATTAGTATGCATTCTGGGTACTTAACTTCATCTTCCCTGCAAGAACCTCTGCATTTTGACATCAAGATCACTAACCTGCGCCTTTTCATCTCGGAGATACCGTTATAGCATATATGGTATATAATGTAAAAAAAGGTCATTGACCTTTGAAAGGCTTTGACCTTGAATTTCATTGGTGAATGAGCATTGTATGTACTTGATTTTATTTTATTTGATCTTCTTGTACGAATCTGTGCATTTTGACACCAACATCACCAACCTGCGCCTGTTCATCTCAGAGATACCATTATACCGTATATGGTATATAATGTAAAAAAGGTCAATGACCTTTGAAAGGCTTTGACCTTGAAAGTTTTTGTTTAATGTGCATTCTGGGTACTTAATTTTATTTCATTTGATCTTCTTGTACGAATCTGTGCATTTTGACACCATTTTCACCAACCTGCGCCTGTTCATCTCAGAGATACCATTATACCGTATATGATATATACATGTAAAAAAGGTCAATGACCTTTGAAAGGCTTTGACCTTGAAAGTTTTCATTTAATGTGCATTCTGGGTACTTGATTTTATCTAATATGATATTCTGGTAAGAATTTGTGCATTTTGACACCATTTTCACCAACCTGCACCTTTCCATCTCAGAGATACAATTATACAGTATATATGAAAAGGTTATTGATCTTTGACCTTGAAAAAAAACACTTTCCCCAACCCGTATTCCTCCTAACTTTTTTTTGGTAAATGTTGACACCCATACCTACTCAAATCAGCCAAAATACCATTTCCAATAATTTTATTCCAGATGGTTACTAATTACGGGATACTAATATATGACGATTTGAAAGGCGAGCATTGATTAGTTTTCGCAAAAAGGTTAGCCTGTATGTGGTCGTCAATTCCATCTTGGCAGACGGTAGCTCGTATTTTGTGTCGGTATGTAAGTGCCGACGATATTGCGATGATGATTTTCAGAGAGATAGGATTATCCATAAAACCGTTTAAGGTTCAACCTATCACGAACTATAGGTTATAAAGTGATCAAAAAATGAAGAGCAGTTCATCCAGCTAGGTTTCATCTCGAAAGAGGAATTTGGAGATTAATGATAAAAATGGGAATTCACTATTGTACTCAGAAATTCTATTTTAGATCTATCTCACCATGTGTCCATACATAGGCTCATGAATTTGTGAAATTATGTAGTAAATTGTATTATTACAATGAAAGATTACAATTAAAACAAAATCAATCATATAAGGGTAATCAGTGGCGTAACAAGCGGGGGGGGGGGCATGGGGGCAAGCTGCCCCCTGTCCCCGGGGATATCACCGGTAAAAATAAAAAAAGGGGGAAAGAAAAAAAAGGGAGAAAGAGAGAAAGGAAAAGGGAAAGAAGAAAAAACAGGAAAGGGGAAGGGGAAAATAAAAAAAGGAAGGGAAAAAAGGAAAGAAAAAACATAAGGAAAGCGGGAAAAAAGAAGGAAAGAAGAACATGTTAGGAATTCCAAAATATCCTGAAATACTAATACATTTGCATGATGAGAGGGATAACATAAAGAGACAATCGGACGGGCAAGAATGGCAATGATGGCGGGATAATGGGGAAGACAGCCCTCCCCCCCAAAAAAAAAAAAAAAGAACCGGGAAATGAAGGAAGAGTCAAAAGCTTGATTGGAAAATAAGAATATTAAGAGAAGGGACAATGAAAAAAGAGAACTGAACATGACCGGGCTGCCGAGGATTGAAAAATATAAAGAACGGGAATGAAATTGTGGATGGCGTCTATTATAAGCTTGCTTATATGCAATAATAGTCGCAATCAAGACCCAAAAAGCCTTAGCCAAAGGTTAGCCAAGGGCTAGTTATGTCCGTCTATATTATGTTCTAACGTAAGGAAAGTTTTACGCTGGCTAGATTAATTTATAATTTCAGAATCATTTTAAAAAGCCAAATTTTTCTGGCCGGCGACTGTTACAAATTTTTCCACATCTGCTGTGTTGAGTTGCCTCAAAAATATTTTGTTTATTATCAGCAACTGCGTTGAAGTTAATGTGTGATGTGTATGTACCCGTGATTTGATAAAAAAGTGGCCATCTGCAATATTTAAAAATATCACGAGGTTCCAGGGGCTCCGTCCCAGACCAGTGGCAGGACCAAGGGGAGAGGCAGGGGAAAATTTGCCCCCAGTAATTTGTGCCGCCCCCCCGAAATTTTGAAATATAAGAAAATGTGTACTTAATGTTGTCATAAGCATGAAAGCTGCAAAGTGCTCCAAAACAGCTGTTTCGTTCTTTAAAGGTCAAGTCCACCTCGGAAAAATGTTGATTTGAATCAATAGAGAAAAATAAAACAAGCACAATGCTGAAGATTTCATCAAAATCGGATGTAAAATAATAAAGTTATGACATTTCAAAGTTTCGCTTATTTTCAACAAAACAGTTATATGAACGAGCCAGCTACATCCAAATGAGAGAGTTGATGATGTCACTCACTCACTATTTCTTTTGTTTTTTATTGTTTGAATTATACAATATATCAGTTTTTACGAATTTGACGATTAGGACCTCCTTGCCTGAAGCACAAAATGTTCAAATAATGGAATTCCACGTGTTCAGGGAGGAATGAAACTTCATTTCACATGACAATGATGAGAAAATCAAAATATTTCATATTTCAAACAATAAAAAACAAAAGAAATAGTGAGTGAATGACATCATCGACTCTCTCATTTGGATGTAGCTGGCTCGTTCATATAACTTTTTTTGTGAGATGAAGCGAAATTTTGAAATGTCATAACTTTCTTATTTTACATCCGATTTTGATGAAATTTTCAGTGTTATGCTTGTTGAATTTTTCTCTTTTCATTCAAATCAAGTTTTTGTTGGGGTGGACTTGTCCTTTAAATTTTAAAAATTTCCTCATCCATTCACAGTTAGCTCCCAACAATTTGTCACTAACATTATTAATCTGTCAGGTCATTACATAAAATTCAAAATGTCGTCCGCGCTACGTGCTCTCAATAACTATTGACTGAGATAAGTTTATTTTCTGTTCACATGGGGCTTACAAATCCAATGTTCAAGTCAATATGCTTCTCGCGATTAGAGTTTTCATTATTCGTTTTAGCGAGAAACACATCCTGCGTATTCATAATTTTCATAAATGAATTGTTTAATTAGATAGCCATCTAGTTCATGATTGCAAAAAGTGGTTAGAACGTCCAATTGTCATCTCAGGATATCAACAATTTTCAGCTCACGCTTCGCACTCGCATTATTTATTTGGTGAGTCATTAACAAGCCCCTTTTCAAGTTAGTAGGGTCTACATAAAAAAAAATATATATATATATATAACTCTCGCTTCTCCTCGATTTTGAAAAAAGGGAAACTATTTGTGTGTTGCTCCCCAAATGTTCTTTTGCCTCCCCTACGTTAAAAATCCTGCCATTGCCCCAGACCCGATCCGCATAGCACTGGCCCCAAAAATTTCTACAACCGAGAACAAAAAAAGATGTAAGAAAAGGAAAGGAAGATGTAAGATATGTTTTTTTCTGAATACGTCAAATAAATCTCAAAATCAGATTCTCATAAAAAGGTGACTGTTTTACCTTTTTTTTACTTATTTTTTTTTACTTATCACGCATTGAGCTTAGCCCTAATGCTCGGGGCACAATAAAAACATCCTATTCATACCATGATATGACCGGGAATTTTTGGCTCTTGCCCCCCCCCCCCACGACCCCTGTTACGCCCCTGAGCGTGGGAAGTTATGAGGATCAGGGAGTCTGTCTAGAGGGCGATGTAGATAGATAAGTGAGTAGGGAGATATGCTCAAAGCTGCCTGAAATATTTACACGTCGATATGATGTATCTGAACTATATCAGTATATGCTTGAGTCACAATACAAACCGATGTAAGCTTCATTACATTATTTTGAATGGTATCATTGATCAGTTTAGAGTCGGTTTGGTTCGTGCGTCTGTATCTTATGAAACTCTTGATTTGACACAGGTTTATATACAGCAGCTTCTAATCATCTATCTCTTAGTTCGCATTATGAAAATGATAATTGCCTATCCCTGAGGATAAAAGGATATTGTGACATCGCTAATTGCATTTCATATAGACGACCGACTTGGGGCGTTTTTGTTCATCAGATTTATATAACGCACACATTATTACGCATGTTTTAGAAACCACGAATCATAATAGAGAATATACAGCAACCTGCGAATTTTGGATCCCGTCCACAAGTTCGCTCTGTCTGCTTTTCGCTTCAATATGGTCCGTCGCTTCAGATGTTAATGACTGTTTCTTCTTCTTCATGAAAACGATTCCCTGATCATATGACTATTTTCATCATATGACTATTTTCATCATCTGACTATTTTCATCATGAAGAAATCATTGTGGTGAAATCTCAAGAAAACCATGGACAAATTTGGATTTTATTAATTGATTCACCTTATGTCTTTCGGGCATTGTGCCCCATCGACTCTCCGTGTAAAGGTAAGGAAATAACATAAATTACACTTCGAGAAGTTGTGGTATTTAGGCGAGCATTTCATTTCCCCTGTTACCGTGTATTATCATAAATACAGCAATTATTTACGGACTCTTTAAATTATCATTTTATTTTGTTCACCGTCATTATTGAAAAATCATAGAGCTTTGTACTCTCGCATTGACCATGTAGAATGAACTTCTGATGTTTGTATTTTCAATTTTCATGTCCTCATATTATTTTGATTGGTATTCATTTGCTTATGACAGTTTTGTTTTGCACATCTTTTTTTTTAGATCGCACCCAAAGTGTTCCTTCAATTTCAATCTGTAATAAGATATTGATTCACTCGCCCGATAATATGTATTATTGAACATTTTAAGTACCCCCCATAACAATTGGTTCTTTTTACTTTTTTCATTAAGAATCGTCCTATTTATGATGGAAAATATTTTTGTATGACTATTAATCGTTTAACAATAAACCTTACCTTACGACAAGTGCTCCGCCGACATGATCGATGAAACAGACGATAAAAAGGAAGACGGGCGCTGATCGGACATGAAAAGAACGCAATAAGAGGGGCAGATTATCTATAAATACGAGAAAAGGCACGGCACTCTTTAACTCATAAAACGGGTCCTTTTAAGATGGAAAGGGGCACTGATCATGTTTGTAAGAGGGTATTTTTCTTGGGAAGAAAGGGACACATTTTTAATGCTTCAAAAAGTCGAGGCGTTGTTCTCCCTGCCCCCAGGATCGCCCCCGATCAAGGGAGGATTCGTTACAGCATTTTTTATATCTTTTCTTTTTGTTTTAAGCCCGTTTCGCACTATGCGATCCGGTGCGAAGCGATTTGTCAAGAAATCGCATTTTGCATGAAATATGAAAGTTCCAGGAAGTAAAATTATTTTATCTAAAGTTTTGCATATTGTTAGGAAAACTCCAACCATATTTTTACTTTGCGACAAGCCATATGGTCAGAGTAAAGTCCAAATCGGCTTCAAAACGCAGCCGACGATGACATCATTAAGATTTAGAATTTAATTTGTTTTTATTCATTCAGGGAGGCTCTAACTGGACTGAATTTCGATTTCAGTAGTCCTACCACTACTCTGAATTCTGATCCATAATATTTTATTAGTTGGAATATCCATATTAAATGTTATCACAATTAATTTGAAATTCGTAACACAACGAATCGCAAAGTGTGAGACGGGCTTAACCCTAAAAGGACTGGGGGCATGATGCCCCCCCCCCCCACATCGACGATTCATGCGATATTTCCGAAACGCAAAAAGATAACGCTGCAAAATTTTTGACTTTCTCTTTGAAGTCTCGCGCAACTTTTGAGACCGAATTCGAGACATACGGGTATAATAGCATCGCAACGTCATGTAACTTTTTACGAAAAAATGCCATGCCGAAAATGGCTCATTTTTACATTTTGTGTACAAATTTTATAGGAGATGAAATTCATAAATAGGGTGAATATTTTTTGTTCTAATTGGTCTGCTTAATTAATTTAGGGCTAAATTGAGTTTTTAAATGGTCTGTAATAATTTCCAGGAAAAACAATGAAAAATAAGATTAAAAAAAAGAAATACATAAGAAATTTTATTTATACAGAAAAAAATTAGTGTTTGCAATTTTCCTTTAGCCTTTAAATTAGATTACAAAGATGACATCTTCCCAAAAAAGAAGAAAATTTGAAATGAAATTGGGTGTTAAATATGCAAATAATGTTTTTCATGAATAAATTTGCATGAATGATAAGTAAAAATTAATTATTTTCAGATTTTTTTATAATAGCTTAAAGTTTATGTGTCTAAAAAAATGTGCGTGCCAAATTTCGGCGCGATCACGCGAACGGCGGCCATCATGCCCCCAGTCCTTAAAGGGGAAGTTCACCCTGAAGAAAACTTTGTTGTAAAAATAGCAGAAAAAATAGTAAAAAATATTGGTGAAGGTTTGAGGAAAATCCGTTAACGAGTAAGAAAAGTTATTAGAGTTCAAAGTTTTGGATTTGTGACGTCATAAACGAGCATCTGCCCCATGTGTTATGTAATATAAAATGCATGAATTTCAAATTTTGTATGGTTCCTGATGACTTAATTTTGTTTTCTATTCATGATCGGGTGTGAAATGATTTGTTTATTGATATACAAAAGGTACAGTGAAAACCATTTTTAATTTCTGAGAAAATGACATTTCATTGATTTCTTACCATTCGTAATGGAGGAATACTGCTCGTATATGACGTCGCAAATCTAATAATTCAAATTCTAATAACTTTTTTTAATTATATGATGAACTTTTCTCAAACCTTCGGCAATATTTTTAATTATTTTTTCTCCTATTTTTACAATAAACTTTTTGTCAGGGTGAACTTCCCCTTTAATACGTCTGAAATAGCCCAATCCTTTTATTGTTAAAGGGCGAGTGAACTGTGTGTGATCTCTCATTGACTGTGTGTTATGAATACGTAGTCTTAAAATATGCGCTGTCAGACATTTATTAATACTACAGAGAATAACTTATTAAATTGACCTATAATTGTAGTTGTATAGAGAAACTGAAATCTTTTAAAAGGAAGGGTAATGGTTTTGCTACTTGGTAACATAATTATTGCGGTATAAATGTATTGAGTAGCTTAATTAGCATGTTATCATTCAAGTGGCTCAAGTGCCTACACTAGCATTATGGGTCAAGAAACTGGCCAGGTATGAGTAGTTGAGGACTCGAGATGGCGCTATTGGTTTGTATCTGCATTGAAAAGTTAGGGGGGAAATTGTTTATCAATCTAATGTCTTGATTAACAGGTTTTCATTTATCCTTATGTCTTGTGTTTAAAAGATTAAATAACAAAGTTGTAATTTAGCAATCTTCAATAAATCAGGCATGACTGTTTAATATGTAAAATAACAGGGTGTATAAAATTGTAAACAACATTGTTGTTGTGTAGAACAGTCATCTGTAACTGACAATAATAATGCTACCAATTGTTAGTTTGCATAAAACTATGTACAAAATAAATTAATAAAGAGAGAAAGAAAGCAACAGGCCTTAATAAATATAATAAAAAAGATGTTCCAGATCCAAATTTCATTGGTCATGTCTATGGATGTCGCATTTTAAGGAGCAAATGTCCGCGGAGCAATCGTTGCATTTTAATTGTCATCGGAGCAAAAATCGGCGGAGCTATTGTTGGCTGAGCTGTTGTCGGCGGGGCAGATGTCGGCGGATCAAATATCGGCAGAGCAATTGTCGACAGAGCAAATATCGGCGGAAAGTTGAGTCGCATTTTGCGTACCGATTGTCGGCAGAGCAATTGTCTCGGGTAGGCGATAGGTTTTTTTTTAAGGAGTGAGGGTGGGGCAAGAATAATTAAAGGCGACATATCCCCCCATTGAATAACAGGGGCTAACACGACCCAGACATCTGTTTTTACTGATGACATTACCCCCCACACACACACACACTCACACACACTGTAACTCCGCCCTTGGTTGTAGCAATTATATTTTCAATGTCATCCAAACCAATGAACACGCTATGCACCGTTTATCTTCGGTGAAATGAAACCGCTTTGGGTTATTACTCTTAGATAAATTATCTGACGAATCTGCATAGTAGTCATTGGTTGGTGATCTCTGTTTTTCTACAAGATTCGGCAAAATTTTTGATTTTAGCTTAAGGCAATGGGGGGGGGGGAGTTCTCCATTTCAGTACAAATCAAGACTGATTTATGTTCCTTTAATAAAGTCGTCTCCTCTATGACCAATTGAGATTTTCGTGTAAAAGGATATCATTAATTTGCTTCACTCATTTTTTGCAATCGGACAGCCGCCTTTCCGTGTTTTCTCCTCGTGTTTTGGGGGGGGGAGGCTTATTATTCTGCATGAATAAGTAAAATGCACTCTTTGACTAGTTAAAACATGAAAAAAGATGAGGATTGTGATCGCAAAAATATTGATTTTGATTTGCCTTCCGGTGATTTTGTTTAGCGGATCTAGCAAAGCATGTGTATGGGCTAAGTATGGAATCCAGTGCAGGGGTGTACAAATTTTCCTGTCTCCCACGGTATGGGGACTCGTTTGGGGGAGACAGACAGGTTTATTGTACATTGTGAATAATCATATATCTTAACAAAATGTTGACCAGCAATAAATAGATAGATAAATATACAAATGAATAACTAACTAACTCACTAAATAAATAAATAAATAAACAAATAGATAAATAAATAAATGAATGAATGAATGAATAAATAAATAAATAAAAAATAAAGGAATAAATAAATAATAAATAAATGAATAAATAAATAAATAAATGAGCAAATAAATAAATAAATAGATAAATAAAAAAATAAATGAATAAATAAAGGAATGAATAAATGAATGAATGAATGAATAAATGAATGAATAAATAAATAAATAAACAAAAAAAATAAAAAAAAAATAAAAAAAAAAAATAAATAAAATAAATAAATAAATAAATAAATGAATAAATAAATCCCATCACAAGAAGGTCATGAATGATCCCAGCGTGAGTGATTCGCATTTATTTGTCATGGCTTACTAGTAGAGGGTGTCGGGCGCAGTCTGATATGAAGTGCCCTTCATGCCATCAGCCTTCATTCATTCACTCACGCTACTGATATGAAGTGGATTCTGGCTGAAGGCAAAATTATGTACGTTCACACAATCAAATAGTATCCCGACCCAGTGGTATATTACCTTCACATTATCTCTCTTGCACTGGCGTATAATAAATGGAGGGGGAGCTTGGGGGCATGGACCCCCAAATATTGTCACTTCCAAGAAAAAAGGAGAAAGAGAAAGACAGTGAGTAGGAAATGTGATACCATTTTTTCTGAATATTATGTCAAAAGCTGTTACGAAATTACGTATTTGTATCAAACCGTTCAAAGTTCTTGGTCGCTCACTTCGCTCTCTTAGCATCTTTGATTTGTTTTGCTTTTGCTCCATACCCCGTGTCATCTTGTCCCCTAAAAAGTTTTGGCTAATTGCTCCACTGCTTTCTTCATTTAATAGCTCAGAGCTAATGAACATAATTATACTGTTGGAATGTTTTCACTTCGTGTTCAGGTAAAAACATTCTCTTGTTATTTCATCATGATTATTACTCACCATATTATTATTATACCCATAAAATATTCGGTTTTAACTTATTGTATTTACAGTTGCGAATGAGTCCCATTCTTCAAATGTTTGATATACTTTCTAAGGGGATTCACGCTCTACAAGCAATGCTTTTATAGTGGATACCCTCATCAGATTTTGTTAAAACTATTTTACATATGTTTTGGAACTCGTAATTGATTTGTAGCCATTGTTATCATATTTCATTCGTATTTGTTTATTTTTATGTATGTTTGATTTGTATTTGCTTATAATGTTAATGGAAATGGAAAATAAACTTGAACTTTATTCCAGTTTAAAGATAATAATGATGTATACGTACTAAAGAGACCAAGTCCATCGTTTCCGTTCAAAACAAGTGGCAGGTAAATACGTGCATAGTTGGGCAAAAATGTCCAACTTTTAACCAACTAATAATTGGGTAATGAATTTGCTCAATTGGATAATAATTGCCCAGAATATATCGTTCGTCACTATGACTACTTTTCCAGTGGTTGTGTAAAATGCTGTAGGGCGCGAAACGTCAAACTTCCGACTTTCCAACCGTGAATCAAATGATTGTTATTCTAACCTTTACTTACACCGGCTGTTTGAAAAAGAAGGGTCGAAACAAAAATATATAACTTCTTCTATACCACTTCTACAATTTAGGGTTTAACATATTTTTTTAATCATTCCACAACGGCCGAGTTTTGCTCTTGCTTCATTGTTACATAGTTTACACGATGAAAGTTTTGAACAAATCAAATTCGTGAAATTATTGTCTTTAAGAGATGTCAAGAAGTATAGAATTTTGATTTATATAATTCTGCGATGTTATGCCATTCGCTTTTGTTATTCCATGAGGTTCAGAATCTATATCGAAATGACATCAGCGTGTGATAATGAATTATTTTGACTGAAATGATGTGTATCACCATTCTGTGAAAATAAGCGAACATTTAAAAATGTAGTATAACTTTTTAATATATGCCTTATTTCATTAAAGTTTACAACATCATGCCTGCTTGAGTTTTCTGCATTTTAATGAATCAACCATTTTGGCAGGGTGGAATTGACCTTTACAACGGGAAATGTGATATTCGGTATTTTGTGTTCATTATGGTAAGCAATAAAAGATGAAAGACATCTTAACTTCCTGATCCTACAATGCTTGAAAAAATTGGGGCTCTTCTCCCTTGGAAATCGTAATACCATTATTGTCTAATTTGTCAAAAAAAATTATAAAAACCCAACCCATAAATATGATCGTTAAATAAGCATATTAGAAACATCAACAACAAACAAATACCGGCCCCAAATTCAGACCGGTGTTGTTAAACTACACAATTATTCGTCATTACACCAAAGTATAAACGTTCTTTACGACGTATGCTCTTTTACGAAAGCTAAGATGCTATACAAGCTAACGATATGAATTATATCTTTATGCACAAAAGTCGGCATTATTATCTTGCTTCATTTATCTTTCTATTCATTTTTTGCTTTGTTTTCTGCATGGAACTCGTATCAATAATTTATTTTTTTCAGTGTTAAAGGGATGATCCGGGCTGAAAATAATTATATCTTAATAAATAGAGTAAAATCCAAGGATCAAAATGCTGAAGATGTCATCAAAATCGGAAAAGAAATAACAAAGTTATTGAATTATAAAGTTTATCGATATTTTTTTAAATAGTTGTATGCATATCGTTATTCATTGGATAGACTGATGATGTCATATCCCCACTTTCCTTTTTCTGATATTATTGCATGAAATCATAATTGTTTTATTTTTTCATGCATATGTAAGTGATGTGTCTCCACGATGATGAAATAAGTTGCGGCAATAAATAAGTAATGCACTTAAATAGTTGTCAATCAAATTGTTTTAGTTCTTGGTTGAAACATTGTGAATAAACTCAATTTCATATAATAACATACAAAAGAACAAGTGGAGATATGACATCATCAGTCCACCTAATGAAGATTCATAAGACATATAGAACTTCGTTATTTGTTATCCGATTTTGATCAAACTTTCAGTATTTTGCTCCGTGATTTTTTCCTTATTTATTAAGATATAATTATCTCTAGCCTGGATAATCCCTTTAATGAATAACAAGTTTAAAATATTCTAAATTACCCTTTAACAGAAGTTTAGCAGATATAGGGGCACTTGTTGAATTCAAGTAAGGATCTATCATGTCTATATATGGACAATCATGTGCGACTATTTTCCCTATAGTGCTGCCCTTTGTCTATACGCGATCTTAAGTTTATTTTGAGAACATTTATCATATTTCGAGCGAATAGAGTTACATAAAATGTCTGTTAACCCAAAGTTTACAGCCACGAACACCAGGAGATGCTCCGTAAAAAAAGTCTTGATAGTGATTTCCACTTTCTATGTCTGGCAGCAATTTCCACTTACTATATGTCTGGTAGCAATATTAATGTTCTGTTTAGAGATTTTAGAGATGAATTTATAGCTAACACAGATCAATGAGTGGATATCAGTAAATCATATTAATTATTTTATTATTCTTACCACTAAAAGTGCAATGTTCCAACAAGACTAATTCAATAGTATATATATGTTTGTAATCCAAGAAATTGTAGCTTATTTTGTTATGGACTTGTTTTGTTTGTGTGTTTTTTGTTTTGTTGTTTTGCATTTGAAACAGATGTTGAGCGAAAAAATAGTTTCATGAAAACAATTAAAGAGGTATGAAGGCCCCCGGATCTTGCTTATCAGCCCCCCCCCCCCCCCCCCACACACAGGCACACATTCATCCCTCCTGTGAAAACTATTGACTTTCCTTCCCTTCATAGTCCCGTAACCATGGTAACTCAAAGCTTAGCAATGATCGTAGAACATTATTTTCTACGATTGATTTATTGACTACAAGATACAATCAATCGTGAAAATCAAACGAACGATTAGTCGCTAACCTTTGGGACCATGAAGTGAAAATATATTGTTTATCTGATATTGGGAAAGTCAATAGTTGTCACAAAAGGGTTGAATGTGTGCGTGTGGGAGGGGCGTGATTAGCAAGAGCCGGGGGTTTCACGGTTATTTTGATTGTTGTCATGAAATTATTTTTCGCTTACCATCTGTTTCAAATGCAAAAAAAAAACATTAAAGCATTAAAGGACAAGTCTACCCCAACAAAAACTTGATTTGAATAGAAAGAGAAAAATTTAACAAGCGTAACACTGAAAATTTCATCAAAATCGGATGTAAAATAAGATAGTTATGACATTTTAAAGAGTGATATGCACAACTCTATGAAATGCAATGAAACAGACAATAATGTCCCTCACTAACTACTTTTTTTGGTTTTTTTATTGTTTGAATTATACAATTTCATTTTTTACAGATTTGACAAATTGGACCAACTTGACCAAAACCATACAATACAATTAAGAAGGAAAGAGAAGAAAATTAGAAAATATCAAATTTCATATAATAAAACACATATAGTGAGTGGATAACGTCATCAGTCTCCCCATTTGTATATCGACCAGGATGTGCATAGAAATGTTTGGTGAAATTAATCGAAACTTTGAAATGTCATGACTTTCTTATTTTACATCTGATTTTGATGAAATTTTCAGTGCTATGCTTGTTGGATTTTGTTTTCTTTTTAGTAAAACAAACTTTTTGGGGTGGACTTCAATGCAATGAATGAGTACAGACAACTTCTAGAATAATCACAGAAGTTCCAAATGTGCCGTCAATGCCTCGCACCTTTTCGCAATTGCACATTATAGTAAATTGCACATTTTGGTAATTTACCCAAATGTACCGTAAACATGGTAACAAACATTTTAAAAATGTAATATCCAACCTTGCATAAAGCTGAATCCAACATTTTAATTGTTAGTTCGAACCATTTAAAGTGGTAAATGCAACACTTTGAAAAGGTTGTCACTCCAATCTTTCAGTTGCTAATTTAACTTTTCAGATTTTAGAGGATTTTTCTATCTGAAAAACACAGACTTGCACACATATTTCAGTTTTTTCAGTTTTGAACAAATTTTCGACTTCAACGCGTGGAAATTTCAACCCAAAGCATAATGATAATTATAATACTATGCAATGGCAATCACAAAAATTAATCTCTTAATGTTTAGAAAAATCAACTTATGTATTAGAGAATCGAAAAACCTTTTCTCTCTGTCGCCCTATACAGCGCGTATCAAAAAAAAGTTTACACTTTGATAAAGCTCTGGGAATTAAAAAATATACAACATGTGGGTATTTTTTTCTCATATAATCTTTGGCTTGGGTCTCATCTATCTAATGAAAGTAAAAGTTTTGACAGAATGTTACACTTGAGTGAGCACTGTCTATTTTTGTAAAGCTCGCAGAAATCTGTTTGCGCAGAAATGCTCGTTTTCACGCAGTGTCAAGGGGAAAGGGCGAAATAAAACTTACCCTGCGACACATTTTTCCTACATTTCCCTTGCACTTTTAGTCAATTAAGATAAAACAGACACATTCGAGCATTTTTAAACAAATTTGCCACCCAAATTGAAATTTCAACACTTAGTAAGCACAACTTTTACCCTTTTTGTGCCAGCTGGATCTGAGGACATAACTGAATCTAAACAAAAGTTTACATCAGACATCTCCAGCACTTTTTCACTAAGTTTTTGTTATTCAAAGTGGGTTGACATTTAATTTTTAATTTAATACTTGTTTCTCCACACTTTTCCCAAGCTTGACAATGATTAACAAAATGAAAATAAAGCCTAATTCATTTTATGTAAATCACAGCTCAGTGTAAATGAAATATCGTCTTGATGGCCTTGGTGTGTGGGCGAGTGGGGCGGGGCGCGATGCACTCTTTGAAGTTAAAAAAGGTCAAAGATATCTTAAAATCAATTTTACTTGCTAAACTCTACGTGTTCTTCATGAAAAAGGTTTACTTTTATTCGCATAGCTATTTTAAAGTTCTGCGCAAATCATTTTTCACTAACTTTTCAAAAGTAAGTGGTGCTCACTCAAGCGGAAATATTTTTCGATAGTTATATCGTCATTTGCTTAGATGGATCTGTACCAATGTTAAAATGTGGAAAAATATTCAGGATATTACAAATTTATAATTTTACAGGGTTTTTTCAAAGTGTAAACTTTTTTTTGATACGCACTGTAGATTGAACATGTTAATTGAACATGGTTAATGATAGTGACAAGGATAGTGAGAGCACTTATGATGTCAAGATGATCTATCGAGATTGTGTCTCATTTTAACTCGTCCGGAGAGAGGTAAACCTTTGTTAAGGGTAAAATAAATATCAAATAGTTATTATTCGTTTGTATTTCTCGAGAATGTCCTGGGAGTTTGATTGAGAAGAAAAATCATGCATTAAATTTATTTAGTTGTCCTTTGAACCTGATTGGATTTTAATTTGTATCTATAAGACGGGTCTTGAACTAATGATAGTACTGCTGTTGCCTGACTGATGTCACTTCAGACGGGACTTGAACTAATGATAGTACTGCTGTTGCCTGGCTGATGTCATTTCAGACGGGTCTTGATCTAATGATAGTACTGCTGTTGCCTGACTGATGTCACTTCAGACGGGTCTCGATCTAATGATAGTACTGCTGTTGCCTGGCTGATGTCACTTCAGACGGGTCTCGATCTAATGATAGTACTGCTGTTGCCTGACTGATGTCATTTCAGACGGGACTTGAACTAATGATAGTACTGCTGTTGCCTGACTGATGTCACTTCAGACGGGTCTTGAACTAATGATAGTACTGCTGTTGCCTGACTGATGTCACTTCAGACGGGTCTTGATCTAATGATAGTACTGCTGTTGCCTGACTGATGTCATTTCAGACGGGACTTGAACTAATGATAGTACTGCTGTTGCCTGACTGATGTCATTTCAGACGGGACTTGAACTAATGATAGTACTGCTGTTGCCTGGCTGATGTCATTTCAGACGGGTCTTGAACTAATGATAGTACTGCTGTTGCCTGACTGATGTCATTTCAGACGGGTCTTGAACTAATGATAGTACTGCTGTTGCCTGGCTGATGTCACTTCAGACGGGTCTCGATCTAATGATAGTACTGCTGTTGCCTGGCTGATGTCACTTCAGACGGGTCTTGATCTAATGATAGTACTGCTGTTGCCTGGCTGATGTCATTTCAGACGGGTCTTGATCTAATGATAGTACTGCTGTTGCCTGACTGATGTCACTTCAGACGGGTCTCGATCTAATGATAGTACTGCTGTTGCCTGGCTGATGTCACTTCAGACGGGTCTCGATCTAATGATAGTACTGCTGTTGCCTGACTGATGTCACTTCAGACGGGTCTTGATCTAATGATAGTACTGCTGTTGCCTGACTGATGTCATTTCAGACGGGTCTTGATCTAATGATAGTACTGCTGTTGCCTGACTGATGTCATTTCAGACGGGTCTCGATCTAATGATAGTACTGCTGTTGCCTGACTGATGTCATTTCAGACGGGTCTTGATCTAATGATAGTACTGCTGTTGCCTGACTGATGTCACTTCAGACGGGTCTTGATCTAATGATAGTACTGCTGTTGCCTGACTGATGTCATTTCAGACGGGTCTTGATCTAATGATAGTACTGCTGTTGCCTGACTGATGTCACTTCAGACGGGTCTCGATCTAATGATAGTACTGCTGTTGCCTGGCTGATGTCACTTCAGACGGGTCTCGATCTAATGATAGTACTGCTGTTGCCTGACTGATGTCACTTCAGACGGGTCTCGAACTAATGATAGTACTGCTGTTGCCTGACTGATGTCACTTCAGACGGGTCTTGATCTAATGATAGTACTGCTGTTGCCTGACTGATGTCATTTCAGACGGGACTTGAACTAATGATAGTACTGCTGTTGCCTGACTGATGTCATTTCAGACGGGACTTGAACTAATGATAGTACTGCTGTTGCCTGGCTGATGTCATTTCAGACGGGTCTTGAACTAATGATAGTACTGCTGTTGCCTGACTGATGTCACTTCAGACGGGACTTGAACTAATGATAGTACTGCTGTTGCCTGACTGATGTCATTTCAGACGGGTCTTGATCTAATGATAGTACTGCTGTTGCCTGGCTGATGTCATTTCAGACGGGTCTTGAACTAATGATAGTACTGCTGTTGCCTGACTGATGTCATTTCAGACGGGTCTTGATCTAATGATAGTACTGCTGTTGCCTGACTGATGTCATTTCAGACGGGTCTTGATCTAATGATAGTACTGCTGTTGCCTGACTGATGTCATTTCAGACGGGTCTTGATCTAATGATAGTACAGCTGCTGCCTGACATCAGTCAGGCAGCAGCAGTACTATTATTTGTTGACTTTCCATGTACATTCAAACGCCTCACACCAATCGGCCATGGTACCGCCATATATTGACGTGATTGATGAAATACTCTGCTTAACGCTTTGTAAATTTCTTGTTTCGTAAATCATCTAATTCTTTTGGAGAAAAAAAATCGACATATAGGAGCCTTTATTTCTCTGCTTTATTTTCCAACTTGAATTCGATATCTGTTTTTTTTAACAATGAGTGAATTCGTAATTAACTTAAGTGGAAGCTATGAAACGTAGAGCAACCGGCGTCTGCGCCATGGAATAGTTTACTAGATAGATGGCGCATGATAAACATGATAAATACTGTATATTATTATTAGACGTTGATTAACAAATGAACAGACACTACTCATATATGGTGCAGTCACATCAACAACCGATTATATGCCATTCGAAATACATGGGCATGAGAACGATTTTACTGAAGAAGGGATGCTCCAAGATAAAGATGATTTTGATCTGAAATAACTTGACAAGAAAAACAGTTTTCGCTTAAAAATGATAGTGATTTGTTCAAATTAAGACCTTTTAGCATACCATACTTATATCTAGGGGTGTTTATACCATTAGTGTATAACATTACGCAGCACTCCAGGAAAAAAATCTTATCACCCCCTTAAAAAGTCGAAATAACAGACTTGATTGATCCATAGAGTATTTATACGGTGTGACATAGCATTAAATCGTAAGATACACAACAATTCACGCATATCCACGGGTTCAAGAGCTCTCTCATAAACTCACCAAAACAATCTTCACAAATATTCTCTGAATCACAAATCCCAAACCTCCGAACTAACGAATGAGAGAAAGTGTTGAAATGTTCCCAGACCAACGCATTTATTTTCTACAACAACCATACTGAATGCTAGCACAATAAACATATCAATGTGATTGGTGAAAGGCAGATAGGATCATCTCTCAGACGTGACAAGTGTCAACGTTGACCTCTACCAGCAAGTGAGCATTTTTTCATGACGCTTTATGTAAGTGATTTTTCACTGAAGATTGGTATAAGCTACTAAATTTATTCTATATGTTTTGTTAAAGCAGAATTGTCGATGAACGTAAGACTCTTGATGAAATGCACACCGGGAATATGGATGTTACATAACATAATAACCACCATTGAGAAAAAAAGAACTCGACTATGAAAACAATAATAACATGAAACAAAGCGCTATGAATTTAGTTTGCAACTTCTATTGTGTCGATAAAATATGTGTAATACATTTTGACGTACATATATATTAAGGTAGCACACATAAAACTGAAATCACACAATGGGGGGGGGGGGGGGGGGTAATCGGAATATATCGACAGTAAAATGATGTCCGTAGGCCTCTTCCCTTAAACCGAACTTTAGTTCCTAGGGCATTTTTGCCCCGCGCCATCGAGATCTCGGCCGTGGATCGCGACGAATATTTGCACGAAGCTAGAAAATGAGATATAAATGGCACCAAATTCATATATTTAGTGTGTATGAATTTATTATGCAAATTTATGCAGGAAATCATTCTTTTTGATCCAATGCACCATGTAAAGCTCCGAGAAAGCTGATCTGTGGTCAAAATATAGTATTAATAACTATTCTAAATAGAAAAAAAATTATGGTACCAAACTTGAGTTCCTCTGTGTTTTATCATTATTGGTGGTTTTTTTATATATGTATTATGATTTTTTTTCTTTTATTTTCATCGTTTATTTTATTGGGACAAGATTTGTCCGTGTGATTACTTTGGCCATGAATGACAGTTGTCAATAAAACTATCGATAATCACTCATTTATTTTTTTTTTTTAGCTTAAAACACACTTTGTATTGACGTTGAGTGATGTACATGACGTCATGTATTTGAGCAATTTTGGGTCTGACATGTACTTACATAATTACGTAATTATTACGTAATATAACCGCGTACTCCGGCGTCACAAATTTGGTCTTGAAAGTTGCGCGAAACTTAAAAAGATAAAAGTCAGCTAGCGGAGTGGTCATAAAATTTTGCTCGGCGGATCTATCACGATAAAATGTAGAGGGAGGCAATAAGCCCCCCCCCCCTCCCGTATTTGAGGGTTAAACCCCTAGCCCATCTTCAGGGGGTAATTAATGTGAAAATAATTAGAAGGAGCGCCCATATTGAGTAAAAAAATATTGTTCAAAATACGAGAAAGTCAATAAGAAATACCATGTTTAAAATGAGATTTAGTTATAAAACATTGTCCCAATGTACTGACAGCCGTGATATCATATTTCGGTTGAAAACGTCAAAACGTTTGAAATTACAACACAAGTTACTCATTAATCCCGACTTAATTTTCAGAAACAAGAATTTATATCAATGAACAGTCAGACCGCATGCCCCTATGCTTATGAGCGAACAGGCCAGATTCATCCAAATAAATCGCGTGACTGAATGCTCCTCCTTGCAATCTCACCTTTCATGAGATTTTCTTTCTCTAAGAATTTACCATAGAGATAATTAGTATACATCTCTATGGAATTGACCTACTTTAACTTCAAGTCGAATTAGATATTATTGTACCATCAGATTTTGATAAATAAGTTAAATTCTGGCCTGAAAATGTGCCTCAAACTGAATTTTCTTCCTCTATTTCCTTTTGTAGATTGTACAAAACTTTTTATTTTGAGCCTCAGTGATATCTATATATCCATAAAGCTGAAATTGTGTAGTTTCTTCCAATGTCACTCTTGATATGTGGCACTTTTTAATCGGGTCAAGATCAGACTTTCCCACCAAGTTACAAGACGAGATTTATAAAATTTTTGAGTAGCATGAAATCCAGAGTTCTGATTGGCTGGATAAGCTTCACAAAACAACAGGCGCGGGTAATTTGAAGATGTTACCACATGGTGAGTGTGACATTGGAGGGGCTCAGTGTGGGAATGGTTGGAATTTAAGTTGTGGTGCAGTCTCTTTGAATTCTTGTTTTCAAGCTGCTAAATAGCAAGTGGAACACCTCTGGCAGTCTCGCCTGCATTACGCGATTTGACCAGCAGTGCTCACTTTGATAAGAGCAATTAAATAATTATTCATAAATAAAAAAACACTTATATGGAAATAATACTATGTCCATTTACCCAACATGACCTTTGACCATGATCATGTGACCTCAGACATACATGTGCAAAACAACTCGATTGCCCTTATGTCTATGTTTCATGAACTACATGTGTAGATCCATAAACTTTTTAAGTTATGTGCCGATTCAACAAATATACCCAACACGGCCAAAGTTCATTGACCCCAAATGACCTTTGATTTGTTCATGTGAGTCATGTGACCTGAAACAAGCACAATATATTCAGGGATACGTGGTTACTCTAATGTCCTAAGTATCTATGAACTTTTAAAGTTCTGAAGTCTGTTGCATAAAACTTTTTACCTGAGAAAACTCTGGTAAAAACTGAAAACTAAGGTTAGTCTGATTTCTGCCATTGACTTTAACACAGGGCAAAAACTCCGGTAAAAACAACCTTAGTTTTCTCAGGTAAAAAGTTTTATGCAACGGGCCCCTGATGACAATTCCCTAAATAAACCAACATTATCAAAGTTCGTTGACCCTAAATGACCTTTGATTTTGGTCATGTGACCTGAAAATCGCACAGGATGTTCAGGATACATAAGTTCCATCGACTAGATCCATAACATTTCAAGTTATGATGACGATTTCACAATTACCCCTCAACAAGTTCAAAATTCGTTGACCCTAAGTGACCTTTGACCTTGGTCATGTGACCTGAAACTTAGGCAGGATCTTCAATGATACACTACCCTCATGTCCAAGATTCATGAACTAGGTCCATATACTTCCGAAGTTATGACGAGATTTCAAAAACTTAACCTTGGTTAAGATTTCAATGTTGACGACACCGCCGCTGCCGTCGCAGTCGGAAAAGCGGCGCCTCTGGTCTCCCGAGTCTGCTATGCAGGCGAGACACAGAAATTTTATATCATACATATTCAGCTTCATCATGATTTAAAATCATTTGGGCTCAGAAAATAATAAAGTGTAAAATCAACAACTTTTGACAGGTGAATTTATTATTTTGTATCATGTTTTAGATCAAAAGTTTCACCTACATTACAAATTTTTTATATGAATTCAAACACATGACATGAAAGGATGAATCTTCTTCTTCTTTACGATACCAGAATCATGAAATTTGATATAAGGTTACAGCATCAATGGCCGAATAAAAAGAGGTGTTTTGGTTCACACCCAGCTCAATAAAATATGCTAAACCTCTCTAGTGATGAATATCACTTGGGTGAAAGAAGCTACTTTTTGAGGACCTGCCTACTGACTGTGAAAGATTTTGCAGCACGTCTGTCTAAATCGCCGGTAGGCGAATGAATATATAAACACATTGGTGATGTGGCTGATATATTTGATTTGATAGAAGGTATAGATGATGACTAATCCTTTCTTGGTGTCCGTAAACACTCTGTTGAGCTGATGAAAAGGAACCTGATCGATGATGATATTAGGTAGCCAGAGGATAAAGAATATGACAGTAACCATGATGACGACCCTAGTGGTCCTATGGTCGGATTGGGTGTTCTGATGCTTGCTCGATAATGGTTTCGTTTTATCATTGGTAGGGTGATGTGGAGTTTTTCCAGTGTCTTTGATTGACTTCGTGCCAGTCGTCAATGATCGGGTTTTCTTCTTGCTGACGGCAAAAAGGCTAATCGAATTTGAGATTGCACGTGGTACGGACTCATTTTCTTGAAAGGGGGTCTGGTCATTTCTCGATTCTGCACTAATGTTAATGTTTGACGCAGATTTCTTAAGTATTTTTTGCCGGCTTAACTCAATAGCATCTTCAGCATTTGATATCGCTTTCACAACGGGCTTTTGTTGGTTGAGTTCGTTATTAAGTGACAAAGAATAATGGGCCGTCATTTGCCTATTGGTATCATCAGGTTCTGATGTACTCGTGACAGTTGCACAAGAAGCTGACACGCTGGGAATCGCTGGTGGTGCTGGCAGTGTCTTGTCATTCACAGTTTTAGCTAGATCTCGACCAACGAAGGCAGATCCGTTCGTCAATTGCTGACGAATTATCTGATGAGCACGTATGAACCTGTAGATCCGAACGTACAAGACTGAAATGGCAAATGCAGAAACACAAAACACAATGGCCTGTGTTTTGGCGTAAACATCTCGGCCCCAGGGAATGTTGCCGTAGACATTGCATCCGTACTCACTGCCGAGTTTGATTGATGTGGTGATGAAAAAGAATGGGATATGGAGCACGAAAGCGACTACGGCACACCCGATGGCGATCAAGGTAGCAGTTTTCCTTCCGATTCGCTTATTGAACGGCCTACATACTGCTTGGTACCTATACACAGCAATCCAGATTGTGAGAAACAGTCCAGCATAAAGGGCAGATCTCGCTGCAACGACTTCGATGAAACACGCCCATGGATGCTCATCGTGGTAAAACACCATGACGATCTTCATCCCGTTGATGATACTGGCGATGAGGTCGACGACGGCAAGGGCGATGAAGGTGACATCTGTGGCATTTTTGATACCCTGACGCGTAAAGATGCCTACAATTACCAGGTTACCAGGTATCCCGACGACAGTCGCCAAACAACCAATAGTCATTCTAACGATGACCAAATCTGTGAACATGTTGCCGAAAGAGTGTCATCCAACGTCAATCCAAATTTTAAAACAGTGTTGTATTTAACTCTTATATTCTTCAGAAAGACAAATACGTTACGTATGTCAACAGGTGGCAAAACTGCAATGGTAAACTTCTGTCTGCTCGTCTCCGCTGCCTTAACGATCTCGCCAATATATAATGGGAATGAAGAAAACTAAATTTCCATTCAAGTCTGAGTCAATCAACTACATAATAGAAGTAGATTTGTGACCTGACAATTCTGACGGTGATATATCTCGCCAATATTTGTATACTCATTCTCGATTATAGTATACATACGGTTATTGCCGTCAATCAAGTTATCATCGGTTCCGTATACATATTATAATTGGGTTAAATCTAAATATTGTGTGCAGATGTCATTGCTAGATGTATTTAATACAAACATTTCATGAACACTTAACAACTTGATAGTCAGAATAGTCATCGGATGTAGGTTTTTTTTCTGTCGAAAGCTTTTTCAACTAGTCCCTTTATATGAAGTTCTTCTTTTTATTGAACTCTGGCAAAACCTCGCTTATCAGAGAAAGATCTCTACACCTATTTTCTTCACCCAATATATCATCAGCAGCAACAGTGAAAGAATGAGTAAAACTTTCTTCTTTTGAAAATGAATGCATTTTGTGATAAATCCTTCACCAAGTAAATAGTGGCAGAAAGCGGAAGGTCACAGTTTCATTTCAAGTTATATTTTGTAATTACTTTTGAAGGAAAAAAATAAAACCCTATATTTTAGACTATTAATGGATCAATCACTGTGATCGAAATCCTGATTCCATTTACTAGGCATTTTCAAAGCTTTAATATTCGTCATTAGATGAAAAAGCATCATTTCAACAAAGTTCATGAATGTGCTTCCATCAGAATATCCTTGAATATACTGATCCTGATTTTAAGTCAAGAAAAATGATATTTCAAATAAAATTATGCTAAAAGGATCAGAACAATGTCAAAAGAAAGTTGCTAAAGGAATCTTAACCACACTATCGCAGTTTGGCCAACAAAAACGATTGTGACCGATTTTGAATGGTATATTATCGGTCGGTTTTGGAGTCGGTTTCGTTGGTATGACTGTAACATTCTCTTTTCTGTGGCCTTTTTGGATTCAATCTCATATAATTGGGAATCGATATTCGGCCATTTGCTTTCAGATCAAACTATCAGAAGAAAGGTTATAGAGATTATTGAGGTCAGGTTTGACTGAACCAAACGTAACTGTAGACGTGGCCAACAAGAAAGCCAAGAAGAAATTCCTGTATGGCGCTAGCATCTTCCACTTTAAAAAAAAAGTCTTTCAGAAAAAATGCAAATATCAAAATTAAATGAGAGAGTTACGAAAAAAATTGTACAATGATGAAAAAGGTGGCATTCCCAATGAATCCCCAAATACAATAGAAATGTTGAAGTACTCAAGGGAGAAGAAAAGAAGGAAAGTGGAAAAGAGGAAGAAGAAAAAGGAGGAGGACGAGGGGGAGAAGGAGTAGTAGGAGTAGTAGTAGTAGTAGTAGTAGTAGTAGTAGTAGTAGTAGAAGTAGTAGTATAGTAGTAGTAATAGTAGCAGTAGTAGTAGCAGTAGTAGTAGTAGTAGAAGTAGTAGTAGTAGTAGTAGTAGTAGTAGTAGAAGTAGTAGTAGAAGTAGTAGTAGTAGTAGTAGTAGTAGTAGTAGTAGTAGTAGTAGTAGTAGTAGTAGTAGTAGTAGTAGTAGTAGTAGTAGTGGTAGTAGTATTAGGAGAAGTAGTAGTAGTAGTAGTAGTAGTAGTAGTAGTAGGAGGAGAAGAGATAAATGCGAAAAACAATAGAGAGAAAAAACAGAAGACGGGGAAAGAAGACAGCCAAAAACAGATGAGGCAGTGATAAGAAATTGAGAGAAGGGAAAATTTTAATTGGATGACCTACAAGGAGAGTTTGTAGACCAAGTCAACCTGCGTATGATGGGGGAGCGAAGATTTTGAGGCGTTATTAATACAAGAAACAGATGTCTGCCTTGAAGTCTAAATTCGATTATTATTTCTATTAATTTAATATAACCCAAGACTCTCCGTAATCATCATACCATCTTAGATTGTACAATTCAATTTAACTGTTCGGTAAGGGCAAATACAAAATGGCAATTCGATAAAACACTAAACAGATTTCTGTTCGTACAGAGATTTCAGCCGTAATAAATACTAATTTCCCGTATGCATATCAGATTCAAGATTTCTTTTTTCATAAATCTCGTTTTCAAAGTCATTAAACCGCGTTATATAAATGCCTGGTCCCACTGGCCGACGGATACACAACGTATTCATGAAAGTGCTGGCAGCGGATGAGCTAAATTTTGCGGGTGGCTCCATCCGTATTCATCCGCTCTAGGAAATGACAAAATTAGCAACAACAACAAAAATTGCGAAAACAAAAGGGACATGAGTTGGATGTTGAACGGTTGTCCATCGGAAACCCTGCGGATGAAAACGGATGGAAATGGATGACAGCTCCGAAGTGGTTAGCGGGGGTTTGAATACTTTATTTACGACACGCATTCGCTTACATCCATTCTATTTCCGTACTACTAACGATGTGTAGACGTTCCAGGTACATTGTCTTTCCTCCCTCTTTCCGCTCTTCAGCTTCAGTGGATTTGAGTTGCGATGATGCCCAGAGGATGCGAACGTTTAACCGATGATAACGGACATGGAATATTTGTTGCTCGTATAAGTTACGGATTTACTTCGTACCGGCGGAAAGTTCATCCAATCTATAAGATTGGGGCAGCTCAAAAGTTTTTTGCGCGGATGAAATCACAGTGCTCCATGGATAGAGCGTATATAGCACGTATGCCTTCAGAACACATCGGATGCATAGTTGTTTACGTTTTACATCCGCTTTGCATCCGTAAGTGCAGTGGGACTGGCCTTTAAAAAGATGTACTTTTGCAGCTACCGTGTGAGTAAAACAAAATTGACACCTCTTTCTGAAAACCCAAATTCAAGGAATAAATCTGTCATGAACGCATTATCGTTACATGGCTGGAAAGAATATATTCTCCCAAACAATCTGATCCCATATTTGTGTGGAATGTCTTCGCGCTTAGTGGATAATCAGAAGCCGGTAGGTATTCTTTGCAGTGATGCAAGTGTTGACTTGCGCCAAAGAAAGGCATGACTGCAATGAATAAATCCAGATACCAATGATGTCATAATCCTTCATGAAGTACATATTTGTAAATCCATTTTAAATGAAATTGACCTGAGAATTGATAATAAAATGTGTTTATTAAACAATTATAACGTAAATTACCGAAAATGTGTTTTTAAATGGATTTTAATGTAACCCTTGTAGCATTATGAAATCATGACATCTGGATTCTTTCATTGCAGTCATGCATTAATTTGCCGTAAATCAAAATTAACATCACTGCAAAGAATACCTCTTGGTCATCCAAGCGTTAGCACATACCACATAGCTATGATCATATCAAATTATTTGGGAAAACATACTCTTCCAGGCCATATTTCAAAGATTATGCGTTCATGACATATTTTATTCCTGAAATTGGGGATTTGTGGGGTGTCAAGTTTTTTTTTACTCACACGGTAGTTAAGCCCCTCCCCCTCCCCAAAATGTGAAAATGAACTGACAAAGATTGTTTTATTGGTCAATGATGTTAATCGAAATGAATAAACCATACATTATTAGTAATGTGGGTTTATTTGAAATCATATTATTATTATGTCTTATTATTTGTACTGGGCTTTTCCCATTAGACCCAAAGCGCTTACAATGAATTAATTAAATGTAATATTTCAAAAACTACAGAGTACGAAAGAGATGAGTTTTTAATGACTTTTTTAAAATTGCTTATGATGGAGACTGTCTAATTATTAGTGGCAGGTCGTACCAGGATTTTGAAGCCGACACCGTAAAAGTTCTGTCACCAGCTAATGTACGAGTTAATGAAATTGTGAAGCGAAGGTGATCACTGGCCGACCTAAGAGCTCTAATTGGTGTATGCAGATTCAAGAAGTTACTTAAATACCGTGGAGCCTGTTTATTCAGTGTTTGTAGACAATCAAGAGTAATTTGAACGTAATTCTCTGTTTAAAGGGAAGCCAATGAAGAGAATTAAAGAGTGGTTGGGAAGAATGATCCCGGGAAACCTCTAAAATTAATCATAATGTTCCTTTTGAAGAATCTTAAATTCCTTGGTGTATTTGTCATCTACAAACTGTCCTTTGGATCATTAATGTTCTCTAGTCATAAAACAAAATTCATGAATCACTTAGCAGGTAATTTTTCTCTCAACTAAAACTCCTTAGTGTACATTGTATTTGATAAATAAACTTTCCCTTGGATCATTAATGTTCTCTAGTCATAAAAAATCATTCCTGAATCACTAAGCAGATGTTTGTTTTTTTTCTCAACGCTACTTCCTATTCTCATCAAACCCGTACTCGATTCGATTTCCACATGCTTTCTTTCCGTACTACTTCTACTCAAATTATGATGTATTCAGTATGTTCAGGTCCCAATAGTTACGGAACCTCCCCCTCCACTCTTAACAGTTTATCTATTTTTCTGAGACCCTTCACATACGCTAGTCCCTTTCCTTTTTTCATCATTCTTCTAGAAATTCTATGTATCCCTACCATGTCCCTTCATTTTGTTTCATAGAATCGTCTTTTCTTTTTAATTTGTATTGTCATCCTTCTTGCTAATATTTCATGTTCCACAACATGTTTGTATGTAACTTTTATCGAGTGAAATAAGTGAATTGAATCATGACATCTCCCACGAATTTGCCTTTAAAATGATTTGCAAAGGACATGAAGGAGATGAGCTATGTTATTCAGATTTTCCGGAGGGCTATTAAAATTAAAACTTGACAAAAAAAATCATATTTGTGCTAATTACTTTTCAACACAAACATTTCAGATTACACTTATTTAAAGGTGACATATCATGATAAGAAATGTAATGCAAATCATAAATTTGACACGATATAGTATAAAAAGCAATATAATACATTTGTCACGAATATGACTTTGTTTTCTTCAAAGAAAATTCCAATTGAAATATACTTTAATCCCGACAGCATCCCAATCATGTGAAAGTGCCTAATATGCTCTTTCATTTGATACCAAATTCGTCATGGTAGTATAATATATGTTTCTGAAGATATAGTAAATTTTACGATATTTGGCAAACGAACAAAAGTTTACCGAAGTATATATATATGCATATACAGTGCGTCCCAGAATAAACGAAACCGAGATTTAGCGATTATTTATCATAACTTAATCATAAATATAATAGACAAATGACCTACCAATTTAAAGCTTAGAATCTCTTCTTGTATCTGATATTACTTAGGTTATTTCTTATTCACGCATGAGTGAGCAAAAACAATTTGAAGAAAGGATACCAAAAACTCATTTGGAGGGGGGTATCTGGGTTTCAAAAGGAAAACCACATTTTTGAAAAGTTCAATATCTGCTCTTTAATTTGGTACCTCAATTACAGAAAATGGTCAAGAAATAAAAAAGTTCTGGTCATTTAAAATAAGGCTTGTATTTCCATAATTTCATGAGATAAATGTGTTTTCACCGGTTTCCCACAGAAGCTTTCGCATGGTGAACAATAGATTTAACGCATGGCTGATCGTCAACAAAACGGAGTGTCGAGTGAGTTTGAAAGCCAGCCTGTAAAACCTCTTCATTTTATGAAATTACTGAAATTCAAGCCTTATTTCAAATAACTAGAACTTTCTTATTTCTCAACCATTTTCTGTAATTTTGGTATCAAATTAAAGAGGAGATATTGAACTTTTCAAAAATGTGGTTTTCTTTTTGAAACCCAGATACCCCCCGCCAAATTAGTTTTTGATATCCTTTTTTCAAATTGTCTTTGCTCACTCATGCGTGAATGAAAAATAATCTAAGTAATATCAGATGGAAGAGGAGATTCTAAGCTTTAAGTTGGTAGGTCATTTGTCTATTTTATTTATGATTAAGAAATGATAAATGATCGCTAAATCTCGGTTTCGTTTTTTCTGGGACGCACTGTATATATATATATATATATACTGTATATATATATAACGACGATAATTCACTCCAAAATAATGGAGACAATGTGTACATGACTATGACAAATAACGATTTGGGCGATTACAAGGCAAAGTGGACATTTTCATAAATATTAAATTAGTTTTTCTATTCACAAAAGAAACTTGAAGTTGCTTTCCAAATTCAAATGTTTTTAATGATATTTTATTGGTCACTTCAAGGTACATTCAATTCAATAGAGTTGAACAAATACAAATGATACATTGTAAGACATTTCATAACAGTTACATAACGTATGTGGATAATCACTCTATCTTGTCTCGCCACATGCGTTCGTAGACATTCCTTTTTGTTATTTCGAATATAGTAGCTATAAATTTTTCCATTTTATACGATCTAGTTAACAAATCAACACAATCAGAAACTGTTGGTATGCATAATTTACATATACTAAGATAAATTGATTTCTTTGCAATAACTAGAACATGATTGAAAGAGAGGATTTTTTTATAACATACCGAGTATTACACTTTTTCCGTAAACAATGAAAAATCAAACATAGTGAGTTCTTTTCGTTGCTGATTCCATCGATCGTTTCATTTTCTGCATTACAGAAAGGACATAAAGGTGAAGTAATGATTTTCATTTCATACAACTTATAGTTTAAGTTTAAAATATCATGCAATACTTTGAACTGAAATTTTCTGTAATTTACATCAATTGTGTTCAATAAAATAAATGTACGAGCCAATAATAATTCTTTATCTGAAACATAAAATCTATTTTGAAACTTAAACGCACTTATAATACAATCAATATACAACAAATGACATATGAATATATAGATAAAAATACCAAGAATATGGGGGAGCCAGCAGAGGCCATTTGCCTTTCATATGCGGGGCTCCAATACCTTAGTGAAAAGTACAAAATAAAGAGAGAAGGGGGCATTGTGATGGACAAACTGTATACATTACTATATACTTAAGATTCCTTCAATAAATATTGTTCTTTATATTTTCGTTTAAATGGGGCAATAGATGAGGACATTTTAATGTCAACTGGTATTGCATTCAAAGTTATTACTCAAGAATATTTCTCTGACTTTTTAGCACAGGAATATATGGCATGTCTAGGGTGATATGGGTGGACATCCTTTATTTGAAACATATCATTGTGGGGTAACAAGTTTTTATTATATATAAACATAAATGATGCAACTTGCAATTTATGTGTTTGGAATATACCAAGTACAGTATATTCAATTTTTCTAAACAGAGGATCAGAGGGAGTTCTCGGATGAGAGTTCGTAATTGCATGTATTGCTCTTTTTTAATACATAGGGGAAGGCGGGGTAAGTTGTGACACTTTTTGCATTTTGCATATTACAATTGATATGACTAATGATATTGTAGAAATAAGTACCTTGCCATAAAATTTGATTCTTGGGAAATATTTTTTTTACCTATATACATGTATAACTTTCTACCCCCACACTGAAATCCAGTGACCTTTGAAAAAACCGATGTCAAATGGCTCTACTTGCCCCATCTGTGGGGTAAATTGTGCCACCTTGTGGGGTAAGCTGAGCCACAAAAACTATGTACAAAATGTATGCGGGAAGAACCAGCATGTCAACTTTTTCATTTCAAGTCTTTTAACTTGCTAATTCTCTATAAATACTAACATCCTCTAAAAGTAAAAGAACTGTCATGTGAATTTGACCTTTCTACCTGCACATCAATGGCTTTTCAAGGTTTGTTCATTTTTATTATGTTTGTTTTTATTATACATTACCATACGAATTACCATGGCTCAACTTGCCCCATGTTGGCTGGCTCAAAGTACCCCAGTCCGAACTTAATGCGATATTTTCACATCCACACATTTCTTATGATTCCATCATGTAAAAGACTATGACAAGAATGAAGATCCATACCTGGACTAACAATATTGTTATTATTTCTTTATCATATTTAAAGACCTGTGTTGGTAAAAAGCACTTATCTATTTTACACCCTTTTTTACTTACTTGGCTGAAATTTGTATTTTTCCTCTAAAAAAATGCTTTTTGTTTCAAAGTCGAAAGCAATGTGGTTGAGTAATGGGTCAGCAATACATATATAACACCACCACAATGTCTGACTCATTCATTATTGGCTCAACTTGCCCCTATGCTCAACTTACCCCGCCTTCCCCTACACCTTATTAAGAAGAGTTTTAGCACAACGTCCCCAAGTCAAAGTACAATACGAAAGATGAGGAAGAAAAATAACATTATATATGTTGATTAATATTTTCAAAGAAATTAAATGTCGTATGCTGTACAATATACCAACTGCACACGAGATCTTCCGCACGACAATGTGAGGAGCCCCAAGTCATCATTTGTCACTCCAAGAAATGTGGTATTTAAAACCTATATATGAAAATTGTTAATGGTAACGTCACAAATTTGTGCAGATAGCTTTTTATTTTTTTTTTGTTCGAATATCATATAATTTGTAATTCTTCAGTAAATAATACTTGGATTCATTTGTTATACCTGTATGTGTGTCACTCATAGGAATAAAAATATAGCTGTTAAACCTAAGTATTGTCCACTACAGCTTCGTCTCAGTAGAATAAGCCTCCACTAATTTGTTGAAGGAAAAACTTATGACAAGAATGGGGGTAAAATAAAAGTTATTCAGCGTCGGTTACTATTTACCTACAAAATGTGTTGATGAATTACAACTAAGTCTCTACTTGACTTGAATTCACAAGGAAAAAAGTATATATACAAGATTCAAAGAGAAACGGGGGGGGGGGGTGAAGCCATCTGGAAGAGAAGAACTTACAGCTTCGATGGTATCATTAAATAATGTGTATTACCGAATACGAATCTAATGTCTAGGTAAGAGGAGACAGAAAATGGTCAGAATGAAGCAGAAATTAAAAAGAAAAGATGAAAGGATGAATGCGAAATGATCATTTTTGTTGTGTACGTGTACATCAATGGGAATGTAGTATAATTATGTATGAATGTATGATGATTGCAAAATTATACATGATGTACATATTAAAATGTTCTAGAAATAGTATTTATATTGTTAATGTAGTCATCTGAAACAGAAAGCTCACTCCTTCAATGTTATTTTAGAAAAATCTGAATACCAATCCAATATGACATGTTTCTTTTTTTTTAATACTTGCTTGTTGAAAGTATGTGTTTATAAATGGGTATACCTGGGTATAAACATGATAAATGGGTGTACCTGGGTATACATGTGTGTATACCACTTTGATGAGAATTCTCTATCCATGATTCTTTCATGGTTTGTACCCATCCTTTTATTTATTGGATTATATGGATCCTCTTTGGATAAATAAAAGCCATGGCCAAGGCCCTCGCTATATCCGCTGATATTGTAATGGTTTACACAACACATTCCTTCGGATCACGCATCCAGGGCGAAAATGATTTCCATCTTGTACCCTGAATATTATCTTGCAATAATGTGGCAATGTAATTTAAAGCATACATTAGAAAATCAGAGGGACGTAAATTTGGTTCATAAGAAGACTACTAGTATAGCCTTGTCATTAATGCTACACAGGTGAAATCGACCACATGTATTACATTATTTGACATACCATATCGAAGAGTCTGGAGTCGGCTCTGTTGATGTGACTTTTGCAATAACTTACAAAAAGACAGTGCTTTTAAAAGATCATTAACACAGGCCCAGCAAATGAGCTTGAAATTTTCTATTGTAATTTAACTATTGCTAATGTAATATGTAATATTAGTAGTATAACAGTTTCAAAATGACAATTCATTTTTTTTTGGGGGGGGGGGTGGGTGGGTCGGGGTCTGGCATTCCATTACACGTTTACTGTGGCGGTCAAATATCGAATATCCCCTCTTACCATTCGTTTATCTACACAAGGTGCAGTAGAAAATGGAATCCAAAGCCACTCCCATCGTTGTCATATATGACTACACTTGTATACTTCGTTTAACCCATAATTGCACTGAGACTATACTTATCCACTCCTTTTCATTTATTTTATACAGTGCACAGTCAAGAATGGGGTCTTTGCCAATGTTTTCTTGAGGACATCGTACGACCATGTTATCTGAGGCTAAGCTCTCCCATCCCCATCTATTTATATTTCGTACAGGAAGAGATGAGGAATGGTGACAGCCGTGATCTGTCCTTGTGTCTTGCGAACATCCCATAGATGCGGACAGGGCCATTGCGGAAAGCAGTTATGTAACTGACAATGCTACCCGTTCAATTAAAACTTGAGATGAATAAAAAGAAAAAGAAAGAATACTTATAATACTTGTAGAGAATAATGTCTGCTATCCCTATCTATTTATCATTCACACAGAAAGTTGTGAGGAATGGCGTCTGAAGTTACCTTCCCCGGTGCCGAATGGACGTCGTACGATCCATGGTTCCATATCACTGAAACACCACTTCCCGCAACGAACTTCATCGAGTTTCAGACAACGGCGAACAACATCTCGGAGGTTGGAACGACAGACCGCTCCAACGAAACCCCTGCCAATCGCAACATCGTCGCACTTGTCATTCTACCAGTCGTACTGGTAAGTATCTCTAACACAGTCACAGAAACTTTTTTTCTTTTTTAACTATTAGATTTCTTCAAAACTTTAAAACATGAAAAGGATCAAAATAAGAAACTTTAGCACTGCACACTGGGGGCACCTTTATAGGTCCTAGTTTGCACCCCTTGTGTTTGAAAGATGCAAGTGCTGTGAAGGTACTTCAATATCTGGAAGGTGCGAATGTGCGGAGTTCCCAGGAACTAACAGTAGTTCCATTCGTGCATTCATTTATTCTCTCTCACTTGTTTTATTACATTCTTAACAATGTTTACAATGTTTTCAATGTAATGATTTATGCCTTTCTCTCCTTCACACCATAGATATGCGGTCTCGTCGGCAACACTCTGGTTTGTATTGCTGTTTTTAGGTTCGCTCCACTCAGAATCGTTGCTAACTATTTCATCGTTTCGCTAGCAATAGCCGACCTGGCAGTATGTGGTATTGTCATGCCGTTAGCTGCTATACAGGTAAACATACTTCGACAATAATGTTAAGAAAGTACTAACACCGGTAAAAGGATTTAAAAACCTTGGAAAACCAATGTTGAAAATTAAAGGAGATTGATAAGAATATCATCAATGTTATCAGGAAGTTTGATAATGATGTGAAGAGTTCGATGAGGCGGTTTTTTTTTTTTTTACCAAATTAGAACATTGTTATATTGGGAGTTTGAATATGTCGCATCGCTTGTTTGGCAGCGATTCTACTTCTACTTTTATGCAAAGACTAGAAACTGCTTTCCCATTCTATTCTGATTCATTGTGACGTCATAATCAGGTAATATTCACATAATGCTGTTTACATATCCCCGTACATTAATGCTTATTGGCCATGTTGATATTCCCCCATTACCTCTCCATATAGGAACTGGCAGGTGAATGGCGCCTTGGTATAATCATCTGTGATGTCTGGGTGTGTCTTGATGTCCTTATGAGCACGGCATCCATCTGGAACCTCTGCGTCATCGCTCTCGACCGCTACATGGCCATCACACGACCTGTCTGGTACGCTCTCCGTCGGACACCGTTAATGGCAACGGTGGCTATTACCGTGGCCTGGGTCCTCTCTATCATCGTCAGCATTCCCGCCCTCCTCTTCGTCGGCGGCTACGACCCAACGACGAGTAACTTCTGCGTTCTCAACATCAGCCCTGTCTTTGCGATCATCTCGTCGATGGTTTCATTCTACATTCCGTGTGTCATTGTCTTGATCGTTTACCAGAGGATTCTTGTGGCCGCGCGACACCATAGTCGTCGTCGAGTACGTCCAGCGATTATGAGCGTGTCGACGGTACCGGCTGCCACGGTAAAGGCAACGACACGAGCAGCAAACAATGGTAGCTCGACTGCATGCAGCAGCAGCGCTACTAGTAGCAACCCCACAAGCAGTAACCCTTCGGCAACTCCTTGCAACAATCGCAATAGTCATACAAATAACAATGTCAGTGCAACGAACAGTGAGGGACAACCGAGTGCGGCATCGCTGAATCCAAGTATGAATACCAAACCTAACAACCAACACCTAATGGAAATAAGTCTGGAAAACACTGATATAAGTGCTGCAGATAAATTAAGTGATGAAAGGACGCAATCTGCAAACGGAGCAAACAATGTTACAGAAGACGGGCAGATTGATAAAAAACATTTATCGGTAAAACCCCAAACGAAGCGAGTGACATTGATTGCTGATGACGCTCCAACGACGCTGGCGATAGCGAACGCCGTCAACCACCATCGAAACCATCCTGCGTTCGTCAGACGGCGACAGATATCGGTCTCCCGCGAACGGCGTGCCGCGTTTGTTCTCGCTATAGTAGTGGGTGTCTTCATCTGCTGCTGGTTACCGTTTTTCATTATAAACGTTCTTCTTGGGATCTGCCCAAACTGTCCCGTCTCTCCTATTGCATTTCAGGTTGTTACCTGGCTTGGATGGTGTAATTCTATTCTAAACCCCATAATTTATACGACTTTTAACCGCGACTTCAGAAACGCTTTCAGAAAAATCCTTTTCTGTGGAAAATTATAGTGTAACAGACAGATTCAAATTGGTGCTCTCACCATTTATCGTGCTTTTTTCGGACGTCAGAATTGAGAGCTTTTAACAAACCGCAAGTTCAGAAATGCTTTCCGGAAAATCCTCTTCTGTGGAAAGTTATAGCTTGCCAGATTCGCTTTGTGTAAGGATACTGACATGTATTCTCCGGACGTCAGAAATTGATGAATTATAAATTATGCAAATTGATAAGGATATACTGCTTGTCTGTCTGAGCAAGAGATGTGGAAACTATCGAAAGGGAAGAACATTTAGATTATTATTTCACTTCATTATCTTTTGGACTAAGGAAAAGAGTCACCTTTATCAAACTCCCTGACCATGAAATCAAGAGGAATATAATTGATTCATGTCCTCGTGAACATGTTTAAAGGTCAAGTCCACCTCAGAAAATGTTGATTTGAATCAATAGAGAAAAATCAGACAAGCACAATGCTGAAAATGTCATCAAAATCGGATGTAAAATAAGAAAGTTATGACATTTCAAAGTTTCGATTATTTTCAACAAAATAGTTATATGAACGAGCCAGTTACATCGAAATGAGAGAGTTGATGATGTCACTCATTCACTATTTCTTTTGTTTTTTTATTGTTTGAATTATACAATATTTCAATTTTTACGAATTTCACGATTAGGACCTCCTTGCCTGAAGCACAAAATGTTAAAATAATGGAATTCCATGTGTTCAGGGAGAAATGAAACTTCATTTCCCATGACAATGACGAGAAAATAAAAATATTTCATATAATAAAATACAAAAAGAAAATAGTGAGTGATGTCATCAGTTCCTCATTTGCATACCGAACGAGATGTGCATATAACTGTTTTGTGAAATGAAGTGAAACTTTGAAATGCCATAACTTTCTTATTTTACATCCAATTTTGATGAAATTTTCAGTGTAATGCTTGTTGAATTTTCATTCTCTTTTTATTCAAGTTTTTGTTTGGGTGGACTTGTCCTTTAAGAAGAAATAGCAATTTTGCTCCGCCGAACAAACCATTGTAGAGAATGTTTCTCTGTTTACAGAATGTATAAAAATACTGTTTAAAAGAAAAGTCAGGTCGTTTGCATCCTTAGCAGACGCGATATAGTCCAGGATAGAAGAGGCATAACCTTGTTTTTTATATATACAATATTTTTTGATGGTTTCTTGTCAATTCGAGGGTGCTGATTACGAATCTGAATGATGCCACTCGTGTAACCTTGAGCATTTTCCGCAAATTGGCAAAATATGGCCGCCAAAATATGCAAATTACCCACGAAAATCATAAAATTGTCCGCACATTGGCTGTGAAATGCATGCAATTGTGTGGCAGGAGTGAAATACTCTCTGAAAACATAATTTTTAACAAAATATTTATTTCCCTGTTATTCAAAATGGCCGCCATCGGTCATTGTATACCTTATTATGTACAATATGAATAGGGAAAACTAATTTTCACAAATATGAACACTAAACTGCAAAAAAAATCCGTGATGTATGAACAAAGTAATATATGCAAATCATCATTACTAACGAGATATCATTTATAATGTCATATATTGGAACATTGCTGTATTTTGATATCTAAAATAGCCGCCACTGGCCCAAATAGTATTGCGTACAATGGCAATGGGGGCCAAAAAATTCACAAGAGTGATCACTGAAATGCTTATTATAAAGAGTAAACAGGTGGAATACTGACTATAAACATATTTATTAACGAAATATATTATTAGTATACCATGTATGTGGTGAATGTTGTATTTTGATATTCACAATGGCTGCCAAAGGCCCTAAAAGTATTATGCACAATGAGAAATGGGAGAAAGGAAATCACAAGAGTGAGCGCTAAAATGCATACACATGTGAAAAATTGATTGGATACCGGTCTAAAAACGTATTTTCTAACAAAATATATCATTCAAGTTTCAAGTTTGTGTTAAATATTGTATTTCGACTTTCAAAATGGCCGCCATCGACATTAACTGTATTATGTACAATGCAAAGTGGGAAACCAATATTCACAGGAGTGAGCACCATAAATGCACGTAATAGTGATCTATGATGAAAATATTGTCTGAAAGCATAATTTCTATCAAGATATATAATTCATTCTGCCAGTTAGGTGATAAATACGGTTATTTTAAAGTCAAAATGGCCGCTACAGTCCCTTACGGTATTATGCACAATATGAATGGGAACAAATCATTTCAACAGAATTTGGCTTTGCTTGGTCAAATGGTGATTTATGAGTGGAATGTTGTCTGAAAACATGATTTATAAAAAAAATATATCATATCTTATGTAATTTAGGTGATAAATACTGTATTTCAACATTCAAAATGGCTGCCATAAACCCGATTTTGTGATCATTATTTGTCTCCACCCAAATTGTATATTATACGATAAGTGCCTATGCTATGGTGGCCATATTCAGTTTAAAAATGCAGCATTTATCACCTTAAATACACAACATTATGATATATCTCGTTAGAAACCATGGTTTTAGACAATAATTCACCCTTACATCACAATTCGAAACTATATGCAATATTTAGAGTCAAGCAAAGCCAAATTCTGTCAAAATTATATGTCCCATGTTACAATATACACAATACTTTTAGGACCTATGGCAGTCATTTTGGATTTCAAAGTACAGCATTTATTACCCCCACCATGTCCACGACCAATATGTGATGTATTTAGTTAGAAATAATGTTTAAGACAATATCTTTACTCCTACATCACAGTTATATGCATTTTATGATTCTCACTCTTGTGAAAATTAGTTTCCCTGTTCGCATGTTACGTAATTTAGTTAGGGCTTGTAGAGTTTATTGTGAATGTCAAAAAAGTATTTATCACCTATATAGGCCTATGGAAGAAGAAATTCGATGATTAAAAAAAATGTTTTCACATAACGTTTTACTCATACAACAGGATTATATGGATGTCATAGTCAAGCAAATCCAAATTCTTTCAAAATTCTATGTCCCACTTCACATTGTAAATAATACTTATAGGGCCTATAGGGGCTATTTTGAATTTCATAATACAGTATTTATCTCATGTATGACAAAATAAATGATATGTCTTGCTATGAAACATGTTGTCAGACAATATTTTACTCATAGATCACATTACATGCATTTTATGTTTCTTACTCGTGTGAAAATTAGTTTCTCCATTCGCATTGTACATGATGAATAAAGGGGCTATGGCGGCCATTTTGAATTTCAAAATACAGCATTTATCACATAAATGGCGTATTCAAAATAATGTTTTTAGTCAGTATTCCACTCGTTTATCCTAATAATATGCATTTAATGCTCAATCTTGTCATTTTTTTGGCCCCGGCCATTGCCATTGTACATAATACTCTTTGGGCCAGTGGCGGCTATTTTATATATCAAAATACAGCAATGTTCCCATATTTGACATAATAAATAATGTATCTCATTAGTAATGATGATTTGCATATATTACTTCGTTCATACATCGCGATTTTTGTAGTTTAGTGCTCATTTGTTTGAAAATTAGTTTTCCCTATTTGTATTGTACATGATAGTGTATACAATAGCCTATGGCGGCCATTTTGAATATCAGGAAAATGAATATTTCGTCAAAAATAATTTTTTAAAGATTGTATTTCACTCCTGCCATGCAATTTCATGCATTTCACAGCCAATGTGTGGACAATTTTACGAGTTTCATGGGTAATTTGCATATTTTGGCGGCCATATTGGATTTTGCCAATTTGCGGAAAATGCTCAAGGTTACACGAGTGGCATCATCCAGATTCGTAATCAGCACCCTCGAATTGACAAGAAACAATCAAAATATATTGTATATATAAAAAACAAGGTTTGGTCAATTTTCTATGGGGCCTATCCTGGACTAATAGCTCAGTCAGAAGAGCGGGGTTTCGTATTCCGGCGACTCGGGTTCGATTCCCACTTGGAGCGCTAGTACCCTTTGATAATTCATTAAATCCTCAGTACCAGGTGCCTCGGACATTTGTCGGAAGGACATTAAACCGTCGGTCCTCTGGTTCCTTGCCAATGGTGTCGATCCGCAGAAAATCAATCTGGGGACATTACGTAATAAGCACATCCCCCTAACGAATAGAAAGCGAGCGGATATACGCCCATAGTGTTGCTTGCTATAAAAGCCTCTGTCACACACCGTCTACCGTTGCGTCAAAAAAGTCAATTTTCCTGCGGATCTCCGCGGATCCCTTCCCATCACCAATCGTTAGTATTATGTATATACCTACAGAAAAGATTCGGACGTATAGAGACGTCTAGATGCGGATTCTTGCGTCCACTTTCTGACATTCTTACGAATTGATGCGTTATTTGTTCTTTCGATTTGCGTATTCTTCCGGATACTTTTAAACACTTGGTGATATTTAAGGACAGGTGCGGAATGTTACGGAATGTTAAGAATATTTATGAAGGCTCGGAACATCACTTCCCAAACAGTACATACATAGAAAACAACTTTATACCTCCAAAGTAATGATTTTTCAAATGTAGAAATATGCATTTTACATAAAAGAAAGAATGTGAAAAAGATATAATTTTACATAAATATATGCAAATTTTTGGATTAGAAAATGGTGTATGGGAAAAGTCAATGTATGGCTTATCAAAAAAGTATTCTTAATGCCAATACGTGCATAAGAATATTCACTAAACTATATCTCTTACTTCTTGTCAACAAATTGTTAATGAATCTTGAAAGGCAAAAGTAATTATATCAAGAAAACAATAATAATGGGGATATAGGTTCCCTACCAATAACAACCCCCCCCCCCCCCCGTTAACTTTTTTGAAACCCATGTTGTAGGCGGAGAAGTGGTCACAGGAGTTCCATCCCGCCCTAATATTTTTGGGGTGCGAAACGACCTCAACTTTTCGTTGTAGACTTTTTTTTTGTCTTTTTTTGTTGCTTGTCCAATTTTTTGTAATACGAAAGGATCTCAAATTTTTGGTGAAGACCTTTGGGGGGGGGGGTACGAAAGGATTTCAGTTTTTATTTGTGAAGACCTTTTTTTTTATTTTTTATTTATTTGTTTTTTTTTTATTTTTGCTTGTCAAATTTTTGTTTGGAAACGAAACGGCCTCAAATTTTTGATGAAGACTTTTTATCATGCTTGTCCACTTTTCATACAGTGTGAACCCCTCCCCCTTTCGTACGCTACTGCCTTGTCAAACATATTGTACTATAATCTGGGCAAGCACATCATCTTATTTATAAGAAAAGTGATATTTTACACCAAAACGTACAAAAAGAATAACAATTTTAAAATATTTATGATTTACATGGCTATTTTCTAACTTGTTTCTTAATTTCTTAATCCAAAAGGGACCCTGCTATATGGTTACTTTAAACATTACCTATTAATGATAATACAATTATGTATTCAACAAGAAATATCAATGAATTATCTCCAAAATATATGTATATTTTTTAATAGAAATCTATTAGATACGAAGGACTTGTCATCTGGAACGATTTGGACAACCGAAATTGTCCATCTCTATCGTGATGATAGTTGGGCCTAGGGGTTTCACACCCTCTCGTCATTTGAATGCTTAATTGTAATGCCGGATTGTAATGACGCTAAAATCATCTTTCGTTCACATGGCTCAGGCAAACAGAGCAGAGAATAGTGGGGGGAGGGTTCTGTGGAAGTCACCGAAAGCTCCACCACTAGAATTACGTCTTAGAGGTCGAAGCATTCGCTCCGTCATTCTGGAATATCGTTACTGGAAAACCACTCGATACCATCATTTCAATTGCGCATTTTCAATTACGCTATTTTGCATTCACACTCTCAAACTGCGTCATTCGAATGACGCAAAATGCGAGCGTGTGTTTATTATTATATTATTTTATCTAGACAAAAATATAATTCATACCTTGTCAAATCTCCATCAAGCGTAGAACTTTATGGGTTGGCCTCGATAGGTCTCTGGACTTTGTCAATCACCTTCGTCTACTGCATGTTGGTTTTGTTTTTTTCCTAAAGTCATAATAGAAACTCAACTTGACTTAAATAAATATGCCACGAGAAAAATAACGAGATTAAGAAGATCCCATGATGAACTGTATGACGTCACTTCAAAGTTCATCACAACTACCCAACTGGCTAATTCCTTCTTCCCTGAAGCAATCTCCCACTGGAATAATCTCACAGCGGATATGGTATCCTCCTAAAGCACTGACATACTTAAAGCAAAACTAAACATGCAAAACCAGCAACAAAGCAAAACAGAGTAATAATACTCCCACTCTCGTCAGCCCTGAGTTACCCTTCCTGGTGGAGGTCTTCAGGGAACGGAACTACAAGGTACAAGGTATATGGAATTTTGTTGTATTGATTGTGTTGCGATACTGCAACCATGCAATAACAGGTTCAATAAATTCTAAAAGTTGATTCCTTTCTTTATTAACAGGAAATAGATTATACACCAAACAAAATAAAATCTACCTTACATATCTTGAAAAGTAGTGGTTAATCCTGTATTAAATCCAAATCCAACTTGGGTAGTAATGATTCCTTTGATTAAAGTCCATAATGCTGGCGACGTTATGTTGAAACGGGATGGGTTAGAATCACTGTATAGTGAGTCTGTGAAGACAAAGTTGATAACATTTGATTTCAGCAATCCATGGGTTGATGAAATATCTTCTTTATAGAATAGGTTGATGATCTTAATGAGAACTGATAATTTCTTTCTCAAAATAACTGCAAACAGTACAGAAGTTAATGTTGTAAATCACATAGAAGTGAACAATACTCTGACATGAAGACTGGCGTGAAAGTCGGAGTTCTGATCTGGTACATGATCAAGAAACTGCCAGCTTATATATACAAATTTCCACTATTCTGGAAGCCCGGTCTATCTTTGAACAGAATATTCTCCTTTCTAGAGCAATCCCATTTTAGAAGACTCTTAAATGATCATAGTGAAATTCACCATGGGTCCGTACCACCAGGGTCTCTATTGTAATTACGGAAATACCAGACATACAATGCCTCACTAAATATGCGTGTAGATATTCTGGAATATTCTTGCCATAAACTTAGAGAAAAAAAATAACCTGAATGACTGAATATATTTGTAATTTCTCTTACAATTCATCTTATATGTAACAATTGTTTCCTGTTTATATTGTATGAATTCTTGTTCGTTTTTCAAATTGATGTGAATAAAATGAATTTGAAAATTTGCCCAAGAAGCAAGGTGGTAGAGATAGGGGAAAGCGTGGGTTCAACTCCCCGGCTACAGTAAACGGACGCGATTGTCACAGCATCCGTACTTGTTCGTAAACAATGCAATTCGATTTCAAATGGACTTAAGTGTTCGGATACAAGTACTTGCGGGTAATTGCGAATACCTACGGTGGACGCGAATGGACGCGATGTAATTTTTACGGATAATCTGCGTCCAAGCTATGGATAGTTACGTAGTCATTTACGAATAGTTGCGTTTATTTACGGTTACTTGCGTTAGTCAGCATCTGCAGCGACTCCCTGCGAAATTTAGAACATTTCAGAATTTCGCAGGCTTGGCGCCGTACGTCTGCGTCCACGGATCAGTTACGAAAATATACGTCTCCTTACGACCCTGCGGATGGCTGCGTCCATGTCGCGTCCGTCCACTAATCCGTATCTATCTGGACGTAACTCAACGTAGGTGACTGTGTGACTGCGGCCTACTATAGTGCAGATGAAGCAGCTACTGGTGTGGACAGTTTACCAAGATAATTGAGCCATCTTTGCATGGCGAGTTAAGCATGTATGGTCTTCAATTATCGCAAGCTTTCACTATTTATGAACCAAAAATTGAATCCAATTTCGGTATGATATACAGGATGTCAGATGTATGAAGTCAAACTTGTTTTTTATAAACCGAACTTCATAACAGTCTTGGATATTTGAATTATAAAATGGTGGGCAATCTCGTCCCTGGAGTCACTTTTAGAATTCACAAGATACGGATAACTGTCGGTAGTTTTACAAATGAATTTTAAACAAATCGAATTACAAGGGCAACAGGTGACATCAATACTTCGGGTTTTTTTTTTTGTTTGTTTTTTGAAGAAGCAATAAATGAAAGATTCATTGTTTCGTAATCCGTCTCCTTCGGAAAAAAACCTATAAAATCATGATAAGTAGGGCGTGGTTGTTCTTGATAGGGTTGTCTTACATCTTTTAACCTTGGTAATATAATTTTACTTCTGTTTCGAATATATATATATTTTTAATTGTGAAGCGATAGTCGGAAGCGATAGACAATCAGATAGAGAAATGGGAGGGGGAGAGAGACCGAGGAAAAATGGGAAAAACGAAGTAGGTGGCCTGATGGCGGATTTGATTGATAATGAGGGGGAGATACACCCGCTGTTTAGTTAGATAACCATCCTTTTCATGATTAGTAAAGGTGCTTAGAATGTCTAAGTTCTAGGTCAGAATTAAAAAAAATTAGCTCACGCTTCGCACTCGCATAAAATATTTGGGATGATAACCATCCTTTTCATGACTACCGAACGTGCTATCAAGTTTTGGGTCATAATATCATATTTTTTCAGCTTGCACTTCGCGCTCGCATGAATTGTTTAGATAGATACCCATCCTAGCTGTTCAGGGTCACAAAAAGTGCTTAGAATCACAAGTTTGGGGTCGGAATATCAAAAGTTCTCTACTCGCGCTCTCCTAAACTGTTATTTTGTTCATGATCACTAACAGTGCTTAAAATGTCCGAATTTTAAGTCGAAATATCCAATTTATTTAGCTCGCGCTTCGCGCTCGGATGAACTGTTTATATACACGTAGATGCTTATCCTGCTCATAGTTACATCCTGGCTGTTCAGGGTCACAAGAAGTGCTTAGCATGTCCAGTTTTGGGTTGGGAATATCAAAAATTTTCAGCTCGTGCTACGCGCTCGCATAAAATGTTTAGATACTCGTCTTGCTCATGATCACCAAAAGTGTTCCAGAAATGCCAGACTTTTAGGTTATATTATAGAAATTGTTCAGCTCGCGCTTCACGCTCGCATCAATTGTTTAGATAGATACCCATCATGTTCATGGTTTTAAAAAGATAGCTAAAATGTCCCAGATTCGTGTCGGAATATCAAAAATTTTCAGCTCGCACTACGCGCTTGCATATAATATTTATTTAGATACCCATCGTATTCATGGGGGCACCATTTTTCGAAAAGTACACAGGGGCACCAAAATTTGATCGGGCCCCCGGGTCCAAAATCCTGGACACCCGCCTGCCTTAGATATCTTATCCTGTTTGTAATTTTTAAAAAAATAAGATGTACTTAAAAATTCAGACTTTGGTGGGGGCTGCCCCCTAAACAAGCCGACTGGGGAAAATGTGGGTGATAATATTGCTTCCGCCCCCCCTAAATTTTGATGCCTGCCTCCGCCGCCATCGAGAGAGAGAGGAGGGGTTAGAGGTTGAGTGAAGGTAAGGAGTGAGAAAAGAGAGTGAGGGAGAGTAGTGAAGGAAGGGAGAAGAAGACTGGGAAAGGGAAAATATAAGAGAGATAAGGCCTAATGAAGAATTACCTAACATGAAGAGAGAGAGGGAGACAGGGTTGAAAGGTAGAGGGGGGGGGGGCAGAATAAAAAGAATCGAACTTGAATGACAAAGGGAAAGATGGGGGTCAGAGATAAAGTCAGGGAACAGGACAAGAGAGACACAAAACGAGAGAGGGGTGGATGTTTAATATTGATGAAGACTTGCAGAACTTTCATCTTACTTGAAGAAAAAATAACTAAGGAAAGGAGAGATTGAGAATGTAACAAAGGGAGAACGAAGAAGCGATAATGGCAGGAGGTGGTGAAGCTGAATAAGTCATAGAGTTATACGAGAAGAAGGCGGGAAGATTATTTCGGTAACGTTTGTTATTGTGCTGTTCTAAAAAAGGGTTTATGTATCCTGTTTGCGACTTGATAATGGTTACAATATCCGCAGATATGGGCATTAAATTGTCGCTTTAATGATAACAAAAGGGTGTTGTGAGGAACAGTGGCGTAACTACGGGGGGGGCACGTGCCCCCCCCCCCCCAATCGCTGGCAAAAAAAAAACGAGGAAAAGGAGAAAAAGAGGGAGAAAAGGAGAAAAGAGAAACGTCGGGGGGGGGGAAGAAGAAGTTATTGTTCATTAAAATGTTATGTTATGTTATATTATATAAGAAGCATTTTTTCATAACTTTGTAAAACATTATTTGCTCAGAGCCTATGTCTTCATTGTTCCTGGTGCTAGCATAGACCGTTTAACGAGATGTATAATCCTGTTAATCGTGTTGTACTAAAACCTCCCGTTTTCAAATCAATATACACCAAATATATTTCCTCGCAAATCGAGTTATTATTGTTTTATGTAGTGACATTTGCTTCTTTTTCATGACCACTTAAAGTGATTACCCTATTTTAAGGTCTTAATATAAAACATTTCCTGTCCGTGCTAACGTTCATATATTTCCTCGCAATTCGAGTTATTATTGTTTTATGGAGTGACATTTGCTTCTTTTTCATGACCACTTAAAGTGATTACCCTATTTTAAGGTCTTAATATAAAACATTTCCTGTCCGTGCTAACGTTCACATTAGTTGATTGGTGAGATGTCTCTCTTCATGAATTCCTAAAATCAGTCCTTAAAATATCAATTTTTCTGATCTCAATATAAAAAAATTTCTGTTCGCGGTTCGCGCTCGCATCATTTTGGTTAGTGAAATTCGTACGGTCTTAGTGAATTTCAGCAAACAAGCCTTAGAATGTCCCTCTTCAGTTCTGAATTTCCTAAATTTTCAGCTCGCGCTTCGCGCTCGCAGTATTTGATTCGTGAGATGCGTATGACTATGACAACAAAATGTGCATTATGTGTTTAGATGTAATTCTAACAAAATCAGAAAGTGCTTGACACTCGCATTAGATGACAATGGTGAGATACTCTTAATGGATTCCCCCAAAAAATAGTCCTTAAAATATCCAGGTTTGGGGTTAATATGTACAAAAAAATTAGCTGGCGCTTCGCGCTCGCATCATTTGGTTAGTGAGTACGGTCTATGTGAATTCCTAGAAACAAGCCTTATAGTGCCCCTCTTCAGTTCTAAATTTTCAGCTCGCGCTTCGCGCTCGCATTATTTGATTAGTGAGATGCGTATGATTATCATGATTACAATGATTAAAAAGTGTTTAATGTGTTTAGATGTAATTCTAACAAAAGCAGCAATGGATGGCACTTAGATGACTATGCTAAGATATGTATACTCTTAATGGATTCCTAAAATATTGGCTTAAAATGTCCCTTTTTAGGTCTCAATATCAAAAATTTTAAGCTCGCGCTTCGCGCTCGCATTATCTAATCAGTGAGATACATATCCGTTTAATGACGCTGCATGTCCTTAAAATGTCTCCAATAGGTCAGTATAGCTGGCAACTGAGCGCGCTTCGCGCGCGCTCCCTAAGTGACTCAAAATTTTTGCTGGTGCCCCCCCCATGCCGTGACCCACGGTACGCCACTGGTGAGGAAGTCAAAACGTCATCAGATAGATCGAGGTTTAAACAAGGAATCAATGTCATGGCAAAGTTACAGTAATGTTGTTGCTTGTTAAAGATAAAATGAAATGAAATGCATGTCAAATGACAGATGATGAAATAAAATTTGTAAAATGATACGCTAGTGAAATGTGTGGTCTTTTATAGTTCTTAAAACACAATTATCACCTTTAGGTGGTAGAGAGCAATATATATGATTTACAAAGTATGATACGATATGATATGATTAAGTCAACGGTGTTTTTTTGTTGTTGTATAATTATAATCCCAATTGAGACACTATAGTGTGTTAAGGTCACCGAACACAGTACGACCCTATTGGTCTACGACTGGTCTGGCATTGGCGGCGGAAGGAAAAAAAAATAAGGGGGGGGGCCACCTGAAATTTAGTGATGGACACAGGTAAAAAAATTGGACAAGCAAAAAGAAAAAAAATTATCAAAAAAATATTAAGGGGGGTCCGTCTCCCCCCCCCCCCTCAAATGTAGGGGAGCAGATTATGAGAATTACATTTGATTAGAATCATTCTTTCGATGAGCGACTATCTCGTCATCGATAGTTCTTCACGGTGAGGTTTTGTGCCCACCAGCCCCGCCCATGCTCTGATGCATGGCGTATTTATTTATCCATTACCATATATGTTAATTTTAGCTCAAATGAATAATAATGAATTATGTTATATTATAATAAATGGACATTAGGCCAAGTGTGAATTAGACCAAATGAAAATTAGACCAAGGGAAATTGGTCATTAGACCATTTGGCTGTTAGTGGAAATTAGACTAAATTGAAATTAGACCAAGTGTAACTTAGACCAAACAGTCATTGGACCATATGACAATGAGACAAAATAAAAATTAGACCAAGGGGAAATTAGCCGAAGTGGAAATTAGATTAAATGGTTTTAGCCCAACTGCTCATTAGACGAATTGGATATTAGACCAAGTGGGAATTAGACAAATTGGATAATAGACCAAGTGAAAATTAGCCCAACTGGTTATTAGCCAAAATGGAAAATAGACGAATTGGATATTAGATCAAGTGGGAATTAGACAAATATGGTATCGAAAATCTGTCTGACGGTCAATCGGATCGGGGTCGTCCTAGCCACTAACCCGTCTCTGTGGTCTAGTGGTTAAGGCACAGGCGTTCAAAGCTAGGCCAGACCGGGGTTCGATTCCCGGCAGACATTTTTTTGGCATTACCTATTTTTCCAAAGGGCAGATAGCTCTGGGGAACCTTGATTTAAGCCACGCCTACCATTAATTGTTCTCTCCATCCATTTCTTTCACAAAATATTTGAATAAAAGAGGTGCCACAGCTGTTGTACATGTGTAATTTTTTCTCACATTTGTATACATTTATATATGTATATATATCATAGTGATACCCGCTACCTTCTTAACCTGCTGTCTACTCTACACCCATCCCTCTTTATACCCCGTTGACCTCCCTACCCCCCCCCCCTTCATATCCTGCTGCCCCCTCTCTCACCTTCATATACTCTGCTGCCTTAATTCATACCCTGCAGCCCTCTCTAACATTCATATCCCCTATCCTGCTGCCTTCTCTACCCCCCCCCCCTCTCTCTCTCTCACCTCTTCCTCCCTTCCTTCCTTCTCTACCCCCTTCCTCTCCTTCAAACCTAAATGCCCTCTCCCCCCCCTCTTTCCTTCATTTCTGCTGCCCTCTCTACCCCCCTCCCTCTCTTCCTGTATCTACATTCTTTCATAAATTGACATTATATTGATAGATTGAAATGTTTGATTTATTGACATATTACAATATATATAAATCATTAATGGCATACTACTGAGAAAGAGAGTGTAAAACAATGATCAAGTAAAATTCTTTACTGCAAAATAAAAATAATCATTGTTGATAATGCACAAATAAAAATGATACTACCAAGTCTCTGTGTGCTTTAAGAAAGCTTTAGAAATCAAACTGAGCTGTTCAACAACTTTGAATTTCTAAACAAATCATACCATATTCTTTTAGATTCAATGGCAATTAATATTCTTACTGAAAAGCTAAGTGTTATCATTGTTAGCCTTGATAATCTCTTTTAATATTATCATATCAATGTATGAATTAATTGAAAGACTACAATATCATGAACATGATGAAAACTATGTAATCCAAACTTACAGATCTAACATTTGTAAATTGCACTTGGCCTACCTATACAACTTTATTTCCTGGAACAGTGTTGCGTAATGATTAGAGACAAAATTGCATTTACTGCCTTAAAAGATTATGTCAAAGCATCATGGCTTAAGCGTTATTGGTGTAAAACTGATTAAAATTGTATCATATTCTATAAAAATTTCATGTATGACATCATTTGCCATTTAACTCATGGTATGTGTGGTGACATTTAAGCAAATAATTAAAATTACCACATAGCAGCCATCACTCTACTCTGGTTATTTATACAATCCTTCCAAAGAATTATCAATGATTTATTATTAATTAGTTATAAATGTAATAGGCAAATAACCTATCATAGTAAGTCTCTGAATCTCCTCCTTTACCTGGTTTGTCTTTCATGCTTAAAGGACAAGTCCACCTCAACAAAAACTTGATTTGAATAAAAAGAGAAAAATTCAACAAGCACAACACTGAAAATTTCATCAAAATCGGATGTAAAAAAAGAAAGTTATGGCATTTTAAATTTTCGCTTATTTTCAACAAAATAGTTATATGAATGAGCCAGTCACATCCAAATGAGAGAGTTGATGACATCACTCACTCACTATTTCTTTTGTATTTTATTATATGAAATATGAAATATTGTTATTTTCTCGTCATTGTCATGTGAAATGAAGTTTCAATCCTCCCTAAAGTGGAATTCCATTATTTTAACATTTTGTGCTTCAGGCAAGGAGGTCCTAATCGTCAAATTCGTAAAAATTGCAATATTGTATAATTCAAACAATAAAGAACAAAAGAAATAATGAGTGACATCATCGACTCTCTCATTTGGATGTAACTGGCTCGTTCATATCACTATTTTGTTGAAAATAAGCGAAACTTTGAAATGTCATAACTTTCTTATTTTACATCCGATTTTGATGAAATTTTCAGCATTGTGCTCGTCTGATTTTTCTCTATTGATTCAAATCAAAATTTTTCTGAGGTGGACTTGACCTTTAAGTGAGTACAAACAATGTGAAGAAGCCAAACAGACACTTGACGGGTGGAATCTGAATTTCAAAAAGAAAATCACAGGAAAAGTCAAACATCTACTACACTACAAAACAGACGCCTCTGAAAATCAATCAACAATGGAACGCCAGGCTTCGCGATCTGATATGGGAGGTGGTAAATCAAGTAACAAATTATTATCATGTAACAAACATCTGCTCTTTAAGTTGATACCCAAATCACAGAAAATGGTCAAGAAATAAAAGTTCTTTTTTATCTAAAATAAAGCTTGATGTCCAATAATTTTATTAAATAAAGATGTATAATAGACTAGTTGTTACTCAACAATCCAATCAGCCATGCATTAAGTCTTTTGTTAACCATGCAATAGCTAGAGTAGGGAGTTATGAAAACACAATTGTTTAATGAAGTTATGGAAATACAACATTATTTCAAAGAGACAGAAATTGACCATTTTCTGTGATTGAGGTATCATATTACAGAGCAGATATCTACATGTGATTTTCACATTAAAATTCATCTGCCAAGTGACTTGTTTTACTAGCTCATGCATGAAAGATGAATCAACAGAAGACAGTGATAGCAATTGATGAATCATTGATGATTCTTTGTGCGATGTATGTATCTCTATATTTCTATGGATACCTCCTCTCATAGAATGCGCACACAGAACTCATAGCAATGGAATCTTCTACCTTCCATCAACACAAGACTCATATCATCAGCCATTCCTAGACCAATTTTCATCAAACAAATGTCACGTGGGAATAATATCAATAAACATAGTCATTTTTAGAGTTAAGTATCCAATGTATCAGCTCTTTCGGCATTACTCAACAAAAACTTTAAATTCATTGTACAATTTTCAAGAGAGATGACAAAAATCATCAGGGACTTTGTACCTAACAAAGGAAATGTCTGCTTCAAAAATTGATATGGTACTATAATAAACATCAATTATCAGGAATACATTATCCACTTTCAAATATTTATTTTGAATGCCTAAACTAATTAGACATTAACTCTACATTTTCATAAATGAAATGATATACAAAATAAAGGAATATATATATAATTTACAATGCAGTAGTATACACAATAAGATTAAATTATTTAAATAACTTAAAATCAAAGATTCTGGACAAGCATGGGACATATCATATCATGATATTAGTGAAACAAGTTCCTGTAAGAATCATCATGGCAATGCTATAGTCATTTAAAATGATTCTGTAAGGGTAAGTCAGGCCTAATGGGACATGAGGAAGGGTGAGGCAAGCTAATGTCATAAAAAGCAATCAAAATGAAAGAAAATTAAAAAATGACAATAACCATTTGAAGAAGAAATTGCTTTAAAGTGCCTTATTTCACAATCTTCATCACATGAAGTGAGTCTGACTAAAAATTATTAGCGTTGTATGGTATAGTTCTTAAAAAACTTCAAGACATATTTTCATAATTGCTTAATACTTGATGAAATGATATCAGAAGTCTTGAGTTGCTTTTTTTATTCATCTTGATGATAAAATGCCTTATTTGAAAATAAAGCTTATTTGGATCATTTATCGAAAGGTAAGATGTTAGTGTATATACACATGGAATAGGTGAAGTCGTCCCTTGCACTAGCCTTTTGACAAGGCCATTAGACTTGCTATGTTCTTTGTCAAGTAGTGCCTGAAACAAAACTAGCGGTTGAAGAAGAGAGAAGAACCTGGTTGAATGCAAGATGGAGTGACACTGCCAGTCGGAAGGCCTTTTGTAACCTGGTTTTTACTGCTTGTTATAAATAATTCATGAGCATGATGATGCCTCTGTCCACATTTTTGATGCCTGATGATGTCATCGGACTTGTGCTTTCACTTCTATGGTACAGGGTCATTATACAAATAATGCATGCAGCCGAGTGTGTTAGTGGAAATGCAGAGCACACAAGGTTTCTTTAGATAGGTGCCGCACTGTGCATGAGCCGCTGGTGGCTTTCCCTGCATTTACTTTTACACACAACAGAGCAAGTGCATTATTTGTTTTATACAATAGCAACACAGGAACAAATTCTTAAAAAGTTACAGTACACTTTTGTTGAACTTCTCTCGGGACTTCTACCGCACCTAGGACCGCACTGTTCTGTTTGAGCGTGCAATGCACCGGAAAAGTTAGATGTCATGTGACGCGTATTGGCCAATCGCGATGCTTGAAATAATACACCTATTTTATAAACTGCGTTAACTGATACATGTACCAATGATACATTGCTGATTTGAATCCTGTGAAGTAGAAGATTTCAGCTGAGAATGATGGTTAACACAAGAAATCTAAATCAGGTTCCTGAAGGCCCAGTGGATGACTCATTCACCGAGGTTTGAGTCGCTGAGGAGCTGCCCATAACCCTGTCCCAATGCTAATGTCTTAAGAACTTTAGAGAACTATACTCTAGTATGGAGAGAATGACATAAATTTCAATTGGATATCTTCTTGCTATTAAGAGCTGCCATCCAGCATACAATCCTGGAAGATAACTCCTTGAACATATCAGAGACATGACCAAATCAAAAGCCCTTCTGAGATCAAATCCGCTATGTATCTTGCAAAGATGTTTTCCATGCAATCCAAGGCTGAGGTTGCCAAACGTGACCTTGATTCTTGCCTTAAATTTTAAAGGACAAGTCCACCCCAACAAAAAGTTGATTTGAAAAAAGGAGAAAAATCCAGCAAGCAAAACACCGAAAATTTCATCAAAATCAGAAGTACAGTAAAATAAGAAAGTTATGACATTTCAAAGTTACGCTTTATTTCACAAAACAGTTATATGCACATCCTGGTCGGTATGCAAATTGGCAGACTGATGACGTCACCCACTCACTATTTCTTATGTATTTTATTATATGAAATATTCTTTTTTTCTCCTCCTTGTCAAGTGAAACAAAGTTTTATTTCTCCCTGAACATGTCGAATTACCATTATTTTAACAGTTTATGGTTAAGTTATGTTGTTCCTTATTGTCAAATTTGTAAAAATTGAAAATAATGTATTATTCAAACAATAAAAACCAAAAGAAATAGAGTGATGGACATCATCGACCCCCTCATTTGCATATCGCTGAGTTGTACATTTAACTGTTTTGAGAAAAATAAGCGAAACTTAAAAATGTCATAACTTTCTTTTGTTACATCTGATTTCGATGAAATTAGCAGCGGTATGTTTGTTTGATTTTTCTCTATCGATTCAAATCAACAATTTTCTGGGGTGGACTTGACCTTTAAGATCATAGATATTTCCACAACAGAATCTGAGGACAACCCTGTACTGGATAATCCTTTGCCATGCTATCAAAAGCAAAGATCAGCAATACATGACCATGAGGCTGGCACTGAAGATCATTAATGTTTCACTCTAAAAAAGAATCCAGTTGCAGGCTTGGGTATAGTTTGTATAAGAGTATGGATTGAATCCATGAGAGATATAAACTAGCTCCTGAGTGCTTCCAATCGAGCCTGCATTGCTTGAAGATCTTCTTCTTCCTCCTCTTCCTCGCTCTCTGGACCTGCTGTAGCGCCCTCGGGTAGCTTGGTGTCAACCTCTGGTGCTGTGGAGAGTGCACCTGCATGGTAATAACCATCAGAAGACATTCATAGTATTTTACAAAGGGTCATTTTCAGATTCTTTTTAATATTTTATAAAAGGATTTCATAATGCTTAGGTAACACCAACAAAATCGACACCAAACCAAGTAACGGGTTGTCATGGGAAATATAAAGCTTTGGTTTGCTAAGGGTTGCTTGCGCTGGTGGGACTACCAAGGCGAAATAGGAGAAGGTAAAGATTTTCTTACAAGCTTAATGGCAGAAATTCTTCATTTTACAAGGAACAGTAAACTTTACAAATCAAAATGCTTAACCCTAAAATGGCCGGGAGGGGTTTGAATCAACCTCCCCTCAACATTTTCTGCGATCATTCTGCCGCACGAACTTTTTTTAACGCGCCACTCACAGAGTTTGTACAGTCTCGCGCATCTTTTGAGACCAAATTTACGACACCCGGGTACGCGGTTCCCAAATTACGCAACATTTCGTAAGTGTATGTCAGACCAAAAATTGTTCCAAAACGTGATTTTGTGTACAAAGTCAATGCAAATTGAGTTTTCTCATCTTATCATAAAGATATTATTATTTTTTTTACATTAAACAGCTGAAATCAATTGATTTTAGCATAATTATGCTTCAAGAAGGTTGTGCAATAAATCTGGTGAAAAAAACAAAGAAAAACCAAAGGTTGAAAAACAAAGAAATACATAAGAATTTCATAAAACAATAAAATACATAAGAAATTGATTTCCAAAACAAAGTTTCTTTCAGTTGCAATTGTTAAGAATGCTACAAAGAATATTTTCACCAAAAATTAGCATTCTAGGTTTATTTAGTGAATTAAAGCAAAAAGTATGATTTATGCATTAATAATAATATAGGGTATTTATATTGCGCACATATCCACCTTGTTAGGTGCTCAAGGCGCTCCTATATTACCCGGCTAAGCTAGGCGTTCATAGCGCACACAACTTTTAATAAATTAGCATAATTAATTCATATAAAATAAAATCTCATTATTTTGGAAAATTTTACCATACAGCCGTGTAGATTACATCGCACACTACCAGCGTGCAAATTTTTGCGGCGCTCACGCGATCCGCGGCCAAGATCCTCCCCCCCCCCCGGCCACAAAACAGCCAAAAAAGCCCGGCCTAATTAGGGTTAAAGCCTATTCAAATTTTGGTTAGAGCTCGATAATGTGAATTATCGTACAAAAGCGTAATCTGTTTAGGGGTCTTTCATATCTGCTGATAAGTTAAAATTTCAATTTCATCTTTAGAATGGGCCTCTATTGGCAATATTTTCATTTTTTATTAGACAGGGTCCTTTGAACTACTGCACATGAGAAGGCTAACAAAGATTACACCCTATCATATTCAGCTTGTTCCATGATTAGGAAGTGGTTCGATATTGGTTCTCAAACAAAATTAATTTTCATTTAAGATCGCAAAATTATTTCAACAAAGCAACAATAGATTAAGGATATACACATTAATAAGATGTACATGTATAATGAATTTGAACAAGGACAAATGCTTTGGGGAATTTACCAACACTTAAGGAAGCTCAGCACACTATCCTGATTCATATCACACTGTGAGGTCTTATAAATAAAAACAGTGTATCCCAGACAAAAGGGAACCAGGATTCCTAGCAAATATTTCATCATATCATTCAGATCTTCCTCTACATATTTATATGTAATATGATATGGAAGCTTAACACGTGGTATGAGATGTCTCATTCCTCTTGTATTCTTTAGGTTAATTTACATGTAACTAATCTTTAAAATGAGAATGGATTTGGATTCACACTTGAGTTTCTAAGCACATCATTTCTGAAAGGGCACAGTATTTAATATTTGTTATCTGCAATGTGTAAAGTATCAAATAAAAAAAATCCACTATTTAATTTGACGTAAAAAAACTACTGTTAATGTTTGTGATTTGATAGATATCTCTGAAATTGGGATTCCTTCTTTACACTGCGTATCTTTTTCCAATTCTTACCTGATGTGAGTTCAAAGAGAACCTTTTCAATCTCAGCCTGGGTGGCTTCTTCTTCTATATCATCATCCAATGATTCAAATGTATCTTCCATCATCTCCTCAATTATACCAGCCTAGGGGAAAAAGTACATTCAGTGAGCGTTTCACAAAGATTGAATGAAGTCTGTCTAATGTTTGCACCCCAGAAAAAATGTTGATCTGAATCAATAGAGAAAAATCCAATGAGCATACAGCTGAAAATGTCATCGTAATCGGATGTAAAATAAGAAAGTTATAAAATTCTAAAGTTTTGCTTATTTCTCACAAACACACTTATATGCACAACTCAATGATATGCAAATGAGAGAGTCAATGATGTCCCTCACTATTTTTTTTTATTGTTTGAATTATACAAAATTGCAATTCTTACCAATTTGGCAATAAATAGAGATCAACTTGACTGACCCACAAAATGTTAAATCAACAATAATTCTACCTGTTCAGGGAGGAATACAGAATTGTTTTACAGGACAATGAGAAAATTAGAATATTTCATGTAGTAAAATACAAAAGAAATAGTGAGTGGATGATGTCATCAGTCCCCTCATTTGCATACTGATAAGGATGTGCATATTGTGAAGGGTATTAAAGATAAGATTTTGGCACGGAGAAAGAAAAATAATTTTGCATAGTCATTTGTATTTCAATTTCGATTTAAATGACATAATTGTTGTTGAGTACTTTATTTCATCGGGGAGATTATTCCGAATGCGTGGGCCATAATGCCTTAATGAATCTACATGTAAGAGAATTTGTGTTTTAACCTTAGGATAATGAAATGTATTACTTGAGCGAGAATGGAGGCAATGATTGGAATTATTTATTAAAAACATACAGGATTTATAAAAACATACAGGATTTATAAAAACATATAGGATTTATAAAAACATACAGGATTTATAAAAACATACAGGATTTATAAAAACATACAGGATTTATAAAAACATACAGGATTTATAAAAACATACAGGATTTATAAAAACATACAGGATTTATAAAAACATACAGGATTTATAAAAACATACAGGATTTATAAAAACATACAGGATTTATAAAAACATACAGGATTTATAAAAACATACAGGATTTATAAAAACATACAGGATTTATAAAAACATACAGGATTTATAAAAACATACAGGATTTATAAAAACATACAAGATATATAAAAACATACAGGATTTATAAAAACATACAAGATATATAAAAACATACAGGATTTATAAAAACATACAAGATATATAAAAACATACAGGATTTATAAAAACATACAGGATTTATAAAAACATACAGGATTTATAAAAACATACAGGATTTATTAGAAAAAATTGTATTATGAATAGAATGAAACATCACAGATGCTATCTGAAATTTATGAATATCATATACATTAGGGGTTTTGAGAGTAAAAAAAAGGTCATGAAGGAACTCTAAATAGGAAACGTTTTTTGTCACCATTGACAATCCAAGCAATGATCAAAAGTGTAGAACTAATTTAGATTTATTCCCCTGTCATCATCAAAAGTTTGCTGTGAGTTCAATCAATGCTAAAAGAGTCGATGAGCAGTATGAACACTGATAGTAGTAGTTACTATTACGGTAACTTTGCCATCCAATGGTACCTTGTTTGAAACCCTTGATTACCTGTTGATCAGTGTTACCATGGTAGTTACAGCAAGTGACTATGATAGTAACTTTTAGGCAACAGGGTCCAGTTGTGGTATGTCATATGTGTGTGTGTGTGTGTACATAATCAAACAAAAACAAGTGTCTGAATAACTACACTGTATGAAATAAGTGCCAAAGGATTCTGAGGGGAAAAATCGGTATACAACAGACCTTCATCATTTCTTTTGATAGATCCATCATAGTGGCTTGTATCTCAGGCACCTTGACCAATGACTGCATCACTTTCATAACCTCTGTACTCTTCTGCATTGCTCCACTTATTCTTAATGTCGCTGTTAAAAAAAGGTTGGCATGATATTAAAAACATTTATACGTCTCCTTGTCAATCATGTTTCTGGTATTCACTACATCCAAACACTTTCAAGTAAAGATGAGCATATTCTTTGAAAGACCAGTGATCTAACATGTGAAAACCTGGGTAGTATTAACAGCTTGTGCCTTCAGTGCTTTGCAGATTGGATAAAGGTGCTTCAATAATCAATCATCATTATGACCCAGACAAAGTTACAGACTGTTTTTGATGTGATTTTTTATAAGAAATGTAGATCCTAGCAAATCCAAAATTTACAAAAAGGGGCCAATTTTTTTTTCAATTGAAAAAAAAGGTTACTACCACTCATCGAGACAGTACAATAAACAATTTATTTTTTGACGAGCGAAAAAAAAAGCGGGTAAGGACATTAATGAAAATAATAGTAAGTGCCCCATTTGCCACTCCCCCTATTCCACACCTGCTAATAATTACCTAGTTGATTCTTCATCTGCATGTCTACTGAGTTAAGATGAGCCTTGGATGTGTAGATGCGATTCTTTGCTTTCCTGGACTGGATCAATTCCTTGGCTAGGATTTTACAGACGTCCAACTGATTCTTCTTGGCAGCTTCTTTGATTGACCTTTGGACCTTTGCCTCTGCAGTACTTATTGCTAATATGATGAAAATGGTGTGAGAATAAAAATTTTATTAATTCATTGTAATTCTACATTTACATATTTTTTGTGTGTCCCATACATAACGGCGCATGCTGTCTCTCTGCAAAAGGTCACGGTCATAAGTCACCATTTTCACATGATTATTCTTCTAGATATCTACAATTATGCGTGCTGGAGACATTGAAGAAAATCCAGGCCCAACAAATGATGGGCAAAGGTTAGACTCTGATAGAAAGCTTGGAAAAAGTGACAAAAAGAAAAGGAGAAAAATACCTAAATATCCATGTACAATATGTGATTATGCTTTTTAAAAATAAAGATAAACGTTGTGCTCCAACTATAACACATGGTTGCACAACAGTTGTACATGTGTTATCTACTGTATCACATGAGAAACTGTGTGGTTCTGTCCTGCATGTGACCGCATTAACACAGAGACATTGGAAGATGATGACTCTTACCATTTAGTCTGGTAGGGAGATAGGGTTCCCACGCACCCTAATGATATATTCTTTTAACCTACATTTTTGTAATCCTTATGATGTCTAGTGAATGAATTTTTATGTTCCCAAAACGAAATATTGTCCCATGGGGTTTAAATTCAAGATGGTGTCCAAAATGGCCGCCATATTCATGGGATTTGGATTTTCGTACATAGATTCCGACACAAACATTCATTTGCCACAAAATTAGTGTCATATGAAAGATAAATAAATTTTCTACAAGTTGATACTATTCATGGGTGATAAATAGGTAATTCGGCTAAGATTTTAATAAGAAAAGTGCAATTTTGAGATTTTTTTCAAAAAAATTGAAAATTTGTGAAATACATAATTTACCATATATCTAAAAAAAATAGCGGAATCGCCTAGAAAATATCTAGAAAACTTTCCTAAAAAGTGGACGAAATTCCAAATTGATATCATTTTTAGTCACAAACTTATGTCTCAAACTTGAAAATTCAATTTTCAGAAATTTAGCTTTTTACTGCATATCGGAGACTTGGATACTGTATATTATCACATTTTCAACCCAGAAAATGGAAATAGGCCTTAATAAAATGCAAAATTATCTATTATTTTGTTGGTAGAATTTACTACAATCCCTTTATTCTTCGATTTAAAGTCGGTTGATATAATTTTTAAAAGAATTAAGACTTTTCACCAAAATTTGTATGTTTTTGGAAAAAAAAATTGCACATGCACTGTTATTGATCAGATTTATTATGAATATAAGTAATAAATGCACAATCTCAACATTCGATATGAAAGAAGATGTATTAACGAGAATATTGGCAGGCTTCATGCCACCATAAGTATCTTCTTTTGCTTCAGATAGAAGGAAAGTATGCTGAATGTATTAAGAGATTTTGCGCTAATAAAGTGAGGCCAAAAAGCAACCTCAGTGTGGCAGTCACACCCGTGAAAACTAAATGCAAAGTGATGAATGGTATGTCATTCAAATAATACAATATTTAGCTTGGATCAGCCTCTCGCATCGATTGTGTTAGTATGACTAACACATCGTAATGTACAGTATGTACTTTGCATGGTAATAGAAATGTATCTGATTCAGAAGGATGTACATGTAAATGCAAAAAAGGTGCTTCTGTTGCATCATAAAGAAATTCATTTAATGAAGTCTTTTGGAAACAGTGATAAGATACACTAGCACTGCAGGTAATAGAGATGAAGTTCTGACACATCAATACACAACTGAAAGGAACATGTCAAAAAGCTTCCCTTATCTATATTTTGGTCTGTATTCCAAAATCAGGTTTATTTTCCAACATGTTCTAACTCTTTTCTAAATTCATGAAGAGCCAAAATTTGAAAATTCTGTTTATTGTATATTTCTCTTATATTTACAACTCAGTTCGTTTTGCTTTCATAATGACAACTATGAACCATTTGGGGGCCAATATTAATTGAATCGGCTCTCCACAATGAAAGTCATTGAAGGTAATTCTGTCGTCAATCAAAAAGTGATCATAGTTGAAAACCATAACATAGTTCAGGTGACCGAAGATCTGACATGGTATCTGATGATCGTTTACCAAAACAAAAGAAATCAAAATCAAAAGGTCGAAAGAACTAACCAATCAGCGAAATGGACACAGCACACGATACCATCACAGATCATGATCATTATCAGTCTAAAGGCAGTCCATCCAACTTTACATAATTTGACACAATACACACCAATGGGCCACACACAGTTGTAAATTCAGAAGGTACAGTAGCATTTGCTAACATTGACATATGTCCACATAGTCGGTCAACATAAGCTCTACCTAAGAGTTGACTCAAGTGCAAGTACTAATACAATCATAGTACGTACACCAAGGAAATATAAAGTTCAAAGTGGGAATCATTAGTGAAACAAACACCAGTAAAACTTGAAGCTTATGGTGAGATTCCAATTAAATGTTAAGGTACACTTGACATAAAATGTTACAGTCCAAAATGGTCAACACAGACATTCTATGTACCAGATGTCAAGGTTTCAGCTATCCTTGGGTTGTTAGGTTGCATTGACCTTGGAATTATCACAATTCACTCAATGTACAATTATGACACATCTACACCTAACCCTTAACAAACACCTATCAAAAGTGATAAGGATCTCGAACAAGCATTTCCAGATCACTTCCATGCTATTGGTAGTTTAAAGGAAAAGCGATGCTTCATGTCAAGGACATCGCTAAACCTATCATAGATGCACCACACAAGTGCAGCACACTAATTGAAGGACAAGATCAAGATCAGCAAGGAGGAACAGGACAATAATCTGTACTTGTTCATGGAGACAGCAAAGCAAGAAGGCTGTTCAACAGCTCCACAATCAAGAAATCAACTTCTTTGGTTCAAAGTGCACTAAATCAGATATCTACCCAGATCCTAGCAAAGGTAGAAGCCAACACATTACCCAAGTACTATTACCGAAGGACAGAGAGGATGTTCAGAAATGCCTAATATTGTTCAAATACCTAGCAGCATATATTCCTAATTTGTGAGAAAAGTCAGCACCACTTCGATAACTTCTCCACAAGGAAGTACCGTTTATCTGGGAAGATGATCATGAACATTCCTTGAACAGCCTGAAATGTGCGTTATCATCAGGTGCATGTCTACAATTCTATGACCCAGAGAGAGAGAGAACTGTCAAGATAAATGCATCTGCGTTTGCATCCAAAGTCTTTCCACTGCACAGTCCAACTACTCAAACATAGAGGGAAATCTTAGTCCTAATGTTTGGTATCAAATGCTAATATCTGTTCGGGAAAGAATTCACAGTCATAATCAATCACAGACCACTGGAAATTATATGGAAAAAAAACTATTACAAGTGCACCGCCGCATCTACAGGGATCCTGTCATGAGGCAAAACCCTCTAATTGCAGACTCTTAATTCTAATTAAACAAATTAATGACACATTACGTACATGGGACATATTGTCTCCATAGAGAAAGTACACATGGTTTCGAAAATTAAAGTAATCAAAATAATCTATAAAATGGAAAACAAGATTTTCTTTAGAAATGTTCTATTGTGACATATCATTTGATATGACTGTAAAAGAAATTACATGTAGAAATTTAAGCATTTTTTATCCGATTTTTTATGACTTCATGAATGTCTTTTAAAACATACATGTAAATGCATTTCTATTTTTTCTTTTTTTTCATATTTTTCAATTTTCACCCTTTTTCTGCTTCAATTATTTTCATTAATCAATATCTATAACAAAGAAGTCTTAAATAACTAAAGAAAAGGTGAATAAATCACTTTTTGGAGCACTCTTGTAATACATTTTTCCCCATTGACTTTGTATACAAATTTGATATAATTTATTTCCCCATTGACATTGTGTACAAATGTCCCAAATAACAACATCCTTTGACAAGACCTAATTTGCATATTAAATTAGATAACACCACTTTTTGTCTCCCAAAACAAGATACATGTAGTTTGAGGATCCATTTGTCCCAGCTATGATTAAATGATTTTGTAGGAGTTTTTTCTCTGATACATAACGTACAATTTAATACCAATTATGCAAATGAGGAGCCTCAAATTTGCATAAATGTGCTTATTATTGATTGTTTTACTTAATAAGTTCTTTAATTCAACATTTAGGCTATCTTATCCAATCAAAAATAACTTCTCAAAATAAAGATGAAATTTCACCATCTAAGATGACCTTTTCTCGGACTTTCCCTGAACATTTTAACAATTACATCCAAATATACAGTTTCAAGCAAATTTTCATAGTCAGGAAAATTGAACATATAATGTGTGAAACTCTTATTTGTCAAACATATAATGTCAGCGCTATACCTACAGTGCCGCGATCCTGTTCCGTAGACCGTTTTTCACACTGCACGGTACATATTTTATAGTTCCCAAGACCCTGTACTTTACCCTTTTAGTAAGTTCCTTAGACCCCCATTTCAGAGTTTCATGAGGCACACCCCCATCAAAAAATAATTTGAGTGCGCCCCCAGGAAATACCCCCAACATTATCAGTTTGTTGACCCTAAATGACCTTTGACCTTGATTGTATGACCTGAAACTTCAACAGGATATTCAGGGATACCTAAATGGTCTCATGTCTAAGTTTCATGAACTAGATCTATAAATTTGGAAAGTTATGACAATTCCACATATACCCCCAAAATGGTCAAAGTTTGTTGACCCTCAGTGACCTCTGATGACCTTTGTCATGTGACCTGAAACTCAGGCAGGATGTTCAGTAATACTTGATTACCCTTATGTCCAAGTTTCATGAACTAGGTCCATGTACTTTCTATGTTATGATGACATTTCAAAAACATTACCTTTGTTAAGATTTCAATGTTGATTCCCCCAACATGGTCAAAGTTCGTTGACCCAAAGTGACCTTTGACCTTGGTCATGTGACCTAAAACTTAGACAGGAATTTCAGGAATACTTGATTACCCTTATGTCCAAGTTTCATGAACTAGGTCCATATACTTTCTAAATTATGACGACATTTCAAAAACTTAATCTTGGTTAAGATTTTAATGTTGACAACGCCGCTGGTGTCGGAAAAGTGGCGTCTATAGTCTCGCTCTGCTACATGTATGCAGGCGAGACAAAAACCAAGGTGAATTAAGGCTTAAGAAATCAGAAACCTTGAACAGAAAATAGGACTCCACAGTAACTAAAATATTACATTTACAATACATTATGCTAAACCTAAGGTGAAATTGCCCTTTAGGTGAAAAGGGATTCTTGCTGAATTAATCACTTACTTCTTATTTGCCTGTCAAGTAAACGTCCTTCTTTCCTCAAAGCGGCAGACCACTCACGTACCTGAAGACAAGCAAAGAAAAAAACGGCAAACTTGTTTAAACAAATGAAACACCTCTGGCAGTCTCCCCTGCATTTAAAGCAATTCGATATATCAGAACTTAAGTCCTGACTTTGAAAACAAAACAGTCATATGATAATAAAATACTATGTCCATTGAAACAAAACGAAGTTCCATATGCAACCCCCCCCAATAAAATTGAAAATCAATTGAAAATAAAAAAAATGGTCTCGGTTCAGAATAATATATCTAGCCCAACATAGAACATATGATGGGGGAGTGGAAATACATACCAAATGTGTCTTTATTCCGTCAAATTTCGAGCAGGATCAAGTGTGGGTAATTGTCCATAGACACCAGATTATTTAGTAAGTAAAGGGTCTGTGAGTCAAGACTAGTCAAACTATCGGCTGATAATTGTTAAAATGCCCCTTCCGGTATCAGCGCTTCTTCCTAGCATAATGAAAGTGGTCTTGATTGCAGATAAAACGAGGTGATTCCCAACTAAGGTGCCAACCACTCCTAGTACCGGTACCAATGAGGTCCAAACATGTATGGACCTCATAGGCGACAATACCCTAACTCAGGGTTGGACATTGCTGTTTTGATTTGCAACCCAGGACTTAGGTAAATGTACGCCCAAATATCTCATATCAATATGATTTGAAATTTAAATGGATTAATGTTAAACTTACATTTCAGGCCCTTTTTGTTGATTTTCTCGGTGAGCATTCCACACACACTGTGACGACTGATCAACTCCAAAGTGATACGCGTGCTGGTCAGCTGATCGGTCAGGTGATCGGGGTTTTTTTTTTTTGTCAGACGTCATAATTTACATGTATATTACAGAATATCAATCTTGTGTATTTTCTTGGTTTCAGAGCATCAGAATTAAGTAATTTTAGATTGGAATCAGTGGCAAATCCAGGGGGGGGGTTGAGCATTTCCGGCCCGTGCCCATTTATGAGATTCATAGCCAATACTTTTTATGTCAATATGTCGCTCATACAAAGTCCTGTGCCCCCCGCCCCCATCCCTCATGCTTAAGAGAATCATAGCAATAGTAATGGGGATATGTCATTCATATTCCTTTCTTTTTCTTTCCATTTTTATTTGGCTTGTCAAATTTTACGGGGGGACAAAATGACTTTAGCGGTAGATCATTTTTAGTGACAATCTTTTTATAGGGGGTCAGGGGCTTGCCCAAAACAGGACAAAATGACCTTCTTTTCTTCAGTGACATTTTTTTAATTGTCAAATTTCATTGGGGGGAAAAATGACTTTTGATCATTTAATCAAAACCCTTGGGAAGTGCTTGCTAATATTATGCAGACAAAATGACCTTCATTTTCTAGTGATCATCGTCAAATTTTTTCTGTGATAACCTATTTTTATGGGGGGGGTGCTGTCACATTTTATATGAGAAATTGTACCCCCTACTTTGGAAAATCATGGTTGCTCCAGTATCGACCACATGGAAACACTGTTAGCGTAACATTTCACTAACACTGCGCTAACAAAGGGCCCCTGTTACAACCAGTAATCTCGCCACGATGGCTATAATGAATTATTTACATCTGAGATCAACGCTTGATATCGAAATCTATATAGTATTATCCATTAGCAAATGAGCTCTTAACAACAACATGGGTAGAATTACTGCACAGAAGGCAGAGAAAGCTGTTGTTAAGGGATTAGAGTAAGGCAAAATCTATAATTTGTGCGTAGTAGTCTTGGTAGTGATCTAGATTTAACTTAGATTTAGTTATGATTATTTGCACATCCTACAAGTTTAAAATCTTGTCTAGGAAAGGGTAAAGGAATGTAATTCATTATCATATAGGCCAACAAAATTGAATTATTATTTCATTTTAAACATGAAATGGCATCAGGTAGTATTACAAATTTAATTTTAAAAATATAAGCTTTTAATAAAAAGATTTTAAAAAATTGCCTATCATGATATTACAATGGAGATTCTGTACAAAAAAAATGCAATCCCACTTTTCATCAGTTTCTTTTGTTTGAAAATGCTCTTCACAGACTTCACTCATCATGCTCATGATAGAGTATTTACCAATAATGGTTATCATGCGATAAATTTCATCAGCTATTCTTTCTAATGTAGGGTCTATTCATAAAAATGCCTTCAAACACCTATATAAATGATATATCTTGGTAGAAAATATCTTTGAAAAGGATCATATATCTTGGCACTAATCAACATCCCCCGCTATACCTTTTCCTAAAGGGGTGCCCCAGGCTGAAGAAAATAATACGGTTCGAACAGTAAAGTGAGACAAACAAAACACTGACTAATTGATAACAAGGTAAACGCCAAGCATTGTCTCGCCTGCATATTGCAGTCATGAAGAGAATGTATGTCAAAACTATGCTATATGACTTCCGAGGCTGTCAGCAGTTTAGGGGGTGAATTGTGGTTCTGACAGTTTACATATGCAATAATGCTATAGGCCTACTTTATCCCTAGGAAATGAGATAACACTAAGAATGCTGTTAATACTATGAAGCTATAATGATTTCCATGGAAGTAAGGAAATGAATGTTAGTGAAAAAGAATGTAATTCATAATAATGCGAGTGAAATAGTAAAATTGAATTAATTATTAAGGTGTTATGGCAAACTTATTGTCATGGAAAGTTCATTGACCTTTGACCTTAATCAAATTCAACCCACATTCGAACTTGACCTGCACCTTCAAAAGATGGACCTCTTGTATGAATTTGGCAATCCTACCTCGAAGCTGTAGAAAGTTATTGGGTGTACAACACAGCACAGTGCCAGTCATGGAAAGTTCATTGACCTTTGACCTCATTCAAATTCGACTCATATTCGAACTTGACCTGTGCCTTCAGGAGATGGACCTCTGGTATGAATTTGGCGATCCCATCTCGAAGCTATAGAAAGTTATTGGGTGTACAACACAGCACAGTGCCAGTCATGGAAAGTTCATTGACCTTTGACCTTATTCAAATTCGACTCATATTCGAACTTGACCTGTGCCTTCAGGAGATGGACCTCTGGTATGAATTTGGCGATCCCATCTCAAAGCTATAGAAAGTTATTGGGTGTACAACACAGCACGGTGCCAGTCATGGAAAGTTCATTGACCTTTGACCTTATTCAAATTTGACTCATATTCGAGCTTGACCTGTGCCTTCAGGAGATGGACCTCTGGTATGAATTTGGTGATCCCACCTCGAAGCTGTAGAAAGTTATTGGGTGTACAACATAGCACAGTGCCAGTCATGGAGAGTTCATTGACCTTTGACCTTATTCAAATTCAACTCATATTCAAACTTGACCTGTGCCTTCAGGAGATGGACCTATGGTATGAATTTGGTGATCCCACCTCGAAGCTGTAGAAAGTTATTGGGTGTACAACACAATTGTTGACGACGCCGCCGACGCCGCCGCCGACGACGCCGGAAATAGTGATACCTATGTCTTGCTCCGCTACGCAGGCGAGACAAAAATTGGAAATGAGTAGAAAAAAATATGGTTTCTTAAAATTTGCATTAGGCCTTATTTGGGTAGTGGCATAACGAGCTAACATTTTTGAGGGAGCTAGATATTACGGCGTATCGGGCAAAATTTATCACAAACAAGCAAACATTTTATTTATTTTTTTAATCAAATTTTATAATAGATTTTGACATAAAATATCATATTTCACTCTTTTGTCTTTCATTTTCTTTCTTTTTCTATATGTACATCTTTTTATTGAGTAGTAGAATTAACCAGTTGTCTCACGGTGGATCAAACGTAGTGGGAAAGCGACGTTTCGTCTGCAAGCTGCTAGACTTCGTCAGGCAATGAGCAAAGACTGTTGTTGTTGTTGTTGTTATTTTGAATAGGCAAACTAGTCAGTTTTGACTATTGTTGCCTTATAAATAATTAAATATGCTTTTCTTTTTTTCCAAAATATGATAATTTCTTTGTTCAAATTATGTCAGTTCGAAAAGTAAAAGAAAGAAAGGAAATAAAAGTTCTCAGGAAATCGTGCAAGACCCGGGGGGGGGGGGGGGGGGGGGCACTCAGTATATAATGCATAGTGGGTATGTGCCGCGGAGGGGACCCCCATTTTTACACTCAAATTTCCGTTCCAAGGCATAGCATTTTTGCCTTGTTGAGAAAAAGAACAAAGAAAGCCGCTCCAAGGCATAGCATTTTCTTCTTATCGAGAAAAAAGAAGAAGAGAGAAATCCGCTCCAAAGCTTCGCATATTTTTCGTTACGCCGCTCCGATCGCGTTGAATGAGCTGCAATTTTGGTGGAAAGCGGCCGCAGAGCTCCCCGGCGGAGGCCGCGCTAGCTGCATCATGCACGCATGACCGTTCCATAGGGATGCATCCGCACACACACGCTGGCAATCCGTTCCAAGGACCCCCGTTTTCACAAACATTTGTCGTTCCGAAGCCCGTTCCGAGGACCCTCCTTTTTACAATAAGCCCGCTCCAAGGCCCCCGTTTTTTGTCTCGCCCGCGGCACACCCCCACCACTTTTTTGGTCGAGTGCCCCCCCCCCCCCCCGGGTGCAAGACCACCTCTCCTGCCCTATCTATGAGTCCTTTTGAAATATCTGATAAGAGCACTTTGTGTCTTAACTGCGAGATTCTCCACTTTACGTTCCGCATCAGGGATATTGTTAACATTTAATTCAGCAAGTAATAGGGCTCGTTGAATAATGAATTTTGGGCAAACATATAAGAAATGGTATATCGTTTCTCTTTCATTACAAAATTCACACAATCCAGTTGTGTGTCTTCCTGTCTTAAAAAGGAAGTCATTTAAACCCAAACCTCCCAAACGTAATCTGTGAATCATTTTTTCACCTCTTTTTATCTGTGCAGAGATAATCAAAGGGATTTTTTTCGGAGACAGCTTTCTGGTATTTTCTTAATTATATATTTAGGCCATAATTTAAAAGACTCAACTAGAAATCAAAGGCCAAAACCACATCTGCCTTTTTTAACATGCGAATTGACATGATTGAATGTTGCCTAGAGTAGTGCCAACAGTAAAAAAAAATCATAGAAAAATCTGAAGTGAACGAACCGGAAGTCTCAACAATCTTTTGTTATTAAGGGGGGGGGAGGCTGCATATGGAACTCTTTCAAAACAACTTTTGACCATGATCATAAGACCTATGACGTGTGCAAAACAATCATTCATACTATCTTGATAATAATAACAATACACTTCATTTATGATTATGTAGATTCTACTCACTCATTCTATGAACAAGGTTATGATATAACCTTGATCTCTGTTACTACTCCCTGTGTGGTGAAATAAGGTCAGCAATGTTTCATTTTTGTTTGGCATATTTCTCTTTTTCTTTGCTTGATGCTTGATTGAATGCTTGAATTTTTGTACACTGTCAGTTTCCATTACAGCTACTCATCATGTACCTTAGACAGCTGGCAGCCGTCTGTTTCGAGAAGTTTTTTAACGTTTTTGTTTTTTTTAATTTCTCCTCGTACACAGACGGCTCGCTATTGTGCAGCCACCATTAGGGGGTTAAATGCAAAATCCCCCTCGACGGGGCTCATTGATTTTTGTCTTTATTGCATAAAAATAAAGAAAAAGAATTGTACCGAAATAAAGATTAAATTTCGTTTTGGCCTGAAATACACCTAAACGGGGAAAGATAAACTTAAAAGGGGGAAAAACAGTGACTTACTTACGCAACTTCACAACTTCACTTCCCTGTTTTATCCAAAATTAATACATAAACATATAGCCATTGAGTCCCTGTAGTACACATCGAGCTAGAACTTCACTTCAGTCTGTATTTGGCGAGTGGTGCCAATGGAGTTTAGCGGAACAACCAACATAACATTAACAGAGACCGAAGCTTTGGTCTACATGTAACTTGGCTCTAAGTCACTCGAGAATTCATTACCATTCTGTCTGTGGGGAATCTACAGGTAGGACTATGGTATGCCAATGCTGTACATAGCACACACTTTAAAAAATCATTAAAATATCACTTTTGTGACCAAAATTACTAATTTCCATAAAGTTGCAATTTATTTTTCATTAGTAACTTACATGTAAGAATAATTTTTGTATTCACCAGAGCGCTCAAAAACTTGAATTTTGAGCATATTTTCGTGTACGCCCTTTATTGGTGGAAAGTTATATGGCAAGAAAATTTTTATTTTTCAATCTCTATTGTTGATTAAGAAAAAATCATTTAAAGTATTAAATTTACATAGAGCCAAGTATTGTGATAAATAGTTGTAATGAAAACTGACAGCGTAAGAAAATCAAGCATTTGTCCCACAGAAAAAGAGAAAATAAGCCAAACATTGCCACCCTTATTTTGCCACACATGGAGACGTAACTGAGAACAACATTATATCATAACCTTCATTGAATGAGTGATCATAACCTTGTTCATAGAATGAGTGCTCTTAAGTAAATTTGATTCTTAAATAATTATTTCTTTATACATGTGGAAAAATGACAATTTACTTTCCATTTTTGTCTTATTGAGAAGAAGAACAAAGAAAGCTGCTCCAAGGCATAGCATTTTTCTTCTTATGGAGAAAAAAGAAGAAATCCGCTCCAAAGCTTTGCATATTTTTCGTTGCGCGGTTCTGATTGCATTCATCTGCTACAATGAGCAGCAATTTTGGTGAAAAGCAGCCGCAGCTCGCTGTTCGACCATCACCTCAGCTCTCCGCGAGCGCACCTGCATCATGCACACATGACCGTTCCATAGGGATGCATACGCACTCACATGCCACTCCTAGTACCAATGAGGTCCAAACATTAACATGTATGGACCTCATAGGCGACAATGCGTTAAAAACGGGTTAGAAACGGTTACTGTTTTCTGCACCCAAGTATTTTATGATATTTCTCACTAAATACAAGTTTTGTACTCATTTAATTATCATTTATTAAAAGATTGCCCATTAAATATAATCCTACTCCTACTTTAAATGTAATTTAAAATAGCTGATTTTCAGATCACGTGATACGCGTAGTCATCACCTGATCGATCGACTATCCCTTTTGAAAGACCGTAACATTATAAATTTTATCATAAAATATATATAGAATAAAGTATTGCATAATATTATATATATCTCTACAATTAAAAATCATTTTGTGATATAAATTTCATATTTGATGTAAAAATCACTATTTAACAGATTATTTATTAAAAATAAAAAATCAAACAAAAAGAAAACGCCTTGGACACAATGCAAGAAACCTAACGATTTGGCCGCGTTGTTAACAAATATCGTAAGGGGCGCTCTATTTATAAATAAAGAAGAATGTGCAGCTGTCTACTGCGACATTGTTTGCCGCAAGATTTGGGACAAATCCGTGGGAATTCTGCAGAAAATACATCAAAAGAACTGGTGAGTACCGATTAAAGGAGAATCCAGTCTTGGCCTTAAAATGTTGTGTTGTGAAGGAGAAAAATAAACTAGACAGAATGGTGAAAGTTTGAAAGAAATCGGACAAGCAATAAGAAAGTTAGAGCTGCTTTAAAATTGAGATCACTAATACTATGTACATTTCAAATTGGCAACTGGGTAAGTAAATTATGACAAGAGGCAAGGACAACTTTCCCATAGGCCATGTACTTTATTATCAGGTATTTGTGGTTTTCTCCTAAGTACCCATTCCCCTGGGGCAGTAATCTAAATATAACCCAGGTAGTATATTGTTTTATGTCCTCATGAAAGAAAAATATAATTTGAAATAAAACTTTGGGGGAAAAGGACAATTTAGCCATAAGATGTATTGGAGTCCATGGAAGAGTAGTCCTTGCCTAACATCACTATGACATCAAATATCTGGCCAATTTGAAGTCTCCTAATGTGTATAGTGATTACCAATTATATTAACAATTTTAAAAAAATTCATAATTTTCTTGTTGTTTGGCCAATATTGTTCAAACTTTCACCTATCAACTTGTCTGATTTTTCTTTTCCTTATAAAAACAAGTTTTTATTTGGGTTGGATTCCCCTTTAAACATCATGTATTAAATAGATTATACATACCTTGTACTTTTATTTTTCAATGTAAAATAAATGCTGAGTTCTAAGCTAGGGCGGCCCAAATGCGCGTAAGTGGAGTCCCAGTTTATTAACACAAGTTTGTAGTTCCGAAGCCCGTTCCGTGGACCCTCCTTTTTACCATAAGCCCGCTCCAAGGCCCCCGTTTTTTGTCTCGCCCGCGGCACACCCCCACCATATTTTTGGTCGAGTGCCCCCCCCCCCCCGGGTGATAAGCAAGTTAAACAAATCAAGTATGATGGGGTACCATAATTTGCGCACATTTTAAAAAATTATCATGAAGTTGATTTTCAATCAAAAATTTCTCACAGCTCACACAAAATTAATCAAAATAATAAATACCAAACAGAAGGCAAGATCCCAAAGTCAAATTCACTTGACGGAATTACAAAGTAGGTCAAGGGTTTCGCTGGTATCGCGATCTCAAAATTCCATGGCGATTTACTAGTGCGCGGTCAGCTGAAAAAGTGTCATAAAAAAGTGTGACCTTTATTGCGCACGATCATTTTGCAAGGCTTGCCTTTAGTCTAGAAAAAAAATCAAGCAGACAAAGATAAGATAATTATATTAGATGGAGGTTAAAATGTCATAAATTCGCTTGGTATCACATTTTACTTACTTTTTTGAGACCTCTGCTTGCAAACTGGTGATTTGTTGATGCTGGTCGAGAAGATCAGATTTTTATTTTCTCGGAGCGGACGCAAAAGTTGACAAAATTTGCCGATGTTTTGCCAATATTTTCACAAATAGAGACCTTTCCATCAAGAAAATTACCAAACTGAGTAAATTGAAGTCACTCTTTCTGTTGGTGATATCAGTTTTTCAAGATATAGGCCTAGGCCTAGATCTATTTAGAAATTGAGATATTCAACCATGCAAAAAATTAGGTAACACGCGAATTAATCTTTAACTTCACACCACCATATTTTGGAGCAACATTGCTTTCTCAAAAAACTCTCCTTCGTGTGGCCCAATGCCTTGCCGTGCCAGGCGTCATGGGGAGTAAGCCTACGTATAGTAGAAATAATTTTACTCCTCAGACGCCTAGTCCAGGCTAACCCTGGCTTGAGACGAATTCTACCGTTCCTGCTGTTTCAAGTAACGCTAAAATATACAAGTGGGACTGAGTACTGATGTCACTGGCACTGGCAATGACTGAGATAGAATTTACAATGAAAATACTTCACACTGAAAATGCAAGGAAATATATTATTTACCTGTTCTTTCGGATCTTTCTTTGGCTCTTTTCCAAACAGCCCCATTATTGAAGAAGTGTTTCTTATCAGCAATAAATAACAAAGTACTAGTATTCAACAGAACTTCAAAAATAGCAAGAACAGTGAAGAAGTGACAAAGTGCTGCAGCATTTCAGGGGCCGGGGGGAGGGATCGGACGATCGAGAACCCGGCAGGATTAAAAAGGACAAGTCCACCCCAACAAAAAATTGATTTGAATGAAAAGAGAAAAATCTAACAAGCATAACAATCGGAAAATTTTATAAAATCGGATGTAAAATAAGAAAGTTATGACATTTTTAAGTTTCGCTTAATTTCACAAAACAGTTATGCACATATGGTTGGTATGCAAATGAGGAGACTGATGATGTCATCCACTCACTATTTCTTTTGTATTTATTATATGAAATATGAAATATTCTAATCTCCTCCCAGTGTCAAGTGAAACATTGATTTAGTCCTCCCTGAACGTGGAATTAGCATTGGTTTACTACCAGGCCTATATGATTCAGCCAAGTCCCTATGGTCAAATTTGAAAAAAAAAATGAAATACTTTGTAAATCAAACAAAAAAATCGGAAATAGTGAGTGATGAACATCATCGACTGTCTCATTTGCATATCAAGTTGTGCCTATCACTGTTTTGCGACAAATAAGCGAAGCTTTAAAATGCCATAACTTTCTTATTTTACATCCGATTTTGATGAAATTATCAGTGTTATGGGAGTGTTATACTAGTTTGATTTTTCTCTATTTATTCAAATCAACATTATTTTGGGGGTGGACTTGACCTTTAATTAATTCCTTGAATGCACTGAGCACTGGGAGGCAGCTCGAGTTATAAAGCCGGGGCTATACAACAGGGGCGGATCATCAGCCTTCGGCAATAGGGGGGGGGGAAGAATATTTTTCAGCCACATTTTGTATCACTGAAAAACACAAACTAAATAGATTATCTTTTAAGAAAAAGAAATGACCTACTATCGGCCGGTCGAAGTTGGCTTTGAAGTGGTATAGTCCTTGTAGTCACTTCTAAGCTTTATTCTTGTAAATTAACATTAATGTATAATAATATCAAAAGCCTTATTTAAAGGACAAGTTCAGCCCAACAAAAAGTTAATTTAAATAAAAAGCAAAAAATCGAACAAATATGATGCTGAAATTTCATCAAATGAAAATCGGATAAATAAGAAAGTTATGACATTTTTAAGTTTTCACAAAACAGTTCTATGTACGCGCCGGTCGGTCGGAATGCATATGAGGGAACTGATGACATCACTCATTAACTATTTTTTTCGTAGTTCTATTATGCCTATATGAAATATTCTAATTTTCTCCCCATTGTCCTGTGGAACAAAGTTTTATTCCTCCCTGAACATATGGATTACCATTGTTAAACGTTAAACATTTTATGGGTCAGTCTGAAGTTTCAGGTCCTTATTGTCAAATCTGTATATAATTCAAACAATAACAAACAAAAGAAACGAGTTAGGGACGCGATTCTCTCATTTGCATACGTGTCTGAACTATTTTGTGCAAAATAAGCGAAACTTTAAAATGTCATAGCTTTTTTATTTTACATCCGATTTTGATGAAATTTTCACCATAATTCTTGTCTCTATTGATTAAAATCAACATTCTGAGGTAGACTTGACCTTTAAATAGGGCGAGTGCGAAGCGGGAGCTAAATCTTATTTCGTCTATTTTGTCCGAATTAAATCCCCTAAATCTCTTGGCAATGTTTCTGATCTTTAAAGGACAAGTCCACCCCAACAAAAACTTGATTTGAATAAAAACAGAAAAATTCAACAAGCATAACACTGAAAATTTCATCAAAATCGGATGTAAAATATAAGAAAGTTATGACATTTCAAAATTTCGCTTCATTTCACAAAAACAGTTATATGAACGAGCCAGCTACATTCAAATGAGAGAGTCGATGATGTCATTCACTCACTATTTCTTTTGTTTTTTATTGTTTGAAATATGAAATATTTTTATTTTCTCGTCATTGTCATGTGAAATGAATTTTCATTCCTCCCTGAACACGTGGAATTCCATTATTTTAACATATTGTGCTTCAGGCAAGGAGGTCCTAATCGTCAAATTCGTAAAAATTGAAATATTGTATAATTCAAACAATAAAAAACAAAATAGTGAGTGAGTGACATCATCAACTCTCTCATTTGGATGTCACTGTCTGGCTCGTTCATGTAACTATTTTGTTAAAAATAAGCGAAACTTTGAAATGTCATAACTTTCTTATTTTACATCCGATTTTGATGAAATCTTCAGCATTGTGCTTGTCTGATTTTTCTCTATTGATTCAAATCAACATTTTTCTGAGGTGGACTTGACCTTTAACGAGGTGATTATTACTGCGAGCGCGAAGCGCGAGCACAATTTTTTTTAATGGTTAGTTTCGGTCATGGTCGCTCATTTTGGTTGGTGATTATCTGTCTAATACCACTTGGTCTACTTATCAGTTCGTCCAACTTCACATAGTCTAAACTCATAGCTGCAACCAGTTATCTAATATCCAATTCGTCTAATAAACTGTTAGACAAAAGGTTGGACAAAAAAATCTAATTTTCCATTTCAATATAGTTTTAAGGCGATTTATGTGGCTTTACAACAGAAATAGCTTTTTGCCTGAACGGAGGCTCCAAAATCGCAGATTATCCAATAAATAGGCAAAATAGGAAAAAGGGTGGGATCGGGAGGCCCCTGAGGGGAATAGGCTTAAGGGATTTAAAATAAGTCCACATGGACTGTAGTTAGGGACCAATCGAATTCCGGATTTAGTTTGAATCTCGAAAGATTTCAATTTAAATCATTTAAGATTTAAATTTAAGTCTTATATAGGATTAAAACTAAATCCAGAAATCGATTAATTGGTCCCCAAATCGAGAATCTGCTGCAGGAACTTCTTTTAATTATTCAAGGATAAATTTTCTAACAGTGTACACTGTTAGAAAATGTGGATGAAAATGTTTTTTCCACCTTCCAACACTATTGGCTTAAAGGGTCGTGTTTTCCAATCCCACCGCGGTGTAGCATCCTTTGGCAAGTCTTTCATCCACACTTTGCCATTCTCAACCCAGGTGTTTAAAGTAGGATGTGAAAGTCATCGTAGCTTGTCCTGCATTGTGTGCGCCTCATCGGTGACAGGCTGGGATACTCCCCAGGGAGTGAAGGATGTGCATACATTGTGTGCGGGAATAGATGATTAAAATGATGACGGGGTGATAAATAATATGTAAGCGCTAATCATGGTCACATTTGTTCTACGGCGGCCGTACGGCGAATCGAAAACAGCCGTTTTATTATTTTGTACCAGCTAGATATAGGTGGTTTGAATAAAAATGAATAAAACGGCTGTTTTTGACTCGCCGTACGGCCGCCGCAGAGCAAATGTGACCAAGGTATTAGATACATACAATGTCTTAAGCGCATTAGATAACCAGAGGATTTCCATTTTTTTTTCAAGCAATCTGCTTATGATGACAATCCTTCTCCTGCAAATTGTGAATATCATATAGTTCATCATTTTTGTCTGGAATTTTTTTTTTTTAGTACTCTTTATTTATGATTCATGCCAAAAATGCTAACATATTATGTTTATTATATTATGATTATGTATTATACGAATGTTATGGATGCAGAAGAAAACAATAAATCAAATCAAATCAAATGATTGTTATTATCATTATTATTATTATTATTATTACTGTTGTTATTATTATTATTATTATTAATCATTATCATTATTATTTTCATCATAAATATCATTATTGTTATTATTATTGATTGTATTATTTGTATTATATTTCATTCCCCTTCCCTTCATTTAAAAAAAATATATTTCAAATTATTTTGATATCCGTTCCAGAAAAAGGATACGTATCTCGCCAATTGAATTATGGGGGAGCTAAGCTGAAACTTTTTTCATAGTTTATGAAAACGGAATATTATAAAAAAAAAAAAAAAAAAACACGCACAATGATGTTCCGTATCTTACTAAATAGCGCAATATGCGAGCTGGGATCATCATAGGCCTACTGGTCTGACGCTCACAGTGGCATAATGAGCTAAAACTGGCTGATGGAACCTAAAAAGGATGGGAGCGAGCGAGAAATTTTTTTGACATTTTTAATGCAGAAATCGATTTTTTTTAAAGAGTTTGACATAATATTAAAAAAATGATATACCATTTCACCCTTTCCATTTCATTTTCTTTCTTGTTCTCTTTTTTTCTTGGTCGTAAATCATTTGGGGGCACATGGCCCCCAAGCCTCCTCATCTATACGCCAGTGGCGGGACGCCCATGATATTCCCTGGAACTTGGGGCGCCCCACTGCAATTTTTTTTTCTAGGAGCGTCGAAGAACATAATAGGCATGCGTGTTAGACCGCGTTGCCGGGGGAGGGGGGTCATTTTCATTACACAGCGTATACGTCTTACGTGAAAACAAGGCGTTGGTACAGTGTACATACACCATGGAAATAATCGAAAACATGGGGGGGGGGGTCAAACTCGGAAATGAAGGGTTTCTTTACGTAAAAAAAAAGAAGCCTACAAACAGGACAATTAAAAAAATGATAATTACAAGAACTTGTTAAGTTTATCCTTCTAAGTCAATCCATGAAAAAATAGAAATCGTGATATTCAGAAATAATAAGTCATACGCCTCCTTTTTTTCTCAAGCTCTCTCACTCCCCTTCCTCCCCGCCTCTCTCTCTCTCTCTTTTCCTCCATAACCCTTTTTACATTTTTGTTTTTTTTGTTTATAAATGTAATTAATAATCATTTTGATGAAGTAAAAATTATTTTCGGCATCTCTTAAACACTTTTTAGGCATAAACTAACATTCACTCTGGCCAACTTTAAAGTAGCACATAACACAAAGTTAGTACACAATTTACCTTGTGTAATTTGGATTTCAAGTAACCAAGCAAAATTTGGTATCAAGGTGACGTCATATCGGCTTAAAGTTATGTTCAGTCGATTCTACGTCCAAAATTACCCACATGTTAAAGTAAAAATCTAGAACGGAATATAATTTTGGCGCACACTCAACTCATTCTGGCCAACTGTGCGGCGGAGCAAATATTTAGGGAGCGCAGCCGTAGCAGATATCGGCGGAGCAATTGTCGCAGAGCAATTTTTGGCGGAGGAATTATCGGCGGAGCAGATGTCGGCGGAGCAAGTATCGGCGGAACAATTGTCGAATAATCGGCGGAGCAATTTTCGGCGAAGCAGATGTCGGCGGAGCAATTGTCGTGGAGCAATTTTTGGCGGAGCGAATGTCGGCGGAGCAATTATCGGCGGAGCAGATGTCGGCGGAGCAAGTATCGGCGGAGCAATTGTCGAATAATCGGAGCAGATGTCGGCGGAGCAATTTTCGGCGGAGCAGATGTCGGCGGAGCAAATATCGGCGGAGCAGATGTCGACGGAGCAAATATCGGCGGAGCAGATGTCGACGAAGCAAATATCGGCGGAGCAAGTGTCGACGGAGCAACTGTCCGGAGCAATTGTCGGCGGAGCAGTTGTCGTATTTTGCGTAGCAATAATTGTCGATCGGCGGAGCAATTGTCGGGTCACCCCCTGGGTTGGCAGTTGGTAGGCTCCAATTTCCAAGCACTTCCTAAAAAAAGACTACTCTTTCAAATCCAAGTCGATTTTAGGTGGCTTGCTTTACTGTAACAGCGGAAGCAGCTTTTTGCCTCGATGGGGGCTCAATAACAAATATTTTTCCATAAATAGGCAAAATACGAAAATGCTCCAGAGGGGATTAGGCTTCGATTTCCTAGCACTTCTTTATTATGTAGCTGAAAGAAAAAAGTTATCTTTTGTCTCCAAGTAGATTTAAGACGATTTAAATGGCTTGCGTTTTTTCCAGCGGAAACAGCTTTCTGCCTGAATAGGGGCTCCAAAATGGCAGATTTTCACATAAATAGGCAAAATACTGAAAATGAGTGTGTAGAGTGTGTCACTTTGGCAGCCCCTCTGTGCGGTACAGGCTTTGATGTCCCAGCACTTTTTTCTTCAAGACAGTGATTTCATGGCAATAAAAGTGGCTTTCTTACATAGCAGAAATGTTCTTTTTGCCTCAATGGAGGCTCAAAATCAGATTTTTACATAAATAGACAAACTTCAGAAAAAGGATGGGGTGACTTTGGCAGCCCCAATGAACCCTATAAAAGAATTTACAATTTAAAGGAAAAAAAATGAGTTTGAAGAAAGAAAATGGACTATGGTTGGGATCAGATTATATCCCCATGCAGTGAACAAGAAATACAGCGTTTGATCTCAAACTAACGGCACTATAAGATTGTGAAAAGTATAGCCCATATGGTACATAATATATTAAATGGGTTATATCTGAAATGTTTGAAATATTGCCAAATTCTTCATAAAAGTTATGAATAACGAATATTCAATCCCACTGTAGTTATATACGTGTATAGAGCGCCTCATGTTTATCAACACAACATCACTTAATCGTATCATTTTTTTCATATCTTCTTGAGATGGAAGTGGATATTGGCCATGAGTTTATTCCTATTTTGAAGGTTTGATATCTGAATTTCACGTTTAAATGTTAGTGTAACATTAGAGCTGTCTCCCAGCAACATTTTGATACATAAATAACGTATTTATGACATATACAAGTGGAGATATGGCAACCTACATTTCACCTTACCCTTAAGGTTATTGATTTTTTTCAATTTTTTGCTATTTTACATCGCTTTTGAAATTTGACTTTTCGACAATTTGAGATTACCATGACTACTATACCTACCTTGCAGTAATCTAGAGGGTCCATACTACCTCCCTATGGTGTCAAACCTTTTCTGTGATGTGGGTTGTACGCAGGGGCGTAGATAGCGGGGGGGGGATGGGGGGATGCATCCCCCCCAGAATTTTAGGTGGGGGGGGGATGGTGTGTACAATCATCCCCCCAGGTTTCTGTGGGGGAAGAAGCAAAACTATACAGTAATAAAGCAATGAATGCTAGTTAAAAATCAATCAATAATAATAGCAGTAATAATCATAACGTACAGCAATGACAAACATGATCAAAATTGGACTTTTATTCAGAGTCAATCATCTTATATGCATTTACAACTTGCAAGTTTTAAGTAATAACAACTGTCTTGCGTCGTCATATACATTTAAGGATCGTTATTCAGAGTTTCACCAAGTACATTTCCTTATAATAATTATGTATTTGCAAAGGAGATAAGTTCAAAATATTTCATTACAGATTTAAGAAAGTGTCGCTTAATCACTCCCTTTCAGAGCAATTGCTTTCATAACACATTAACACTGTTCAAACGAATTAATAAGAAATTACCTATACACATACACTGACCCTTTTCCCTGCTGGCCATGTCCTCAACCCCTACTTTGCAAAGGAAAACTTCGTAAATAGGGCCCCTATGAGATTTTGCTCCCGGACTATCATTATTGTCTGTAGAGCATTAGTAGCATTTTACGGAGCAAATAGGCCTATCCTCGGAGCAAGTGTCGTAGGAGTAAAAGTCGCATTTTGAGGAGCACGGGTGAGGAGCAAATGCCGGCGGAGCAATTGCCGCATTTTGCGGAGCAAAATGTCGGTGGAGCAATTATCGGTAGTCGCCTTTGGAGCAATTGTCGCGATTATACGGAGCGATCGAATGTCCGCGGAGCAAAATAATGTACGTCAGCGGAGCAAATTGACTTTGACAGCGAAACAATTAATCTTGCGGAGCAATGTCAGCGGAGCTATTGTCGCATTTGGCGGAGTAATTGTCGTACAATAATCAGAGGCGTCGATCCTGGGGGGGGGGGGGGGTCGATCGCCCCACCAATGAAAATATTGGGGGGTAAACATATCGTTTTGCCCCCAAATAATTCCAAAATTAATGTGTGCAAAAAAAAAAAAGATTGTAATGTTACACAGAAATCAGCAAGCGAGATAGATATATTCCGCTTTTCAGATTGGAATAAATATTTTCAGCTCGCGCTTCGCACTCGCATCATTTCTAAAGCAAAAACTTATACTTTTCATAGGTAAAGAGGTCCCGTTTTCAGTTCTAAACCTCAAAAAAAAACTCGTTCCCGCTTCGATTTGCAATCTTTTGTTGGATATATATCTTATTCCTTATTAAAAACGTCCATTAAACTGTCAATTTGTTTCAGATCAAAATATCAAAATTTTCAGCTCGCGCATCGCGCTCGCATCTATTGTTATTTTAGACACACATCTTAATCATTGGTACCAAAAATATAATATCAAGCTTTCAGGTCAGACAATAAGAAATTTCAGCTCACTCTCGGCGCTCGCATTATCATGTGTGGTGAGATAATTATGTATCATCCTCATGAGTTACTACAAACAGTCCTAAACAGGTACCTTTTTCCTGTTTTCAGTTCAGTATACAAAAAAATTTCAGCTCGCGCTTCGCGCTCGCATTGGTGAGATAATTTATGTGTCTCTTCTCAACTGTTGAGTCATATATATATGTATAGATATATAGAAATATTTCAGCTAGCGCTTCGCGCTCGCAATGAGATATGTGTCTCTTTCTCATATATATATATATATATATATATAGTTTGTTTTGTGTGATCGAGCGCCTTTGAAACGTTGAGTCATGATTCCCCCCCCCCCCGGCGCCCCCCCCCCATATGGAAAATGGATCGACGCCCCTGGTACAATATTGGAGCAGTTGTCGGCGAAGCAAACATCGGCTTAGTAATCGTCGAAGGAGCAAATATCGGCGGTGAAAATATCGTTGGAACAATTGACGGTGGAGCAATTGTTGGTGGAACAAACTATCGACGGAGCAATAAAATTGTCGGCGGCCGCGGAGCAGTTGTCGCATTTTGCGAAGCGGAGTATAGGCCGAGATGTCGGCGGAGCAATTATTGTCGGGTCAGCGGTACAAAGTGCCGGTACGGTCGGCCGCTTTAGTATTGTAGAGCGAATCAGCTCTGCCAGCTGGATCATGAGGGAGCTGGTCGAGGCGTTGCGGCACACAGGCTAGGCACAAAAAACCACAAAGAGCTAGCTAGCTCGAAATATACATGAGAGAGGCTATTTGATCGGCCGCTGCATCCTCATCCTGTTGACAAATACTGAAATCGAATTGAAATAATCTGATTTAGAAGTCTGGTGATTATTGACACCAAAGCCAAACTAACTGTAGCTCATAGTCATACTGTATCTTGCAAACCTCTATTTTTGATTGGCTCAAACAAAGAAAGTGGAATTGGAAAGGATGATGTTTCGATAGTCGACGCGACGTAGTCGTACTCGTAGGCCTACCGTAGAGCGGTACTTAGATTAGACCTGAAGATCGAACTCGAACTCGGTAAGCCGGCCTTTATTAATAAGTAGGATGGGGGGTCGGGTGTCCGGACACTTTACAATACAATACAATATTACAATACAATACCATACAATGTAAGTATTTATAGTGCTCATCACAATGATTGTATCACAGCACTTTACAAAACCTCTCTAGGCGACACCGCAATACTTACTCGTGTTAAGAAACTGGACTCCACTCAAAGTCACGCGCATTTGGGCCGCCCAAGCTGCCTTAGTCGAACTAAGCTTTGTTTCAGTAAAAAATAAATATTCTTATAATTCGATAAATGTTACTAAATACATTAGTACTGTTAAATGATCGGTACTCACTGGTTCTTTTCTTGAATTTTCTGGCAATTTCCCACGCTTCTGGCTACAATTCTGCGATAAATCTTGTCGCCATAGTCATAGACAGCTATACATGCAACTTTTTTTATAAATGGAGCTCCCCTTACGAGAGTCGTTAATGCCGCGGAGAATGTGTGTGTGTGTATTTGAGTTTTGTCAGACGTATATCAATCAGGTATGATTATTTACGTCTGGGACCGACCTTTAACGTCACCATCCGAAAGACGTGATCAGGGCTCGAACCTCTGCATCAATTTGTAACTTCCCAGCAGCTTGGATTACAGGCACACGCCACAACGCCCAGAGAAATCGTTAGGCATTTTGGCCTGTGTTCAAGGCGTAGCTGTTCTAATTTTTTTATAGGTATGAGATCGAAATCACAGCGAGTATACACTTCCATAATGATTCCGATAGGGAGGCACAACACCCCCACCCACATTGGCGCAAATCCTAGGGCCGGGGAACATGTCCCCCTCACCCAAAATAGTAGGGGGCACATTATGAAAAGTCCCCCTACTATTTTTGGCCTTTTCATTCGATTGAATCAAAATAAAACATGTATTTTGGAAGAGGGTCAATTCCATTGTGACTTATGGGACATTTGATACTTTTTTCCACATAACTGAGGTGCATATCTGAAATAGTAGCTGCACAAACATGGATTTACTTTATTAAACTGTAAGAAGAATATTGAAACTTACTATATACAAAAATGTATGCTTTCAGCTTGTTTGCATAGGGTGCTATATCATCAGAAATGTCATTGTGACTTATGGGACGTTGATGGACCACACAAATTGAGCTCTTTTGTTCAAAGTGCCATATCTATCTCAGTTTTATGACAATGTTTTTCGATTTGGACTTGGAGATTAACCAGTGATAGTGCTCACTAACAGTACTTGAATTGGACTTGATTCATTTCATTTGTTTCAGTAGTTGTGTGCAATCGTGTGTGACTTATGGGACAAGTGAACGTGACTGATGGGACCCTATCTAATTTCATGGAATTTACATTTCCTCTCGATGACTTTTTGAGTCAAACTTAATTTCAGCATGAATAAATATTCCCTAATAAGATGATGCCTTTAATAATTCATGCCATTGTGTCAGAAATAAATTCAACAAAGGGCAGAAACATCTTATCATGCACTTCATTTATATAAAGGGAACATTAACCAAAAAAAAGCTTCCTAACTTGTCATCAAGTTTTAAGAACTGTAATCAAATAAGTACAAAATAATCAATAAACAATTACAATCATAAATATTTAGCAAACAGATGAAAAATGAACAATTAGAAAGAATGTACACACTTTCCATTGTGACTGATGGGACATAATGATAGGACATATTTGTTACAGATGGGGCAAATAAATGTTGCTTTTCTCTATCTGTCTCGTACAGTATGGTATTAAGAAAATGACCTTTACAGTGTATACATGTAAGAAAATTAAGACATTAATGCTGTCATGAAGTATATCAATATTCTTGTTAATATATTCTCTTTTGTGTCAAATGCTGATATTTTTCATTAGTTGTTGATGTTTATGATAAAACAGATGGATATCAGTGCACAGGCAAATTTTTGACAAAAAAATATTCATATTTTTGCATAAATTCTTTAAAAAAAAATTATTAACTGGACTGTCTAGAAAACGGTTGCAATCGATTTCTACTATCTAAACTGTACATGTATACATGTATAGTCAAAAGTGTATTCATTTACATGGAAGATTTTACTGTTCTCTGTGCAAAAAATATGAAAATAATTGATTTTCATGAAAAATCCAAGATGGCTACCAAAAATTGCCAATTTGGAATCCCATGGGACACGATTTGACAAAGGGAACATCAAGATTCATTAACTATAGACTTCAGGCATTAAAAAAAATGTTGGTTAAAAAATATATCATGGGGGTGCACCCTATCACAACTTCTTTTTTTGCCAGCTGCTTGGGCTGATATGTCATCTCTTTCTTAGAAATTCTAAATGTCTGTTTTAAAGGACATCATCATTTATAGAGTACCAAAGTGATGATGTCAGTTGTCATGGTGTGATGGCGGCCTGGTTCTAAACAAAATAACCAGGGGGCCGTTTCATAAAGCTTTTGTAAGTTAGGAGCAACTTTAAGAATGACTAGTGATCCTTTCTTATATGCTAAAACATTGCCAATTTATGATGACATTTTTCACAAGGATCATCGGTCGTTCTTAAAGTTGCTCTTAAGTTACGAAAAGCTTTATGAACCAGTGCCCTTTTACGACTCTCAGAATGATGGTAACAACCAGGGACAACACACATCACCATTTTTGCAAACACAAACGTGTAAGACGATCATGCAGCTGCGACTAGGTTTAGAACTGGCCGATTCGATGTTCATGACATTGTGACATCACACTTCGGTCCTCCTTAAATGCGCATGTTCTTTTCTATTCTCAGGCGGTAGGAATGATTCTGAGAAAACTTGATTGCAAGCTTCTGAACAATTTTTTGGCATTTACAGGGGCTTTAATAGCTCTGCTCATGGTAGCCTTAAATGCATCTGAGGACTGGTGCTCTTATTTTGACAGGATCCAGAGGGTCGCTCAACTACAAAATTTGTGACTGATGGGACATTGACATAGGTTTTAATAGTTTCCATGGAACTACATGTATATACCAAGTTCACATCATATGTAAAACAGTGGATGCATGTACTCCAAGGGGACAAGAAAACCAAGAGAGTGATCTGGACCTAAAAAATGAATAAAAGCTAGGGTGAAACAAACCCAATTTACCTGCACTCAGCTTTGCATGTTAGCGATCATATTCAGTTTTCTCCTTCTTTCTGGACTGGGCACACAATGCAAACTTTTTTTTTGTTCAATGCACTGCCTATGATATTCAGACTGTTTTTTCTGACAGTCAGCATACTGTTCTCCAGCTTTTAAGCATTCTTGTCTCTCTCTTTGCTGTCATGGACAGCTTTAAGGTGGCATGGTTTACGGACTGTATATGTGACTTATGGGACATGTGACTTATGGGACTTAAATCTATGTCCCCCCAGTATAGCTATTTCAAGTCCAATACAGATGCAGCTTGATTTGTTGATGCAAGCATGTACTGTGGTAGATAAAAAAGTCCAATACTTGTCTGCAGGAGTCTATGGCAGCATATGAGGGAAACTTAATGCTCAAAATTGTGACTTATGGGACATCAAACATACGCACCTTGAAATCTATTTTGTGCCTCACAGTTTCACTGCAGCGTGTAAAACAACACAGCTAATGGTAAATTGTTGCTTGGAGGTCACATGGACAGTGGAATTTTTCATCAGCACCCTTTGCTTGCCAGGTGCCAGGGATGGGTGAAAGTTGTACACTTTCTATGAAATCTTAGTACCAAAGTGCAACAGAGTGCACATTGCGTATTTTATGAGTGAATAAGGGTATAGTAAATAAAGGTGTGTTTTTGTAAACCTTAAACTGTATACTTATAAACAGTATAAACAAAATTGCTCAGAAAAGAAATTTTTGAAAATGGAAAAATGCAACATTTGGCTGGAATTGACCAGAGACGATCTTACTTTTGGGATACCCCTTTTTTTTGCTTGTTTGCTTGTCAAATTTCTTTTGGTCAAGATCACCCATGGGTTCATATCGTCTCGCGAGTGAAGGATTATCAGTCATACGCACGCGACACACCACTACACTTCGAAAATACAGTGGGCTTTTGCCCACATAAAATATTTTGTTTAAATAAACATTCCACATCCTGCTATGACACTTACCGAATCATTTAGATCCTTCCGTGACTTCTCCTTGAAGTTTCTTTCTAAAAATATGTATATTTTCTTGATCTTTAGTGAAGATTTTACGGAGATAGAAATCAGTCAGCGTTGATATCAATTTTCTCCTGAAGAGGGCGCGCGATTTATATTCATATCAAAGACACGACAAGGGAAAGAATAGGCACCTACACTATTTTACACGCATATCGACGCAAGGCATTACGCAAAGTCCGTGAAGTGTCCAATCTTTTCATTGTATAGACTTTGGTACACCGTATACGTATTATTGACGTTCGTCAAAGCTTGTACTGCTGGTTTCTTTCCAGGCACGTATATTATTTTCATTTTTTTTTTATCAGTCATCTTTTTAAATTAATGCAAATGAGTGTTATCATCACCAATAATAATCATTAATTATGTTTTTTGAAGGCATTTTATTAATTGGTGCCCATAATTAGTAAATTAATCATGAGGATTGCGCATTCAAAGAATTTAGATACAGTTATAAAATTACCGAGGAGCTGAATCAAGGTTGTGAAATTATTAGCGCCACCAACGGGCTTCCTTGTATTTCCGTGGAAGAGACAAGCGAAGTCACTTTCGAGGCCGAGGTAAGCAAAATGTGCTTTTTTTATCGGATTATTATTTTATTATTATTTTATATTCAAAAAACTCTTGCTACTTACCGGCAAGAGCCCCGGTGCGTAGCGAGAAGGAGCTTCGGCAAATATTACTTCAGCAATGAAGCGATGTTTGCCGACTACTTCGAAATCCAGGGTCAAACACAGTCTATTGTACGAGGTTAGTACATACTAACCTCGTACAATGTGTGAGTTGGTCAAGATGACCTTCTTTCGGGGGTGATAAACCTTTTTTTTTTTTTTTTTTTCGCTTGTCAAATTTTCCAGCCCCTGGTCCCCCTACCTTTGGGGAGAGATTTCCACCCTTGCCAAGTAGACATACTCTTGATATTGTTTGCGAATCTGCACGGGCGTCGGGGGCTGGTGGATGAGGAAAAGTGGTGAGACGAGAACAAAAATAGAAGGGAAAAGAGGACAGAAAAAAGTGAACGAAAGAATAATTAATGGAAAATAAAAGGGAGGAGAAAATAGGGAGAAATGTGATGGGTAAAAAAATTAAGGGAAAAGAGGACAGAAAAAAGTGAACGAAAGAAAAATTAATGGAAAATAAAAGGGAGGAGAAAATAGGTAGAAATGTGATGGGTTAGGTCGAGATTTTATATGCCTGTGCAAAAAGAAATGAGCAGAGGTTGAGATGTTGTCCGTTTGGGCAAATGCCTGTCTGTTTGTTGGACTGGCGCCTGTTGCAAAAATTATTAAGCTGATGGAATCACTGCTTCATGTTTACCGACAGTGACAGGATTTAGCGGTTGTAGGTATAAATCGCGCTCTAACGCTCTAAAAACTGTGTTCTTTATCAAAAAGCTGTCCTTCATATTCATTTTCGCAAAAGAATATAAAGTTAATTTCAATCATTGTCTATAGCAGGCCTCGAAATAGGATTTTGGGGGGGCAAGGCCACTTTTTTGAGGGGCACTTTTTCACTGAGGCCAGGCAGCAGAGGGCACCAAGGCCATACAGAGGGGCACCAAGGCCACTTTTTAAGGGGCATGTAATAAATTATTTGTAGGTGTTACAGTTTCGCGGCGTGGGGGGGGGGGGCTTTCCATAGTCGATGCGCTAGTGCACAGCTAGCTACATGCAGCTGAGCCCTTTTTCTTTCAAGTAGTGTCCACGTGACTTTCATACGTGTTCACTTGGATAAGCCTAAATTCAACCTTCCAACGATCGACATCAAAACACAACTCTGAGAAATTTTGTAATTGCTGTACATCTTTTTTGCTCGCATCTCGTGCCTTTCGATCAAATTGCACCAGCTACATGCTACTCACTCAATTCTAAACATGTACTTGTACGGATATATCGGAGGGAGGGGGGTGTTTCATAAAGCTGTTCGTAAGTTACGAACGACTTTAAGCACGACTGGTGATACCTTCTTGAGCTACATGTAATTAAATGTGAATCTGATTAGCACCCAAGAAAGTATCACCGGTCGTTCGTAACTGACGAACAGCTTTATGAAACACTCCCATTCAAAGTACTGTACTTACGCATCGCGCACGCTCGCCAGGACAGTACAGCACGCGCGACATTTGTGTAGTACACATACGGAGCTCGCGCTCGTCCATTCTTATGCTGCAGCTTACATAGCATATGTAAAGTGCGCAAGTGGCTGGCCGGCCAGCTGTGTATAGCTAGCTCATCGTTCGGCTTCGATCTAGACTGCATACATGCACTGGACGTCGCTGGTAGAGCTAAGGTATTGAATACTTTTTGAGATCGGAGAAAAGTTTTCCTCGCTCAGAAAAAAAGGTGCAGACTTTCAAAAGGGGCACATTATATATCAGAAAAAGGGCACATTTATGAGAAAAAGGGCACCACGGCCATATAAAAAAGGGCACATTTTTAGTGGCCGTAACTTTTAGCAAAAAGAAGGGCATGACGGCCAGTAATGGGGGCATTGACGGCCATGGCCGTCGATTATTTCGAGGCCTGCTATAGTTATCCTGTTTATGATAAAAATACTTAGAAATTTGGTTAGGTTAGGGTTATCAAATTATCAGGGTAGAAAATATATTTTTTTCTGATTTTGCGCGTCGAGCTATTATTTGTTTGATCTGTGAGATTATGTTTTTAATGACATTCATTGTATTCACAGCAATATATTATTAAACATTGCGCACGCGCTGTGCGCCGCATGAATTATAGATAGGTCTATAGTTATCAGGTGAATAACTTACCGCTACACACGAGCAGTTGCTCTATATATTCTATGTAATATAATATATAGAGCAACTGCCCATTTTTAATGGTCTAATATCTACCCACTTTTTTCTTTTTTGGAACGAGTATGAAGTTATCTATTGATATACTGACTGTACAATAAAAGTCATCATGTATTTCTTGACATTTCATTTACTTTTTTTTATCATAATTATATCCCATAGCTGCTCGCATAGGCCTACGCCGTCACAAATAATAAAACAAAATCTTACTTTTTTTTTCGTTTTTGGTGGGGGATGGATTTTCCATATGCATACCAGTTTTTCAAATTTTTTTCTGCTATTTTCATAATAAACTTTAAATGAATTCGCCTTTGCACTACTTATCTTTTTAAAAGACAAAATTTTTCATTTTCATGGCCATACACTGGACTTGCTTATTACCCGGGAGTCATCCACTATAGTTTCCCATGTATCTGTTATCCTGGGACTGTCTGACCAACATGCTGTTCACTGTAAGCTTGATTTAAAGAAACCGTCTCCTTCTCGTAGGACTGTTACAACTCGCCCTCTTCGATGAACAGAGAAAAATTCCGATCTGGAGTCCATGAATCTCTGTCGCAGATTGATATTGAGAATAGCAACCTCTCTTCGTCTATCGACAGTTATAATCTTTCTCTAAACAGTCTTCTTGACAAGCTAGCACCTAAAAAGACTAGGAGTGTTATCATCAAACCTTCAAGTCCATGGATGAGCGAGGAAATTCATGCAGCTAAGTGTCATAGGAGACGCCTAGAGCGTAAGTGGAGAAACACAAGAAGTGAAGAGGACCGCAAATTGTATTAAGAAACAACGTCAGGTTGTTTCTCAGGAAATTGAGCAGGAAAAAACAAAATACTACTCAGAGTGTGTTGAAGAATGTGAAGGCAATCAAAGACGTCTTTTCACTGTAGTAGATACTTTGCTTCATCGTAAGAAAGAGTCCGTTCTTCCGGTTTCCTCTTCTGACCAGATACTGGCTGAGGATTTTTGCCAGTTCTTCTTTAACAAGGTCACCAAGATACGTGATGACATTGACGCTGAGCTACAGTTAGAACAACATGTGCAGCAATGTGAATCATTGCCTGTTCCATTGATGACTGACTTTGCTCCGGCTTCTGTAAGTGAGATCAGGAGGGTTATTGTAGATTCTCCAGCATCGTCTTGTGACCTAGATCCAGTTCCTACTTCCTTGATAAAAGAATGCATTGATGACTTTGCTTTATATATTAGACATTGTCAACAAATCTCTTTGGAGTGCTACTTTTCCAGCATCTATGCAACAGGCTCTCGTCAAGCCTCTCCTGAAGAAAGCAAATCTTGACAGGCAAGAATTTTCAAGTTATCGACCTGTGGCAAATCTAAGCTTCTTATCGAAGGTTATTGAACGTATTGTTTCAATACGTATTAGGTCCTTCCTTACTGAAAATGACCTTCAGAACAACTTCCAATCAGCTTACCGAGAGAAACACAGTGTTGAGACTGCCCTTTTACGCGTGCAAAATGATATCCTCACTGGAATGGATCATGGAAAAGTTACAGGGTTGATCCTGCTCGATCTCAGTAGTGCATTTGATACAGTTGACCATGCCATACTGCTGGAAAGACTTCAGTCTATCGGCATTAGTGGACGGGCTCACCAGTGGTTGATGTCTTATCTTTCAAACAGATCACAGAGAGTGTGTGTACGTGGAGCTGTCTCGAGCAAAGTTCATCTTCCCATCTCTGTGCCCCAGGGGTCGGTCCTTGGGCCACAACTCTTCAACATCTACACTCTTCCTCTTCATGATATCATCAAAAGGCATAATCTCAATCACCATATGTATGCTGATGACACGCAAATATATTTTTCGTGCTCTCCTACACAAGAGGAAGTTGATGCCTGGATTGCTCGTGTTGAAGCCTGTTTAAGTGAAATTAGGAACTGGATGATGGAGAATTATTTGAAGCTTAATGATGATAAAACTCAGTTTCTTATGCTGGGTTCTAAGCTGCAACTCGCCAAGCTGACAATTCCAAATTTGCATATTGTTTCCTTATCGATTATTCCAGTGGATAAAGTTCGAAATCTAGGAGTAATTTTTGACTCAAATATGAAAATGGAATCGCAAGTATCATCCAGTGTTAAACTTGCGATCTACAGTCTCCGCGATCCCCATATTGTTCGCAAATATCTCACTAAAAAAGCCGCCGAGCAGCTTGTTCATGCATTTGTTACTTCTCGCATTGATTGTTGTAACTCTTTGTTGTACGGCATTCCCTTGTCTCAAGTAAAGAGGCTCCAACTTGTTCAGAATGCCGCTGCACATCTAGTTACCTATACGCGGAGGTCTTCCCATATCACACCAGTCCTTAAGTCCCTTCATTGGCTTCCTGTTCAACATCGTATCACCTATAAAATTCTTCTGATAGTATATCGTGCGCTGACCTTCTCTTCACCAGAATACATCTCATCTCTTCTAGATTTTCGAAAACCTGGTTGCTCGGGTCTTCGCTCTTCTAAGACTTCTCTCGATATCTATATTCCAAAAACCAGACGGTCATGGGGAGATCGTGCATTTGCATCAGCAGCTCCCCGTCTATGGAACAATCTTCCAACTAAACTAAAAGACTGTAGATCAGTAGAACATTTCAAGGCCAGTTTAAAAACTTATCTAATGGCCAAATTGTAAGTTGTACCAGTAGTGAGTTAAGTTTATTGTAAGCACCTTGAGCACCCCTAATAGGGTGGATATGTTTGCGCATTATAAATGTCTTATTATTATTATTATTATTATTATAAAATAACAAAATTCTACATCTAGTCATCATCATCATCATCGTCACCAACTTCATTCTCATCTTCACCACTACGACCATCATTATCATCATCATCACCGCCACCATCACCACCACTATCATCTTCACCAAGATAATTTTCATCATCATCATCATTGCCATCATCGTCTTTTCTTATTTTTTCCCCTTCCCTTCTTTTTTTCCTTCCTATTTTCCTCTTTTTTTAGAGGGGCACACCACCACGCCCCCTCACTGGATATCCGCCTCTAAATATGTTTGTTGTTGTATATAAGTTGGCGGATGCCTCATGAAATGAAATAAGAGAAAATAAGGAAAGGGAAACTAAGAAGAAAAAGAAGAACTGAGGAGAAGAAAAAAGAAAGCCAAACAAACACGAAAAAACAATATCAAAATTCGTTGTAAAGTCTTCTACGTCAGTTTAATAATTATGTTTTCAATGAAATGAGAACATAAAAAAATTGAAACAAGTAAGAAGGGCTATACATCGTAGCAAAGAAATAGAGGGAAGCTACGAGACAATAAAAAGGTGAGAAAAAGAAAAGACTTTGAAATACTCACAACACGAGCATAATAAAAAAAAATATGGAATAAGCGAGGACAAGTAGCTGAGGGACCCCCCCCCTCTCTAGTTATTTATCTATCAAACTCGCATACACAAGAACTTCTTACTTATCAAAATATTGCGAGCAAAAAGCACGAGCTGACATTTTTTTAAATATTCAAAACTGATAGAGAGACACATTTTAAACAATACATGAATCATAATAATTATTCATTAGCTTACCAATCGAATCATTCGATTGCGACAAATGATCTGAGAATTAATGTTTTTAGGAATTCATTAAAAGCATATAGTATCTCAACATTAAAATAATTAAGGCGGGCGCAAGGTATCAGCTAAAGCTTCATACACGGATAAAAAAAATTTGGACATTTTAAGTATTTTCGGTAATCATGAAAAAGATTGATACCGGTATTTCATGAAAGCTCAAATCCCGAGGAGGAATATATTTATTAATTGACTTTAAAAATAACTGTTCTAAGCCCCATTTAATATTTGATTATAAGTCAATTCAGTAAAAGCTGAAAAATAATAAAGTATTTTGTGTTCCTCTATCATAATTCTCTTTCTCTTCAACCCTGGTTCCTTTTTTTCTGGGGGGGAAGCATTTTGGTTAAAAAGAGAAAAAAGGTAATTGCTGCCGTGGACGGTAGTGGTAGGGACACCCCCCGCCTACATGTCCGAGGCGAAACTTGTGCAATCAATTAAAATGTTATTTTTGAAAAAAATTAAAGCTTGCGCTGTTTAACTTCAATCTCTTTCACCTAAATTTGCGATGAACGCTGCGTTATGAAATATATAATTATCAACATCTGGCGAAAAGAATAACCAACCGATCACCTGAAGAGAATGCGTATCACGTGATCTGCATATCAGCTTTGATCGCGAGTCAGAAGTGAAGGGCAACTGCCAAGAAAATCAGGAAAAAGTTGTCAAAATGTAAGTCCCTTATTTTCTTTCATTTTTTGTTGTTGCTAACAGGCCCAAAACCACTATTTCGGCACAATTGGAGAATCACAAAAATGCAAAAATAAAGTGAACGAAAAAGGATTAATTTTATTAACATTCGAAGTGACATATATTCAAGTTAATAGTTGAAAAATATGAGCACATAATGTTACTTCGTTATCATAGTGGGATCATTTCTTTCACGGGATGTAAATTTCCCTCTGTAACATACGTTACCACTATCATTAAATCCCAAATGCTTTTAAATCTGTCACTACAGTCAAGAATTGAGAACATAATAAACCAGAAGTGCAGTAACCATCGGCTGTAATATTTGTAAACATTTCTGCCAGATTACACCATGGCCAATGACCTACCTGAGATACGAAACATAAGCGTGTCATATTTTGTTAAACCTATTTAATTTTAGGTTTATGAGTTTTCTTTTTATTTGACATCTGAATCTACGACAGAAACTATTTTCATCATTTAGGAGTACCAACGTGCCAGAAAATTATTGAGTAACATCAAGGACGCAAGTGATACTGTGTACTTAGAATTATATTCAATGATTTCCATGTAACGTAAGTTACACATTATAAGTAACGTAAGTTACATGGGTAATATTATATGTGATTTTGTTTTGGTATATATCCATACATTAATTTGTCATAAATTGTAAGTGAACGTATATAACACCACATGTTCCAATGAATTGGAGATAAAATTATTAAACACTACACTTCGAATATCTATAAAACTGTAAAACTTTCTGAATTGTCAGTGTATATACTCCACACAATAACAATCCATAACCTGTGAGAAGACAATTTGAGGCACTATACATTATGCCAATGACATCACGAGAGTTGGGAAAATGCTATTTCAGTATTCAAGGGATAAGTATACCATGTTTTGCGTTTGATTTCAATTGAGAAATTGGTAACGTAGATTTCACGTTGATTTTATCTGCATGAAAGTATACCTATCAATCATCTTGTAAAGTGCTATCTTTAATGTTTTGAATCCATTAGTACCAGTCGCTTTAATAGGCTGTTTAAACGATTGAATAAAACAACAATAAACTTAATGCAGGAACACTTTAGAGAACAGCGATTGCAATATTGTACAAAGAAGTCAAAAATTCCAAACCTTTGCATGGAACAACAAGAAATGGCAATAAATGAGATACTTGGTTATATGTGCTCTCAAACATGAACAATAACGCCCTATACAATATAATATCTATCATGAACTTGCTTAAGAAGAACTATAGGAAAAGGTAAACAAACAAATTTTGACACTTTTTAATAATCAATATCACCTCAGTTGGATGTCAATAGCCTAAGAAATATCACATTTCTAAGCTTCACAAAATCTACTATAGATGGCGGAAATCCTTACATGCCTTACGTGTATACTAGTAGACGTCTTCATTTACATGCAAGTAGGCCTAAAACATTTTAAACATGTATCTTAACCCTTATTACGAAATTGATGGCAAATATGTGAGAAAAAATATCAGTTGTTATAGCCACATGAATTTGTCTCCTGGATTAATGTTTTGACTTTGTTATAAATATAAATTTAGTGCAAATCTAAATGCTAAATTACAATTAAGTTATACAATGTATTAACAATCAATGATAGGGAATGATAACTTCAGTCTTTAATGCAATTGAATCTATAACACCAGCTATTCGGCGAACTCGTTCCCTGAGCCTTTTTACTCTTGCGTTTGTGAATTCCTTGACTTAATTTTCGCTTCTTTCTTTGTTAAATTACTAACAGATTGGTATAGAATACAATCTGTTGGCGCTCATCGTTGAAATCGTTGAAACATGTATTTTCATAGCATTTGTTGTATCTTCTTCATTCAAAATAGTTTCTTCTTCACTATGAGATAACAACTGATATTCCAAACACTAATTCCAGTGATATGTTTTGTTTACAAATGGTCATGTAAGGAATTCCCTTATTAGTATTTGATCATAGACGATTATTTAATACAACTCTTCCCCTAGAGAAGCCCACTAACAATTATACTAGAACAATAAAATCTGTTCTTATCCAAGCATAATCTCTGAAACAGCCTTTTAAATGACACAAGATTGTTGAAACTTATGTTACCAAAGCATGAAACTTACGTTACCACATCATTACAGATGCCTGATCCATTAATGTTTAAAGAAAAACTTGATAATCTTATTTATCGCTTATTCAATAATTTTTCTTTTTATAGTGTACATTTTCCCTTTATACTCGAAGTATGATGATGTTTAAGCCAGGTTCAACAACAAAACTTACAAATCAAATTATTGAACAGACAGTTATGTTTATTTACCTTTCACTAAACCCCCTAACAATTAATTAAAAAAACACAATTTAACATGGTTTGACACAAAAACTCTTCTACATCTTAGCTGCAACAATAAAATTGGTTCAAAGTTACATACTTTTCTGTGGATTATCTATTTTTAATGTGGCTATATTTTGAAACTTACGTTACCAAAATTTGAAACTTACGTTACCTGATAATTGAGTGATTTATTTGGAAATAATATACCTGCAGATCAAAGTAATGATCATGTTTTACATTGGGAGCTATATACCAAATAAATCCACAACAATCACATAAAAAACATGATTATATTACAAAAACAATGTACAACTTGAAATACTCCCCCAAATTTTTTAACGTCTTGTTTGAAAGTTCAATTGTATTTTGTACAGTCAATACTCCTGGGAAGCTCTTGCTAAGCTTTTTAATGACCACTCGCAGACGGTGCATACCTCAACTATGTTTATTTTTATTGAATTAATGATTAATACAGATATTTCCGATTGTGTGGTAACGTATGTTACATCACGTATGTTACATCTGTAGATTAAATTGGTTAAGTTTTCAACATAATAATGAATCCTAAGGCCCCCGTGGGAAGGGAGATTCTAGTCCGTTAGTCTCAACTCATGAGCAATGATTCAGAGCTCTGTACCTTCATACTTTTTACAAAAATGGTAACGTATGTTACACCTCTTAAAACTACTTTTTTCTTATCTCTCTTCTTCATGTTACAAGTCGCACTACGTTTGAATCGGAATGATAAAGCATTGTTAAACATATATATACACCCCTTGTGGTTAGAAAAACGATGTAGTGGTTTAGTTCTCACAGTAATATCATAGCCGAATGTGGAGTATAAAAATGGTAACGTAGGTTTCACTAGATCCGGAGACACATTTTAAAGCGGTGTATTTTTTTTTAAACAACGGTTAGTTAAACAAATTTTGGTATAATTCATGGGACATTTAGCTGCCTTTATAAAGCTATGATTGAGTTTCTTCTCTGTACTTATATATTCAAATAAAGTTGAAAAAACATGAAAAATTATTGCTGGCGACATGCACTTTTTAGCCTGTAGCCCAAATTCAACCCTCCCCCAACACTTTATTGCTTGAATTTTGCCTTTGAAATTGAATTAACTTTTGTTTACATGTCCCTTGGCATCACATTAAAACACAAAATTATTCAGAAAAAGCTTTGTTTCTCTGAAAGATGAGCAAGAATGCTGGAGACATGATTTTTGACCAATTGTGCCGAAATAGTGGTTTTGGGCCAACAATGCTTTTACACTCGAAAATCAAGCATTAAAGAAAAAAAAAACGAATATAACTTGTACTTGTGATATAAATATAGAAATATCCTGTGCACAAACTTTTCTAACCCAAAATAGTACTGATGTCGCCTATGAGGTCCATACATGTAATGTTTGGACCTCATTGGTACTAGGAGTGTACAAAACTTTATGTTTGTGATGCCTTCTTTTTTGTCTTCTTGGATTACACTAGATCTAGTAAAAGTTGTAATCATCTTCTATTTTGTTCTCTTTTCCTGACTTCCCTTGTAAATTTTTCCAAATGACTTTCTAAAATTGATCGTCCGGCCACACAACAACTGTGTATAATACTAATAGGGCCAACAGTACGGTATACAAAATTGCAAATAGCGCATACTTTTTAGGCATAGCCATACTAGTTTTAATTTAGGCATGAGTGTGATGGTGTGAGATTTCGCATACGGAGAATCAGATAGTGGTTAAAGTGACATCAGCAGTGGTTAAAGTTTTCGAGTCTATTACCGGTATACGTGATACCATTGTTAATCATATGAGCGATCATTATTCACTGACGCCCAACATGGATTTGTTCCAGGGAGGTCATGTTTAACTCAACCATTAACACAGCTCGAGGATTGGACTCGGTATTTGGACAATGGAGATCCAGTTGATGTAGTGTATTTAGACTTCAAAAAAAGCTTTCGACTCTGTGCCACATGTTAGACTGTTGAATAAGATTGCTTCATATGGTATCGATGGCCCTCTTCTTTCTTGGATTCAAGATATTTTAACGCATAGAGTTCAGAGAGTTTCAATCGATGGATGTTATTCAGACTGGTCTACTGTCATCAGCGGGATTCCGCAGGGCAGCGTACTCGGTCCGACCCTTTTTGTTTTGTTTGTGAATGACTTGCCTGACATTACTTCTTGTTGAACTCAGATGTATGCAGATGATGCTAAAGTTTATACATCCATCAACTGCCAAAATTCTTGCCATGAATTACAAGAGGATTTCGCTAACATTTCTACCTGGTCTTCACTTTGGCAACTTCCTTTAAACTCTCAAAAATGCAAGACCCTACATCTTGGCTACAATAATCCTAAACACACCTATGTGATGGAAAACAGACATCTTGAGAATGTGGACTCTGAAAAAGACCTTGGTGTCATTGTTGATAATAATCTGACTTTCCATAAGCACATACTATGTGACAAAGCAGAAGCTAACCAGATGCTAGGGATCATTAAACGAGCCTTTGTAAATACAACTCCGGATATCTTTATACCTTTGTATAAAACTCTTGTCCGTCCGCATCTTGAATATTGTACTGTGTCTTGGAATCCACGCTTTGTAACTGATGACCGTAAAATTGAGGCAGTGCAGAGGAGAGCTACAAAAATGGTTCCTGGTATGTTTTTTTTAACCTACACTGAAAGATTGAAAAAGCTTCAACTCTTCTCTCTTCACTTCCGACGTGAAAGGGCCGATATGATTCAAGTTTACAAGATACTTAATGGCTTAGACAGACTTGCTCCAGATTACTTTTTCGAAAGGTCTCTTTATGGTACAACTCGTGGTCACTCTTTGAAGCTTTTTAGCACACATCGGAGAGTTAATGTTAGAAGTAGTTACTTCATGGAATGCCTTGCCTGAATCACTTATATCTGTACGCATAAGCGGGGGGACGGGTGATGTACGCAGTAGTGTTTTTTTCTCTTTTTTGCTTGTCAAAAATTGTTGGTTATACCCCCATCTCACTAGATGGCGATTCCGCTGCGATCGTCAAAAATCGACAAAGCGTGGTATATCGTAGCTTGAACGTGGCTTGATCTTTTCAATCTTCTCCGTCGTACCTTGATCTTTTCTGAAGCGGCAAGGATCGCCACCATCTTCCTGGTCGCCACAAAATTTTGAACATGTTCAAAACTTACGTAGCGAGATCGCGGAGGTGCTAAAGCGCATCATAATCGAGTCAAGAGCGTATTACAAACGACATATTCGTAGATGTAACGAAGCTCCAACGCACAAAGCGTAGTAGAAGCGCATTAAAAGCGGCACCGATCGCCCGTGTTTTTCAGGCCCGTTCCCAAGACCATTCTGCTACGCTGCTTCCGTTTACGAGGCGACTGCCTTGCGCTCGACACGCTTCACACCGTTTCCACCACGACGCTTTCCCTTTGGGTGGCATGTGGCACACGTTCTCAGCCCGCTGCAGGCATTCGCGTTGCGCTTTTGCTGCGCCGCTGATGACTGGCCAGCGATTGAGCAGCGACCGTCTGCGCTGCTATGAAACAACGTGCCGATGGTAGCGGATTATCACATTTTCAACAGATTACGAGGCGACACCACGACGTTTTCAAATATACTTCCCAGAAAAAGGACCAAAAAGGGAAGCTGCCCAATCTTTTATGCGGGCGGTCCAAGAGGAAGCGAACAAGAGGTTATGGTGGTGGTAGAGGAAGAGGAGGAGGAGGTGTAGTAGGAGGAAAAATAATCTAACTGCTGAGCCAGCTTGAAAGATAGAAAAAAAAGACGCTCGCATGTCTTGATGACGAAATGGGTTACCTCCGCAAAAAATATATAAATTGAATATGTTTTAAAAATAGAATGAATTCTAACTACAGTGACAGTAAACAATATTAAAATTTTAATGATTCGATCACTGATGTATTGATTGGGAAAGCACACTTTATGGGGATTCTGGCATTGTGCCCCCCCCCCCTTATGAGTGCTCTCACATCAGTAGACTACTTCTTGAAAGCAAATTTGAAACAATTTTGAGTGACAAACTTTTGTGGAAAAAAATAAATAAAATATAAAACATTTTTATGCTCTTTTATGAAATTCTGGATGCATCCCTCATATTAACTATTAGGCTCATCGACATCTTTTGAGTGAAATTTTAATATATATTGTATATTGTGACTTAAGTGACAGCCAGGATCGGACCCAGTATCTTTTTGGCCTCCTCCTTCTACTGTCCTCGTATCAGGTCCTCGTATTCAACTTCTAATTGAAGTTGTTGTATAATGCTAAGATGTATAAGTCCAACCAAATTCTGGACATCCATCTAGGTTGGCAATCGACTGAAAAATGTCTCATGTGCCGCGATCAATATGCCGATTGCTTGAAATCGTTTCAAGAGCCCATCATGAACGTAACACAATCGTTCCATTCGTAGCACCACCGTACCGAGGTCCTAATTAGCGTATGGGCCTCGTTGTACGGTCGCTTTGATCGCAGAAGCAGCGCATCACATCTGCCTCAAATCGTGGCAAGAGAGTGGCAGCGTCGTACTACCAGCGTATTACCATCGCCTTCAGCGCAGGTCCGTCGCAGTGAAGTTGTAGTGCAATCGCCTCGCAGGCTAAAAATAGAATTCAAGGACGATTCTGCTACGCTTTGCGGGATTTAAACAGATCGCCATGGTCGCCATGGTCGCCATGATCGCCATCCTAGTGAGATGGGGGCCTTAGCAACTCCTGAAATTTAGGTTGATAACGTTTTTTGGGGCGCTTGTCCAATATTTTACCTGTGTCCATCCCAAAATTTCAGGTGGACACCCCCTAAATTTTTTGGCTTCCGCTGCCAATGTCTGTACGTAATATTGTCGCTTTCAAAAATGGCTTGGATAAACTTTGACAAAGCAAACAGTTCTATGTACCATGACGACACCCACGCACACACGCACACACGCATCGTGTAACAGTTTTGCAATTTGTTATCCGCTATGACTTCGTTGACTACCAGGAGATCTACAGGTTTACCTCACTCCCGTATACCAGATGATGAAAGAAAGATGCTCTATATTCAAAGAGGCGATGGCCGAGTTGAATAGAGCATACCTCTCTTTCTTCCAGTTTCACTGAATGCGAAATCTCGCACCATTTATTGGCGATTTGCACGAATAATTTGAGTTATACAACGCCTCAGAATCTAGCATAAATTGGGGAAAAAACAAGCTTTCCCTGCAGTAATCTATGAAGGGAGTACCGGTAATCTATGAATCTGACTATGAGTATAGTCACGTATTGTATTACCAGTATACATGTAGGAGCCTAATAGGAGCCCGAGGAAGGGAAATTTACGAGACAGTAAGACCAGCTGTGGAGAACTTGGAGAATGCTCTCGATGCCCTGGGAAAGCATTGCAAGTCACCCAACAACGAGACGGTGGACAGATACAAATTCTTCACTCGCCATCAGGAGAAAGGGGAAGGCTTTGACACTTTCCTAACCGAATTGAGATTGCTGGCCAGAAGATGCAACTTTGGCCAGCTAGAAAGCTCTCTCCTCAGAGACAGGATTATCTGTGGAATTTCGGATGGTGATATGAGACGGCGTCTACTTCGTGAACCTGGGCTGACTTATGAGAGGTGCATTTTGGCGTGCAGAGCTTTGGAACTTTCCAGACAAAATGCTGGAATACTGGATGGTCCAGAAGAAGAGCGAGTTCATGCAATACGACCAAAGGAAGGAAAGTACGCTAGGCTAAAGAGCTCAAAGGACAAAACAAAGACCAAAGCCACAAAAAATGGTAAACTGCTGCAAATTTTGTGGTAAGAAGCACGAAAAAGTAAAGGAAAAGTGCCCAGCATACAGAAAGGAATGTGGCAAACCTAACCACTTCAAAGCAGTGTGCAAATCTAAACAAACGGAAAAAGTCCATGACCTAGAAGAAAATCTTGAGGAGCTCCAGCTCAACACAGTTGAGCTGGTGGACAAGGTAAAGGTACATGCCATACAAGCGAAAAAGTCATCAAAAAGGATCTTTGCTAGTATGCTTGTGGAAGGTCAGCATGTCCGATTCCAACTTGATTCTGGAGCAACCTGCAATGTGCTACCTCGACAAGCTATACAGCTAGATGAAAGAAAGCTTCAGCAAACTGATAGTATACTTGGAGTGTACAATCATGCCACAATGAAGCCAGATGGGAGATGTATGCTGAAAGTCGTTAACCCCAAAGTAAATGAAGAATATGATGTCGACTTCATTGTTGTTGCTGCAGATGTTTATCGATTACATTCGATGAACGCGGATTTTGAAGCGTTCTTGGTACAGTGGCAGATACAAATTTTGACCAACGCAAGTATTGTGTCATCGCTATAATGCATAAAAAATTTGTATTGATTATGTTCTTTTTTTCGCTAGTTATTGATATCGGTAATATATTTTTAGTGATATATCAACAGAGAATAACAGCCCTAGATGCAGCACCTCCGTACATTTCACAAGCGATGCACTAGATGTACTGTTTGCAATGTGCAATTGATTTGTTTACTGGCTCGCGATCGCCCACTAACACAAAAGTGTACATTCTGCAAAAAGAGCTTTCAAGCCAATTTGAAGATTGGGAATCGCCCATAGAGATTGCCCCATTAATCAGTCTTATGCAGCAAATGAGAGAACATGCTGGAAAAAAAATTGATAAGTAAACATTCTAAAAAGTAAGGTCTAAGATGATTAATTAAAAACAAATCAAATTTAATCCCAAACTCATTGTGGGAGATATGTGAGCAAAGTTCTCTATTAACCAGTGACGCATTCTAACACCCTTTGGCCTTACAAACAACCTGAGTTCAATTGGCCGCACAGAAACTTTTTACAAATCACAGGTTTACCATACAAAATAATCAAAATAAGATCGGGAATTGATCAGCATGGTTATCTAGACCAGGGATAGCCCTTGATGTAGGACATCCCTAGTTGATGACAGAAGTATGTAGGTCATTACAAACTCATACACTTGGTACCAGTACCATCATACAGGTATTTGATAATAGCTAGTTGTCATAGCACTTTCCCGTAATGGCTTAAAGCACTTTACAGCATATTATTTGCATTTATTGGGCCTATAAGGGAATTCATCCATCAATCCAATTAATAGTTCATATATTTGCTATTGTTCATTACAGATCCGAGGACCTTGGTGATTTATAAACATTGCCCAGGAGTGGTGGTGAGAATGAGTGCTTTACAAGAAGTCGTCCAACAGCTAGAAAATATCTTGAAGACATCCAATGAGTATGGCCCCTTCGTTTGCATCGACACTCCAGCACCCATAAACATTCTTCAGGTTGATACAAACAGTAATGGCATCCAGAAAAATACAGAGACTTCATCAGACTTGTTGCAACATGAAAGCAATACATTGATATCCCAAGGACTTAATCAGCAGGATGATCATGGAGTGATTATTGGACAATCATTTGGAAAAGACCTAGTTGGGTCTCGGCACCGTGACACTGGGTCTAATCTGTTGGGTGAAAATGGCATTTGCCATGACAACATAGGGACAATACATGTAGAAGAGAGCCATGAAGTAAGAGTGACTGACCATATGACAATCCCAACATGTAACCCAGTTAATAGTAACTCACAAGATGTTAATGGTGCCAGCAATGAATCATTGCAGGAGGAATCAGTTGGGGAAGTTCAAGAATGTGGGAAAGTAACAGTGAATAACTCGGTACCTTTAACACATGCAGTGAATAATCAGGTATTTTCAAACAATCCTTTAATACAGACTTGCAGTGAAAATGCTGTTCCCATCACTAAATATGGACTACTCTTAGATGGTGACAATGGAAATGAAAAAAAGGATGAAGGGGAGGTAATCGTTAAACCTCTCAAAAGAAAAAGAGGAAGACCTAGAAAAATTATTGATCCAAACAGCATTGTTCCAAAAATTAAGAGGCCAAGAGGGAGACCAAGGAAGTATCCTGCTCCTAATTCTGATTTAGATCACATCTTGCCAATTGAAATAGAACATATAAGCTCAAAAGCCAAGCATGCAGTTCCTGCAATAGTATCTGATGAGCTGGATGATCACAATGGAGTTGGATTAAGTGTCCATTTGGAAGGAGAGAAGGAAGGACCAAGAACAACCTATGACTTTTTCTCTGTTCTTGGTTTACAGAATTGTGGTAGGAAATGCATTCCAGCTGTGTTGAATCAGGGGGCACCTGGAGTGCAAGAACAGCAAGAGCAGATACTCTCTGAAGGTAGCATTGTTTCTCTAACTGAAGAAGTTAATTATAATCATGTAGGATCAATAGATGTACCAGAAGAGTCATTTAGATTCCATGGTGATGCCGAATTTATCTGTTCTGTTAGCAACAACGAAGAAGCAAGGACTCGTCCTGCTTTCCCTGAAGAGCAATGCTGCCTGAGACCAACAGAAGGTTTTGCAACTGATGTCACTATGCAAAACAGCAATACAAGCACTGCTCATGTTGAAAAGCATGAAGAGAATGAGGAGGGGGAAAAAACAAATGGAAACAAAATTGACCAACCCATTAAGAGAAAAAGAGGGAGACCGAAACGGCCAGTGCAAAATATAAACCTTAAAAGAAGACTAGAAAAAGTCCCAGTGACAAATACCAGTCATGTAGGTGTTGCCTCAGCTTCTATGGATGTAGTAGGTTTATCCCCTCTTTCATGCACCACTATAATTCAGAACTTTCATGAACACTCTCACGGGCCAAAGGGTGTTTGTACTCAGACAACAAATGGAGACAGAGAAGGGGACTTGGGGTACAATCATGGGTTTCCAGTTGAACGCACTTGCTGTAAAGTCAATAATGATATTCTAGAAAATGAAAAAATTGAAGAAAATAAAGAAAAATGTAGACAAGAACAGAGTGGCTCATTATCTGTTTGGGAGAAAGACACTGCTACAGTCCAGGATGGAACAAATGAAGGTTTCATGGAAGATACAGTACCAAAACTCAGACTTCGAAGGAAGATGGGCTCTGAAACAAGAGAGAACCAAATCAAATCATTGATAAGCATATTTAAAGCCACCGATGGAGATGACAACTCTATTGAGAGAGATGCTGCAGCAGGAATCTATTATTCAGACTCAACAGAAAAAGTCAGTCATACCAAAGTTCCTGCTGTTCACCAAGATGAAGAATGTCCCTTAGTGATGGAATCAGAAGTAGCGATGGACAGTCACCCTCTCAGTGATCAGGCACTGTCCAAAGAAATCTTACCAACCAATGATAAGGCAATTTATGAAGAGATCTTGCCAACAGCAGTTTCAACGGATGTCTTTCCTTTGGAAGATTTAAGAGACCAATTAAACCTGCTTCCTGATCATCCACAGAAAACGTATGATATAAGTGGGAAGAGCATCAAAGGGCAAACTTCTACTAAAGATGAAAGTGATGAAATCGTCATTTCAAAGGACAGTTGTGAAACCCCTAAAAAGAGAGGTAGAGGAAGACCCAAGAAGATCAGGCCTATTAATGGGGAAGCAGCAAAAGATGACCATGATCAACTCCATAAGGAGAGAGTTAGGAGCAACCCAAGGAAGATCAGACCATTAGAAAAGGTGGTACATGATGTACAGAAATCAGATGATGCTTCATTGGATAGCCATCTGCCTTTATACCCTGATGATAAATTTCATGAAGATGAAAACAAAAAATTTGACATGGTGTCGAATACTACAATTTTGAATGATTCAGAAACAGAAGTGATGAACAATGAAAGGGAAGCATCAAAACTATCCAAAAAGAAACTTGGAACAGATCAAAGGGTCATTTCCATTGTGTGCTCAAGTGAGTCTGAAGAAGAGAGACAGAAGAAGACTGCAGAAATTTTACCAGACGATGATCAGGCACTGACAGAAGAGATCTTATCAACCAGTGATCTGGCTCTGACTGAAGATATATTACGAACCAATGATCAGTCCCTGAATAAAGAAATGCTACCATCCAGTGATCAGGTAATGGCAGAAGAAATCCTTTCTACGAATGATCAGTTACTGATCAGAGAGATATTGCCACCAACAGATGTCCTTTCCTTGGGAGATGTAAATGGCAAATGGAATCTTCTCCCTGATCATCCAGAAAATCTACAGAAAGTGTGCAATGCAAGTGAGATGGCTATACAAGATCAAACTTCAGTTACAGATGAAAGTAATAAAATGGTCATTTCAAAAGTCACTTGTGAAACCGCTATGAAGAGAGGCAGAGGAAGACCCAAGAAGATCAGGCCAATTGACAAGGAGGTAACAAAAGATGATAGTAGTCTACCAACTGAAAAGAGAGGAAGAGGAAGGCCAAGGAAGATCAGATCGTCTGAAGAGGTTGTACAGGGTATTGAGATAACAAATGTTACTTCATTGGACAGCCATCTCTCTTCATTGCCTGATAAGGAATATCAAGAAGATATTCATAAAGACCATGATATGGGGTCTACTGTCACGACAATATTAAATGATTCAAAATTGTATGAACATGTCTCGCTAAATGCCTTGAATGAAATGACTCATTGCAAATTGTTAGGAAGGAACTCAGAGGCAGGTTTGAATCAAGAAACAAAAGTGACAAAAAATGATAGGAAAACAGAATCAAGAGTTACCAATAAACCTGAGGTAGTTCAACGGGATATAACTAATGTGTGCTCAAGTGAGACAGAAGAAGCGATACTGAAGAAGACTGCAGACATATTACCACCCAAAGATCATTCTCTGAATGAAGAGATGTTACCAATCAATGATCAGCAACTGACAGGAAAGATCTTGCCACCAACCTATTTGCTTCCCTTGGGAGATTTAAGAGGCAAATTGAATCTTCTTCCTGATCAACCAGAATATCTACAGAAAGTGTGCAATGCAAGTGGGATTGGCATCAAAGAACAGACTTCAGCTAAAGATGAAAGTGATAAATTGGTTATTTCAAAGGATAGTTGTGAAACCCCTACAAAGAGAGGTAGAGGAAGACCCAGAAAGATCAGGGTCGTTGATAAGGAAGTGACAAAAGATAATAGTGGTCAATTCACTAAGGAGAAGAGGTCTGAAGAGGTTTTGCATATTGATAAAACAAATGCTTCTTTATTGGACAGCCATCTGTTGTTAGTTCCTGAGAATAAAGTTCATGTATATTCAGACAAAAATCTTGATTTGGGAAGTAGTGCCATATTAAGTTTGAATGATTCAAACCAAAAGGCACAAGTAATGAGAAATGAAAGGAAAATGGCTTCAAGAATATCCAACAGACCTGAGATGGTTCAAAGGGACACTTCTATTATATGCTCAAGTGAGTCTGAAGAAGAGACACTGAAGAAGACTGCAGAGAACTTACCACCCAATGATCAGATACTGACTGATGAGATCTTTTCAACTCCCAATAATGATCAGGAAATGACAAAAGAGATCTTTTCAACCAATGATCAGTTACTGCCCAAAGAGATTTTGCCACCAACAGATCCATCAGATGTCCTTTCCTTGGGTGATGTAAGAGGCAAATTGAATCTTCTTCCTGATCATCCAGAAAAATTACAGAAGGTGTGCAATGCAAGTGAGATGGCTATACAAGATCAAACTTCAGTTACAGATGAAAGTGATGAAATGGTCATTTCAAGAGACACTTGTGAAACCCCTATGAAGAGAGGCAGAGGAAGACCTAGGAAGATCAGGCCAATTGACAAGGAGGAAACAAAAGATGATAGTAGTCTACCAACTGAAAAGAGAGGAAGAGGAAGGCCAAGGAAGATCAGATCGTCTGAAGAGGTTGTACAGGGTATTGAGATAACAAATGTTACTTCATTGGACAGCCATCTCTCTTCATTGCCTGATAAGGAATATCAAGAAGATATTCATAAAGACCATGACATGGGGTCTACTGTCACAATATTAAATGATTCAAAATTGTATGAACATGTCTCTCTAAATGCCTTGAATGAAATGACTCATTGCAAATTATTAGGAAGGAACTCAGAGGCAGGTCTAAATCAAGAAACAAAAGTGACGAGAAGTGATAGGAAAACAGATTCAAGAATTACCAATAAACCTCAGGTAGTTCAACGGGATATAACTAATGTGTGCTCAAGTGAGACAGAAGAAGCGATACTGAAGAAGACTGCAGACATATTACCACCCAAAGATCATTCTCTGAGTGAAGAGACGTTACCAATCAATGATCAGCAAATGACAGAAGTGATCTTGCCACCAACCCATGTGCTTCCCTTGGGAGATGTAAATGGCAAATTGAATCTTCTTCCTGACTATCCAGAAAATCTACAGAATGTGTGCAATGCTAGTGAGATGGACATTCAAGATCAAAGTTCAGTTACAGATGAAAGTGATGAAATGGTCATTTCAAGAGACACTTGTGAAACCCCTATGAAGAGAGGCAGAGGAAGGCCCAGGAAGATCAGGCCAATTGACAAGGATGTAACAAAAGATGATAGTAGTCTACCAACTGAAAAGAGAGGAAGAGGAAGGCCAAGGAAGATCAGGTCGTCTGAAGAGGTTGTACAGGGTATTGAGATAACAAATGTTGCTTCATTGGACAGCCATCTCTCTTCATTGCCTGATAAGGAATATCAAGAAGATATTCATAAAGACCATGACATGGGGTCTACTGTCACAACATTATTAAATGATTCAAAATTGTATGAACATGTCTCTCTAAATGTCTTGAATGAAATGACTCATTGCAAATTGTCAGGAAGGGACTCAGAGGCAGGTTTAAATCAAGAAACAGAAGTGATGAGAAGTGAAAGGAAAATGGATTCAAGAATTACCAATAAACCTCAGGTAGTTCAACGGGATATAACTAATGTGTGCTCAAGTGAGTCAGAAGAAGAAGAGATATTGACAAAGACTGCAGATATCTTACCACCCAAAGATCAGTCTCTGAATGAAGATATGTTACCAAGCAATGATCAGCAAATGACAGAAGAGATCTTGCCAATGGCAGTTCCAACAGATGTGCTTCCCTTGGGAGATTTAGGAGGTCAACTAAATCTGCTTCATGATCATCCAGAAAAGCCACATAAAGATACAAATAGGATTGGCTTCAGAGAGCAAACTTCAGCTAAAGATGAATGTGTAGACAGTTGTAAAACCCCTACAAAGAGAGGCAGAGGAAGACCAAGGAAGATGAGGCTCATTGATAAGGAGGTGACAAAAGATGACAGTGGTCTACCTGCTGAGAAGAGAGGTAGGAGCAGAACAGGGAAGATCAGACCTTCTGGAGAAGTGATAATTAGTAATGAGAAAACAAATAATGCTTTTTCGGACAGCCATCTATCTTTATATCACGAGGACAAAAACCTTGATGTAGGGTCCAATGCCACTGCAAGTTTGAGTAATTCCAGTATAATAGATTATGTCTCTCCAAGTACTTTGAATGAAATGGCTTATTGCAACTTATTGGGAAGTTCAAACCAAGAAACAGAAAAGGTCAAAAATGAAATGGATTCAGCATCAAGGATATCAACAAAACCTGAGACTGTTCAAAGGGTCATTTCAATTGTGTGCTCAAGTGAGACCGAAGTGCACTACTCTAAAATTATCAAGCAGAGAAGGAAACAACATGCCTTCAAACCACATCCTCACAGATTTTCCACAGATGTACCAACAACAGATTCAAGAGCATTGCCATCTTTTCAGAGTAAGCGTAGGTCAATATTATTGCAAAGGAGATGCATGAAAAAAACGTCAGTTCGTATCAAGAAGTTGCCCAAGAGACTGATTAATGGATCTCTTAACCTTGATGACCAAAGCAGGCTTGCACAACTCTTTCAGTGCCCTGATAAACATTCCCAGGGCAGGACAAAGAAATGCAGAGATGTCAAGTCCCAGTCGATGTCTGGTTTACCTCATCAGATGTTACCTGCAAAATCAACTCCCTTAAGCTCAGGTGGACGAGTGATTGCACCTCATGCTCATGGTTATGTTCAGTCAAGCATCTCCAGCTCTCCTCAAAAAACTATTAGGTTGACCTATGGTGACAAGAATGCTCAATCCAGCCAAGTAAATGATGAAATCAGAAAATGTAGCCATTCCCATAAGAAAATATTGAAACATCCACCCTTACCCTTCAATTCTATGGGAGCATCAGTCAGTGCCAAAAGCCTGATCATGGATAGGATCAAGAAGGATGCTGCAATGTTGCAAGGTGATTTCCAGAATAAAGAAATCCAAAAGAATTTCAAGGTTGGACAAATAACAGCAAGAGCCAGAACAAACATCAGTTATGAGAAGACAGGAAGAGGCAGGCCTTCCAAAAAGTTTGTTTCATTTGGTACCAGTGTCAAGCAGAGGATTGATGACTATCAGCCCAGAGGGCCTCTCTTAATCAGCAAACGTTTGTTCAGTTTCAAACGAAAATCTGCAAGGGATATTACCTTGAACAATCTGAAGAAAAAGGAAAGGGTACATGTTGCATCTCACAAAAATATTCCCAACAGTGTAACATGTGGGAAAATACGACGAAAAGTAGGAAGGCCCAGAAAAAATCCTCCTACATTAGATATCCATGATTCTACAAAGAACTGTAGATCAGTCAGTGAGGTAAAAAGAAAAAGAGGAAGACCTCGCAAAAATCCTATACTTGCAGATACCGTAGATCCAGAAAAAACATCTGAAGGTGCTCAGCCATGCAATGAATTAAAGAAACAGATTGAGAATTGTTCTTCAAGTCAGGACATCCAGCTCATGACAAAGAAAGAGGGAAGACAAAGGAAAAAGCCTGAAAGACTAGAGTATAAACACCAGGAGGAAAAACCTTATAAGAGTCCTAGTAGTGTTGTTTCTCCAATAAAAGGTTCTGAACCAGATTCTGCAATCCAGCCCCTGGCAAAAAAGAGAGATTGGCCAAGGAAGTATCAATGTGAGGAGATTACTCCGAAGTATCCATCTGTACCACTACCTATTACTGACAATTACTTGTTTGGAAGATTCGGCTTCCAGCCTTCAAATATTCCAGGATGTAATGAAACACCGTCTTGTGATTTTCCTCTCCCAATTGAAGAAGCCACAGTTGAAGAGATCCCTGGTGCACTAACCGAGAGTGCTAGAGAGAGTATCCAAGCAGACATTGTAACAGATTTGGGTGATTCAGTCCCACAACCTGCTTTCTTTGATTCTGAAGCTGACAAGGATGTAATAACAGAGGGTCACTGGACACCAGACATGCAACAGAATTACCCTGAACCTCCTGACCTTTCTTGTTGCATAGAGGTATTTACTGAAGCTGTACTTCCACCTCCTCCATCCTTGAATATGGAGTTGGATACCACCTCCCTTCTAAATACTTAAAGAAGTGCCAGTGCCCTTATTTTGCCAGAGGTTTACCATTCAATTCAAAATCAAGCCAAAGGAAAACAAATTCATTACCTGAAGAGTAGTGCAATAACAGTGTGTGTACATACAGACTAGCTTACTAGTATACATACTGACTGGGTTCATCTCAAAATAATGATCTATTTAAAAAAAAATCATGCTGTTTTGTGACAGCATCTTGACAACTCTGTATAAATGTAAGGAACGCCAAGAAGTTTAGACCTCGAAGATGAAGACCAAATACTAGACGTCTGAGTCCATGGATAAGGACAGGGCCACGTAATTGTCCTTGAGGCCAGCTCAAGTACAGCACAGAATTTCAGTTGTTCAAAAAGATGCAACTGATTAATACAAGAAGAAACAAAAATCAAAGTAAAATGTCTATAATGGCATACCATAAAAAGTTAAAATTATGCCTCATAAAATTTGTAATAATTGATTGTAATTCATTTCCATATGTCAAAATGGTGATGATTATGATCACTCGACAAGTTGTGCACCTTTACCATATAAACCTTGTATATTTTTGTTCTATCTTGCTTCTCACAAATTTATTTTGTGTTTTAGCTCATCCCTTTAATTTTGGGAAACTGTTGAAGGAAAACTAAATTTTGTGGTCTGTTTATAGAGAGATGGTCCGAAATCTGTGGTCAAGTCAGCAGGTTTGCCTATACATGCGTTGCTTTTATAACACAACCATTTGAGTAACAATAATTGTTTGTGGATGTAGTGGTGCTACAGCTAATCATGTTTCAATTTTGTTAAGTAAAACAATTTTAGATATACTCAAGCGCATTCAAACGTTTATGGAATGCATATATGAATGTGAACTTATTTACACATCTGTACATACATCATGTGTCATTATCAATGTAATTAACCTTTGTTGTCTGACAAGTTCATGTTAACTGCTGTTTTGATGATTGAGTAGTGTTATATGATTTCCTATAATTCTTCACTTTAACCCTATGTAGGCCTAGGCTATTTTCAGAAATCAGTGTCACTTTTTCAGTCATAAATAACCAGAGATTCATCACTTTAATTTAGTAAAAGTAAGAAAAATGATACATTTATGAATTTTGGCTACATACAGAATTTGCATTGGATTTTTAAGGAAATCCTGATTTCAGGCATATTTTGTCTGACCTACACTTAAGAAATGTTTCCGAACTACGTACCCCTGCATTGCGAATTTGGTCTTAATAGTTGTGCAAGACTAAGAAAAGAAAGAATTAAACATTGCAGCACAATCTTTATACATTACAGATATGTGGAGCGTTGTGGCCCAGTGGATTAGTCTCCGGACTTTGAAACAGAGGGTCGTGGGTTTGAATCCCAGCCATGGCGTAATTTCCTTCAGCAAGAAACTGATCCACAATGTGCTGCACTCAACCCAGGTGAGGTAAATGGGTACCGGTAGGAAGTAATTCCTTAAAAAGCTGTGTGCGCTATGAACGCCTAGCTTAGCCGGGTAATATAGGAGCGCCTTGAGCACCTAACAAGGTGGATATGTGCGCAATATAAATACCCTATACTATTATTATTATTATACTGTACCACAAAAAATATCAAGCTAAGTAAGTCCCCCCCCCACCACCCGAGCTTGAAGTGGTTAATGGATACTTTGATATGCAAGTATCCAATCATACATATTTTATGCAGGCTGAGACAGAAATGAAACCTTTGATATGATTATTTGAATAATTGGCATTTGTTTTACAGTGTACTTAGAAAAAAAATACTACATATTACCAGAGGAAACGCAAATTTTTAATATAGTAGGCTATGGAAATTTGATGGTTTCATTGTTTGTACAAAATTGACATGCCAGCCATCAACTCCTTTTTAAAAGGAGTTACTTTTTTTTTTAGGGGGGGGGATTTTTTTATTTTGTTCAGATAATAATGTACAGTCATCTATGGGAATATGCTGTCAGTGAATATCTCAAAATTTTTACTTGAAATTTTTCTTGTGAAAACAAATCATGAAATAAGTCTGCATTTGCCAAATATTAGTAAAACACGAAGCCGTAGCATGTTAGGTAAACAATTGTGTTATAACTATCTGATGTTTAATTTTATTTGTCTTAACATTATTGTGCCAATATATGGTAAACATATGATTGCCAAGTGCCAACATCACTAGGAACCTTTAGCAATAAGCTTATAAATGTATAACAAATACCATCCATTAGACTTTGACAAATTTCCTTGACAGAACATCATATCACCAGTACATTCTGAGCAGACAAAGCTTTTGAGGGTCAAACTATTCTGCCCTCCCATCACCAAATAATGAAGCCACTCTTGTTTTTTTTCTCAAAATTCACCTTTTCTTGGTTTGGGGATATTTCTGTTATGTTTAACATAATGCTATTAAAGAAAATTGGAGCCACATAGCCTCTAATTTTAAAGAATGGATGTTTAAAGAGCAACTCTTATAAAAAGATGGCACATATTCATCATTAATTATGAAGAAACTCATTCAACAGAGTTGCTAAGAAAATTGCTAATAAAAACTTTCCTGATTATGTTATGTAGTTCTGCTGAATTGAATTTGATGACTTTCATCTGCATTTGTTAATCTTATTTTTGTCTTTAATTTGATAATTATAATATGCATATGAGAGAATGTTTCAAATTCCAAAGGCTTGTGTATGAGCCTCATTGTACATAGAGATTTTTTTATTGCAATAGGTCTACATAATGATTTCTTTTAATCATATTTTGGGGTTTTTCTTTTTTCTATTTACCCACCATTATGGACCATACAGGGAATGCCACATTGTACTCATTTATTTTGCAGCAGTTGTGTTATCATTATGTTTGTCTTGCCTCATTTGTATTCAGTTATATGCAACTGTGTATTTTAGATAAATGATAACAGTAATATCATTTTTATATTTTCATAATCATAGTGATGTGAACATTGTGAGTAGTCTTGATTATTAGTTCATTGTTTTATCAATTTCATAAATCCACATTTCTACACACTACATGTAGATGTTTGTAAGTTATTCTTTCTCATTTTTCTTTTCAAAAGGCATTTATACATTTACATATTTATGGTTGTGTTTCCATTTTTTATGTAAATACTAGGTTTTGTGTTTAGATGTCATAATTAGAGTTGACATGTAAAGGAGCACTGGAAGAAAGTTTTGTTCAATTGAAAATATGAAGTAAAGAAAAAAAATAAGTGTTGGTTCTTTAATCAAACACAAATTTATGCTTAATCTGCACTTGGAAGTACATGTAAGTTCCTTGCAATGCACCATAAGTTATACCATTCATTTTCTGATACAGTGTTTATTGTAGAGGGTTGAATCCTAATCATTATTCGTTTCATCCAGGTTGCTATACACCATTTCATGCAAGTGATAACTGTAGTATTATGGTATTCTGAGGCATATATGAATGGGGGTTTTGGAAAATGCTTCCCAATTTTCATCAACAATATTAAGATGATATTGAACTGGGAGGGTCAACAAGGCTGATTTTCTTATATTGTATTTTCTCAAGATGTTTTTCTATGCCTATTTTCCAATGTAAATTGAAATAGATTATACCCAAGACCATTTGACCAAGCTTCAGTAAATGACAATCACGAGGGGAAAAAATTGCCATGTAATGGCCTGGGTCTTAATATAAGGGAAGATCCCATATAAACTGATTGGCTACTGAATACTGCCATTCCTGTAGACTTCATACAAGGACTATTCAGGTCCAGTTAGAAATGGGTTAACTCTTTGTGCAAACCTCCCCCCCCCCCCATGTGTGAAATGAATTCATGTGACATTTTCTAACATTACAATGCTATCATTTCAAGGGCTATCTCACCTGGGGATATCTTATAGCCAACATATAAATATAAGTATGGCAAGCTGAAATTTGCTCTTCATGGTAATTTGCCATATTTCTTGATATAAACAATATGATTAGAGAGCCTGCCATGTGTACATGTATCTTGGCATACAGTGGTTCAATTTTTGAGGTGTTACAGTCCTTGCCTTGTCAGAATTGCCCATACCAAGGCATAATAAATGAATGCAAGTAAACACTGGTGTCTATAAATAAGGAATGGTATCATAATATTCATTCCAGTATTCATAGTCCTTTTGACAATATGGAAGTTATCCATTCCCAGCAGCTGATGTACATTGTGTGTAGTACTTCTGAAGCATGAAATTAAAATTTCTTCCATTAATACTTGAAGACAAGGTGCAGATTAACACATTTTTGCTGAGAAATTATGTAAACATACGACTAATGAATATGCAATAGATCCCAGATGGGTTCATGGGTTTACAGGTAGAGTTTATGGTTTGTATTCGAAATATCAAATTTTAGATTGTAAGTTGAACCTTTACTATTTGAGAATTGTGTGATAATTGGCTATCCATAGTGAAACTACAGCTTTAGACCAGGGTTTAGATTAACTCTAATTCAGAATACAGACATTCTTTTCTTTAATTTATCTTTCTTCACCATTTTTTTTTATTTTATGATTTATAGATGAATCTGTATCACGTGAAGACCCATGTTTCACGAATGATGTTTTGCCTCCTTAATTCTAACAATTCACATGATTTAACAATCTTGTATGAGTTCAATGTTTATTCTCTCTTCCTTTTTGTCAGTTGCAATTATGTATTATGCAACAATTGATTATAGGACATAAAAGATATCTCCACGTAATTGTGATGTGGTCCAGTGGTTAACTCTGGACTTTGAACCAAAAGGTATTGGGTTCTAGCTCTTGCTGCAGCTCAAACAAATTTTCTTTGGCAAGGCATTAATTATAATTTGCCTCTCTTGACCCAGGTGAAGTTAATGGGTACATGTATTTTTACAGGACTACATGTAAAGTACTTTTACATGTATCACAGTTCGTGTATAAGTCGTTCAATTGGCAAAGCTATTGCTTTATGATAATTTTATCCAGTTCTGGAGAAGTTTGTTTATTTTGAAAGTTGAGTTGATATTTTGAGTCATAGATATTGATTAGACAATATAGATTATATTTTGTAGTTTATAAATGTCTTTGTGACAGGCATGTATATGCTTTCGATGTTATTCAACTTGAAGAAAAGATCAAGAAAACGCATAATTTAATAAAAGTCATGTTGATAAAGTGGCTCAAAGGGTTTTACAATTCTTCCTTTGTACACCATCATGTCATTTTCTTTATTCTTTATAATCTATTCAGATTGAGGGGAGTGAAAATAGTATCAATTAGATATAAAGATATACAGTGTATATCAAAATAAATGTAATCAGAATTAAAGAATTATTGAATATTAGGCCAACAATTAGCATTTACCAGTCTGTGAAAGAGCAACTTTCTTATTAACACTTTCCTTGTACGACTGACAACATTCATGGATAAAGGAATTAATTTGAAAGACAATATATCGGTACTTCTCAATTTGTTAAAATGGGTGAAGTGAATTAAGACTGATCATTCAATAATAGGCAAAGAGCATTAGGTTTAACATGGAAATTTCTGGTTACAAGCTGATTTTTCAGGATGGGTCCTGGAATGTGTCCAAAATAACATACTAAGAGTCCTCATAAATCCTCCTTGGGGGGTTTTCCGTAATCCAAAATGGCGGCCATTCACAGATGATGAGCATAACTCACTCATTATTCACACTAGACATCACATTTCAGTGCATATTTCATGGTTTAAACAGATCTAGTGATATAGGCTAGAGTGAAAATAAGCAGACCAGGGTACCTAAAAATCCAAGATAGCGTTCAAAATGGCTGACAAAGCCTAAAAATCCACTATTTATCTATTACTTACTTTAATGTATTTAATTTTGTTTCTATTTAATGGTTTGAAAGGTCAAATAATACATTTGGACATGTTAAAAGGTAATTCAGTAGTCAAGTATGTCTAAATTCCAAGATGGCTTCCAAAAATAAAGCCTAAATTGACTGCTGTTACTGAAAAATGGTCATACTTTAATAAAAATACACCTGAGAGATATGATTGATATGTCTTAACCATGGATTTAAGTGTTGAAATTATACACAAGTACAATCAGAGGTCCAGTATGTCCAAAAATCGAAGACGGCTTCTAAAAATGGAGTCTTAAATGGCTGCTGTTACAAATCGACATTGGCCATTTAATATCTGCATGGAAGATAAGATTTTGGTGTCTAAACCATGGTTTGAAGGGTCAAATAAAAACATTCGGACAAGTTAAAAGGACAGTCAGTGGTCTAGTATGTCCAAGATGGCCTAAATTGACCACTGGTACTTAATAAAAATACATACTTTATTTGATATCTGCCTGTGAAGTATGATTTTGGTTTTTAAACCCACGTTCTAAAGAGCCAAATGAAACCTTGGGACAACTTACTAGGACAGTCGGTGGTCCAGTATGTCCAAACATCCAAGATTGCTTCCAAAAATGGAGTTTAAAATGGCTGATGTTTCTTACAAAATAACACATCCGCCTGAGAGATATTTGGGTGTCTATACTATAGTTCCAGGTTTCAAATAATACTTTGGGACAGCTTATGATGATATGCAATTACCAATTTTCCTTCATAATCCAAGATGGTTTCCAGTATGGCATTTAACTTTCATCGCTTAAAAATAGTCATACTCAATATTTTTTGTTTCTGCACTATGGTTTGAAATGTCAAATATATATTTAGGAACAAGTCGATCGCAAGAATATTCATTTTCCATATTATGTGCAATTTGGTTCCCAAATTGAGCAAAAATGCCTGATGTTACTGTACCTACTCCTAAATCCTTAAGATTACCTTTCCCAAATGTATTTAAGTGTAGACACCACAATCATTCCTTGCATTAGGATATTGTATGAATAAAAATCATTTTTTAGTGATTGGAGTCATTTACACGCTATTTCGTAAGCCATCTTGTATTCTTTAGGAAAAATGGACAACTGCATTATCATTGTTAACAGTCCCAAAGTATTATTTGACCATTCAAACCATGGTTTAGACACCAAAATCATATATATCAGGCATTATCATTGTTAACAGTCCCAAAGTATTATTTGACCATTCAAACCATGGTTTAGACACCAAAATCATATATATCAGGCAGAAATTCAATTAACTATGTCCATTTGTAAGTCTCAGAAGTCATTTTATTATCATTTATTTTGGCGTCAAATGTGCCTGGGAGGCAAAAAGCAAACTAAATCACTATGATCCACAAGTCTCTCCTGATATAACTGATTTATACTCCATTTTTGGAAATTACCTTGGATATCTGAACATACTAGAGCACTGGCACATGTTCTAGACACCAAAAACATATTTCTTAGGTGTATATTAAACTGTCGATTTTTAAATAACAGTAACCAATCATTTATACCCAATTTTTGGAAGCCATCTTGCAGTTTTGGGCATAATTGACAACTGTCTGTCCTTTTAACTAGTCCAAATGCATTATTTGACCCTCTAAACCATGGTTAAGACACCAAAATCTGATCCCATGCATATATTAAATGAACTTTGTCAATTTTGTCACTTTGTATGTAACAGCGGTCATTTTAGACTCCATGTAACAGCAGTCAATTTAGATTCCATGTGTGGAAGCCATCTTGGGCTTTTGGACATACCTGACCACTGCATGTCTTGTTAACTTGTCCAAATGTATTATTTGACTTTTCAAACGATGGTCTAGACACCAAAATCATATTTCTCAGGTGGATTTTTTAATGAAGTATGTCAAATTTTCAGTAACAGTGGTCAATTTAGACTCCATTTTTGGAAGCCATCTTGGATTTTTGGACACACCTGACCACTGAATGTCCTCTTAACTTGTCCAAATGTATTAGTTGACTTTTCAAACCATGGTTTAGAAACCAAAATTATATATCTCAGGCAGATATCAAATGAACTATGTCCATGTGTAAGTAAAAACAGCCATTTTAGACTCCATTTTTGGAAGCCGTCTTGCATTTTCGGACATACTTGACCACTGACTGTCCTTGTAACTTATAACAATTTATTACTTGACCACTGAAATCATTGAATAAAAACAAAATTAAAGATATTACAGAAAGTAATAGATTAATAGTGGATTCTTAAGCTTTGGCAGCCATTTTGGATGCCATCTTGGATTTTTAGGTACCCTAGTCTGCTTATTTTCACTTTTACCTGTATCACTAGATCTTTTTCCTCTTTAATCCATGAAATATGCACCGAAATTTGATGTTTAGTGTGAATAATGAGTGAGTTATGTCTATTTTCTGTGAATGGCGGCCATTTTGGACGCCATCTTGGATTACGGAAAACCCCCACGAAGGATTTATGAGGACTTTTAGTATGTTATTCTAGACATTTTCCTAGACCTATCCTAAAAAAATCAGCTTGATACCAGAAATTTCCTTTCTTAAGCCTATTTTGGCCTAATGCTCTTGGCCTATAAGAAAAAGAACCTTTTCAGTATTGCGTTCAGTAATCATAGCCAATATAAGCACTATTTGATCTGATCATGTCCATTGACAAAGATATCATGCAGATATCATGCCTGATAATGTGCCCTTTATTATAATCTGGGCGGAAATTCTTGATACCATCACCCAACGATGTGACGACGGATGTAATCCACCCGGGTACTATAAAAATGTCCCACTAACCCATTATCCCAATACATATTCCTGACTATGGATGGTTTTTAGTGATTTTAATGTAATAAAGTGCCATATTTCCCACCAATTGAATGTAAAAAAAAATATGGTCATCTCATAGAAGAAGTTATTAACATTCATTTCAGGGGGGCGGAAATTCTATCTGAATCAACGCTTGTCCTTGATACACATTTGTTTGTGAAAAAGGGGTATGATGAAAGGGAATTCTGCGTGTTATAAGGGTGCGCGCGTGCAGCGAGGACCTTCTGTCCGCTAGTTTTCCATATAGTTCAGAAGCCCGTTCCGAGGACCCTCCTTTTTACAATAAGCCCGCTCCAAGGCCCCCGTTTTTTGTCTCGCCCGCGGCACACCCCTACCACTTTTTTGGTTGAGTTCCCCCCCCCCCTGGGAGTGGGCATGCAGTCAAATTTATTGCTGTACACACGCATGGCCAAATTATTTCCAAACGCCCCCTAAACTCCTCTGTGTGCAAAATAACCCCCTAAAGGACGATCCATGATAGTAAAATCAGCTATTTTCACATTTTTCAACCTATTTTCCAAACAAATGAAAAACTTATGAATATGACAACCAACAAAAATATGCTGTCCATGGGTGAATTAGTGGTGATAATGTTGCGTGTCGTACGGGACATTTATGAGTCCTGTACGACACAACATTTTTGCCCTTAAATTCAGCCATAATCAAATAGTTTTTGTTGATTATCAGTTTTACACATGACTACCCACTGTAACTTTATTATTGACCAAAAATAATTTTTCATTGTTCAAGCGGTGTTGGCTCAGTCGGTAACGCGTCTGCCCGTCGAACCAAAGATCTTGGGTTCGAGTCCACCCCGGGCGGATGACTGAAGCCAGTGCGTTGTGTGTAAACGTCTCTCCCATGTTTCATAGATGCAGGCTATGTTACAATGGAAAACACTCTGTCCCTCGGATAGGACGTTAAATGGAGGCCCCGTGTAGAGGAGAGTCACCACCTTTGCACGTTAAGAACCCATTGCACTATTGGTATAAGAGTAGGGGGAAACCCCGGTGTAGTGGTCCACCTGCATCCCCCCAATCAGTTATATCGGGAGGAGAGACCTGCAGGTCAGTGATTCAGTTCGCTTTTCGCCTCCCAGGCACAGGTGACGCCAAAACAAATAATAATAAAAGCAATCGGCTAAGAGACTAGAAATTGTTGACAAAATGTCCCATAACACATATGGAATCGCCCTTAGCAAGTTTTTTGCGGGCTTTAATTACACATTTTGGCCCCTAAACAAATTGCTACCAAAATATGGCCCTGGGGAAAAAACATACCCTAAACACGTTTGGCTATAGTCTAAAAAAAAAACCTTTGGAAAAAAAAAACAACCTAAATACGTTTGATCCTGCGATTGACCATTTCAAAACTCCCCCTTTTTTAAAATAAAAAAAACCAGGAAAAAAACACCCCTTTAAACGCATTTTGTTTGTGTCACGCGTGTGTACAGCAATATATTTGACTGCCCGAACTGAAGCCCTCCTCTGTCCCTCCCCCCCCCCCCCCGTTCAGCCACTTGTGTGTTGCGTGCATAGCAGAGATGGATCTGTTGCATGAAACTTCTTGAACATGGATATAATGACCAACATAATAATCACCCAAACAATCTATTGGTATGTTATCCTGGGTCCATGGCAAACCAATGGCACCCAACTTAAAAGATGATTAATTTTAGGGGCTGTACGTTGCACAATAAATAGATCAAAGACTCGGAGCTGCCAACCTTTAATAAACTCAAAAGTAGTAATTGAGAAGCTCGAAAGTCATTATTTCATATGTGCCATGCAGTGATATAAATTTATTTGAATAGGTAATAGAACAGCACCCTATGTGCACAGATGTCAAGCTTACAGGATGATTCTCAGACATTTTTACTTCCAATTATATATTTCTTTCACTAGGACATAAACAATATACTAACTGGGATATTTTTAGATTACCACCCCAGGAAAATGGGTACTAAGGAAAAAACACAAATTCCTGATAATTAAGTACATGACCTATGAGAAAGTTGTCCTTGTCATAATTTGCTTACCCAGTTGCCAATTTGAAATCTAGTCTTGGGGAATTCAATTTTGAAGCAACTTTCTTTATGCTTGTCTGATTTCTTTCAAACTTTCACCATTTACTTTTATATATTTTTCTCCTTTCCAACACCACATTTTATGACCAAGGCTGGATTCCCCATAATCTTTGTGAACACTCCCCCTTTCCATGCACCAATAAGTGCGATCTAGTAATGGCAGGAAACTGACAATATACTGTATCTCGAAATTGATCAAACAATGTACACCAACTTTTGGAGACTTATTTTGATTTAATAGGAAAAGTTTATAAACAGAAAAGTACTTGATGCACTGGGATATTGAAAAAAATATATAATTCATCACAACAAAAATATATACTGGCTTTAATAGCTCTTTATTGCACAGCTTCCTTCGCTAGGCAAAAATTCATTCAATGAAAATCAGCACAATGTATCATTTAAGTACAAAATATAATTTAAAAGCAAAATCAAAGACAGAGACAGGTCAAATACAGGTCCACTAGATGATATCTATAGCTGTCATAGTACAAGTTCTGAGGCTTGTTTCATAAAGACTTAAAACTGTAACTTTGCTATTATTGTAACTACCATGGAAACCTTGAATGGCTGCTCACTCCTAATTACCATTGAAGTTAACACAATGGCAAAGTTTTTCTTGGAGGAAAAAATTGAATAAACCTAATTTCATTTAATAAAATACAAAAGAACAAGTGGGGATGTGACATCATCATCCCTCCTAATGGATATTCATGACCGGGGGGGGGGGGGGGGGGGCACTCAGTATATAATGCATAGTGGGTATGTGCCGCGGAGGGGACCCCCATTTTCACACTCAAATTTCCGTTCCAAGGCATAGCATTTTTGCCTTGTTGAGAAAAGGAACAAAGAAAGCCGCTCCAAGGCATAGCATTTTCTTCTTATCGAGAAAAAAGAAGAGGGAAATCCGCTCCAAAGCTTCGCATATTTTTCGTTACGCCGCTCCGATCGCATTGAATGAGCTGCAATTTTGGTGAAAAGCGGCCGCAGAGCTCCCCCGGCGGAGGCCGTGCTAGCTGAATCATGCACGCATGGCCGTTCCATAGGGATGCATACGCACTCACACGCTGGCGATCCGTTCCAAGGACCCCCGTTTTCACAAACATTTGTCGTTCCGAAGCCCGTTCCGAGGACCCTCCTTTTTACAATAAGCCCGCTCCAAGGCCCCCGTTTTTGTCTCGCCCGCGGCACACCCCCACCACATTTTTGGTCGAGTGCCCCCCCCCGGGATTCATGACGAGTGTTTTCACAAAATATTGCTAAACTTTAAACTTCAATAACTTTATTACCCGATTTTGATCAAGTTTTCAGCATTTTGCTCAGTGAATTCTACTCTAAAGCAATAAATACTTTCAGCCCGGACTATCCCTTTAATCCTAACCGCATACAAAAATTAGAATCAATTGTAAATATTAATCAGTAGCATATGCTCTGAAGTTGAATATATATGAATAAGTATAAATATAACATTTCATTGCCCTGACAGAGTTATATTTTCCCCAAAGTGCGCAGCACTGAGGTAAAATATTCTCATGAGGAAAAAATATAGCTTCGGAGGGGAGTTGAAATGTTATTTATTACAAGGATAGACCAGGCAATATCTGTTATATTATGTAGTCTGTAGATTAGCCATCAGAGACTGCATTCATCATCTGGCTTTGTGATTAACTTGAAATACTTGCTGCAGCTCTGATCCATCTCCGTCATAATAGAAAAAAAATGAAACTATACAGTAAGTACGTTATTCATGCAATTGAAGCGTCAAAACCTATCACGGATTCAAATCTACATAGCCAATGTAATATAACTCACAGATGTAACATTTCTCAAGTGGAAAAATTTCTCAACTAAGGCTGGAGGATCCATGAGAGAAATTCTTTATTTATGAATGCACATCTTATGGTACCGTATATTTGATGACAGGCATACACCACCACCCCCCCCCCTCCCCCTCCGGAAAAAAACATTACACAGTGCATCCACAGAAAGTGGAATCCAGAATTGGTGATTTATCATAACTTAATCACAAATACAATGGACAAATGACCTAAAATTGTAAAGCTTAGAGTCTCCTCTATGACCTACTATAACTCATATGATTCCTCATTCAACCATGACTCCATGAGTATTCAAAAGCAATTTGAAGAGATATCAAAAAGGTACTTAATGGGCATAACATGTCTAAAAAGTTCCATAGCTTCTCTTTGATTTAATATCTCAATCACAGAAAATGGTCAATTAACAAGAAAAATTCGAATTACTTTAAATAACGCTTGAATTCCAATTAAAAAATATATATCGTAGTTGTCGCACTTACTTGACACTTCATTATGTTGATGACTGTTGACTTTGCGATAGCTCCGGTAGGAAACATGTGAAATGCATTTGGTTAATGAAATTATGGAAAGACAAGCATTGTTTCAGAGAGACGGAACTTTGTTATTTCTTGATCATTTTCTGAGATTGAGGTATCATCAAAATATTTTTGATTTTAAACGTGACTTCCTTTCATATATACAACATGGAAGGACAGTTTATTTTCCAGGCCAATCAATAGGACACACAAGGCAATGTCCTTTAAAATTTAAGCCCTAATAAACTTTAAATTGATCTTCAAAATACCTGCTGGACCTAACCAACATTTTTTAACAGTTCCCTGGTATTGTATAGGACAGTGATTTTCTGTTTTACCGGTAAATAAAACAGAATTTCTGTTTAGTTCCCCTTCCCCTAGCAAAGGTGAATTCCATAAATTTTTACAGGAAAAGTATAAACTTTTCATGTAAAAATTTATGGAATTCACCTTTGCAAAGTGGAATTCAGATTTTTGCTGTGTACATTTTCAGTGACAAAACGGAACTTCCATTTCAGATAATGATAGAACGAAATTATAGATTTTCAGAAACGGAAGAGACAATTTTTTTCAAACAGAAAATCACTGTCTTTGATTGTACTGCTAGTTAATTAATATGCACCTGATCTAACAATTCATCTATTGAAGGAATCAGGAGGAGTATGTCATGAAGGGTATTCTATTAAATCTATGAATCTGATTGGCTGTGAGCAAATTAGTTTGTGAAAATCCCTAACTGACAGTGATAATGGCTACTGACTCGCCTATGAGCTTGTAAATATGAATAAACTGTAATGCAAGATGGATAGCACTCAATGAATATTAACTTTGATGGATGCACGTGCATATTGTGTGCAAAATTCTTCAGTCAAAACTGAACAAATCAGACTTATTGCCTGTCATCTTTTAACTTTCAAATCTTACAGTAACCAATGAAACTTTTTGTCACCCTTTGTTTAAAAAAAGAGGATATTGAGCACTTTCACTTTGTATTTTCTTTTAGAAAAAGACCCTTTAAAAGTTTTTATTTTACAAAAGCTACCACCAAGTATCAAATCCTGAAATATTTACCCGATTTCATGCCTCAGATTCTTATTATTATTCTTATATTATCATACAAGAAGAAAAAATCATGCAATTGTTATTTCCTACACAATAACTCGTTAAGGAGTAACAAATTCATATAAATGTCATAAAATGGAATAGCGAAAGACTTATTTTCCAGGGGGGGGGTTACCAAAACTAAAGAGACTTCAACAGTAGAAAATACAATTTGTGATATTGCTTGCAACAAGGAATTTACTTCGGACATAAAATTGAGATTAGGAAATTATGCAAACCTTCCTTTGTTTATAACAAGTGGAATGCCTCTGGCCATCTCACCTGCATCACGCGATTCAACATAGCAGCATTGCTGACTTTGAAAACTACTATAACTCGCACAAGATGTTCAGTGATACTTGGTTACTCTTATTTCCACGTTTTATGAACTAGACCAATACACTTACAGCGATAGGATGGTAATTCAACAAATACTCCCAATGTGTCCAAAATTTATTGACCTCACATGACCTTTGACCTTGATCATGTGACCTGAAACTTGCACAGGATATTCAGTGATACTTGATTACTCTTATGTCCAAGTTTCAAAAGTCAGATCAATAAACTTGCAAAGTTATGATGGTAATTCAACAGATACCCCCATTATGGCAAAAGTTCATTGACCTTTGACCTTGGTCATGTGACCTAAAATGCGCACAGGATGTTCAGTGATACTTGATTACTCTTATATCCAAGTTTTATGAACTAGACCAACATACTTTCAAAGTTATGATGGTAATTCAACAAATACCCCCAATCGGCCAAAGTTCATTGACCCTAAATGACCTTTGACCTTGGTCATGTGACATGAAACTCATGCAGGATGTTTGGTGATACATGAATGACCTTGTGTCCAAGTTCCATGAACTAGGTCCATATATTTTCTAAGTTATGATGACATTTCAAAAACTTAACCTCAGGTTAAGATTTTGAAGTTGATTCCCCAACATGGTCTAAGTTCATTGACCCTAAATGACCTTTGACCTTGGTCATGTGACATGAAACTCTAATAGGATGTTCAGTAATACTTGATTAACCTTATGGCCAAGTTTCATGAACTAGGTCCATATACTTTCTAAGTTATGATGTCATTTCAAAAACTAAACCTCATGTTAAAGGACAAGTCCACCCCAACAAAAAGTTGATTTGAATAAAAATAGAAAAATTCAACAAGAATAACACTGAAAATTTCATCAAAATTGGATGTAAAATAAGAAAGATATGGCATTTTAAAATTTCGCTTATTTCAAACAAAATAGTTATATGAACAAGCTAGTTACATCCAAGTGAGAGAGCTGATGACATCACTCACTCACTATTTCTTTTGTAATTTATTATATGAAATATGAATTATTTTTATTTTCTCGTCATTGTCATGTGAAATGAAGTTTCATTCCTCACTGAACACATGTAATTCCATTATTTTAACATTTTGTGCTTCAGGCAAGGAGGTCCTAATCCTCAAATTCGTAAAAATTGAAATATTGTATAATTCAAACAATAAAAAACAAAAGAAATAGTGAGTTAGTGACATCATCGACTCTCTCATTTGGATGTAACTGGCTCGTTCATATAACTATTTTGGTGAAAATAAGCGAAACTATGAAATGTCATAACTTTCTTATTTTACATCCGATTTTGATGAAATTTTCAGCATTGTGCTCGTCTGATTTTTCTCTATTGATGCAAATCAACATTTTTCTGAGGTGGACTTGACCTTTAAGATTTGATGTTGACGCCGCCGCCGTTGGAAAAGCAGCGCCTATAGTCTCACTCTGCTATGCAGGTGAGACAAAAACTGTACTTACCCAATTTTTTTAAATATTAATTTCACCTTTAATATAAACTTCTAGAAGTTAAGTACCAAAATGTTACATCATTGATGAAACTCATCACCCCCCTTAAATAAGTATCAAACATTTAAAACAAGATCAATGATACTGTTCATTTAATATGTACTCAATGCAAGAATGCAAGAATATCTTGGGAACTTCAAAGTACAAAGAACATTTATGATTTTTTAGGTTTCTAAAACCTAAAAACCTAAAAAGGTTTTCTCCATATCTTGCATGGTTACACAGCTCATTTTTACCCATTCCAAACTTTTCTGTCCATGTAGAAATGGTTTTGATTAGACCTTGAAAGTTATCTCATTAAGCAACACCTGCCATCCATCAGGTTAGATTCAAGAAACACTCAATGCTCCTCACTTGTGCATCAGCAGTTATGTCTCCAAGCATTATTGCATCTTCTTGTGTCAGGTTCAAGAAATATGGCAATTTCCTAGATCAATCCCTCCCAGTCTCTATCCTTGATCCTGTACCATCTGCTATATCTATAGAAGCTATTCTTTGTTTTATTGTCCATCCATTAATGCCTGCAATTTCTGTCTCACTCCTCTTTGGTCACGAATCTCCATTTGCTTGATCCTGCATCATCTCACGCAATCTTTCTAAAAGTTCTTCTTTGTTTGCCTTGAAGTCACTGTCCATCCACCATTGCCTAACTTTCTCCATCACATCCCCGAATCCTTTGCCCTTTGGGACCCCAGCAGCCAGAAGATCTTTGCCAGTTACAGGAAACTTGGCAACATCCCACGATCTGAAATCGACAAGCAACTGGCTCTCCCCGCGGTACTTCAGGACTTCAGTGACATATTTCAATATGTTTTTCTCTTTGCTCTGTAAATCAAGAAGAACAAAAATTAGACCTAATTCTTACCTTGGAAATGAGTAAGCATGCTCTCAAGAGCAAATCAAGTGGAATATATAGTAGCCTTCCAAAGGTACCCTTAAACATCAAGAAATAATTTAGTATAAAATCTAAAATTCTTTTTAAAATGTCTTTTAGTTAATTTTACCAATCATTCAAACTACTTAAGACTATATATTAGCATGACCAATCTAGGCAAAGGCTGCATCATTGTGTGAAATGTAAACAATAAGTCTGATGAAGAAGACTATGAAAAGAGACTGCAAATCAAAGCAGCTGCTGCCTAGTTGCTCCTGTTTATGTTAGTCATCATTTTCTTTTTAAATGACCAGGAGTGGTATTCTGGAACTCTGTCATAACTTTTGTCATTTCTCTCCGAGATGTGACACCGCTATGATTGTCACCAATCGGTATTCTGAACACTGTCTTTTCCCTGTCATATCTCTCAAAGTTCCCACCCATCTTTTCGGAAGCAAACCAATCAAAATCATCGTTAGTTCCCAGTTGGAGCCCTTCTAGCCAATAGGAAAGCCCCGTGGCAGGTAGGGCGTATCCCAAAAACAGTTGCTGGCATCGCGCAACTACGCGTATATTGATGCGCTTAATTACAAAGAGAGACAGGGAGCTGTGAAGGATTTTAGAGAAGTAGAAAAGTAAGGAAAACAGAGAAAAAAAGGAGGAATAAATATGTACGGCCTAACTAATTGTAGCGTGAAAAAATAATTTTTAAAATTGTCATGGAAGATGAGTGAAACTAATACCACAATCTAATCTAAACAATATAATTATTTGCTTGACATTCAGTCGGCAGGGTATCGGGATTTTGGTACTAAAAGATATGACAAAATTTATGACTGCTACCCCCTGTTATAAACTTTTGTCATATCTTTTGCTTGTATAAAAGGAAGAGAAGAGACAAAATTTATGAAATTTTTGTGATAAAAGTTATGACATCCACCAGAATACCAATTTGTCATATCTCTGAGATAAGATAAAATATGGAGAAAAGACAATGTTCAGAATAACGCCCCTGGATTCTGTTAAGGTCTTTTGTACATAAAGACTGCCACCAAACATTTGTTGATAAAAAGAAACAATAACTGTAGCAGAACAAGAGTGTATAGTAGCCAGGTAGTATTATTTTGCATCAGACGCTTTGCTTACATATCATGATGAGACTTGTAAAGGCAAAGACAAAGCTGCAACCTCTGCCTAGATCAACCTTGATATCATTTACCAATTTTAGACCAAAAGATGTGTCTGACTATTAAAGACAGCTTTTTTTAAAGACCCAGAGCTAAAAGTGCAATCGACAAATGGGAAATATGTAAGCTACATAGTACAACAGTTTCGCGGGGGATTTTGACAAAAGGTTTTCCATTGCCTTTCATCGGCCTCAAGACCATAACGTTATGTTGTGATTCAATAGGCCTGTACAATAAAAAAAAAGTATTATTTTTCTGCTTTTCAGATTCTGAATTCAATTTTTTATCTCTTCAATTTGCAGAAAAAAATGAGAATGATAAAATTTTATTCAGTGCTCAAATGGATGGAAACCTACAACTCTTCACTATATTTTTTGTGATTTCCTTTCTTAGCTCTTTTAGGGCCTAAACTGCTATCTCAGGAAAACTTTTTACACATAATTTGAATACAGATATATTTTGAAAGCTGTGGCAAATAGGCAGGAGATACAATATGGGGAAAACTAGTTAAAAGCCGTAGATTTCATCAATTCAAGCTTGCAGAAAAATATATTTATATCGCTATGTTATAGAAGTGAAGAAAATAACAAGGCAAAAGCAATTTTGTGTCTCGCCCACTTATGAAACTAACCAGAAATATCATGATTTGCGATGGCACACAAGAGAATTATATCGAAACTTCATTGTGAAATGACTGGGATGGAATAACACTTGTCATATGAGCCTTGCATGTAAACTTTAATGTTGATCTGAAACGACTTTTGACCTTACCATGTGACCTCCGACTGCAGCAAAACATGCAGGTCCCACAAGTCCATCTACCATCCAAGTTTGGTTGAAAAGCGACATACGGTTGCAGAGTTAGGTGTCATAAGAGAGTCTTGCATGTAAACTTTAACGTTGACCTGAAAATGACCTTTGACCTTATGATGTGACCTCCGACTGCAGCATATCATGCAGGTCCCCCAAGTCCATCTACCATCCAAGTTTGGTTGAAAAGCGACCTACGGTTGCGGAGTTAGGTGTCATAAGAGAGTCTTGCATGTAAACTTTAACGTTGACCTGAAAATGACCTTTGACCTTACGATGTGACCTCCAACTGCAGCATAACATGCAGGTCCCCAAGTCCATCTACCATCCAAGTTTGGTTGAAAAGCGACCTACGGTTGCGGAGTTAGGTGTCATAAGAGAGTCTTGCATGTAAACTTTAATGTTGACCTGAAAATGACCTTTGACCTTACCATGTGACCTCCAACTGCAGCAATAACATGCAGGTCCCCCAAGTCCATCTACCATCCAAGTTTGGTTGAAAAGCGACCTACGGTTGCGGAGTTAGGTGTCATAAGAGAGTCTTGCATGTAAACTTTAACGTTGACCTGAAGAGAGTCTTGCATGTAAACTTTAACGTTGACCTGAAAATGACCTTTGACCTTACCATGTGACCTCCAACTGCAGCATAACATGCAGGTCCCCCAAGTCCATCTACAATCCAAGTTTGGTTGAAAAGCGACTTTTGGTTGTGGAGTTATGTGTCATTAGATTTGTGACGGACGGACGACATTTGGATCCCTAAGTCTCGCCTTCATCTCTGGTGGGCAAGACAAAAATGGCCCAGTCTATAAAGGGTAAATGTTTGTGGACTATTGCCAGAATAGTTAAAGACCCAAAATTGCCAATTAGCAAGTTGCGTGAGAATTGAAAGTAAACAGTCAGCGAGCACCGCGGTCAAAATATATTGTGTGGCAGATTTATCATGAAAACAGTCAAGGGGGCAGGCTGAATCAGCCCCCCCACCATCTTTTTAAGGTTGACCCTACTGGACTCAGATGATCCCGTGTAAAAGTCTATGCAGAATTAATTCAGTAGTCTGCACTATAACCCATTGCCTACTATAACCAGCTGATATCTTTACAAAACTAGGCATAATATTCCCCTCTGAAAAGGGTGGCGAAGTCCCCAAAGAAGTCCGAGACGCCCCAAGCTCTTGCATAGTAAAGAAATCGAAAGTGATTTTTCAAGGTGAGTCTGCATGATAGCTTTATCATTTGCAAGAGAATGTTCTTGGGTTCACATAAAAAATAAGCAATAAAAAAATCTTTAAAAAATAATTATTAAAAACTCGGAATTCTGATTTTACTCGGGAGAATATCATGCCTGCAAAACATATGGGAATTACAAGCAGTCAATGGGTGAAGTGAAATCAAATTCACAAACAGAGAAAGAGGACTTACACAAACGACAATGTCTTGGTAAGGTTTGAGTGGGTTTGAGTGGGGCTTGTCCCCTCTCTCTGCAATGACAAAGAGGGCGGTCTTCCGTTCCTCTGCCGAGATCCTCATTCTTTGCTCCATAATAAGGACATCTTTCTCATCCTTGAAGAGAGCTGAGAGAACAGTGACAGGATGAGGGTGCAGTGACTGACTTCGTTGATATACCTGGTGCAATTCTTGTAGATCTGCTTTAGGTGGGATACCTACGTGAATAAAAAATATGACCAAAGTTATAATAACATGCAGTAATAGAAAGAGGGGGTTTAGAGTCCCCTCAAATTTGAACAAGTGGAAAGCCTCTTGCAGTCTCGCCTGCATTACGCAATTTGATGTACATGTAGCAGCATTGCTGCCTTTGAAAACAGCTAATAATGAATTATTCACAGAAGAAAACACTAATGTGATAATAAAATATTATGTCCATTGACCCAAAATGACCTTTGACCATGATCATGTGACCTAATACATGTGCCAAATAATCATACATACTTGATTACCCTTACAGTGTATGTCGACTTTTATGAGCAAGATCCATAAACTTTCTAAGTGATGATGCCAATTCAACACATATTCCCAACATGACCAGTTCACTGATAGTATAACTTTCCTTTAATCAAATTCATCTCAATTTTAAAATAATTTTTTTTTAATGTTTTTAGACACCCTCTACTCCAGCACCAAAAAGAAAATTCCCCTTCCCATTCCATTTTAATATTTGGGGCAAGAATCACAAAACAAACTTGCTTGAAGCCAATCAGAGGCAAGGAATTTGGTACCTGATAATGTGAAGATCACTGACAATTTTTTTTCTTGAATTGCTCCCCAACTCGGCATCACTGTGTTCAACTACGGTAATAACCTGGGCAAGCATTTCATGAAAACTTTTGTTGTTGATTTTCACTGACTACTTTACCTTTGTCCAATCAGATTCGAGAATTTGCAGTAGCTCATAACAATAATTATTGAATGCCAATGACCATTTGATTCACAAAATGCCCTCCATGTCCCTTTAGCTAAATCAACACACAGTATCTGGAATTCAAACCATGGCCTAATTTTATTCGATATTATTCAACACTGTGCTGCACTCAATTAAGATGAGGTATATGTATATGGGTACCTGGCAGGAATTCATTCCTTGAAATGATTGTGTGCTGTAAAAGGTTTGCTGGGCTAAAGCCATGATAATAATATCATAAGTCCTTTAGACAGCGCATAGAGAAGTTAAATGATTTATGTTATAAAAGAACTAACTTTCATCATTATTATCTCACCCATATGACGAGCCAGGCCTAAGTCATACATGCAATGAATGAGATCAGCAGCAAAGTTGCCAGTCAAGATCTTGCGGAGCTCCATCCATATTCTTTCTCCTGAGATCCCTGCCAGTCCATCACCATTCTCCCGTATGGCTTCAAGGGTTTCTGCACTGTGTTTGTTACTCTCTCTTGCAATACGACCATAGAACCTGTAAAAGATAAAAGTATGGTCAGGCCTAACATAATTTGTCTGAATTTGCAAATATAATTGTGTGCCAAACAAAATAAATTGTGGAGGATGTTCCCCCCCCCCTCCTCCTCCCCTCAAAAAAATGTAGAGCATGCATCGTATGGGAGAGTGTCATATCATTCCCCCTAGGACCAAAAATCACCATGCATGTAAACACTCTGTGATTGAAGCAATTTTAGACCAGATTATACAACATGCGCTAATTACATAAGTGAGTGAAAGTTCTTCAAAACTGAACAACTTTCTGCAGTCCTAAGAGATGTACATGTTATTCCGGAAAAGTTGCATGTAGATCCTAATAACTCATTAAATTTCCATAGTATATAAGTCTTTAACAAGAAATTGACAGAGCTCCATTGCATGCTCCAAAACACTTATAATATTTATGTCTAAACTAGCAAATAACTTCACTAACAGTCATATAATGAAAAAATGTTTTGTGAGAAAAAAGTCTACCCAAAAATAAACCCACTCTTACGGAATTACTTAATCTCTGTTTTTATAGACAGTGTCCGGGTAAAGGGCGGGTAGAAAAAGGGGGATGGAATTCCTCAATGAGGTGATAAAACCACAGGTGGTAGCCACCTTGCTCCATCTTAACCCTAAATCTCCAGGGCTATTTTGATTCTTCCGGGGGGGGGGGGCCATTATGGCCCCCCCTTAAGATCTCGGCCGCTGATCGCGCGAGCGACGCAAAAATTTGCACACTGGTAGTGTGCGATGTAATATACAAGGCTGTATGGTAAAATTTTCCAAAATAATGAGATTTTATTTTATATTAAATGATTATGCTAATTTATGCATGAATCATACTTTTTGCTCTAATTCACTAAATAAAGCTCCTAGAATGCTAATTTTTGGTAAAAATATTCTTTGTAGCATTCTTAACAATCGCAATTAAAAAAAACTTCGGTTTGGAAATCAATTTCTTATGTATTTTATGAATTTCTTATGTATTTCTTTGTTTTTTTACTCTTTGTTTTTTTATTGATTTTTCAATGGAAATCGTTCCAGACTTAATTCTGATCATAAACAAGGCAAAATTAATTAAGTTTAATCAGTAAACGTAGAAATGATACATTTATGAATTTTGGCTAAATACACATTTTGCATTGGATTTGTACATGAAATCACGTTTATGAGCAATTTTGAGTCTGACATGCCCTTACATAATGTTGCGTAATGTCGTAACTGCGTACCCGGGCGTCACAAATTTGGTCTCAAAATTTGCGCGAGACTTGAAAGTAAAAAGTCAGTGAGTGGCGAGGTAAAAAAAATTTGCGCAGCACATATATCGCGAAAATTGTCGAGGGGGGGCCATTATGCCCCCCCCCCCCCCCCCCGGAGAATTAGGGTTAACAGAAACTCACTCAATCCTACCCTGGTAAAGTTTCCATGGTAATGAATGCCCCCCCCAAAAAAAAAAATAATAAATAAAAAAGAAGAAGAAAGAGACAGAAGGAAATCTAAAAGAAGGAAAAGGGGAAAGGTAAAAGTAGGGATGCCAGTTGAGATCATTGTCAGGAAAGAAATTTAATGCAATTCTAATGTTTCAGTTTAGTTCAAACATGTGTTTAAAATATTTACTTGGTCCAGGTTAGGGTACGTCAATAGACAATTGCATGTACATATGTTTTGAATATTTCAAAAGCAAGCATTGGAAACGTTTGATACCCCCCTTAGAGTACAAGTGTACCAGGTTGATGTCATATTTTGAACAGGTGTTAGAAATATTCTTATTAGGTGAAGTGTTTTCACACAGGTGTCATAAATAGCCAATACAGTGCTCTAGCAATGTACAGATGCACAGGAAGTGTCTTTTATTAATAAGAATGCATTGCTTTATGCACTCATCTGCTATTGAAATTCTTTGAATTATTTTATAGAAATTTTACAGTTAGTCCTAGTAATGGTAGGGTATATTAGGTTAATTTCAGTAATTCAGAGAGAACCACCTAAGCTAGAATAGACCACATATGTCAGTATAGGCAGTCAAAGTTAAGTCTGAGGGACGACGTTGGTGACATAAAACGACCCCAGCTGCTGCCGGTTCCACCGACATGATTCGCCAAAACTCATGTCATTGTTGGGGGCTCGATCTCGTCCACTAATTCGTTGAAGCCACATCTCTGATCTGGGGGCTACTCATCGAGGGGTAACACAGTCTACGGAGGCCGAGTGGAAGAGACATCGCAAGCTGCGGAGGCCAGGAACTGGACCGACCACCAGGGCCAAGTGGGGCATGTCCAGCCAGAAGAGATGATGGGGGCTAGAGTCAACGATTATTATTAAGTTAAGTTATATTTTGTTATCCATATCCATGTATATTTTCATGTACAATTATTGTAAAACCATCAAAAGAGAACAGAAAAATTGAAGATTTAATTAAATCTTTTAATAACTGTAATCTCAGTTTTACGTACGGTATTCCTTATTTGGTGTCAAGCAGCAGTAGGTAAATAATTTTGAAAAAAAGTCACTTCCCATTTGACATGGCATGAAAATCACCGAGAATATATTTTTGTATGCAAAAAATGGCCTGAAAATAAATTGCTAGGGTCTGAATTCAGGCAGGCTTTTGCCTGAAAACTGGCATCCCTATAAAAGGAAGAAGGGGAGAGGGGGACAAGGAAGAGGAAAAAAGAAAAAAGTGAAGATAAAGAAAGGAAGGGGAGAGGGGAAAGGGAAAGGGGGATAGAGAAAAAGAGGAAAAGGAAGGAATGGAAAATGGGAAAGAAAGGAAGGAAAAAGAGAAAATCAGAACAGAGACATGAAAGGGAGAGGGTAAAGAAAGGAAGATAAGAAAGAGTGAGAAAAGGAGAAAAGAAATGGACAGATATAAGAAATGGCAAACGAGAGAGAAAGAAGAGAGGATGAGACAAAGGGAGAGAAAAGAAGAGAATAGATAAGGGGAGTGAAAAGGAAGGTAAGAAAAGAGAGGAAAGGAAAGGTGGGGAAAAGGGAAGAAAAACGTTAAGGGAAGAGGAAACGAGAAAGGGAGATATGAAATTTTAAAAAGAAAGATAAAAAAGGGGGAAAGAAAAGAGGGGTAAAAAGAGAAATGAGGAGAGAAAAGGAAGAGGATAGAGAGAAAAGAAGAAACATGCTTGAGAGCGGGAAAGAAAAAGAGAAGGGAAATGAAGAGGGGAGAGAAATTGAGGAATACAGAGAGAAAAGGAGAAAGGAATGCAAGAGGGGAGAGCTTTTCAGACAGACCGCACCCCGATTACGTCTTAACAGAACATGCATCCGGGCATTAGCGGGGTAGAGTTGTTTTTCTACCTCGCTTCCACCCTGGTCTGAGCAGGCCGAAATTTGGAAAAATCCTTCCTGACAGTCCTGCTTTTCTCCCAGTGGGAGCATCTTAACAGAATAGGGGAATTTCTTTTGCCATGCTTTTATCTGGGTAGGGCAGTCAGAAAAGTGTCTGTTAAGACAGGATATAAGATTCTGTCTGTTCTTGATTTTTTCATTTATTTCACACGATTGGTGTTACTCTTAAGTCTGACCTGAAATATCGCAGTATTCTCAAGTAGTCTTCTTGTATCCGAGAAGCAGCATTTCCCACAAAGGCAACATGACGTCTCTCAAGTGCCTCTTTTCCATTGAAGAAATCATACAACGTTCCATCAAGACCTATTCAAGAGTTTAAGGAAGAGACTTGGTAATATTTTAGTAGGAACAGTCCTTAAAAAAGGTTCTTTTCAGGTCAGTATATCGATTCTTGGGCATCATAGAATTTAATAGTCACCTGTGTGTTGTGACAAATCCTGGGGGGGCCACTTCCATTGACGAGTGGATACCATGCGCGACCATGGGGTCTCGAAAAGCACCCTAAACACGTATTTTTCAATTTAACAAGTATTGGAAACAAAACGATACTCTTGGCAAGTATTCCCTGAAATGAACCCCTAAACAAGTAGTGATGGGTCCGTCAGTCGTCAGTTTACCTTTACACACCATTTGGTTTAGTACGACCCCATGCACCTTCTACACCTCGTGCAAATCGGTTGCTAAACACGTAGTGTTGGGGCAAAAAAGACATCCTTTATAAAACAATTTAATTTTGTTTTATAATCCCTTCAACTATGACCCTAAACACACAGCTTTCTTAGCGAAATAGATACCCCTTTCTCATTTTGTGTGTGTTTTTGACACCCTTATCACATTACATGTACGTACGTAACGTGCCCTGTCATGAAAAAGACATCCTTTTTACATGTATTTTTGGTCGCGCATGGTATCCACTCGTCAATGTAAGTGCCCAAACCCCCCCCCCCCCCCGGGACAAACCTTACCTAGGAACATGGAATTGATGGTTAAATCTCTCCTTTCTGCATCAGCCTTCCAGTCTGTGATGAATTCTACTTCAGCATGCCTTCCATCAGTTACACGGTCAACCCTCAATGTTGTAATCTCAAAGTTCTCTTTATCATTGATCCTTGCTGTAATGGTGCCGTGCTTCTCTCCCTTTGCATTGATCATTCGAATGCTTTCTTTCATAAACATTTTTTTCATCTCATCTGGAGTTGCTGTGGTTGCAAAGTCAACATCTTGAGGCTGTTTCTGCAGAGAGGAAAAGAGTAAATTTATCCTTTTCAAAATGTAAAATGAAGTTGTTTTACACTAGGCTATTTTTCTTTCAAAGAGAACCTAGTGTGTTAGTCTACAACTGATTTGGTATTCAAAATGCATGTCCATTTTCAGAAGAAATTTTATAGCAACTTGATCCTTTAACCTAATTCTCCCCAGGGCCATAATGGCCCCCTCAACAATTTTCGCAATATATCCGTTGCGCAAAATTTTTTGACCTCGCTGCTCGCTTAGTTTTTACTTTCAAGTCTCGCGCAAATTTTGAGACCAAATTTGTGACTCCCGGGAACGCGGTTACGATATTACGCAACATTATGTAACTTACAACTCAAATTTGCTCATAAACATGATTTCATGTTCAAATCCAATGCAAATTGTGTATTTAGCCAAAATTCATAAATGTATCATTATTTCTACTTTTACTGATTAAACTTAATTAATTTTGCCTTGTTTATGATCAGAATTAAGTCTGGAACAATTTCCAGTGAAAAAAAACAATAAAAAACAAAGAAATACATAAGAAATTCAAAAAAACAATAAAATACATAAGAAATCGGTCTTGGTACCAGAATTTTTTTCATTAACAATTGTTAGGAATGCTATAAAGAATATTTTCACCAAAAAATAGCATTCAAGGAGCTATATTTAGTGAATCAGAGCAAACAGTATGATTTCATGAATAAATTAGCATAATTAATTCATATAAAATATTAAAAAAATGAATTCAGTAAAATAATGCAACTGCGTAGATTACGTCATTCTCTACCATCATGCATATTTTCGTCGTGATCGTGCAATCCGCGGCTGAGATCTTAAGGGGGGCCATAATGCCCCCCCCCCCCCCCGGAATGACAATAATCAAAATACACCGGGAGATTTAGGGTTAAAGAGAGTGAGGAACAGAGAACAAAATATCCATGTATTTTAGGTATTCCTCTTGGGATTTCTGTGAGACATACATACACACAATTATATACTGAACAAGAGTGTTGCAAAGGTGAGCACATAATACACCTGCCTGTTACACGGAAAATTGAGTTCTTGGTCAAGCACGAAAAGTGGAAGGTGACGACTTCACCTTTGACCTTCTGATCTCAAAATCAATAGAATTGCTGGGATCTATGCTGTATCATACACGCCTCTAGGTTGAGTTCAACTAAAGTTATCCTGTTAACAAGGACTTCAGAAGGGTAAGATGAAAACATGTCACTGTGATCTTGACCTTTGACCTTTTGACCTCAAAATGAATAGGCTTCCTGAGATCCAGGCTAGTATCATATACACCAAATTATATGAGCCTAGATTAAGTTAAACTGAAGGAATCATGTTCAAAAAGACTGCAAAAGGGTATTAAAGATGAAAATATGTCACTGTGACTTTGACCTTTGGACCTCAAAATCAATAGGCTTCCTGGGATCCATGCTTGTATCATACACACCAAATTATATGAGCCTAGGTTAAGTGAAATTGAAGTTATCGCGTTTACAAGGAAAAGTTCACTTACGACCAGACTGACGGACACTGAGCGTGATACCATAATACGTCCCCGTCTAGGATGGGGGTATAAAGAATGATTTAGTCAAACTGAAAATAAAAAGATAAATTATCAGTTCTGTCTTAGTCCTAAATGATCAACGCTGGCTGATTTCACGGGGAACCGATTTCACAACACCAAAATACACAGGAGATCCCATGTACTCATTTTCGTGTTGGGAATGTGTTTAAAGTCACTTGAACATCGTTCTTTCAGGACCAAGAATCTGAATGGACTAATAATTTATGTTTTGGAGTAAATAATTAACCAGATTAAACCACTTTTAAGAAAATATGGACTTTGGAAAACATTTCATACATGTATTTTGGGGAATATGAATTTTTACCAGTATACATGTAATAGCAGTTGAGTGGAGATTGTCTCGTGGGTTCAGCTTTCTGATCGGGTAGCTGTTTTTGCTATGACATTGTATTCAATCACAATCATATCAACATGAAATAATGCTAAAAATATATTCTGTTCTTTGAAATCCTGTTTCTATCCTCATTTATCTAATTTATTTTATTCATTTTATTTCCAGGCAGGATAATAAAGAAGTGGAATGCCTCTGGCGGTCTCACCTGCATCACGCGATGAATATAGCAGCAGTGCTGACTTTGAAAACTACTATAACTCGCACAGGATGTTCAGTGATACTTGATTACTCTTATATGTATGTCCAAGTTTCACGAGTCAGATCCACAAACTTTCAAAGTTATGATGGTAATTCAACAAATACCCCCATTATGGCCAAAGTTCATTAACCTTTGACCTTGGTCATGTGACCTAAAATGCACACAGGATGTTCATTGATACTTGAATATTTTTATGTCCAAGTTTTATGAACTAGACCAATATACTGTCAAACTTATGGTGGTAATTCAACAAATACCCCCAATTTGGCCAAAGTTCATTGACCCTAAATGACCTTTGACCTAGATCATGTGACCTGAAAATTGCACAGGATGTTCAGTAATACTTGATTACTATTATGTCCAAGTTTCATGAATCAGATCCATAAACTTTCAAACTTACAATGTATGATGGTAATTCAACAGATACCCCCAATGCAGCCAAAGTTCATTGACCCTATGACCTTTGACCTTGATCATGTGATGTGAAACTCATGCAGGATGTTCAGTGATACTTGATTAACCTTATGTCCAAGTTTCATGAACTAGGTCCATATATTTTCTAAGTTATGCTGTCATTTAACCCTATCTAGGCCAGGGGGGGGGCATCAGAGCCCCCCCCCTCAACGAATTGCGCGATATTTTCGCCGGGCGATATTTTTTGACTGCGCCGCTCACTGACTTTTTACTTTCAAGTCTTGTGCAACTTTTGAGACCAATTTTGCGTCACCTGGGTACGTGGTTCCGAAATTACGAAACATTATGTACAGTGTAAGTGCATGTCAGACCAAAAATTGCTCAAATACGTGATTTCGTGTACATGCAATTTTGTTTTCAACCAAAATTCATAAATGTATGATTATTTTTAGTTTTGCTGGTCTAAATGTATTTATTTTATGCTTTTTATGATCACAGAAGAGTCCCCAACAAATTTCATTGAAAAAACAATGAAAACCTAAGGTAAAAAAAAACAAAGAAATACATAAGAAATTGCAAAAAAACGATATAATACATAGGAAAATGATTTGATATCGCAATTTTTTTCATGTACACTTGATAAGAACACCACAAAGAGTTTCTATACCAAAAATTAGTACATTTGGAGCTTTATTTAGGGAGTTAGAGGAAAAAGTATGATTTTTTTGCGTACTAATTACGCATAAATTAGCATTATCACTTAATAGTGCCAATTCTCGGCGCGATCACGCTGTCAACGGTCAAGATCTCTGTCGGAAAAGCGGTGCCTATAGTCTCACTGTGCTATGCAGGTGAGACAAAAACATTACACTTTACAGATACAATACAAACATTAAAAGAGAAATTTAGCATTCTCTCAATTCCTTTTTTTTTCCTTTGGTAATTTTATTTAATTTTTGAAATGAAAATAGAAAGTAATTTTACTATTCTTCAAACTTCAAAGAAAATGAATAAAAAAACAATTTTGCAACAATTTTTAAAACCATTCTTTTTAAAAACAAAATTTGTTTGAAGTATGTGACAGACGTCACATGGTTCAGGGCTATCAACTCTGCCGAACTGAACCAAACCCAAACATGCCGCCTAACTTGCAGCACTATTTCAAATCATATTATTTTCAGCCTGGAGTACCCTCTTAATACATTCCCATACTTACTGTCATTAAGAGATCTCGAACAGCTCCACCTGCAATTCTTAGCTCATAGTGATATCTTTCAAAAAGCTCTGCCAGATGCTTCAACTCTGGTGTAAAGAGACCTCTGAACTCTGGTGAATCAATCTTCATTTTCGCACTGCTGAAATACCTCAAACACGTTGTTACCAGCACACTGTAAGTACATGTACGTTTGGTCGGTGGAACATAAGGAGGCTGAAGATACAAGAAATTGAAGGTTTTCAGCAGGGAAGTGGCTCTGGGAAAACACTGCTGGAAATGGAGTCCATGAATTCTTATACATGTACTTGCTGCAAAACTTCTGACGATCCTAGCTGAGCTCGTCATCTGGTCACTGAAATTGATATAAAGAATTGCTGAATGTAAAAAAAAAGAAGAAATATGCATGAGTGCCAACAATCAGCCCAGGACAATGAAAGACAACTTTTACTGGTTTTGCTACTTTTGCATTACCAGCATCTACAATTAGTAGAGAATACTTGTAGGAATAACAATGAAAGACAACTTTTAATGGTATTTCTTCAGGAGTGAATACAATCAGTCCAGGATAGGATTAAGAATGAAAGACAACTTTAAGAAAATCTGTATCCAAAGGAACTGTTGCTGCGCTAGCGCCATGAGCGTCTCTGGACAGTGTGTGTGCGATTATGTCGTGGCTTTATTAAACAGAGATGAACGCTTTTCGGATTCTTGTGTCACAATGACATAACTATAAAACATGAATATGAAGAATACCTCTGATTAGAGACTTACTTACATGTATGTCTGGAACCAACCGATAGCCTTGTTTTAGCTAGAAGGCCCCCCTCCTAGAAAATCAATGTTAAATTTTGCGGCTGCTTCACACTGGTTTTCTGCTAGCCAGACAGGAATACCAGCAGAGCTATTAACTGTGAGCTATTAGCAAATCGATGGGTTACAGATGGCATACTTATATCATATCATACATATTATACATATATACATTGTACCAGCCTTCTCACATGAGAACTTGGGTGAGGCCTACATTTCACGAAAAAAATAAATGTATACCAAATACCAGCCAATCAGGTTACAATAGCGCTCCTAAAAAGTACTATGTAAAACTGCAAATAAATCAATCCCTACGTCAAGTTACAAGTGTGGACCAAAATCAATATAAAGCATCAATCAACGTACGTGGCATAAACGGGGAAATTGTACAAAATAGAAGCTAAAATGTTATCCTTAAACACCTTAAAATGCCTTAAACACCTTGCAAATACAAACCCTTTGGATTAAAGCACATGCCATGCCGACATAAATCTATGCCAACTCAAATGATTTAAAGAGAAATTCCAGTAGTTGCAGTAAACACTGATTTCATGAGAAATTCTGTAAAACAAGGCTTAATTCTTAATCTTGAAAATCTACGCTGAAAAATGTTCACACCGAAGATCCCCAACACAGATAAACGCACGTGGGACAATGTATAATTATTGCTTAGGGCGTCGGGCCCGACGCCCTACCCGATTCCTGTGCTTATTTGCTGATTTCTCAGCAATTACACAATTTCTTCCAGAATTCTTTGGCACATGCGTTTTATTTATACAAACAGACACTTTGGTGGTCATTTCATTGGATTCTGTACGAACTCATTTTGATATCGTTACCAAAACTAGCATTTACCTTTAATAATCAATTACAACAAACACTTGATCCCCAAAACGGGTAAGGGCGAAAACCCACCTGACCACCAACCAAAATAGGTCAGAACAAACATGCAAGTGGAATGCCTCTGGCAGTCTCACCTGCATCACATGATTCAATATACAGTAGCAGCAGTGCTGACTTTAAAAACTACTATAATAATTATTCACAAAAAACACTATTCATAAAATGAGACAATACTATGTTCATTGACATTTGACCTTGATCATGTGACCGAAATCTTGTCAGTGGGACTTGATTACCACACTATTTCTATAAACTTTGAAAGTTACGACAGCAATCTAATAATTACCTCTAAAATGGCCAAAGTTCATTGACCCTACATTACCTTTGACCTTGCTCATGTGACCTGAAGCTCAAACAAGATGTTCAGTGATACTTGATTCCTCTAAGGTCCAAGTTTCAAGAGTCAGATCCATAAACTTTCAAAGTTATGATGGTAATTCAACAGATACCCCCATTATTGCCAAAGTTCATTGACCTTTGACTTTGGTCATGTGATCTGAAATGCGCACATGATGTTCAGTGATACTTGTGTCCAGGTTTTATGAACTAGACCAATATACTTTCAAAGTTATGATGGTAATTCAACAAATACCCCCAATTTGGCCAAAGTTCATTGACCCTAAATGACCTTTGACCTTAATCATGTGACCTGAAACCTGCACAGGATTATCAGTGACACTTAATTAATATTATTATCAGTGACACTTAATTACTATTATGTCCAAGTTTCATGGATCAGATCTATAAACTTTTAAGTTATGATATTAATTCAGCAGATAATTAATTCGATTAGTATAAGTTTGGGATAGTCATTTTTTTTCAAGCAATCTGCTTATGATGACAATCCTCCTACAAATTGTAAATATATATAGTTAATCATTTTTGTCTGTAATTATTTTTTTAGTACTCTTTATTTATGATTCATGCAAAAAATGCTAACATACAATATGTTTATTATTTTAGGAAAATATATTATACGAATGTTATGGATGCAGAAGAAAACAATAAATCAAATATATTCAAGAAATAAATACCCCAAATTTGGCCAAAGTTCATTGACCCTAAATGGCCTTTTGACCTCGGTCATATCAGTCAGACCGCAGGTCCCTATGCTAATGAGCAAAAAGGCCAGATTCATCCAAATCATCTTGTGGCTAAATCCTCCTCCTTGCAAAATCTCGTGATCTGTGAGATTTTCTTTCTCTAAGAATTTACCTGATTTAACCTCAAGTCCAATAAAATATTGCACCATCAGATAGAGTAAATGTTACTCTTTCATATTAATTTATTTTGTATACAATATTTTGATAAATAAGTGAATTTCTGGCCTGAAATGTGCCGCAAAACTGAATTTTCTTCCTCTGTTTTCTTTTGCAAATTGTGCAAAACTTTTTATTTTGAGCCTCAATGATATATATATATGTCACCATAAAGCTGAACTTCTGTACTTTCTCACAATGCCACTCTTAATATGAGGCACCTTTTAATCGGGTCAAGATCACATTTCTCCCTCCAAGGTACAAGACAAGATTTCTTAAATTTTGTAGTTGCATGAAATCCAGAGTTCTGATTGGCTGAATAAGGCTTACAAAACAACAGGCGCAGCTAATTTGAGGAGATTACCACATGGGATGTGTGACCTTCCCATGGACCTAGGCACTGGAACTGTTGGAATTTGCCAGTGTGTGGTCTCTTTGACCAATTAGAGTGCAGTATTCTTGTTTTCAGGCTGCTTTTTGTACTTGGCCAATGAAATGTGTGATCTTGACCCGATTAAACCAATTCTTATTTCGAAACCTATACCATTTAAAAGCATAGGCCTACATGTACACATTCAGCTTTATCATGATCTAAAAAAATTGGGCTCAAACAAAAATAAAGTGTCACAAGAATAGCAGCTTTTGTCAGGTGAAAATTATTATTTTGTAGCATATTTCATCAAAAGTTAGCTATACTACGAAATCTTTGAATAAATGCATACCAGGGTTGGCGATTTTTTTTTAAATAAAAAAAATCGGATTTTTAAAATTTAAATCAGATTTTTTTATTTTTTAAATGTTCCTTCGAAAAAAAAAGGTAATTATCCCCCTTACTCTTACAATGACATCAATATTGATGCTATACATTTCACCCCTAATATTGTTCTTAACCACATATTTTGTAATTAAAATCCAGTTAAAATGGACAATCAAAAATAAATTTGAGGAATCATGTATCTGAACTTAATTCTATCATACATAGGCCTATGAAGGAATATTCCATAGGAAATTCCCAGTGAGTAGAGAAAATTCCCCTCTGGGATTTTTCATTCAAATATTTAAAAAATCTAAGAGGAAAAATCCCCACGCACTCCTCAGTGGAAATTGTCTCACATGTGCACATAAAAGCTTGGTGGCAAAGAAGGCACCATGTCGGGCAGGAAAAGTGATCCAATATGGATTCATTTCCAGAAATTGCAGTCAACAGCAAACACAGGGTGCCGGGCAAAGTGCAAAAAATGTGGCCATGAAATGCAAGGGCTTGTCAAACGTTTGAAAACCCATTTCGACAAGTGTGAACATGGAAGTGATGCTGAGACACCAGAGCTAATGCAGAGCAGAGATGGTATGTTCATATTACTACTTTGGTCATCAATACATGAACAGTCAAATTATAACTGGAAACAAAACAAAAAAAAAAGAAATAATAAAAGTATTTATAATAAAACTTTCATTAAATGTGTGATTAAACACAGTTAAACTGAATAATCTTTCAGCGAGGATGTACAAAATTCAATCAATAATTACATGGATGCATTTAGATGCAGATGGGTGGATGAATAAACAAAAGTAAATATGTTGGATATCTGAAGTATAAACTTGTAAACATAGATCTAGACCAGAAATGTGTTGTGCTCAAAAAACCATAGAAGCCCCCGCTTAAAGTGATTAGTAATTTTTTTCATATTTAATAAGCTATGATCTTTAATCTCTGACCTACAGAGAGCACACATCTAGGTCAAACATGTCACTAGATAACATACCAAATGTAACCAAAGCTTTCTGAACATTTCTTTGCAAATACTATGAATTATCTTTTTAATTTAGGCCCTATTAAGCTGACTTTTGATTCTCATTTCTTATTGCAGAGCAAGCATCTAACTCGAAACAGACAGGTGCTGGACCAAGAACGTCTTCTGCACCAAATACATCTTCTGCACCAACTCCTCCATCTACTGTACCAAAAACATCTTCATCTACACCTTGCACTGGCAAGCGACATGCATCTGCACCACGGAATCAACCTCTCAAAGCAGCCAAGATTGATAAATTTTGTTCTCAAAACTTCTGCTCCACAAAAGGCAGTGCTGGATGAACAAATTGCAAGAATGGTTTATGCCACTAATTCTGCATTTCGCATTGTTGATCATCCAGAATTTGTGAAGACGGTCGAAATCTTAAGACCAGGTTATAAGCCTCCCACAAGAAAGGATGTTGCAGATAAGTTCTTACCTAAGGTATATGAAGGATGTATTGAGAGGAAAGACTGTGTGTCTTGGACTAGATGGGTGGTCAAATGTTCACAATGAACCTATCATCTGTGCTACTGCTACAACTGACAGCGGCTTAGTTTACTTGGTGGATACTGTTGATACGTCTGGACTCTGGAGAGCCCCACACTGCAGAGTATCTGGTTAAAGTTGCCAAAGCTTCCATGGAAAAGGCTCAACAAAACTTTGGCTGCCAAATTGGTAGTATTGTCACTTACAATGCAGCAAATGTGGCTGCAATGAGGAGAATGCTGGAAGAGAAAGATGCAACAAATCTGGTGACATATGGTTGTTCTGCTCACATCCTGAATCTGCTTGCACATGACTTGGAAGTTCGTAATGTAAAGGAGCAAGTGGTGCATGTGGTCAAATACTTTCACAACAACCATTTTGCTTCAGCAAAATATCGACAGGAAGGAGGCAACTGCCTGGTAATGCTGCAAGATGTTAGGTGGAACACCATGGCTGACTGTTTGGAGTCCTACATCAAGAACTGGGCTACACTCCTGAAGATATGTGATGAAAACAGGAACAGGATAGACAGTGTGGTCAGAAATAAGGTAGCAAACATGGGCCTGAAGAGATCAGCTGAAGACCTCCTGGCAAGGCTGTCTCCAATAGCAGTTGCACTGGACAAAATGCAGAGAGATACTACAATGATAGCTGATGCTGTCGAGATCTGGAAAGAACTTGAGGGAAAGCTACTAGAGATCAACAGGGAAGTTGCCAAGCACTTCAAAACCAGGTACAACCAGGCCATAACACCTGCTCATCTAATGGCCAACCATGAGAGGCAAGTCCATGACAGAAGATGAGAAAGATACAGCACTAGAATATGCTAGTCGAAAGTGGCCATTCATCATGCCTTTGATTGTCAAATTCCAAGCCAAATCCCGCCCCTTTCAGGCATGCCAGTATACAGACGAGATAACACAAGCAGTCAGCCCTGTTGAGTGGTGGCAATCACATGATGGTATCCAGGAAGCCAGTCTTACAGTTGTGAAGATGTTGTTCTCTGCTGTGTCTGCATCCTCTGGTGTAGAAAGGGTATTCAGCTCATATGGTCTGGGTCAGTCCAAGCTGAGAAACCGTCTGGGAACAGCTAATGCTGCAAAACTGGTGTTCTTATTCAAAGCTCTGAACATGAAATGAGAATTCTGTCAGTTTGTTTGGGGAAGACTATCAGAGACTCAGAAACTCTAACTCTCCTAAAACGTTTTCAAGCCAAAGAATTAATGTCATGTTTAAAAGAAAACTGCCTTCTTTTGTGTTTAACATAATGCTCTTTATGATATTGCATTGCTGAAGTTTTAGAACTTGTTTTCTTATTTTTATCAAAACTGCCAACAAACCCTTTGCCAATTACTAGTATTCATGTATATTGTAAGAGAAATAATTCAAATCAATGATTTTTTTTTCAATTAGTCACAGCTTTACAATAGTCAAAGAGAGACTACAACTGTATATGTTTAGGATCTTTTTAGTTTGATAAAAAGCTCTTCTCTTGCTACAGATATAGATGCAAAACTCGCAGTTTTGGAGAACAATATAAGAGATAGCTTAGTCAAAGGGTGACTATACTACATTATGTTACTGTGATTTTTTTACATTAATCTACAATTCTTATTCCCATATTCTCTACAAAAAAATCTGTTTGATCCATGAAGTATGAAAAAAAAATCTACTTACTTTTAACTTAAAGGATAAAAACTTCAAAACTGCTTAAATTACAACATATGTATTACAAAAAGAAGTATTTTATTTTAAATGAGACACAGCTTACAACTGCCAATGATTGTAACTGAAGTACCTGCATCTTAACATTTAAATGCAGTGTTAAATGTTTATTCACCAGAACTGCCCTAAAATTGGAAATAAAGACTTAGGGTAAGAAAGGGAAGAAAGTTGACATAAAATGATTAGGATATCCTTGTTAATTATTACCTAATTTACATGAATTATGCAAATTATAATTTAAAACAGAGTATTTTTTTCATAAATCCTGAACGGTTTTATAAATAACAGCAATTAATACACAATGTCAACATTCTACATGAAAGAGAATATATTAGCGAAAACATCAATATGCTTTATGACAGTATTAGTGTCTTAATTTGCTTAGAAAGAGGGCAAATATGTCAAAATGTATGACGTGATATTGCACTAAAACGAGACCAAAATAACCACTATGTCACAGTCACACTCACGAATCGGACAATAAAGCGACCAATGGTATGTCATTCGAGATAACACAATCTCAACACGATAGTTTCCATAGGCTTCTCGTATCGTTTTTGTTGGTGTGTCTGCCACACCATTATCTATGGTATATACGGGCAAAATGCATTTCGGTATCGGTAAAATACTATTAATTTTGTTTTATTTGTTTTTCTTGGAAAATTTACAGAGACATTGCTTTGCAGGTAACTGCTTTAATGAAGCTCTGGCACATGAATCATGCCGAATGTACCCCCACCTCAATCCATATTTTATCTTTGGTAAAATATATATCTTTTGGCAACCCCGAAGTGGCAAAACTGCATTCCCCGCGGCATTCCCGCTACTTTACAAAACCTGTTTGACTTGTATTATCTACTTGGAAAAGACAGATGTATAAGACATCAGTTAACATGTTTCCTGAAGATATTTTTTTTTTTTTTATTTAAGCCTACGTCCACGGGATCCCTCCGAATTTACCCCATTCCCTTTCTGTATTTCGACATTAAATAAAAAATATCAGGTTTTAAAGCCATCGGCAAGTCAAATTGCGTTTTTGGTGTAATAAAGCAACTTTTATATCTATATTTTATATTTATCTATATTAATATTATTATCAATATTGTTATTATTATTATTGTTCTGCAGTTTGTAATAATTCTATAGCACAGTAAAGGCTATAACCCTACAGGAGCATGCCTAGGATACCCTTTCCCCTTTTGGTTTTATGTATTCAAAAATAGTTTGTCTTTAGAACTCTTAAAAGATTACTTTTGTTTGTATTGATATCTTGGAATAGATTGAGGAGAAAATACTCTACAATTGACAAGTAGAAGAGCTGTGGTACATTGAAGAAAAGCCACACAGCCCTTTATTGATTCCACTCTATGTTAAATTAGATAGTTTTAGAGCCCAATCGGAAGAAATATGCATTTCTACTACACACATTAAAGCCTCTTTGCGTTCTCCTCTTGAAAAAAACAAACAAACATAGAAGGCATTGTTTTATATCTCATAAAATAAGTTCGTGTACGTGAGGGTGGCCTGTCGAAGTTGCCCAACCCTTTATTTTGTTTTGACAATATATTTAGAATATCGTCTAAATGAAGCCCTCATCTGGAAAAGGGCACTTATTAAAGGCAGCATCTACATTATATAGAGGCCCTGGCACTGGGAAGCGGGGGCTGAAGCACCCGCAAGATTTTCCGGAAGGGGGAGGGGTGTGCTGCGTGTGTTATTCTCCATAGACAGCACCCCCTGGAATTCCGGCAGATGTGACAAAACGAAAAAAAAAAAGAAACGTTACCAAAAAACTTCATTTTGTAGTGCAATCCTTTTTGTTTATTTGCTTATTAAATTTCTTGATGTAAATTTGAAAAGCAAAAAGGTTCAATGTAAAATTTTGGTCCCACGAAATTTAACAAGCTTCAGCCCCCTCTTCCCAGTGCCAGGGCCTCCTCTATATAATGTAGATGCTGCCTTTGATAAGTGCCCTTTTCAAGATGAGGGCTTCGTTTAGACGATATTCTAAATATACATTGTCAAAACAAAATAAACGATTGGGCAACTTCGACAGGCCACCCTCACGTACACGAACTTATTTTATGAGATATAAAACAATGCCTTCTATGTTTGTTTGTTTTTTTCAAGAGGAGAACGCAAAGAGGCTTTAATGTGTGTAGTAGAAATGCATATTTCTTCCGATTGGGCTCTAAAACTATCTTATTTAACATAGAGTGGAATCAATAAAGGGCTGTGTGGCTGTTCAATGTACCACAGCTCCTCTACATGTGAGTTGTAGAGTATTTTCTCCTCAATCTATTCCAAAATATCAATACAAACAAAAGTAATCTTTTAAGAGTTCTAAAGACAATAAACTATTTTTTTAATACATAAAACCAAAAAGGGAAAAGGTATCATAGGCATGCTCCTGTGGGGTTATAGTTTTTACTGTGCTAGAGCACTATTACAAACGGCAGAACAACAACAACAATAACAATAATAATGATAATAATAATATCAAAAATAATTATAATAATATCAATAATGATGAATGTAAATATAAAAATATAGATATTAAAGTTGCTTTATTATACCAAACAAAACGCAATTTGCCTTGCCGATGGCTTTAAAACACGATATTTTTTATTTAAAGTCGAAATACGGAGAGGGGATGGGGTAAATTCGGAGGGCTCCCGTGGGCGTAGGCTTGAATAAACAAAAAAACTTTCTTCAGGAAACATGTTTTTTTTTTAATTATGTTTTTTTTATTATGTTTTTATTGTTTTCATGTTGACTGATGTCTCATATTCATACATCTGTCTTTTCAAAGTCGATTATACAAGTCAAACTGGTTTTGTAAAGTGGCAGGAATGCCGGGGGATGCAGTTTTGCCACTCTTCGGGGTCTCCAAAAGATATATATTTTAATAAAGTTAAAATATGGATTGAGGTAAGATACATTCGTCATGATTCATGTGCCAGAGTTTCATTAAAGCAGTAACCTGCAAAGCAATGTCTCCTGTAAATTTTCCAAGAAAAACAAATTAGAAACAAATAAAACAAAATTAATAGTGTTTTACCGATACCGAAATGCATTTTGCCTGTATGTATCATAGATTACGATGTGGCAGACACACCAACAAAAGCGATAAGAGAAGCCTATGGAAGCTATTGTGTTGGGATTGTGTTATCTCGAATGACATACCATTGATCGCTTTATTGTCCGATTCGTGAGTGTGACTGTGTCATAGAGGTTGCTTTGGTCTCGTTTTAGCACAATATCACATCATACATTTTGACATATTTGCCCTCTTTCTAAGCAAATTAAGACACTAATACTGTCATGAAGCATATCGATGTTTTCGCTAATATATTCTCTTTCATGTAGAATGTTGACATTGTGTATTAGTTGCTGTTTTTAAAAAAGAGTTCAGGATTCATGAAAAAATACTCTGTTTTAAATTATAATTTGCATAATTTATGTAAATTAGGTAATAATTAACAAGGATATCCCAATTATTTTATGACAGTTTTCTTCCCTTTTTTACCCTAAGTCATTATTTCTAATTTTAGGGCAGTTCGGGTTAAATATATATTCTGAAATACTTGTTTTTACTATATCGACATAATATGCAAATTTATGCAAATTACTTGCTTATTTGCATAGACACAGCGTGTCTCTTTGGATGAATCTTTTTATTTTGACTCAAGGAACATTTGTGCCAAGTGGGACATTTGTACTAAAAAATGCAGCGTTCAACCTCTTAACAAGTCTACTATTATGTTAAGAAAGAAATTGACTAACAATAACTGACAAAGAATGTAAAATTTCAGAAGAAAAACTCAACAGAATTTACAAAAAATGAGTACCTATTGATAGCATACATCTGTAGTTTTTAAGGAATTACCTGATTTTATTGATTTGATTTTAATTTGTTTTAAGTAGATATGAAGACTTTGTTGATCTTTTGTTGATATAAAGTTAATTCAAAGTTTTCAGTTGACTTAAAGAATTAAAACTGCATTGAACAAATACTTTGTCCATGATTTGTACATGTACATTTTTCAATGGAAGTGATTTAAATCAATGATTTTTTTTTAAAAATTACGATCTAAATCAACGTGATTTAAATCCGCCAACCCTGATGCATACACATGACCTAAAACTATAAAAGAATGATTCTTTTTCTTTACAATGATAACGAAATCATGAAATTCGATGTCCAATTAGAATTTAGAGCAGCAATGGCTGAATGAAAAATGGTGTTTTGTTCCGCATCAAGCTCATTAAATATGCAAAACTTCTGTGGTGATGAATATCACTTGGATGAAAGAAGCCACTTTCTTGGGACCTGCTGACTGTCGAGCGCTGCTCTGGTGAATACAAAAATTACCCCCAAATTATGAAAAATAAATTGCAACTGTACAGTTCAGAATTTTTGGTCAAAAAAGTGATATTTTAATATTTTTAATTGTGTGCTTTGTACATCATTGGCATACCATAGTCCTACCTGTAGATTCCCCACACAGGCAGGATGGTAATGAACCCTTGGGATGTGCCAGTGGTTAATTTCATCCTGTGCACGGCGGCGGTACTGCCCGGGGGGGCACTCGACCAAAGAAGTGGTGGGAAGGTGCCACGGGCGAGACAAAAAACGGGGGCCTTGGAGCGGGGTTATTGTAAAAAGGAGGGTCCTGGGAACGGGCTTCGGAACGACAAATGTTTGTGAAAACGGGGGTCCTTGGAACGGATCACCAGCGTGTGAGTGCGTATGCATCCCTATGAAACGGTCAAGTGTGCATGATGCAGTTAGCGCGGCCTCCGCCAGGGAGCTCTGCGGCCGCTTTTCACCAAAATTGCGGCTCATTCGATGCGATCGGAGCGGCGTAACGAATAATATGCGAAGCTTTGTAGCGGATTTCTCTCTTCTTTTTTCTCGATAAGAAGAAAATGCTATGCCTTGGAGCGGCTTTCTTTGTTCTTTTTCTCAACAAGGCAAAAATGCTATGCCTTGGAACGGAAATTTGAGTGTGAAAATGGGGGTCCCCTCCGCGGCACATACCCACTATGCATTATATACTGAGTGCCCCCCCCCCCCCCCGGGCGATACTGGTAACGTACCATGGGTGAGATTACCAACCGGCCTTGTATTACTAAACGCGTGCATCATTATGCGTCAGAAAATAATCTACGGTAATACTATAGGCCTCGCTCAAACCTTTGCAACATCCTTCCAAACTACCCAAAGGGAACTTGAATAGAAAAATGATCAAAAGCACAATTTCGAAGTCTTTATATCCTCAAAACAAACAAATATGGTAAAAATAGCTCACCAGTGACTGTTGTTTTCCCAACTTTTCCCATAGAAAAACACGTTCGGTAATACGATACCTTTTTCAAGTGACCAAAATATTCACTTGCGAAGAGCACTCCTAGTACCAATGAGGTCCAAACATTAACATGTATGGACCTCATAGGCGACATTACCCAAAAATATGGGTTAGACAATGCTGTTCTGATTTCCAACCCAAGACTTTGGTAAATGTACGCCTTAATACAAATTGGAGTTAAGTGATATGACTTTCTTTTGATGGGGAGACATTAAAAATATTAATTAAGTAGTTCAAATTAAAATAGATTATCATTAAACTTACATTTCAGGCCCTTTTTGTTGATTTTCGGTGAGCGTTCCACACAGCTGCGACGAGTGATCAACTCTGAAGTGATACGCATACTGGTCAGGTGATCGGTAGATTATCTTTTTGTCAGACGTTCATAATTTATGTTAAGCGTATCAATCTTCAGTATCTTGATTTCAAAGCATCAGTATTGTAAATAAAAGTCATTATTGTTTGGAATCAGTGACGGATCGGGGGGGGGGAAGGGGTGGGGGTGAGTATTTCTGCTCGTTCCCCCTTTTGAGATTTATAGTAAATATTTTGGCATTAAATATGTTATTCATACTAGTTATGTGCCCCACCCCCCTCCTTATGAGTATCACAGCATTATTTGTAATGGGGATATTTCGTTCATATTCTTGTCTCTTTTTTGCCTTTTTCTTTTGTTTGTCAAATTTTACTGGGAACAAATTAACAATATGACTTTCTATACATCACTTTTAGGGACAAACTTTTTTATCGGGTTGGGGGCTTGCCAAATATAACGGTGGAAAAAAATGACCTTCTTTTTTTAGTGACAACTTAAAAAAAATTGTCAAATTTTACGCGAGACAAAATGACCTTTGATCTTTATTAGTTAAAAACCATTTCCCGTTTTTTTTTTGGGGGGGGCCTGGCAAAATTTTACGTTGGAGAAAACGACCTTCATTTTCAGCCCAGCTACTAAAGCCGGGGTAATAATTGCAGGGCCCGCTGGGAGAACAGTTTTAGGAACTGAAAGGTATACCCTGGGTTAATATACCTCTATTTGTTAATATTATTATAATTTTTCAGTGACAACCTTTTTTTTCTTTGTCATATTTTATGCAAGACAAAATGACCTTCGATCCTTATAACAGTTAAAACATTTTTTTTGGGGGGGGGGGCTTGCCATATTTTATGCGGGACAACTTAATGGAATTCATTTTTTTATGACAACCTTTTTTTTATTTGTCAAATTTTATGAGAGACCTAATGACCTTTGATCATTATTTGTTAAAAGCCATTTTCCTTTTTTGGGGGGGAGGGGTTTGCCAAATTTTACGAGGAAAAAAATTACCTTCATTTTTTTTTAGTGACAATCTTTTTTTTCATTTATCAAATTTTACGCGAGACAAAATTACGTTCCATCATTTCTATAATTAAAACCTTTTTTTGGGGGGGTTAACAAATATCACGTACACAAACTGGCTTTCCCTTTTCTTATTTTATTTAATTTTTTTTTGGGGGGGGGGCTTGCCAAATATTACGCGAACAAAATAACTTTCATTTTGAGTGACCATTTTTTTTTTTACTTGCCAAACTTTACGTGAGACAAAATGACCGTTTTTTTTTTAGTGAGAACCTTTTTTGGGAGTTGTCAAATTTTACTTGAGAAAATTCACCCCGGCCCCCCTAATTTGGAAAATCATGGATTCACCTCTAGTTTGAATCATAATGAAAATTAAGATCCGTACCACGGCAGAGGCGTAAACCGCCGCAGGGGCATGCAGGCTGGCCCTTGATCCCCAGTGGATTTCACCGGAAAAAAAATCAGGATAAGAGAAATGGAAGGAAGAAAGGAAGGAAGGAAGAAAGGGAGGAAGGAAGGAAGAAAGAAATAGAGAGGGGGAGAAAAAGGGAAGACTGGGAAATAACCGGCCATAAAAAAGCAAAGGAAAAAAAAATCATGTGAGAATCATCCCGAATGTTTCGTCAAAATCTATCACAAAATTGATATTTGTATTAAGTGACAAAAGTTTTGCTCGCTCGCATCTTTTTTTGGTAGGCGCGTAGGGTGGTTCTTCCCCCCGAAAAGCCCCCCCCAAAAAAAAAAAGGAGGAAAAAGAGAGAAGAAAAAGCAAAATCAGTAAATGGGGTGTATATTATAACTTAGTTTATAATTGTTTTTCCTTCTTTTTTGGGGGGGGGGTCAAAACAATAAAAATCTTACCGAAATGTTTTTCGATAATTAGCTCTTCCCTCGCGATTTAATAAAAAATGGTAGCCATCTATAAGTTTTAAAATTGCTAAATATCCAGAGATATCAATACCCACCTGCTGATATAGCACTGGGGGTACACGATCAGGGTTAGGCCCAGTGCATGGCCCCCGATGTACAACCAAGATAAAAAAGAAATGAAGGGAATTAAAGAAACCAAAATTAGGAAAAGTGTAAGGTAAGATATCTGTCTCGAATTTAGATTTGCACGAAGGTTTTTTCTCGCTTGCTTCACTCGCTTGGAACATATAAAGTAACTTTATCCCGCATGCCATATGCTGTACATTAATTGGAACTCTTTCTTTCTATTATTTTTTTTTTACTCGTCACGCTCCTGCCACACAGGGGTTTGCCCTAATGATCATGGACAATCGTAAAAAATAGCATTTTCATACCATGTAACTGGGAATTTTTTTACTCTACCCCCCCCCCCCCCTCCCATGCCTCCTCGATCCCTGTATCGATTTTGACTTGACAGGGGCCTATACCTGAATTTGCTTCAATATAAAATCATAGCGGATAGAACGCCTTGAATACAGGCCAAAAAGCCTAACGACATAGCTGTGTCACATGACAATCAGTATAAGACGAGGATGTGTACAACCCTATGGCGACAAATCTTACCGGAGAAGTTGAGCAAGTTCCGGATAAAAAGGCTTCAATAGACAATACCCCAAGAAAAGAACAGGCGGGTACTATTTATACATTATAATTTATATCCTTAAGTAGTATCTAGGGTCAAAGTATATATGGCAGTGTATCCTATTGCCGGACACCTTTATTTCAGTGCTTTAAAAATGACAACTAGAGGAAATACAATGAAGAAAAATTATACCTTGCTATTCCAAATATTCTGAAAATTATGAATATGATGAAATTATTTTATATTTTCCAACCGTTTTCTTTGCACCGCACTTGCCGCATACCCCTCCGCGAAAAACAATTATTTTCGTGCGTGACAAATTACATCATAATTCCGGACGCGCCACGGACGGGTAAAAATATTCTTAATTATAATGGTGTAAGAAAAAGTTGGTGTGATTTTTTCATGATATATCATCTCATGAGTAAATTCTAAGTTTTGGTTTGCTTTCTTATATCGATTTTGAGCAGATCTTTGTAATAAATTGGTGTTTGCTAACTAATTTCATTTTTTAAATTTTTTTTTGATTGCGTGTTCGATATGGCACTTTCCAGTATTTATGCTCGTTCATATCGTGACCCTCAGTCAAGTTCTATCGATGCGCAGACGATCGTTGACGGCTCTCTACCTCGCGCACGGACGGCCGGGGTACATACCTTGAGAACTAGCCGCCGTCGACGACGATCTGATCGATGGAGCGGACGAGATTGAAATTCGGCGAATCAGGCCCGAAATTAGGTCCGTATTGCCATCAGAAAATAGATCAATTGGGATCAATTGTTAATGCAAAACTATGTTATATGATATTTTAAGCATTTTCTGTCATTTTAGAGAAAAATAAGGTAAAAGTTGGATTTTTTTCGCCTTGTTTTTGCAAACTTGTTCTTTGAATCGATCTGTGAAATTGAACTGCGGAAGTCTTACGGTACGAAATTGATTTCGTACGCAGTACTATGCGCGTCCGGAAATATGATAGTGTCCGGTAATACAATACGTGACTATATAAGTTTTATTAATGGAGTTCCATGTTAGATCTAGTAATTTCAGTCCAACTTCTAATTCGCGTGCACTCACTTTTTCTACACAGGAATTAATAGGCACGGTGCCTAGAGTCAGAGAGTAGAGTGGCGAAGCCGAAGAGGGGTCCGATTGGAAGCTGATGTCGTATAAATGAAAAACAATTTCGGCAAATTTTCTGCATATTTATATTTTGTAGGTATTTGGGCTTTGTGTATTTATGGTGAAAGCTTGGTGAATTTTATTGGAATAATGTGTTTGATATGATCAAATTCATGAAGTGTTCGGTAATTAAATACGATCCACTCCCATACAGGTACCGGTACGGTACGTGTGATTCACTTAATGGGACCGAAGACAAATTTCAGAGGGTTTCATCAGCTTCATTCAGTGCAAAAATACTAAACAAGAGAGTGAACCGAGTTAAAAATCAAGTGCATTTATATATCTTACTATAATACAAGATTTAAAAACAATTAAATCAAATAATTACCTTCAAAAATGATTTTACGGCTCTAAATTTATCTTAGAGTAGACTCTGTAGCCAGGCCGAGCAGGATGATTGATAATTCATCACGAGCGTTAAGGCCAGCGCCACGGCCGGCCAGTGCATGCCAGGGGACCGTTTCATCAACATTTTTGTCCGACAAGTTGTCAGATCTGACATCTTTCCTTGATTCTGATTGGCTGAGAGGCACTGTTAGTATAGTAACTGTCGGATAAATTGGGACTTGTCGCATAAAACGTCTGACAAGTCCTTTCATGAAACGCTCCCCAGGTCCGAGCTGAAGAAAATCCCCAAATGGCACTCGAAAAATCCCCAAATTGGACCCTAAATCCCCAAATCTTTAAAATCACCCCAATTTATGAAAAGTGAGGATATTTATCATGGTTATTGCCAAAAATTAGCTAATAATGAGTTTATTTGTTCATACCATACACAGCAGATTTTTTTTTTTTTGGGGGGGGGGGGGGTTCGATGCAAAGTAGATTGGCAACCCCACCATTTACCGTAGGCCCTATATTTTCAACCAATGAAAGTTCAATGTCATGAATTCATCGGTTGAATTGTATTTTAGCCACTGATCTCTAGAGATCAGTGATTTTAGCATATGAGAGTGACATATCTCTGTATTTTAGCATCATATTACTAAAAAATAATAGTCAGGCAGTATATGTCATCTACTTCGAAAAATTGGCTAAGTCTGATTTTTCACTTTAATGTGATAGGTGACATCATAAGGAACAACTTCCAACTTGGTGACAAATTTCTAATGGTCATCTTGACCATGTGAGGGGTCAAAATTGGGTCAATAGGGGTCAATTTTTGGAATTGCCCCGATTGTGTTGAGTCATATATCAAATTGTTTGTCTGGCTATACTGAACAAAAAAGTTTACACAACCATATACTCTTGACCTCCCATTAAAAAGTTATGCCCGGAAATGTCAAGAGGTCAACGAACTTTCGTTACATTGTATATTATATGGCAAATTACACTGAAGGTGATAAAAAGCTAATATTTACGTTTTTTTTCTTTTGTGCATGTGTGTACTTTTTTATTTTTTTATTTTCATAAGTTCATCTTCAGAAGTCGTCATCCAGAAGATATTAAGGGTCAAGACAAGGTCAGGGAAAGGTCAAGAGGTCAACAAACTTTCATTGGTAGCCAAAATACACTATAAAAGCGGTTTGAATTTAGAAGTAGGTTCTTCATTTTGAAAAGTCTCTAAGAAGACATTATCCATTAGATAAAAAGGGGGTAAAATGTGCTCATTTAGGAACAAAATAGATAAACAGTGATAGACGTCGAATAGTTTGAGTGTGGTATCATGGTTTATTGCAGGAATACATTGAAACGACTTGACAAAACCTATAAAAATCGTATCATCTTCATGACGTTATAAGTGCAACCAGCTCTTTTCGAGTTGCTTGATTTAGGAACTCAATTCAAGTTCTTTTCATTTCCAATTTACCGGTCTTTGATATGTAAAGAAACATTTCATCCATTTGCCTAGTACAGAATATTTTAATCAACAGAAAATATTGTAATGTACTGGGTTATATGTGTAATACTATGCTAATAAACACATCGATTGATCAGTGCTCCCAACTCCAAAGAAAGATGCCCAACATCTTATTTGACTTAACTTACGAATAAGATAATGAGGTTAGGATTGAGGATGATATGATAAGTTGGGCTCCAATTGTTCCTTGATTAATTGGAACGAGTGACGGTTATATTATTTCTAACAAAGAGGCAACATTTTTCAGGCATGCTCATTGTAGTCGTTAGTGTCCATTATGCTGATGTGATATATTCTGACCATTTCTGGAGCCAAAAAGGAGTGCACAATATTTCTGATTGTGCTGTCATTAACACGGCTTTTAGGCCTACTATTTTATCAAGTGTTTATCAAGTTTTTTTTTCCAGAGCATACAACGTGAATCTAAACTTAATACCTGTTCTCACGATAGTGATATGCATAGATGCTGATTGTTCTTTTGTCGTTTTTTTTCTCCTACTTTGTGAACTACCTGGATGTTGCCAGAAAGAATAATCACATCAAATTTCATTGAAGTAAACCACGGCCATGCCGCAGCGGGCGGAGGTGGCAGCGGCCCCCAGAAATTGTGAAAACTTGCATATTTTTTTTTACTGAAAGATACATAATAATTGACCAAAAGTATGCACGAAATCTATAAATTTCTCTTTACAATATGCAAAAGCGGCCCCGATGGTTAGCTCAGAACAGAATTGTGTCGTCCTTCTTGGCTCCAGAGATCGAGTAATGGTCAGAATATATCACATCAGCGTAATTGACATACACTTCTACAATACGCATGCCTGCATGATTTTGCCTCTTTGTCAGAAATAATATAACCGTCACACATTTTGAATTAATTAAGGAGCAATTGGAGCCCAACTTATAATATCATCCTCAATCCAAACCTCATAATATTATTCTTAAGTTAATCCAAAGTAAATGCTATGCATCTTTCTTAGGAGCTGGGAGCACTGGTCAATCGATATTTATTCTGTTAACATAGTATTACACTTATACCCTACTACAATACAATAATTTCTGTTGATTGAAATATTCTGACAAAGCAATGAAGGAAATGTTTCTTACATATCAAAGACTAAATTGAAAATGAATTGAACTTCAATTGATTTCCTTAAAAAAGAAACTCGGAAAGAGCTGGTTGCACTTATTACATCATGAAGATGATAAGATTTTAAGGGCATAAGGGTTTGTCAAGTTGTTTCAAGGTATTCCTGCAATACCATGATACCACACGCGCATTCGACGTCTATCTCTGTTAATCTATTTTGTTCCTAAATAAGCATCTTAATTTATTTAATGTTATAGATACAGACTTTTCAAAACAAAGAACCCATCAAAAAATGAGACTTCTACGATTCTAGTCGCTTTTAGTGTATTTTAGCTACATGTTGACCTTTTGACCTTTCCCTGACCTTGTCTTGACCCTAATATCTTCTGGATAAGGACCTCTGAAGGTGAACTTATTAAAATCGAAAATAAAAAAAGTACAAACATGAAAAAGAAAAGAAAGAACCTCCCGGAAAATAGCTTTCTTAACACCTTCAGTTTAATTTGCCATATATACAATGTAACGAAAGTTTGTTGACCTTTTGCTATTTCCGGTCATAACTTTTTTACGGGAGGTCAAGAGTATATGATTGTGTACACTTTTTTGTTCAGTATAACCAGACAAACAATTTGATGTATAACTCAACACAATCGGGGCAATTCCAAAAATTGACCCCTATTGACCCAATTTTGACCCCTCACATGGTCAAGATGACCATTAGAAATTTGTCACCAAGTTGAAAGTTGATCCTTGTGATGTCACCAATCACATAAAAGTGAAAAATCAGACTTAGCCAATTTGTCGAAGTAGCCGGTAAATCATGACATATGCTGCCTGACTAACTCGGTGACATGCAAATGAGTCAGTCGATGATGTCCATCACTCATTTCTTTCTATTTTTATTGTCTCACCTGCGAAGCAAAGTGAGACTATAGGCGCCGCTTTTCCGACGGCGGCGGCGGCGTCAACATCAAATCTTAACCTGAGGTTAAGTTTTTGAAATGACGTCATAACTTAGAAAGTATATGGACCTAGTTAATAAAACTTGGCCATAAGGTTAATCAAGTATTACTGAACATCCTATTAGAGTTTCATGTCACATGACCAAGGTCAAAGATCATTTAGGGTCAATGAACTTAGACCATGTTGGAGGAATCAACATCGAAATCTTAACCTGAGGTTAAGTTTTTGAAATGTCATCATAACTTAGAAAATATATGGACCTAGTTCATGAAACTTAGACATTAGGTTAATCAAGTATCACTGAACATCCTACATGAGTTTCACGTCACATAACCAAGGTCAAAGGTCATTTAGGGTCAATGAACTTTGGCCGAATTGGGGATATCTGTTGAATTCCCATCATAACTTTGAAAGTTTATGGATCTGATTCATGAAACTTGGACACAATAGTAATCAAGCATCACTGAAATTTTTTTGCAAGTTTCAGGTCTCATGATTAAGGTCAAAGGTCATTTAGGGTCAATGAACTTTGGCCGAATCAGGGGTATCTGTTGAATTACCATCATAACTTTGAAAGTTTATTGGTCTAGTTCATTAAACTTGGACATTAGAGTAATCAAGTATCACTGAACATCCTGTGCGTGTTTCAGGTCACATGACCAAGGTCAAAGGTCAATGAACTTTGGCCGAATTGGGTGTATCTGTTGAATTACCATCATAACTTTGAAAGTTTATGGATCTGATTCATTAAAATTGTACATAAGAGTAATCAAGTATCACTGAACATCCTGTTCGAGTTTCAGGTCACATGATCAAGGTCAAAGGTCATGTAAGGTCAATGAACTTTGGCCATGTTGGGGTTCTTTGTTGAATAACCATCATAACTTTGAAAGTTTATTGGTCTAGTTCATAAAAAGTGGACATAAGAGTAACCATGTATCACTGAATATCTTGTGCGAGTTAGAGTAGTATTCAAAGTCAGCACTGCTGCTATATTGAACCGCGTGATGCAGGTGAGACGGCCAGAGGCATTCCACTTGTTGTTTGAATTATACAATATTTCATTTTTTTACAGATTTGACAAAGGACCAACTTGACTGAACCATAGATTCAAACAATTAATGTTAATTCCATATGTTCAGGGAGGAATTGTTATTTCTCTTGACAATGAGGAGAAATGAGAAGAAAATATTTCATATTTCATATAATGAAATACAAAAGAAATAGTGAGTGGATGACCTCATCAGTCTCCTCAAGTGGATGCCAACCAGAATGTGCAAATAACTGCATTTTGAAATTAAGCGAAACCTTAAAATGTCATAACTTTCTTATTTTACATCCGAATTTGATAATTTTTTTAGTGTTATGCTTGTTGGATTTTTCGCTTTTTTATTCAGATCAACTTTTTGTTGTGGTGGACTTTTCCTTTAAACATGTTGAAATTCAAGTCCAAATCGGTCGATCCTACCATACAAATTAAGCTTAATATTAGAGACAATCAAACAGGCATAACTATCAAATTTCATTTACACTGGGTTTAAATACGAAATTGGTGACATGTTTTACTTTGCTTTTACATATATTTTCACATAACTGTCATATTAATATACATTATTTTAAGGTCCCCTCCCCTCAGTCTCAAAGACGATGACTTTATAATAAGCTTGACAAACGAAATTCGTTTAACTCAGCATTTCAAAACACCATGGCTGGGTACGAACAGGTGAGAAAGAAAAGATCGATATCGCCTTCATCCGATTTTCATTGGTACGTTTCAACCCTGCATAATTAAATGTTAGGCACTGATGCATCTTTTCATTGTAACAATGATTTATTATGAAAATGTACTTCGAGTATTTGGGGAATATGAATACAGCAATAAATGAATGAATGAAATCCTCTTCGATAGCATCATATGTATTAAGCATGGACTGGTTGCCGGCCGGACACCCGTGGACATCACTATAAAGAGATGTCCGGACGATGTCCGGACGTTAATCGCTTCATCCCCGGTCAAAAAAAAATGGTTGACGGCCTCCGCACGATGACATTTGTGTCTGCGATGTGTTAAGAATTATTTGGACGGCGAGGACCGATTTTTTTTTTAATCGCTCACCCCACCGGCTACCCCTGATGTCCTGCCAACAACGTTACAGGCAGGCCCGGGGGGGGGGGGGCAGTCAAATATATTGCTGTTCACACGCGTGACCCAAAAAATCAAAAACACTGATTTAAAAAAAAAATAGGTCAATCGCAGGGTCAAACGTAATAAGGGTGGTTTTTTTTCGAAGGTATTTTTTAAGACTAGTCCAAACGTGTTTAAGGTAATTTTTTTCCCCGGGGTCATATTCTGGCGGCAACTTCTTTAGGGGCCAAAATGTGTAAATAAAGTCCACGAAAAACTTGTTTAGGGGGTTATTTTGCACACAGAGAAAAACTCGTTTAGGGGGTGTTTGGAAATAATTTGGCCACGCATGTGTACAGCAATACATTGGCCCGGGCAGGCAGGTTATTGGTCTGAATCTGTTTTACCTGTTGCATTGATTTGGTATTCATCATATTTTTGGTATCTGATTTTCAGGAGAAACATTCATACATGTATAATTCTCTCACTCTCCGTCCACCTCTTTTCATCTTTCTAGAATTATTTACTGATTTATTTTTACACCTTTGCCCTCTTTGTCTGGGAATTTGTCACGCCAATTAAAATACATTTTTATGCGTGACCTTGACTCACTCTCTATTTGCCCCCCCCCCACAATAAGTTTATTTTCGATTCGTCTAATTCCGATTTGTCCAATTGCCAACTCGTCTACTATCATTTGGCCTACCTTCAGTTCGTCCACTATCCACATGGTCTAATTACTAATTCGTCCACTCACCATTTCGTGTAATAAAATAATCAGTTGGTCCAGTATCAATTTAGTCTATAAACCATTTAGTCTAATTCGATAACTGTTAATTGGGCGAAATGAATGAAAAGAAAATGGGTATTAGACCAAGTGTTTATTAGACGAAATTGTTAAAGACGAACTGGTGATTAGACAAAGTGATGATGGTCGTTAGACGAAATGTTGATGGACGGAATAGCATTAGACTAAATGAAGGTGTTGTGAGCGGACGAGTGAGACGAATTCACCCTCACATTATATCTTCTTTTATATCTTCCTTCCCCCCCCCCCCTCTCTCTCTCGCTCTCTCTCCATTGCATATGTTTTTCATTTTTTCATCATTATCTTTACAACGGGCATAATTTCGTCCTCCCCTTTGTTCTTTTCTTATTGTCTTCTTTTCTTCTTCTTTTTCTTCTTCTTCTTCTTTTCTTCCTCTTCTTCTTCTGTTCTTCTTCTTCATAATCTTCCATTTTAACCCATTTTTAAATGTTCATTATTTCTGACTTTCCATTCAGAATAATCATGATAATCTTCAGCTAGGCCTGATCTTCTAATTATCAAACTACGGGAAAGTGGTTATCGAATTTTACTTTAAAGCGTGCTATTCTTCCTTGCCACCGGACCGCAATACCACGGCCAATGAAATCCTTTTTATAATAGACTCCTCCAACCCACAGTTTGTTTCATTTGTATTGTACTTCATAATCTAAAAGCCTCCTTGAGCTTTTGATCTAATCCAAAAAGTCAAAGTCATCAGCGTCTAAGCCCTCCTTTCCGAATTCTTTCAACTTCAGTAGAATGCTCCAATTTTCTACTTCAGCAACGCTATTAGTGATGCTACTTAGCATTCATTTTGGGGAGGGAGTTGATTGACCCCCTTATAGGTAATGTTTTGATCACTTTTGGAGAAATCTCGGGTATTGTTGATCTTAACCACATGTAAGTTAGTCTCTTGGAGTATGATTAAGTATCTTTAAAGAGTCCAGCTTTTAATTAGGTTCATTTTTTTATTGCTCTATTTCATTTAACAACAATTCAGGAGGTAGTTTGGATGAGTGCGTTAATTTTTTGGAATGATAAGAACTGTAAAGCTTTCCCTCACCTTTATTTTACATTTTTCTTTCCTTAATTGACGAGCCTCCATTTGTGTTACAAGGAACCATGTTTGTTTGTGTGATACAGAGAGAGGTGTTGGATATAACACTGTATGCCTACACCTTGAACAGTTTTATGTGTTGGTAAAAAAAGAGAAAAACATGAAAGAATAACACAGACTATAATACTTAATAAGATGTATATAAAACCCAAAATGGCATGGGGCTTTTTCAATTTCTCTCTATACGCGTTGACTAAAAAAATAGTGTTCTCCCCTAAAGTAGGCCGGGATATCATTATTGCACACTGTAGGCCTGCACTTGGAAAGTTTTATGTGTTGGTAAAAAATGGGAAAAATGAAAGAATGACACAGACTAAAATACTTAATAAGATGTATTCGTCCATAAAACTTAAAATGGCATTTTTTTTCAAATTCTCTCTATACACGTTGACTAAAAACTATTTTATATGTTCTCCCCTAAAGTAGGCCTACATCATTATTGTTGATCACCTATGGCAATTGCGATAAAACACAGTAAAATGATGCTGACCTGCTTACAAACAATTCCACAAATGGTATAGACTTATTGATGGATTGCTTTGTACTTTTGTCTACCAGCCTTCTAAACTTCAATTACACTCAAATGACTATCATTTACATGTCACAAAGAAAGAAATTAGTCCGTAATGTTAGCTATTTGTCACATCATAATAGTGTCATTAATAATCTCCCGTATAAGTGCCCAGGCTATACAACACACGTACGTCGAGTGAGTGATTGTTGTTTTCGATATGAGATGCTCTCTTTCGTTCGGGCTTTCGCTACTAAAGTTTCATGGCATTGAAGTATATTAGAAGGTCAAATTGACGGTTTATCTTTTTTCAGTAGTCATTTTCTGCGTTTTATTGTAACCTCCTTTGCAAAATGAAATATTGCTCGTAATGATGCCATATATATGAATACTGATTGATGGTGTGGTAATACTGATTATAAAACGAGACAAATTAGAACATTTCCTTCTGGATAAGCATGATAAGTGAGGTGTTAAATAGATTGATAGGTAAGGCTAAATACACCATTTGGTTATCGGCTAGAGTGTATTTTCATTATAAAATAATTCATATTCCATTGTGCTCAATGCAAATCCGTGTAATTCATTAGGGGCACACCTAAAGCAAGCTGCACCATTCGCTTCTCTGCTTGAGAGTGGCCGCAGAGTTCCTTGTTAACATAGTGGGTAAAACGATGCCCTATACGACAAAAACAAAAGCCAAAGGAGGGGGAGGAGGAGAAGAAGAAGAAGAAGAAGAAAAAGAAGAAGAAATAGAAGAAGTAGAAGAAGAAGAAAAAGAAGAAGAAAAGGAAGAAAAAGAAAAAGAAGAAGAAGAAGAAATATACAAGAAACAACGAAATGATCAACATATGAGCAAGAGGATACTAACTTCATATTCAAACATTTTGTGATATTTATGACTCTGTTATCAAAATGACATGTTCGTTTTTTAAGCTCTTCAACATGTCGTGAATTACACAACAGGGGACTAAATAAAGATCTTCCTCTTGACACCAACGCGCAAATATATATTTTTTTTACCGCAGAAATACGTGTATCACATAAATTACAGCACCATACCGTACACAAAAACAGTGTTGTTTTTAATAAAGAAATTGTTCATTCAATGATTTAATAGTTACTGATTTAAACGGACTTCCTCATACAATCAGCGTTATTTTGAGTCGGAAGGCGCATCTATCTTGAATTTAACTAAGATGGTCATTTCATGAAGTAATTACGGACATGACAATTATTCTTTCAAGATTGTGACAGTATTCGCCACTCAATGATTAAAGAGAGTAAGAATGTGGAGAAAAGGAATAAAGACAATTATTTGTGTTCCCTCATTCTTACTTCCTGTAATTACGACCATTGGCTTGTGAAATCAACTAATTAGAATCCTCACTATTTGTTTTGTTCACATCCAGTCTCGCGCTGACTGACGTCTATTCAGGATTAAACAATCGGTTTTGGGCAAGAATGGACCTTAATTAGAATGGTTCCCGTTTCACCAAAAAGAGTTAGCATAAAATAGAGAGAAAGATAAAAACTGGTAAGTGGGAGGGGGAGGAAAGATGGCTTCGGTGTCTTGACTTTTTTTCATATCAATGATCATTACTCGCCAATCGATACCGGATTTCCGTTTTATTCAACAGCGCCATCTCGCGACCTTGGGCAGGCGACAGCTCTGGAAACAATCCTATTCTCCCAGTGTCTCTTTTAAAGGGGAATGAAACCTTTGGAACAAGTAGGCTTGCGTCGAAACAGAAAAATCAAAGAATAAGAACAAAGAAACTCTGAGAAAAATTTGACAAATATATAATGAGAAAGTTATGAGCATTTGAATATTGCAATCACTAATGCTATGGAGATCCTCACATTGGCAATGCGACAAGGATGTGTGATGTCACATGTGAACAACTTTCCCTTTGATTGACTATAAAATACCCCCTAAATGTCTCTTTTTGCTTTTTCTTATGGTGATACAAACTCATTATCCATGATGTATTCTTTGAAAATCTGTATTACATTCCCTCCTATAGAAAGAACAAATGATCTAATGATAGATGTGATAAAAGAGGCAGTTTATGTGAAATATATACTAAAGTAATAGGGCGAGTTGTTCACAAGTGACGTCACAGATCTTTGTCGCATTGCCAATTTGAGGATCTCTATAGCATTACTGATTGCAGTATTCAAATCCTCATATCTTTCTCATTAATTGCCCGATTTTTCTCAAACTTTTGTTGATCTGTTTCTTTGATTTTTCTGTTTTCACACAAACTATCTTGTTCCAAATGTTTCATTCTCCTTTAATTTCTCTCGTTAATTTTTTGTCTACTGGCTTTACTTTCTCTTTCTACCCTTTATTTTCCATTCTTCTATATTGTATTTTAATCTTTTGCTAAAAGCTATTTTTTTCTTTTCGTTTCCTTTGTTTTACCTTTCTTTTATTTTCCTTTTCTTTTCTTTCATTAATTTCTTATCTTTACCTGTTTTGTAATTTTCTCGACCTTTCTCCTCCCTTCCTCTTTGGGGAAGGGGGGGGGGGTGTCTTTATTTATCTTATATTTTATCCCCTCCTTCATTTTCATTTCAATTGCTTTTCCAGCTGTCAATTCAGAAGTCAAGAACATCATATTTAAAAAATTAACTAAAATGTATATTTATTTTTTACAAAATGCAGATACCAAGACCATGAAGACCTTATCGTGGTAACGGAGCTGAAGAGATAGAAAGAGAAATAGGTGAATAAGCGAAGGTAGGATTAATCAAAAGAGGGGAAAAAGAGGGAGAGAGGGTGTGTATGTGAGAAAGGAGTGAGCAGTATTGGTTTTAATTGGGCAAACGATACGCTATGGACTTCCGGTTAACTTGTAGAAAATTGGCGCGAATAATTACGTGGTGAATATGAATAAACACGTCTACGTGACAAGGCTGATGATACTAATGAATGGTAGACGAAGGTCCCTATCAGTGTGATCACCAGACACAAAAATATCAAGATAATGATGCTGTTTAAAATTAAAAATGAGTTCAGGGTTTTTAATTTCCCTTCTCAGTTTGCGCTCCGTTTTTCACTGTTTTTTTTTTCTCAACTTCATTTTTTCTTTTCTTTTTTTTTTCTTTCCAAATTGAGGGTATACAATCTTGATTGTGTAAATATATCTAGGTAAACTTTAGACCTGTCACCAATCAATGATTGTTATGGCACATGATGATTTGGCATGATTTTTGCACTTTTTCTTCAAAACAGTGCATCCATAAAATGATTTATGATTATCCCTAAATCGCTTGCGATTGTTTTGTTTGATACGGGTAAGAATGAATTCTGCACATAAGTAGATCTACCAGATTAGAATCTCTCCCCAACCCCTCGCCCCCCCCCCCCTCTCTCTCTCTCTCGCTCTCTTCCTCTCTCTCCCCCTCTCTCTTGTGTATGATCGCATGAATTCTAATTTGATGCTAACCCGTGATCCTACTATCTCCATATTTGTTGTAAATGATGTCCCTTAAACCGTTTTCATTCATTATGACGCGATCCCAGGTATTTGAACGTGTTTCATAATAAGCATTACTTCTTACATTCGTTTACATATTGTCACACCTGAACGCTATTTTTTTTAATCATTATTATTTTATTGGTGGGGCTGTGACTATGGAAAATCGATTCTTCTTTTAATCCTATTCAAATGAAATCGGACATCCTATTGTTGATTTGTCTTATGTTAACAACGAAGAATATAAATATATTTATTTTGATAACTCCCCTAGGAACTCGGCAGGACAGCATTTTGCTGGTAAACGCCAAACTGGTACCTATAGGAAACATTAAAATCTACACGCCAATAAGTCATTCTGTGCTGTTCCCAAAATGAATTTCTTGATATATCATGAAATGGAATAATTACTTGCCATACAAAATTCGGAGTATGCTGGCTAGAACGGTCAGGTGTAACATATTAAACGCCAAACTGGTACCTATAGGAAATATTACTGTTCATCATTTCTATTTGATTCTATAAGAATTGCAAGGAGCCTAAGAATTACGAAAATGACATAATAAGTGGAAATATATGACAATTACAATGATTGATTGAGGTGGACATACGATTATGGCCTCCAAAATAATAATGTTTATTTGTTTTGATATCATTTGATTCATTTATTTAATGACAATTAAAGCCTTATGAAGGGGCCATGCACAATGATAATATTCAAGTTATTTGAAAGCGTTTAGATACGTTAGTTGATAGTGGCGTAATGAACAAAACAATTAGGGGGATAGATCATGTCGCACTCGCGTAAAATTCAAGAATAGTTGAGAGCGAGTAAAAATTTCCACATTTTAATATATATCCCATTTTTTGATAGATATTGACATAATATTCAGAAAATAATATCATAATTCACCATTCTCTAAATCTTTTTTTTCCTTTTCTCTTTTTTTCTTGGTTGTGAAAAATATTGAGGGGATACGAGTCCCCCCCATCTGTACGCCGCTGTTAGTTGATAATGTTATAATATATGCGCTAGACAAGTACGGAATATTGTAGTTGTATATTTAAATCCCCTAAATGGTAAGGTTCAACTGCAACAAATAATCAGAAGTCTATATAAGTGTTATGCTTGATACATCACGGTGTCTCTGACGGGCACTGCGTTTTAAGGAATTCCTGTCAGGTATCAATTCACTTCACATGGGTTGAGTGTAACATGGCAATCGCAATTCATAACTGGATGATGTAATGAGATAATGAGTGAAATGATAATGAGAAACTTTTTAAATGCAAGCTTGTAGACAACTAAAACGAAGGGGAATGTGCCTTTCCGTCAGTGATATGTTCACAATGTTATTTAAATAATTTATTCTTGATACAGTTCAGTACAATTGATACACCGGTGTGTTGGCTCAGTTGGTAGAGCATCCGTCTCACAACCGGCTGGTCGGGGGTTCAAACTCCGGTCGCATCAGACCAAAAGACGTTAAAAGGTGGAAGTTGCTACGACCCTAGTTGTTTGGCGTTCAACGATTAAAGGGATACTGGAGCTTTGTCGATCTGGCGCTGCACAGCGGCTGCCAGGCCCACGATCAATTGGGCAAAGCAAATTTTCGGAGTATTTCATTTCATGTCTATTTCGAACAATGAATTGTGGATTTTCATATTAGCCATTTAAATACTAAATCACAGCATGTCAAACGAGGGAGAGTATTATCGTATGAACAGTAAAAAAAGGACACCTGACAATCCCCAATTTAAGGGGGAAATATGTCATGAACGCGTGATCATTATATTATATGACTTCTCCCAAATAATCTGATACCATATTTGTGTTGTATCTCTTCACGCTTGGATAATCAGTCCGTATTCTTTGCAGTGATGTAACTTTTGATTTGTCCCAAAGTAAGGCATGGCTGCAAAGAATTAATCCAGATGCCAATGATTTCATAATCCTTTATGAGTTAGTTAACATATTTGCAAATCCATGTTTCGATGAAATTAAACATCCTAGCATTAATACATGCCACATAAAACGGGTATCAAATTATTTGGGGGAACATGCTCTTTCGTGCCATGTATAATAATTATGTTTTCATTGCATATTTTTAGATTGCATATTTTTAGATTTGGAATTTGTGAGGTGTCATGTTTTTTTTTTTCAATCCGCCATTTCCTATGAAGTTGAGGGGAAGGGCTGTTCTAGGAACAATACTCTACATATTGATTGAACGTTTGAAACATATATCGAGTATTTTTCAAATTATTCTTTTGCGATAATATAAGACTTCGTTTTAGCCTTTATTTACAGTCACCAAGCAGGGGCGGTTCAGCTTTCGCAAATAGGGGGGGGAGTGGATTTGATTTCAGCCATATTTTCCCCGATTGGCCGCTCGAAGATGATTTTTTTGTTTGTTTCTTTGAAGGGGGTAGTCCTATAAGTCACTTCTTAGCTTTATTCTTTAAATCAACATAAATGTATACTATCATAATCCTTATTTCATAATGCCAGCGCGAAGCGCGAGCATTTTTTTTAATTGTATGTATTTTTTCCTAAAATTTGAACATTCTGAAAAAAAGGTTTGCCTGTAATAATTACTACGAACGCGAAGCGCGAGCAGAAATTTATGATTCATGCTTTGAACTGATCGGAAAGGTAGGCCTACCTAGTAGCCATAAAGACGTTACATAATTCCAACAATCAAATAACGCGAGCGCGAAGCACGAGCTGAATTTTTTTTTACATTTCTACATAAAGAATGGAAAACTTTCATCAATTTTTGTAATCATGAAAAAGATAGCTATATAAACAATTGATGCGAGCACGAAGCGCGAGTGGAAAATTCTAGTTTTAGACCTAGAACGGGACACTCTATTCATGTTTTTTTAAATCATGAAAAGGATGAGTAAGAGGGGATCTTCCTACATTAAAGGACAAGTCCACTCCAACAAAAACTTGATTTGACTAAAAAGAGAAAAATTCAACAAGCATAACACTGAAAATTTCATCAAAATCGGATGTAAAATAAGAAAGTTATGGCATTTTGAAATTTCGCGTATTTTCAACAAAATAGTTATATGAACGAGCCAGTTACATCCAAATGAGAGAGTTGATGACATCACTCACTCACTATTGCCTGTAAAGTGATTCACAGTTCTTGTTCGACATGGATCTTAAATATCAAGTTTGGAAGTCAATATAAAAAACATATTTCTCCTGGGGTGGACTTGTCCTTTAAAAAAAACTTTTGACAAAAAATGTTCTCTAAATACGATTGACCCGACTTTTAAAACCACCTTTTTTATTGAAAATCGGTGTTTTTTATAACGAGTGCACGCGCGGCCCGCGTACAAAACTAAAAAACACCCTTTTAAACGCATTTTTTTTGGGTCACGCATGACTTGTGTACAGCAATATATTTGATGTCCCCCCCCCCCCTCCCTCCACCGCGGAATTCACTACATTGCGAATTTCGTCGTGAATTTCGTCGCGAATTTCGTCGTGATTTTCGTCGTGAATTTTGCGAAATTCGCGACATCGCCGTGAATTTCATCGTGAACGATTCGCGATGAAATTCTCGGTGTCCTAAATTTTGTCGTGAAATTATTGTCATATATTTAAGTTCAGATGAATAAAAAAAAAATACAGAAACGATTCCATATAAGTAATAAATGAAAGCATTTTCCCCCAAAATTCTAAATGAGAGGATGGGTCAAATCTTCTCCATCTGAGCTATCCATTCAGACGGCGCCAAAAGAATATAAAAGTAGGACACACGAGCTACTTTATCTGACCAGCCATGCCCGTGTAGTGAGTAGCAAACAACGATTACCGAATACTTCTATGTGAACTCAGACCAAGGGAAAACGGGGCCTATACATTTTGTTTTACATATATCAAACTAAATGGTAACAAGTTAAATTTCATACTATACTAACATTGTATGTTAAATTATGACTTCAGTGATTATGATCTATACAAAGGACTGTTCTATTACACTGATATTATAAAGTAATAGTTCAGTCATTGGCACCGAATTGTGATTTATCGACATTTCTATCTATAATTGTTAGTTTATCAGCAATTCAACTCTTGGAATTTCACATTATAATGATGTGTGAGTGTGACTATGTGTCAAAAAAATTTAACGATCGTGTTAATAATTGATTCGGCTTCAAAATGCGAATTTCTTCACGTTATTACAGATAATTCCTATCAAAACGTATTCCAAAAAACAAATATACAATGGACTAACTTTATACATACACATATTAATTTCTTTGTCTGTAATTTTCATCAGTTCATTGTACTTCGACTGCCGTACACGTACGGCGGGTTTATTATCAAATTTGTCAGTATATAACAAGACAGACGATCCAGTTTCAGTGTCTGCTTTGCTACACGTTCTTCTGCCTATTTCCCTCTGGGTATTTCCCGCCCATTTTCTTGCAATAACAATAACGCTGGTAATAACGGCCTAAATATTATTACTCCTCTACCTTGCAGGCTTATCCTTAAATGTCGTCGTTGGCGTATCGTGTGCTGGCTTTATCTATCGGCCTAATGCTGGGAGGTACTTGGTGCTAATTGAGTTTATATCAATGTATACATTTTAACGCGTAGGTCTATTCTATGACACTATGAGTGCCGATACTTACAGATGCCGTTAACATTTTAAGTGAAAACACATATTGTTTAGAATTATTAGGGCCTATATTAGTTTTTTTGTACCAGATATAAACTATTCCATTAAACATGACAAAAATACACGCAAACTTGCAGCTAAGAAGGTTTGGGACAACCGTTCGTTGTTTGGTTTTATTTTCATATCCTGTCCATTCGAATTTCGTTTTGATTCCCCAACATAATCTAAGTTCATTGACCTCAAATGATCTTTGACCTTGGTCAGACCTGAACCTCAGGCAGGATGTTCAGTAATACCTGATATGTTCAAGTTTCATGAACTAGGCCCATAGGCCTATATACTTTTTAAGTTTTTAAGACATCTCAGAAACTTAATCTTCGGTTAAGATTTGATGTGGCGCCTTCGTTTTGCTCTGCTATGCAAGCGAGACCAAAATGATAAATTTTACTATTTTCTTCGATCACAAAAAATGGTATTTTAAAATTATCATAATGTATTTATTGAATTTCATGTCTTTAGTTCATATATTCTTTACTTTCTCAAAGATGTGTTGTTGAATTGAAACGAAATATACTGGAACTTCCAACCTTGACAAGTATATTCACTCTTTAATTAGTATTTCTTTTGTAGAGAGAATATTCTTATAATGTCATATTATATCCCAATCCTATATACGAATGTTTAGATTATGTTGTGTGTGTGTCATCGGGATAGGGTATTGTATCATTTCTATAATATATCAAGTCCTTACTTTATGAAGGGGGAGGGCACACTTAAAACCCCGGCATATTTACACAAAAGTTTGATTATGGCTCTCAACGTGGGGGGGGGGGCACGGGCCGGATGTGCCCCCCCCCCCTCCCCCGGATCCGCCTCGTGAGGGTGGCCACCCCCTGCCTCCCCTGTAGCACCGGTTCTCTTGCTTCTTGTCATCTCCTCTCTGTTTGAGTTGAAGCGGAAGTTTGTCAAAATGAGAATATTGTGTCCACATTTCATCTTTTTTCCCCCACCAGTTTCTCATATCATCAATGCATATGAACGGAACAATCACCCTTCATCGACACTTCTTCATTTCATTATACCAGGTCAAATATGCTTTGCAATCCCTCTATTCTTTTTCTCTCCCGCGTTCACGGCTCGTCAAAACCTCACCAAAATTAGCTTTGAGCTCAACGTTTACGGAAGAGAACGATTTGTTTGGATTCGGCTTTTTTTTTTTAAAAGACAAAAAAAATCAGGAGTGTAATATTGGGGAACAATTATCCACAATTATGACCCATAACAAGTATCGAGAGAACACTAAGTGGCTTCCACTTTCACCATGAAAGTGATATGCTTAAGATTTGTAAAGAGACTTCAATCTCGGTTCCTTTTCTTCTCGCCAGATCAAGTGGGCGACGGGCGGATATTAAAAAATTAGGAGACTCGCAACTTGCATTGCGAAGCACGTACGTACGTCCGCAGAAGCTCCGCGGTGCAATGACTTTGGAGAAGCAGCGATTACAGCGCGCATCATTACAGCAGAATTGATCTTATTATTGTTCTTCGGGATGAATGCCAGCTTTATACCATGGTCACATTTGTTCTACGGCGGCCGTACGGCGAGTCGAAAGCAGCCGTTTTATCAATTTTGATTCAAACCACCTATATGTAGTTGGACAAAAAAAATGTTGAAACGGCTGTTTTCGACTCGCCGTACGGCCGCCGTAGAACAAATGTGACCATGCCAGCTTTACTTTGAATTTAAGCATCGTAATTCTGAATCACTTATTCACGCTTCCCAGCATGGAACTTATCCACTTCCTGCTTACATTTCACCATCGACGAACTCATTGTTTTCATTAATATATCAAGGCTGAAGATCAATACAGATACACGCACTTTAAAATGACACGTTCCAAAATCTATCCAAGACACATGACTATCCTATCCTGGTCAAAATATTTACTGCTTTAATAGCCTCTCAAACCTATTTCAGTTACCGCTATTTAATATTTTTAATCTAATTTTTATTTGACATAAAAATGGGAATATAAAAAAGTTTATAATCTTGAACAATGAATTATAAAACTTCCTTCGAAGTAACTCTTTGTAACCAAAATAAAATCATTAATGAATAATAAATTTTAAAATATTGAGAGTTATGTTTTTATTTGAGAAGAAAAACCCACTGTTCAACAGTGGCGTACAAATGGGGGGGGGGGGGGGCTTGGAGCCTCACCCCCCCCAAAAAAAAAAAAATAAGAAAAAGGACAGAAAGGGAAAGAGAGAAGGGTGAAATATGATATTATTCTCTGAATATTATGTCATAATCTATCTCAAAATTTGATTCTTGTAATAAAAATATCGTGTTTTTTTGCTCGCTCGCTAGCATTTTTTTATGTTTATAAATAATGCCTCATACGCCATATCTTACATATCTTATATCATATCTTATTACACCACTTGGTTCAAACTGTGGTTTCATGTTAACAGAACTTCGTCTTCAATGTTGATATTGCTAAAAACATTTTTTCTAAAACAGGTAAATGTCAAAGTTTCTTTCAAACCATAATGTTTAGCGTGTGAATACTAAAGATCTAAATTATTGTACAACAATTATTGTTAATATTCAATGTACTCCATGATGTAGGCGAACTTTCTAAAATGTCACATGCGAGCGAAAAATTTGACCTTCTTAAATTGAAAAAAAAAATAGTAACAGATTATTTTATTCAGCCCCCCCCCCAAAAAAAAAAATCACAATCTTCTCTACCATTTCTTTCTTTTGTATTTGTCCTCTTTTTATTTCCTTGGTCGTGTAAATTCTGGGGGGTCCACAGCCCCAAGCCCACATCTAAACCTGGCAGCTTTCTGGGGGTCCACAGTCCCAAGCCCACATCTCTACGTCACAGTCCCAGTGTAAACATCTTGACACATTCTCCGGGCACATTCTATCAAATTGATACATTAAAGAATATGTTTAATTGTACCATTCAACATGTCTACTGTAATTCTGTTTTATGCAATTTTATCACAAATCAGAGCGAATTATCATGTGATGAAGTATTTAGGAAAGTAATGTGCAATGTTCAAAATTTAACACGTTTCGTGTTACAAATAAAACGTGTTCGCGCTGCCCACTAATATAGCTTTAATTAGATCTTCCAAAATAGGAGATTATGTCAGACTTTATTCCAAACCTGCTAAGCAATAATCTATACAGCTCAGTGCGTCTTTTTATACTTACTATATCTGAACATAAATACCAAAATTATTTCTTTGAATGCACCCTCGATCCAATAATGATGCCCTTAATTTAACACCATGTTCTTAACATGGAATGATCGCTCCGCATCTTTCCAATTTCGACACAATAGGGTGTTATTTGGGCGGTATTTAAGTGAAAAAGGGTTCCTTTTCAAATTCCTGCGATTAAGGCTTAATTAAACCCTAAGATTCTGAACACATGAAGCGTTGGTTCAACCTTGAAGTGGGTGAAATCCCGTTGAGACGTTTATCTCTAAGCCATCTTTGTCTTCTTTATAGTTTAGTCACACCAGTGAAAACTACTCCAGGCCGATCAAAGCTATTACGTTATTACTAAAGACACACTACCGGTCGGTATGTAGTCGATCTCGAAAGTGTAACTGTTCACCTTTATAAAGAGGCCATACACGGTGGTGGGTTAATGTATCGCTCAATTACGTTCCATTCTTTGGTGGACGGTGGCGAAATTGGCGCGTTTTTGTGAAGCCTAAATTGACTCATTGTTATACGGGGTATGAATGAAACCTCACATAAGCCCTCAGCATATGGAAGGTTGCACGGACATCAACTGGGGAGCGTTTAACTCAACTTAAAAATGGATCATGATTAGAAATATGGCCAAGGATAATGTTTACGTCCCTCGAAAAAGAAATAAAGAGGGAGGGAATTGGGGAGATGTCGGCTCTTTAAGTTTATCATTTCAAAATGGCTCTGAAAACGATTACACTGACAAAATAGGTGGCTTAAGCGTCAAACTTCCCAATGATAATTTATCAACCTGATTTATTCGAATCTTTCAGACAGCTACTTAATTGTCATCACAAAGCATGTTAATACTCTGATATGTGGGTGAATAGACTTCCAATTTAGCGAGATAAAGGACAAGAAGGGTTTTGAATTAATAACAAAATGACATAAAATTGTGCAATTTCGGAGTTCGATACATGCATTCTGCGTCTAGGTATTTAGTATATCCCCTTTATGCACTTCCAAATTGATTTTCTTTTCGATAATTTTGATTTAAACTCTAACCGCTAGAGACCCTTTTGCGATGTGTTTACGTCAAATGAAGTAGGAACAGTAATTCTATCTAAGTAGAGAAAAGGGTTTGACATCCAAAGAAAGATAGGTTATACATGGAAAGACAACGTCCCAAAGCTTATTTATCGACTTTTGAAAATAACTCAAGCAGGAGTGACTAGGGAATACCTCTACATATGCTGGATATTCAGGATGTAAATTGACTCTAAAATAAGTTGATCATGTCGATTAAGAGACCAGCATTAGATTCGACGATTGGACTTCTTCAAACGAATGATTTGATAATTATGATTAAGGACAGGTGTGTTTTTAAAGGACTTTCTTCTCTTCTGAGCTGTACAGCGCTGTATATAAACATTAATCGAGGTCAGAATTCTATCACACACATTAATTTGTGCTTGTCTTGGTCTGTTGAACAAAATTTGTACTTAATCAGATAATGGAGCTAAGAGGTATCTGGCTGCGATCCCTGGAGATGGGGGGGGGGTGTCCCTCCTTTGAATTTCGAATTTTGAAGAGCAGCATATGGAAGATTGCCACCCCCCCTTAACGAAAACCCTCAAGAAATCTTTGCTCGTGAACGTGCCCGTGAATTGTTGTCATTTCAACTTAAAATGCAAGAATATGCTAATACATCGTTTTCGTTTCGATATGAAAACATATACAAAAGGGATGACCATGCCACCCCCAACCCCCCCCCCCAAAAAAAAAATAAATAAATAAAAAAATAAAATAACGAAATCCCTTGAGTAGACGGTAATTTCTATGTTTATTTTCAAATGTCATTTTACGACATTCCAAAAAACGGGGGTAATATTGTTTTCATGTTATGTATTATATTGGGATATGTTTACAGACATGAACGTTCTTTAACCCTGAAAGGCCCATTGCGGAATCTGCCCCCTGCGTTTTTTGTAATAAATAAATCATTCCATGTCTCATTTCTTTAGGACTCACCCAACTTTTGAGATCAAATTTGTGACCATCGGGAAAGCGGTTATGAAATTACGCAATAGTTCGTTAGTGTATGTCAGACACAAAATGTTATGAAAACAAACAAACAAACCCCAAATAGTCCAAATCCAAAAAAATACTACCATGCAAATTCTTCACGGTGCTCTCGCGATCGTCAGCCGAGATCTCGGGAGGGAGGGGGGGGGGGGTCTGCCGGTAAATTGCCAATTCGTCCACTGCCAACTGATCCAATCACCATATGGTCTACCTTCCTGTAGTCTAATGTCATTTTGTCCATCAACATTTCGTCTAACAACCATTTGGTCCAATAACCATTTGGTCCAATCATCACTTCGTCTAATCACCAGTTCGTCTCATTCCGTCTCACAACCAGTTGGTCTAATATTCGTTTTGTTATTCATTTTTCCCAATTAACACACAGTCTAATTAGACCAAATGGTATATGGATTAAATGGATATAGACCATTTGGTCTATTATTATTATTATTATATTTATTATAATAATTATTATTATTATCATTATTATTATTATTTATTAGTATTATTATTAGTATTATTATGGGAGGAGAGACCTGCGGGTCATAGTGATTCAGTTCGCTTTTCGCCTCCATGCAGGCACAGGTGACGCCGAACAAATAATAATAATAATTATTATTGATATTATTATTATTATTATTATTATTCAATATTATTATTATTATTGTTATTATTATTATTATTATTATTATTGTTATTAATATCATTATTATTATTATTATTATTATCATAGGGTAATGTGTTATGTAGCCATTTATGATTTATCAAAGTTATGTATGTAGAGGAATAGAAACACCAGAATTTAGCGAAACAAACTCATTTTCATTTATTAACAAAGTAACTGAAGCCTGAGCTATCGAGAAAAAAAGGTGATAAGAGGTTCACATTCAAATTGAAAGTGGGAAACGATTGTATTGAATTTAGATCAATTGAATTGAATTGAAATGACATTGACTTTGGAAAGCATGCAAGGTCGCTATCGTCATATATGCGGCGCACAGCCGCCTTTAATCATGTCCATTCTGTTATACTTATTATTTCTTTTATTCATATATATCCATGCTATAAAATTCGTTAACTAACACATCTCATTTTTTTTTCTTGTTTTTATTTGTGAGGGGTAAGGGAAGAAGTCGACCTTGCTGTGGTTTCGTTCATTCTTTGATTATCCGTTAACAAAATATAGATATAATGGTACACAGGTATTGATATTGAATAGAATGCAATGTAACAAATGAACCATGGGAACACGATTTTTTTTTGCTCAGCAAGGTATTGAATAAAGTCTTCATATTCTGCTTTACTACTAAACAAACTTTTATCCCATAGTAAATTGTATTTTCACATGATTTTATGAACATGAAAATTCTTTGTATGAACATTTATATATCAAAGGTTAAAATATAATCAAGCACGCGGATGCCCAGTATTAACCCTTTTAAATATCATTCTTCCCATAATATCAATGATTAAAACGATTAATATTTTATTGCCCAGATTAAAAAGAAACAATTTCATAGATAATACTTTGATAATAATTGAATATTCAAATTGATGGTGTAAGAAAATTATACTCCTTTTCCAAAATCCAGCGGCCATTAACCCTTTCAGAACGTCTTTAGAATTCAAGCTGTCAGTAATTCTAACAAGGGAGACACGGGTTGGGTCCTGACTTATTTTACGGTCATTTATCTCTTTTAAGGCGACATCGAAACCTATCAATTTCCTTAATTACCTTTAGATAGATTTGATAGTTGAACATCGATCCCCTTTGTGCGATTGCAGTAATACAAAAAAACCCACAGTATTGATAGCGTGGATAGATAAGACGTAATATTTGTCTTTCAATCAACATCAGTTCGTCCATTTAATAGCTTAAACTTAAAGGGCAACATTATGTTATGCATAGAACACTCACCAGGAGAATGGTTCATAAAAGCTGAAGTGGATGCCGCAAGTTAATAAGACATTATTGTAATTAAGAAAAGACCAGGTGTGTTCGTGAGAGATAATAGCATTTTAAAGTGAATAGTTTCACCAAGTATCCATACAGACCATCAGCTACTGTTTGTATCATATTGGTAATAGTTTTGCTTACGTATTTTATATTCTAGTTTGGCCATCTTGCTAAACGTTTGGAAATTCATGTTTATTCGTGAAACATCTCTAGTTTAAGAATATACAAAGTTCATGAAGTTATACCAAGGAAATTACCTCCAAACCGGCCATCAGTGTTATGCAATGAAATACTAGTTTCAATCAGTATTGAGTGAGATAAGTAAGATAAGTTAATATAAGTGTGACATGTTATGCATGTTACTTCAAACCATATATTTTCTTAAAATGACGACTTTTCTTTTTGGTCCATGCTTCCGTTATCCTTTTTCATTATAATGAAATATAAATAGTTATACCGAATCACAATAGGTTGAAATTCCCTCCACATATGAAATGTGTATACCACATCCATCGGATACTACCGCACAGATGATCATTTCCTCCAAAAAATATGCATTCCTTTAACTCAAATCGACTAGCCAAAAAAAAGCTATAGATCACTTAGCGTATCAAAGACGTATCGAGGGCAATTATGGGATTAAACTCATCTCATTCGCATTCTACAATCAAGACCATAAATGCCTCTTAACTTAGTCTGATCACTTTTTAATTAAGCTCAATATACCCCTCAAGATTCATGGTGATTCTTCATGGGTTGTGTTTATTGTGAGTAGGAGAGGTTAAAGACTTCTCCTTTTGTTAGCATGACCAATTTCAATTAAAGACTTTTATTCAACGCATCATAACGTTTCTTTATGAACAAGCAAAGCCATGACAGTAATAGTATGAAACTCCCTATAGGAACATGGTGAGGGTCGGAGATACATTAAGAAGGAAGAACTGAACAATTTGAAGTAAGATTTCGTATCTTATTTTGTATTTTGAAGAAACGAATTGTAATGAACAGAGAGATCTTGTCCCAAATTAATGAGAGAATCTTTGTAATATCTTTTCTAATCAATGTGTCCATTCACTCCATTTTTTATGCCGCTGTGCAATAAAAGTGAAGATGTACACTCAATAAGGTCAATCAAGTTTGGACCTCATTTTGTCTTTTTATCCCACAAACCTAAAACCTCTCAAAGAAATGAATTTTACAATTGATCGCCAAGTCATTCAACTACTAAACAACGCCATTAAGACTGTGATAAGAAAATGGCAAAATGATTCTCCCAAGAGTGACGATTTTACTTAAAGTATGAATTTCTTAGCATGTGTGAATAATTTTCAAAACGAGACGAATTATCATGTACGAGGCGCCACTCGACGTAAAGGAAGAAACTACTAACGATAATTGTACAAAAGCTGTTTATGTTCTTATGCGGTTGGATATGGATGACCACTTCGCAGCCTTAGAAAGTTTGTCGATTTCCCGTCCATTCTTCAATATATCGAACGTCATTGACACTGTCGGGTAATAGCAAGAAGCAATGGCACGACACCGTTCAATTCGTACTAATACTCCTATTAATCATTCTTGAAGTAACCCACGGGGGGCACACTCAGGCCCCCTAAACCTCTAAATGGTCACTTTTCCGTGTATTGTTGTATGGGATCAGCTCTTAAACACCCATTGATGAGACAAAAACCACTTGATCTACGGCTTGAGACTGAACAATTTCTTCATTCTGTGGTCATCCACTTCCAAAGGGGTCAATCCATTACACCCTTAAAATCGAGAAAGTCAGAATCGCTTCGATTAGGAGTAATTACCTTCTGATCTGAAATGACACCCCTTGATGTGAAAGAAAGATTCAAAATAATTACGACAATTCATTAAGGTATTCCAAACAGGCTTTTGTACCTCTATTGGGGGGTAATAACATGGTCATGATGATACAGGGGTGGTATAAGGAGTGCACAGGCTTAGCCTCCGGGGGAATGATTATATTTCAAAAGATAGGGGAATAAAAAAATGTAATTTCAGTGGATATTCTGGAGATATACCAAAAGAAAATCATTCAATTTGATAGCTATTTAAAGATTTGCTTGGTCGGTTATATTGTGATAAATCAGAAAATTCAGATCAGTCCAGTAGTTGGGTCATTTATCTTCATCATTATTATCATCACAATTTGGGTCTTAGCATCGCGCAGATTAACCGTCATCTACTGCTGTACCACGAATGAAGCTAAGAATAATGAGCCCCTCCCTGTACCTAGCTCATTTCACAATCTGCTAATTAGCAAATCATAACCAGAACATGTTGGCTCAGTGTTAGAGCACCCATCTCTTGAATGGGAGGTCATTTGTTCGATCCCCAGCCAAGTCATACCAAAGACTTTGAAAAATGGGACCATGTGCCTTCTTGTCAGGCTCGTGACGTCTTATTTTTTCTTCATTTTCTTCAACAAATTCATCGTTTCCGAAAACATCGGGAAGTACTCCCCCTACAATTTTGCGATAGCATATTTTCATCAGTATTCCGTTTCGCTTGTGTTGGTGTTGACTTTTTGTTTTGTTTCTCTTAGATTGTATATCATTATTGGAAAAAAAATGAAAGATGAAATTACCCAACATACAGTGTATGGCAAAAATAGTCACACATGACTAATTGCCAAATAAAAGTAAGGAATGGAATCGAACGGTGAATGCAGAGGCACCGGAAGCGGGGAGGGGAGGGGAACTTGCCTCTTCGTGTTAATTTCCACAAACAGTCATCGAAATGTTCCCTTTCAGGTCAGTAAGCCTATACCGAAAATATTTTCAACTCGAGCTGTGCACATTGTTAAGTTGTAATACTCATCCTGGTTACGATTAAAAAAACTATAAAATATCCTGTCATAGCCCCCCCCCCCTAAAAAAGAAATCAGCTTGTGATTCAAGCTCGCGTCTTTTATTTCATGAGATATGCTCTTCACAATTTTTCGACACGTTAAATTGTATTAAAAGTTTCTCTTTCGGGCCAATTAATAAAGACAAAAATCAGCTTGTACTTGGTGCTTGTATTAATCATGTTTACTGAGATACATCTGTTATTTTACTCTCCAGTTTTTCAGGTAGGAATATAATAAATTTCTGGCTTTAAATCAAGGTTCCCCAGAGCTATCTGCCCTTTTGTAAAATTGGTGATGCCGAAAAAAGTCCCTGCCGGAAATAGAACCCGGGCCCCCAGTTTTGAACGCCGGTGCCTTATTAAACCACTAGACCACAGAGACGGGTTAGTGGCTAGGGCAACCCGATCCGATTGACCGTCAGACAGATTTTCGACACCACCGCCACGCCTCAGCTGTATCAAAGCCAGGGGAAGGCGGGGTAAGTTGAGCATAGGGGCAAGTTGAGCCACCACCCCAGGCCAATAATAAATGAGTCAGACATTGTGGTGGTGTCATGTATTGATGACCCATTACATAACCCTTAATTCAACCACATTGTTTTCAACTTAGAAACAAAAATTACTTTTTAGAGGGAAAAATACAAATTTCAGCCAAAAAAAGTAAAAAAGCGTGTGAAATAGATCAGTGCTTTTTACTCACACACGTCTTTAAATATAATATAGAATAAGAATAATATTTTTAGTCCAGGTATGGATTCTCATTCTTGTCATAGTCTTTTACATGATGGATGCATAAGAAATGTGTGGATGTGAAAATATCGCATGAAATTCGGACTGGGAGCCATGGTAATTCGCATGGTAATTTATAATAATAATAATAATAAAACTTAAAGGGCCATTGATATGTAGGCAGAAAGAAGCAAATTCACATGACAGTTCTTTTACTTTTAAAGGATGTTAGTATAGAATTAGCAAGTGAAAAGACCAACAACAAAAATGACATGCTGGTTCTTCCCGCATACATTTTGTACATAGTTTTAGTGGCTCAACGTACCCCAGAAGGTGGCACAACTTACCCCACAGATGGGGCAACTCGAGTCATTTGACATCATTTTTTTAAGGTCACAGTGACTTTCAATGTGGGAGTAGAAAGTTACATATAGGGGAAAAATATTTCCCAAGAATCAAATATAAAGGCAAGGTACTTATTTCTACAAGATTATTATTAATCATATCAATTCTAACACGCAAAATGCAAAAAGTGTCACACCTCACCCCGCCTTCTCTTACATATATGGGACAAATGATTATACGTAAACAACAGCTAGAGCAACTCTTGTATTTAAAGCTGTGGGCCCGGGTTCGATTCCCGGCAGGGACATTTTTTCGTCATCACCAATTTTTCCAAAGGGTAGATAGCTCTGGGGAACCTTGATTTAAGCTGCGCCTACCATTGTTCTCTACATTCATTTCTTTGACAATATACATGTACATATAAAATATTATGAACAAAACTTATCTATTATCATTGACAAAATATTTGATTGTAAATTCTCCGGGAACAAACGTCCAGAAAATAAACCTGCAAACGACGAAAAATGTGATATTCGTGCTGGGGGTGTGTTCTTTGCATGGAATCAAAAACCCTATCCTTTTATTTCAATAACTTAGCGCCTGTTACACCCCTGAAATTGATTGTTTTGACACGAACCCACCCTGTAGGCGACCCAGAAATAATGGACGCGCTAACCAGGCTAACAGTGCTATTTAGGCGGGAAGATATGATCTTAGTGAAATTCATTACAAACTCATCGACTCCAATCGCCTGGAAGCGTGCAGAAACTGACAGTACCGTGCCGTTGTACTTCGGCAATACAGTCACAACAAAACCGTCTTGAAGCATTATGATAGATGTTATGATATATAGAGAGTGTAACTGAAGTGTTGGGATAGATGGCAAGATCTCCGGGGGGTGGTTCCATTAAAAAGTAGATGCCATGCATGAGCAAAACAAACACGTAAAAAGATTTCTTTTTCAAGATAGGACACAATACGTAAGTAATGTAATAAGGGTGTCAAAAACGCTAAAATAATGAAAAAGGTAAATATTTCGCTTGGACAACTATGTCCTTGCGGTCCAATTTCCGAGGGTATAAAGAGACTAAAATACTTAATCAAGGATGTACGTTTTGCACATAGGGTCTGATTTTAGATATGCAGAAAATTTCCCAAAACAAAATAATTTCACGGTTTTGATGAGGAAGGTATCCCGAAATCATTTGGCTTTGGTCAATTTCACACTATGGTATAGATATAACTTATTCAAATAGTTGATAGATAGGTAAGAATTATTATAACCAAGATCAAATATCAGTTTTCGGTATTATTTAAATCACTATTGTAAGAGACAGTAGAACAATTACAATCACAGGTGTGCGGGGTGATACTAAACCCAATGAAAGGGATAGCCGTTATCACGTCGGTGACATAACTATCGTTGTACTTGTTTAGGGGGTCAATTTAGGGAATACTTGGTTATGGGTAGGGTTTCACACGCCAATACTTGTTAAGGGGTGCATTTTCAGACCATGGAAAACACTTCTTTAGGGTGCTTTTCGAAACTCCATGGTCATGCATGGTATCCACTTGTCAATGGAAGTACCGCCCCTCCCCCGCTTGATATATTCTGAGTGGATGAAGTAAATATGATTTATATAGAAAAGCTGAAGAAAGTATAATAAAATGAAGAAGATTAAAGAAGAAGAAGAAAGAGGTGGAAGATGAAAAAGGTTTTTTTCGTACAATTACAGAGCATTAAATTATTCATTCATCATGTTCATGCAAATTGATCTAAAATGAGGTTTGCTGGCGTGGCATTTTTAAAAATCACACCATACGAACTTTTGGTGTTTCCCTATAAAATAATAATTTAATCAAGTCTCAATTGGCCAAGGTAATGTAATTCCATGCACTTTTGCGATAGAGAATAGTTCATCAAGGTTAAACAAAGAAAGATAAAGAAAGATAATTCCATAAAAGTGCTTTTGAGTTAAAGGGGAATCCAACCCAAATAAAAAAAAAAATTTAGAGGAAAGGTGACGGGTGAAAGTTTGAACAAACAATAAGAAAGTTGAACTGGCGTAGAGATGAGGGGGGGGGTCTTAGGGCGGTTCGTGCCCCCCCCCCCCTCCCCCCCATGGAAAAAGTATGATATTATTTTATGAATATTATGCCAAAATCTATCACAAACTCGGATTTTTCTAATAGGAATGTCAACATGTTTGCTTGCTCACTTCGCTCTCAACTTTTTAGCAATTTTACGCGATACACCATATTGTGCCCCCTCAGTTTTTTTTGGGGGGGGAGGGGGGCTTATTACGCCACTGAAAAGTTGTAAATTTTAAAAGTTATAAATATTGGTAATCAATATGGAGTTTGCCACATTATGTGATGCCGAGTAATGTAAGGCAAGGACTACTCTTCCATGTACTCCAAAATACATAAAATGGCTAAAAAAATGTTTTCATAAGTTTTACTTCCAATTATATTTTTCTTTCACGACGACATAAAACAATATACTACCTGGGTTATACTGAGATAACTGCCCCAAGGGAATGGGTACTTAGGAAAAATACACGAATCCCTGATAAGTACATGGCCTATGGGAAAGATGTTCTTGTCTCTTGTCATAATTTACTTACCTACTTGCTAATTTGAAATCTACATAGTGTTAAGGATCTCGATTTTAAAGCAGCCATAAATTTATTGCTTATCCAATTTCTTTCAAACTTTCACGATTCTATTTTGATATATTTTTCTCCTTTCCAATACAACATTTTATGACCAAGGCTGGATTCCCCTTTAAAGCTGGTTTCCATTCACTATTCACGACGGTATACGTTAAAAAAATCTACATTACCCCTTGTCGATATTTCAACTCTATATTTCTTAAGATATGGAGTTAAAATCGTCACTACCATACAGCATGGAACAACTTTTCCCACGCTAGCCACCTTTGTTTTTTTTAAGAAAGGATATATTTAAATAAGATCACAAAAATGACAACTAAACTTAAACTGAGGGGAAATAATCAGTCGAGACTCAGGAATTAATTGAGCGAATATTGTTAAGGTCAGGGACCCTGTATGAAATTACAAATTTTGTATAAGAAGTGTCGAGTATTATGGTTTCTTTGTCAATTATTCTGTTGAGTACGTTATTACTCTCTGACCTCTCAGATATTTACATTGTTATTTTTTTATTCTGTTCATATGTTGTGTAGTCTGGCAGGTCGCTTTGAAAGATACACATGTAAATACTGCTGATCCCAGATTTACTTGATTTTTAGAAATGGTCATGAGAATAAAATGGATTCCCATTCTTAATATTTTATCAATTTATATTAGTTCATCCTTCAGTGAATTTCTTGATACAAGTTATTCCGCATGTTATTGAAGTGTATAAATTTCATTAATTTTTTGAGTATTTTGTATTCATTCTTGATGTGTTATTCCTTTATAATTTTGAGAGTCTTTAATGTTTTGAGCAATTAATTATGTGATGAATTTTATATTCAATTAATGTTACTTCAATTTAAAGTTAGACTTTATATATTTTGTTTTAATTTCACAAAGTTGTTCAGTATCAGGTATGACAGAATACAAAACATAATATGATAACTGATAATATCTTGAGGAAATAATAGGCACGTAGTAATACAATTTAAAACAAATTACCTTATAGCTGGGTTGAGTATATAGGGACAAGAAAGGGGAAAAGGGTCAAAGGAAATCATGAAGAGCACACATATCTCACCATATAAGTTCCGACTAGAAATGTTCTATATTCATACCTTAAAAAGGGGCATTCACTTTAAGTAGGCCTATTCATGAAAAAGAAGAATATATCACGACATAAAGCAATAATACACATCAAAAACTGTGGTGTTAACCGGTTTACATAGAGGACCACACCAGTTATTTTACACCGGTGTTAAATTGGTGGTGTTAGTTTTTCACCTATAGGTGTTATTACAACACCTTTTGTTGTTACATTTACACTCTTTGGTGTTATGTTTAATCTCTAGGGTGTAATTTTAACACCTCAGGGTGTGGTCCTCTATTAACACCAATTGGTGTCAGTTTTAACACCGCAGTTTTTACAGTGTAATTCGAACTGTGAGGAAATATATTTGGTGTATATATTGACTTGGAAAAGGGATGTTTTAGTACAACAGGATTATATATCTCATTAAACTGACAATCGAACACCAGTAACGATGAACACATATAGGCCCTACGGCCTACGCACATTATGTTTCATAAATTTAAAAACAAAATCTTATATGTAATATGATATAGCGTATTAAAATAACAATAATTTCTCCCCCCCCCGTGACGTTTCTCTTTTTTTCACCTTTTTTCTTCTTTTCCCCCGATTTGATTGTTTGTAGTTAGGCCACTGCGCACACATACATAATCTTCATAGTCTCAGGTAAACTGTTTATTCCTAAACATGGAGAGAGACACAGACACCCACACACATACGCCTGCACAACCCCGCTCATTCTCCCAGAAATAATAAAGTAATTGTATATTATTAAAATACTTTATTTTCATCATGTTTACGATTCTTGTGATTATACTTGTTTTAGTTGTATCATACACAGGTCATTCATCTATGCTGCTCAGAAAATAGTTAATTATAGTATCATTGAGTTACAATATCCAAACATTTTCATGTAAAAAATGGGAACATGCTGCGACAGCGTCAGGAAATTTACTCATATCAAACGATTTAAGCCCCCCCCCCTTATACTTATGCCGATAGCTTTGTCCATCATACGAAAGCCCTTTACTTTGTTCATCCTTCAAGCGTGAGTGGAAGATGTAGGCGTGTAAATGTATTGGCTTCGTTCCTCCTATAGGTGAGAAAATGAATTGTTTAGCCCCACTCATTGACTTTGCTCTAAATAAAGCAATGTGTGAAGTCCTCAAATACATACCGAAGAGTGATCAAATGCAGTCGATGCAGTGTTTATATACAGGTGTCAGTAAAAACAAATTCATTTACGTAAATAGCCTATTGCTATGGTGATTTGGAGTGAAGCGTACTTTTAGCCAATGCTAGACAAACACATAATGTGGCAAAAACAATCTGTTCACAATATTTCGAACCTGTACAATACAATAACATATTCTTACTATTATCATTATTTCTATGTCTGGTTGAAATATTGGTTGATCTTTGCAGAAGCACTAGCAGAAGTAATAGGAATAGAAGCAGTAGAAAAAAGTAGTAGTAGTAGTAGTAGTAGTAGTAGTAGTAGTAGTAGTAGTAGTAGTAGTAGCAGCAGTAGTGGTAGTAGTAGTAGTAATAGTAGTGGTAGTAGTGGTAGTAGTAGTAGTAGTAGTAGTAGTAGTAGTAGTAGTAGTAGTAGTAGTAGTAGTAGTAGTAGTAGTAGTAATAGTTGTCGTAATAGTAGTAGTAGTAGTAGTAATAATAGTAGTAGTACTACTAGTAGTAGTAGTATATAGTAGTAGAAGTAGTAGTAGTAATAGTAGTGGTATAGTAGTAGTAGTAGTAGTAGTAGTAATAGTAATAGTAGTAGTATAGTAGTAGTAGTAGTAGTAGTAGTAGTAGTAATAGTAGTAGTACTACTACTAGTAGTAGTAGTATATAGTAGTAGTAGTAGTTATAGTAGTCGTAATAGTAGTCGTATAGTAGTAGTAGTAGTAGTAGTAGTAGTAGTAGTAATAGTAGTATATAGTAGTAGTAGTAGTAGTAGTAGTAGTAGTAGTAGTAGTAGTAGTAGTAGTAGTAGTAGTAGTAGTAGTAGTAGTAGTGCTAATACTAGTAGTAGTATATAGTAGTAGTAGTATAGTAATAGTAGTCGTATAGTAGTAGTAGTGGTAGTAGTAGTAGTAGTAGTAGTAGTAGTAGTAGTAGTAGTAGTAGTAGTAGTAGTAGAAGTAGTAGTAGTAGTAGTAGTAGTAGTAGTAGTAGTAGTGGTGGCAGTAGAGGTAACAGTGGCAGTAGTAGCAGCAGCAGTAGTAGTAGTAGTAGTAGGAGTAATAGTAGTAAAATAATACCCTGAATTCCAGTTTGAAAGTCATTCATATTGTTCCCTCATTGCCGAAGGTCAAGGGCGATTGAATATTTCAACCAATCAAAAAATTTCATTTAGCATTCCTTCATCTAAATTTTGATTGGAATAAATGAATGAGGTTACTCAATAACTATCGGGAATTGACAAATAGACAAAATTTGCCCCAATACAAGTCGACATTTATTTATGTTTCCTAAGTACTATTCGCATTGCCGATTTTTCCCCGTCAAGGCTATCCGATGAAACTGTTTCAAATGAAATTCCAAATCTTGTGCAGTGCTTTCTATACACATAAAAGCAACCCGAATGCCACATTTAAGATTTAAATTTTTATGTTCACTTGTCAGAGAGTTCAAATTAATTCAGTAACTTTCATGGTTCGTTACTACTCATACAAGGCCAATGGGCCTGTTTTTGCCACGCGGACATAATGACAAAATTTGCCATTCTGTAATTATTCGTCAATGACATTCACCAACAGTTACACACCTTATTTATTGCGAATGTAAGTGACCATCCTCTTTCATCAATGAAAAAAAACCTCGCCAATTATTCAACCTAATTTCTAGTGCATCGTAAACAAAGGTAATCAAATTTGTCTCGATTGACGCTGCGTTTTGTGTTTCCCTTACATCAAAGGAAAAATTATGTAAAAATGAATTTTACAGATAGAAATTATGATTCTAGTTCAGAAAAAGAATATTATGGACGTTTTCAAATAAGTAAATTCGGATGAAAGTCACCCCCCCCCCTTTTTTTAAAAACAATTTCACGTGAACTTCATTTTGTCTGATTTTATGTCCATTTCGTACTTTCAACAAGGAACGGTGTGAAAGTTGACACGTAATTGATTACAAATATTTACACTCGTCATGATCATAATATTGAAAGACTTTTTCACCTTTTAAACAGAGATTTTAAAATATCTATAAAAATATATAGATAACGCTTTTCTATTTGAATTCTTTATTATCCTCTGTCATCATGGTAATCAACAGTAATTATGGTCATCATTACCAGGACCACAATCATCCTCATTATTGTGTCATACATCATATTTTAAATCAACATTATCTGCGAAAAAACAATCAAAAGCAGCAAGAGGAACAAACGATAGAACCTGCAGTCACAATGATGAAACCTATTGATAGTATGTCATTTATAATAACGTAATTGATTTAGTTGGTCTGTGACGAAGTAACTGTGGAAAAATAACTACTGCCAGCACCTGTTGTCATCATGATGACCGTCGTCGTGCTCGTTGTCATTGTTATGCAGCGAGATCATACGTAACATAATAGTAACATCATATGTAAACCATTAGGTAGGAGAAGCAGAAACAACATGGGGCATTAAAGCATCATCACTAATGATAACAAAATCATCAGCGTCATCAATATCAGTATCATCGTCATCAACAACAACAACAAATAAATCAGCTGCAACATTCACTGGCGTATTGATGGGAGAGGTGGGCTCATAATCATCATCACCATATTCATTATATTTCTATTTCATTTTTTTATATAATAATATCAATCTTGTGTTGTTGTTATTTGTTGTGTTGCAGGGCCCCTTTGTAAATCAGTTTGCTAATTGTAAGGGCTACCCTGTTGAAATGAAACGTGAATACATAAAAATCAATAAGTAAATCATCAACAACATCATCATCACCATTACCATCGTCATCATCATCGTCGTCGTCGTCATCATCATCATTACTCTCTCATCATTACCACTACCACCACCATCATCATCATCATTACCACCATCATCATTACCATCGTCATCATCATTATCGTCGTCGTCATCATCATCATCATTATTATTATTATCATCATCATCATCAAACAAAATCAACAACAACACCAAGATCAGCAGTAACAACGATAACAGATTGACTACAATCAGAAATATCATCGACATGATCATCATTATCAATTACAATATCAACTTAGACATCTTCGTTAATATCATCACCAAACAACAGCGATTTTAAAACGGTTTGAATAAAAGCAACATCATTATCAACCACATGATCAAAATCCTCTTCAATATCTTTAGCAGAAGTCTTATATTTGTAATAACATCATCAAGGCATACGGTAATCGCCATCGTCATCATCACCGTCAGCGACAACGTACCTTCATTCTAACCATCTTGACATAGACATAGATTTTATTATTTCCAATATGGGAAAAGTTGTTAAAAGTGTTGATCTTTCCTGCTGAGCCTATTATGCAAATTGAACCACTGTGGGAATAGGGATAACGACCAAACATTTCACTTTTACCTCACCCAAGGCCAACCTTATCAAACAAAATAAAGGAAGGTAATTTTCGAAAGCGAAATTGATGCTGGTCCTGCCTATTTACCATAACAATATGGAAATATTCATATTTCACAATCTCATTAGCCTTTACCTTGCCGATAATTTGCAATTGAATCTTTGTATTCAGAGAAGTAAGCACACAAAATGGCAGGAGTATAACGTGTCCATGGTGGCCGGTGCACAGGTACACCAATGGCAGGAGTATAACGTGTCCATGGTGGCCGGTGCACAGGTACACCTATGGCAGGAGTATAACGTGTCCATGGTGGCCGGTGCACAGGAGCACCTATGGCAGGAGTATAACGTGTCCATGGTGGCCGGTTCACAGGTACACCAATGAAAACAAACCGAACGAAATAGCGTAATAGCATTAATCGGTCTGGTATCGGTTGATGTAAGTGTACCATATCATATCAAATCTGTGCATGAAACAAAATGAATAAGAATTAAGGAAACATGCAGTAGATAGAACTTCAGGAATAACCAATTGAATTTCAAATCTATACCGTGATATCCCTGATGTGCCAAATTTGCTCGATAAAGGTTGATTGCATTTCCATTTTAATATTTCTATTACATGACCATGGCTAACAATAATAACGAATCATGATTGATCGTTACACTACATTCATCAAATAATGAAATTCATAATGGTCATGACGAATCAAAATTTTTCCTGTAATCAGACTCCGGATTTTAAAGGCTGCATGTAAGTGAATTTCTACTTAATCTAATCTAGTTTTTTCCATTGACACTATGCCTAATAGCCACTTTTGCTATCTCCCATTTAGTAGTTCGGCTAAATCTTCACTTGCCTAATTAACCACTTTCTAATCATTAAAATTAAATTCATCAAAGAAATAACCTCACATATATGATAAGAAGACGAAACAAACGACACTGTAATCAGAAGACAAAATGGCATTAAGATCAATTGGATTGAAGGAATAGTTAAGTTATAGTCGTGTTAGAATCTAAAACTAACCGTGTAGGAAGGGACTTTGAATTCTATAGGCAATATACAAAATTTGTGTAACTTGTTGTACATTACAAAGTTCATATCTACTTTAGATAACACGTTTCTGAATTACCTCCCTCCCATATCACCTCCTTACCCCACCCTCGTTTGTCTATCCTTCTGTTTGTGTGTGAGAGTATGGGAGGGCGTATGTGAGGGTGTGTGTGTGTGTCTCTCTCTCTCTCTCCTTTGAAATTTTATTTACCCTAATTCATCCGTCATTTTCCTTCATCCTTTTACACTTTTATACCCCACCTCCTACTCAATGTAGGTTATCCATCTATTTGTCCTTTCTTCTCTAGCTCTTTCACCATCCAGTAAACCGATGACGACCATTTCAATATCAAACATTCTTTATGTTCCGCTTATTAATGGTTTCAAATAAACGTAGCTGTTCTAAAAGAAATCGTCAGAAGTGAAAGATGTTCAGCAGCGCTGTAGCCCAAATTGGCGGGTCAGCGAAAAGCATGAGACACTGGGAATGATCCCCACACAGTGACAAGTACTCTCCCTCCCCCTTCTCGCTTTCGGTGAGCCTCGATCGCTTCATTACTCGATAACTGGATTAAAGAGCTTGCTGCTTAATTCAATTAGAGGGTTTTAACTTGAGCAATCTGGACCAATAAGGCTTCATTAATCATCCGCAAACGATTAGCTGCACGGGACTGGTGTTGATTCAAGCTGGGTCACCGCCCACCGGGAACTGTCTCCGAGATGTGCTCTGACATCGGTGATGAGCGGCCGTATAATAGTCTATGACCACGGACTCTGACATCGGTGATGAGTGGCCGTATAGTCTATGACCACGGACTCTAACATCGGTGATGAGCGGCCGTATAGTCTATGACCAAGGACTCTGACATTGGTGATGAGCAGTGGCGTAGCTACGGGGGGCCTGGGGGGGCACGTGCCCTCCCTGAGATTTGGCGTGCCCCCCCCCCAGGTGCCCCCCCAGAAAAAATTGGCAGAGCAAAAAAAAATAAAAGAAAAAAAAGGAGAAAGAAAAAGGAAAAGAAGAAGAAAGACAAGAAAAAAGAAGAGGAAAATAAGAGGAGGAAAACGACTGAATGAAATAATGTGAGGGGGAGACTTGCCATAATTGCCTGTTCCATGGGATTCATATCTTGCTCAATAGGCTGATGTGGAGCAAGTTTTGAAGTCAATATGCAAAACATATTTTAGCTCGGACATCGAGCTTTCATTATTTTTTTTTTCATTTACAAATTTAAGTGCTCTGTAAAATGTCCGTTTTATGGTCTACATATCAGCATTTTAAGCTCACGCTGCGTGGTCACATTGTTTGCTTTGCCAAGTTCATATTGTCTACGTGTATTCCATAATGTTCCATTAAACAAATGTATTCAGAATGCCCAAATTTTAGGTCTAAATATTTAACATGCGCGATAGCGTGCATGTTCTTTATTTAAAATGTACTTAAATTATCCAGTTTTACATCAGAATATCAATAATTGTCTGCTCACGCTTCACGATCGCATTATTAATGATACCCAATTGACTATATCATATTTATGACTTACAAAATATGAATAGAGTGTCTCGCTTTTAGGTCTAAAATCTAAATTTTCTTCCTCTCGCGCTTTGCGCTCGCATCAATTGTTTAGTTACATACCTATAACATTGATTAATACTAAAATTGCTTAGAATGACCATTTTTTTAAGGTCGGAATGTCAAAAAATTTGCTCGCGCTTCGCGCTCGCATTATTGAGATATATACCGTCTTCGTGGTTAACTGTAAGCAGTCCTTAACAGGTCCCTTTTCGATAATGCTAGAACAGTTGATAAACATTTCTGTTCGCGCTTGGGGGTACATACGAATCTTGTTCAGGATCACACATAACATTGCCCAGAAAATTAAATTTCAGGAAAAAATACATTAAAGTAAAAAAAAATCGCTCGCGCATCGCGCTCGCACTTTTTATAAGGCTTATGATATTATTTTATGTTTATGTTGTCTTATAAGAATAAAACTAACAAGTGACTGATATAGGTGAAGATATAATTTCGGGCCCCGTCCCCTATTGGCGAAAGTCGGATCCGCCCTTGTGGACACATACACACCGGAAAAATGGCAGGTGCCCCCCTGAAAAAGCAAGGACCCCCAGTGCCCCCCCGGGAAAAAAATCCTAGCTACGCCACTGTACTGGTGATGAGCGGTCGTATAGTCTATGACCACGGGCTCTGACATCGGTGAAGAGGGGCTGTTTAATCCGGCTTTTTAATCTTGCCGTTTTCACACCGGATGTCTTCGTATGCACTACCATACGTGGATACTAATTTGGAAACATATCCACTTCATTTTCAATAAATTATACATGGTCTGAGGTTCAAATCCCATCGCAGCTCGCGTCCTTTAGCAAAACGTTTATCAACTCTACACCCAGGTGTAGTATATTAATTAATTCCTTGAATAAGTGATCAAGGTAAAAAACAAACGTATTAAGCGCTATATACGTAATATTTTCACGTCATTATTATCAATTATTATGATTATGATTATTATTATCATTATTATTATTATCAACATCATCATCACTACTATCATATTTATTATAATAATTATTAACCCATATACAGTTTTAAGCAAATCCACGCTTTTATCAAAATTCATTATAAGGACTAGAGTCATTACTGTCCTTTCATTGATTTGTGTCTTTCCTTTTCTTGTTAATAATGACATATTAATGTTTGGAATTTCAGTAGTACCCATGTAATTTTCCTTAAAATTGACTATTGATTAGCCTTATGTTTATGTATTGAATAATGTTATTACAAAGTACTGGTCGCTCATTTCCTCCAAGGTTTCTGCTTGTTTAGTTTTTTTTCCTTTCATTCTGAAAGATAATTTTCTTATGAAGTCGTGCGTTTAAACTATGTCTGATTATCAAGACTAGTATGTGAAGCATGAACATTTTTGCTTTGGCAGTCTACCTGTACTTTTCTTCACTTTTATTTTGATAAACATGTCTAAATAGATGATGTTCAAGCTTGGAGGTTGAATCGTATCGATTTGTACGCGGTCAGATGAATAATCTGGGTTGTATTTAAGGTCATGTGATATGCTATGGAACCCAATTAGGTCACGTGATATGATATAAACCTTACCAGAGACTGGTCGATGGTACTGTCTCCGCCTTTACCCGATCATCCCTACACTTTCTCCTGAAAACTTTCTTCAGGTCTTCTTTAAAGAAATAGGCCTATTTGAGGAAAGGTAAATAGTTAAAATTTCATACACAGTCCTTGCACTGTAAATTATAACGTCCTGGGTAAAAATTGACTTCACTTTGTGTCTCTCGAGAACCAAAACCTGAACTTTGAGATTAAACATAGCACCAACTGTCTTAAAATGACAATTAAATGTGTTGTAATATTCCATATTATGCTAAACTGTATATCCCCCCCAAAAAAAATTAATTAACCGATTAATTAATAATAAAAAAATGAATAAATAAATAAAATGAATAAGCAAATAAAATTAAAATAAGATCTAAAAAAATAAAATAAAAAAAATATTAATAATGTTCAATACACGATTATAATAAAAAATATCCTAGACCTAAGTGCAATTCCATATTTATCTGAAATATTTTAATTTCGATTAATGATTGATTTGATCTCGTCACCCAAAGATCAAGAGCTCGTTAGCAACCCCCACGCACCCCTATAATATCACACCCAATCATAATTACACGGCCCAATTAAAAAGTCCTACTCTATGCATGTCAATGATTAGCACCACTTAGGCATCTATTAAACCATTCTTATTCCAATGACAACTAAATGATTAGTATTCAAGCTCACAGATTATATATATATATATATATATATATATATATATATATATATATATTATATGTATGTGTGTGTGTATCCCTTTTCAGTTATCCATGGTAACGCGTCAAGGTGATTTGATAGCGTGACTTTAGACCTGCTCAACTGGGAGAAAACACACGGCAGTGTCCTTTTTATCAAATTGTAATTAGATTTGATAAATTGGAATAAAATCATTCTAATGGTGATCAATGTCGCTTAGATGGCATAATTCTGTGTGCTAATGAATGCTCAATGGTACAGTCATTAGATCATTGAATTATTAGCCCGCGTTACTACACAAACTATCACGTTTCTCGCAATAGATCGATAAATAAGTTCTGGTATAGGATGCTCCAACAAATCCGCATATCTCCCCATTGTCTTTGAAATGTAATGTAAAGCGAAAATTGGCATGATTGATGTATGTGTGTGAGGGTGAATAGTGTAACGTATAATAGTTTTGCTATGAAGTGAATGAACATTTCTTCTTTTTATATGGTCTATTTCTTATTTTTATATGGTCTATGGGGTAAGGTATGCCCACCCCCTCCCAATGGCTCTGGGAAGCGGGGGTGCTTTGGTGGTGCTCTGTCTACTATTCTCCATAGGAAGCACCCCATATTCTGGAAGGTTTTACAAAATGGGAAATGACCCTTATTATTGTAGTGAAACCTCTGTTTTTTGTAGAGAACCCCCCCTTTTTTTTTGCTTTTCAAATTTCTCGGGAAAAATTTGATCCCCATTTTGTAGTGACCCCCCTCCCTTTTCTTTTTTTGCTTTTTGAAATTTTCATCAGCACTCCCAATAAAGAAAAACGTTCCCAGTAACCCGCCCCTCCCCCTTTCTCGGATTCGCTCCAGAATCAAATTACATGTCCCATTAACGTGAAGTTTAGTGAATTGTCGTGTAACTCTCTTTATCCAATACAAGTCATTAATATTCGAGTGCCTCGGTTAATCACTAGTTCAAATCATGGATATATTTTATACTCAATAAATGGACACAATGGTGAATATCAGATTTATAGTTAGCAAAACCATGCTTTCCTTGCCCTGTCTGATGCTCAAAGATAAGCGTGTCCACGAATCAAATGGATACGAGTGATTCTATTTTGATCATAAAATGTGATTTTACTTTAACCTTAAAAACGTGTTTTACCTTCTCTGGAAACAGCACGAATACATCTGTTATGTTTCAGACAGAAACAATCTTTGTAGATCGAATATTACCCAAAATCATGTTTAAAAATATATTTTTAGAATACACCCCCAAAATGTTGCTTCATTTACACTACAGCTAAAAAATATAGCCCGAACTAACCTGATGATCAGGCACTGGAAGAAAGCTATAAATATTAAAAAAGACAGCTTACAATGTGCCACCATTGCTAAGGTAAACATGATGAATGAACCTATTATCACAAGCTAGTAAGCATTAAACATTACATTGTGCATTCGCATGTAACCACTTACTTTTGTTTCATGACACACCTTATAATCATTAAAAGAGCTGCCTTAATTTTCTTGCAATCGTGTTGTTCATCATTCCCGCTAAATTGTTTGCAAATCTGCAGTAAATGAGCGGTTAGTAAGCCCCCTATTATTAGCTGTCATCGATGATAAGTGAGTATTAATACAAATGGCCTCTAAAGAACTGACATCAAATTATCAGCCTTGATGAGGAGGAGCAACTCCCGTGTTTGAAATAATCCTCTCATGAACCTGGCATTTGAATAGTTAGTTGAACGCTGAACTGGGCCGAAGTAAATTCTTACATAATTGAAATACATCTACCGGATTTTAATTAGGATTTAATGATAGCATGTAGGGAGGTGTCACGTTTATTTCGGCATATGTTATTTGGAGGTGATTCTCTTATTCTGGATCAGAAACAGACGAAATATTAAGTTTCATCTCACTCGTTCTCAGTTTTATTTGGAATTTTGCCCCATATGGCATGTCTTCCCTCTCAAAATCTTTGACTCATTATCATGATTATAAGCGTCATTTCAATGCGTTACAGCATATTAATTAACCTTGATTAAATGCGAAGAAAAAGCCATTTTGGATCGAAAATGAAAAGTTTTGACAGAGCCATTTGTTCTCAGTATATCAAATCAATGTAGTAGCTTTTAACCGCATCCTCTAACGTGTTTCACTGAGAAGAGCATACCAGTCGGTATTCTAAAAGGACACCATCCCTCAGGTGTTAACAATACACCATGGTAGTTTATCATAACACCAAATAGTGTTATATCAAACAGAATTTGTAGTGATAGCATCAATGTGCGATGAACTAACAACATAAAGCTAACACTGGATTGAAATAATTATTGGTGTTATCTTTCACTCCCAAAGTGTCTCGTTTTAGAACTTTTTGTAATTTTGACGAAATGCTTTTCACAGTGACTGAAATGACTGAGGTACCACTGATTGGTATGAATTGTTAGAAGCCCAGAATGACAAAAACCATTCGTTCAATTTTATTCCATTTGACAAGCATGCTTCATTCAAAACTGTTCAACATAAAATAAAAAGGATCACTTTAGATTAACACTCAGTACATTGAAATTGCAAGAGAATGAACTTTGTAACTTTGTTGAAATTTTGGAATGAAATAAATTTGTTATCAATCAGTCAAAGGAGACTTGAACAAGAAAAAAATATATAACAAGACAGAAGATCCCATCTATCATAACAGATTTAACAAAGCTAATATCTTCAATAAAAAAAGTAAAAAGGCCATATTTCGGAGGACAACTACCATGACAACGAAATGCTGACATTGATATGAAAATTTAAATATTTTAAATGGCAAATAAACGTCCAAGCAACAAGTGAGACTTAATGACTGAAGGTGAATAACAATCCAAGTTTGTACTAATATCTATTGAATTTATTCTTGATATTCTTAAAAAGAACTTAACAGATTTGACTGGTCCAAGTTTATTGGTCTCGATGGTTTAATATTTTATGCAGCGCTTAATGTTTATAAGCGCTGCATACTATTACCCCGGCTTTAGCACGGCTATCCTGATCGGACGCTCGAGCATTCAAGAAATTCTTCCTTCCTACCGAGTACCCATTTACTACACCTGGGTGGAGAGTGGCAAATGTAAACGCCTTGTAGAAGGACACGAGTCCTGCGGTGGGACTTAAACCCCGGATCTTTCGGTTCAAAGACCGGAGATCTATCCACTGAGCCACAACACTTCTACAACACCTCAACATCCTAAACTTTTGAAATTGAGTGCACATGTAATTGCATCGCCTATAGGTCATTATCTTAACTATTTATTACGTAAAGTTTCCTCAAGATTTTAAACTTACCTTAATAGTGTTTCTATACAATATGGATATCATCTGATGACATATCGTTTAACTCGTTGATCCGTACCTAGAGTGCCGGGTTTATGAATGACGCTGACTAAAATAGCTCGCACTATAGGCCCGTGCTATTTTGGCGCTGCATTTATCTCAACCAAATCGGCGCCAGGCCGTGTGCCCGATTTTTGTAAATATGTGATGATTGTAAAAGCAGCGCGGCTCTCTAGTTACTAAACGCAATTTTCTATGATTGTGTGGTGTGGACCAAAAAATCATGAGTTACTGGAAACATTATGATACAACTTTTGTCCATTATCCATATTTTTATGGTGGTTGCCATAATTTTTGAAAGGGTTGTCCACTTACAGAAGTTGTTTACCTGAAAATGAACAACAAATGAAGTTAACGCCAGTCTGGTTTGGGGTAACATGCTTAAAAATCAGCGATTATCTGTATGACAACATTGACAAAGGTCAACTGAATTTAAGGAAAGCCTTCAACATCATCCCACATAACCTCCTTAAAAATCATTTTGGTTTTACAGGACTAGAACTGGAATGGTACAAATCATACTTGGTTGCAAATGCCAGTTTATGTCTTGTGAGGATCTTTAGTGGTTTTCTCCCTGTTTATTCAGGAGAATCTCAATACTCCATTTTATGGTAAGGCATTAATCCTCACTACCAAGTCCATCGGAGAGGACATTTAGCCTTCGGTCCTCTGGTTGCTTGCTTACAAGCATTCATGCTTTCTTAGCAATCAGGTAAAAAAAAACGCTTCCAAATCGCTACCATTGTTTTATTTCTGTATGTCATATTAATATGGATGTACATTCGACAGGGCTCTCTTGAAAAAAAGGCCAAAATATTTGCCTGAAAGGGACAACCTCGTCTTTTTTCAAGAAAACATAAAAAATTCAAATACATAAATAAATAAACAAATAAATAAATATATGAATAAATAAATTTTTATGAGCACTGGTGTTGTCGAATTTTAAAGCACCATTGTGTGTGCAGTGTAATGGTAAAAAAGGTTCAAGGAAAGTGATGAAGTGTGTTACCATCTCAAAAGCTGTTCAACTTTATTGATGTAACTCCGTTAATTCACAAGATTAACTTTACAGCAACCAAAATGATGTATATGAAAATTCTGGATTTTAATGTATCAAATACGGGCAGGAGTACTGAGCAGGTTTCTGCCGTTAGTATAATTACTACTCGTAGTTCTAACCAGTCAGTCGCGAGTTATTAGGATAATAATTAATTTGATAGTATTTCGTTCAGTCAATTTTTTTATCGGCGCCTCCAATAAATTAGAATTAATGAGTCAGATTCAGTGATGTACCGGATTGTTAAGATTCGTGGGAAAATATTTCAGCTCCTATTTCTGTCATTAAACTAGCATGAAATAGATTTTGATGTTTGTTAATAATCCATCGATTATTCTGGCCTGATATATTCTCCATTTATTCAGTGAATAAATCTTCATGAAAAAGTGTTCAGATATTTCGCACTTTTAAGGCGGCTTCTATATATAGAATGAGGAAGGGGGTTTTTAAAATAGAAAGAACGAATGCTAATGATGGTGGTGATGAAGATGATGATGAGAATGATGATGATGATGATGATGATGGTGATGATGATGATGATGATTATGATGATGATGATGGTGATGATGATGATGATTGTGATGATGATGATGGTGATGATGATGATGATGGTGATGATGATGATGATGGTGATGATGGTGATGATGATGATGATGGTGATGATGATGATGATGGTGATGATGATGATGATGGTGATGATGATGATGATGGTGATGATGATGATGGTGATGATGATGATGATGATGATGATGGTGATGATGATGATGATGATTATGATGATGATGATGGTGATGATGATGATGATTGTGATGATGATGATGGTGATGATGATGATGATGATGGTGATGATGATGATGATGGTGATGATGGTGATGATGATGATGATGGTGATGATGATGATGATGGTGATGATGATGATGATGGTGATGATGATGATGGTGGTGATGATGATGATGGTGGTGATGATGATGATGATGGTGATGATGATGATGATTGTGATGATGATGATGGTGATGATGATGATGATGGTGATGATGATGATGATGGTGATGATGGTGATGATGATGATGATGGTGATGATGATGATGGTGGTGATGATGATGATGGTGGTGATGATGATGATGATGGTGATGATGATGATGATGATGATGATGATGATGGTGATGATGATGATGATGATGGTGATGATGATGATGATGATGATGATGATGGTGATGATGATGATGATGATGATGGTGATGATGATGATGATGATGGTGATGATGATGATGATGATGATGGTGATGATGATGATGGTGGTGATGATGATGATGTTACTGCTGATGATGTTGATGATAATGATGTGGTAAGATATGAAAAAGAGGGGGAAATAGCAGAACAATAGAAATATCAATGATAATCCTAGTAATACCAACGACAAGAAAAGAAGTAAAGGAATGAATTGCAGAACTGAATCATTGATTTGCGCTCTTATTAATTTCATTAACACCGGTAAGGCTTAATTGCATTCATTGGCTTCCTTACAACAAAAATACAAGACGGCTTTTATACCAAATACCTTCGTTTGAGTAGGCAAAGTATTGTATTTACATTTGATACATGTCAGCATGTAAGGCAATGCCACAAACGGAAAATCAGCCGATGAATAGTGATAAATTATTTCCATCCAAAGGTATGATGATGTGCAATTCGACCAGACACAACTTCTACTTAAAGTTACGTATTTAAACCGCCATTTACTATCCGCAACTTGTTTTCTTTTATTTCTCTTTCAAGCGAGACTAACATTATAAGCACCATTTGCAATATTCATTAAGGCGTTTGTACCTAGCCTTGTTTCCCATCAAATTCCCTACCTTTGAAAAAAAAACGCATGTCGAAAAAACATATCTAATTGGCGTGTCGCACCTGCCTGCATTTTGGCGCCGAATACCGTGTAATTATGATTCAATTTGCTGAATGCACTGCATGCACGCCCTTTTATGGTTGAAGACAAAATCAAGCCGTCATTTATAACATTGTCGTCTGTCATGGATGAAAATGGCTGTAATCGGTGGTACGTTTGGGAGAGAAAAATAAACACCACTTTGCCCCTTCGTTCGTCACTCTTTCCTCATGAATTCAGTGGTTTATGGTAAAAAGACCATTACGATTATTTGAGGCTCTTCCCATGAATAATTTATATTTTGCGACTGATTAGGGTTTTGAATGGAGTATGATCAGGATTGCAAGTGTTTTACAATAATTCAGCGTTGGGTGAAATATCTAGAAGCGGTGACAAGGAGGCCTTGTAATTCAATTTGTATGCTGGGAAGAAATTCTAGGCAAATTTCTAGGCTTACACGTGTATATTTATTTACAGATAATACATTTAAGAGAACTTATTTGAAAGCAACAACGATCATGTCAATCAAAAGTAGATTTTCAACAAGTTCAGGGTTTTCTGTGAATAAAAACAAGCAAAAATTGTAGTGAAATTCCTTATGCTTTTATCACTGAATCAACTCTCACTGTGTATCTATACTTCTTAAATTCTATAGGATCTGTTAAAGAGTCATTTGAGAAAATACCAGTCACATTCACATTGTAAGAATTTTCACTCGACGGGTATCCAATGCGAATCTATAGGGATACAGGAAGCAGATGACCCATCTCTTTTGACAATCAAACATAGAACCATTAGGTATGTAGTGTTAACCCCCCCTCTTGAAATATGAAACTAGGTCCCTTTTATTATACATTCCTAGTTATTTATTCTTATTCATTAGAGGGAAGAAAATCTATTTTGGAATGGAAACCATTTTCGTTGTTGTTGTTGTTGCTAGAATCCTAGATCCGCCCCTGAATCATGTATTTTACAATTCAAATATCTAGTTTTAATTCAGGATAAGATGCTATCGGTAGCTATGGGGGATTGAATAATATTCTTCGATTGTGCCATGGTCGAGTAGTCTTTTGCGGTGGTTACACACTAACATGTCCAGGGTGCGAATCCCAGAACGGCACTTTTTGCCCAAGAGCAAGACATTTTAACTTCATGTACATGGCTCGTTGACTCGTTTTAGCTTACATCAAATAAATGCAAATGCTATAGGCATCATTGCTACAACATCGTAACGAGTGCATGTGGTGGTTAAACAAAATTAATTGAATTTCATCCATCCACCATAATAAGTCTCTCCCGTGGCCAACAATCTTTTCCCTTAAAACTATTAGAACGAATGAATACATGTATGAATAGATAAATAGAATAAGTGAATGAATTTTATACTTGGATGAACAAATGATTAGATAAATAGTTTAATGTACAGTTAGATAACTAAATCATTAACTAGATAAGCTTATTGACTAAATTGCCCTCATTACCTCTCTAAACCTTTTTTTTCTGAATTAAGCCAGTCCCTTCTCCTCCTTCTACTTTCCTAAGTCGCCATATTTTGTCAGATTCTGTTATTGATAATATCTGATAACACACCTATTGTATAAGCATTCAAAATTACATGTTAAGCAGAACAAACACCGTGGATGACATTGATCTCATTTCAATTTTCTGTCCTTAACTTTCCTCTCCCGTACACCATCTCTTTGTACATTTCACTGACACACGTGTACTCACCGGATGCTGATCTCAATTCATTTCTTAACTATTTAACTTAACTATTTTTTTTCTCTCTCTCTATACATCACGCACCTACACACACTCACATTCATTCTCTCCCTCTCATAGCTCTCACCTCGTCGCGTCAAATGAACATCTTAATCATAACGCTAAGCATCATCAGACGACGATTCATCAGCCTAACATAATAACCTTCCCCAGACGTATCTTCACTTCTGATGAGCAAATAAAATAATTCCAATACTGTTTGGGCTGCCCTCCTAATAAGATTTGAGTGAATGTGACTAATTACATAAACCCAGCAGCTATCGGGAGCAGCTGACTAATTGGATCTTTTGTACGCGCTCATCCTCTCCACGTGACCTTTAGCGAAAGAGACTTAAAAGAGTTAAACCATCGATTTTTAGACTTTCATAAAATCATAAGCGAAATAAATCCCTAATGATATTTGTTCTCGGCGAGCAAAAATGATCGACGGTTTCTTGATTCGCTCTTATTATTTCATGGTATATTTTTTTCCTCTAACATGCAAAGTGGAGACTGCATAGATCAAGTTATGGTGGATTTTATGCGCTACGAAAGGCTTACATTACATCCTATCTGTGCGCATGCGCGGTGTGGTTCGAGAACTTATCGATCTCGTCATATCTTTTTCAGTGAATATTTCTAAAATAAACCAAGATGTACCACACTCTAACAAAATATTGGGTGAAAAAGCTCCCTGATGGTAATTATGTGTCCAACCAACATTGGGCATTTCTTTCGGGCATTTAATTTTTCCAGTGTGAAGAAATTTTTGCCCATTCTTAAGTAATTGCTGCTTATTTTTTAAACGTACTGGATAATATGCTTTCCGCATTGGGAAAAATTCTACCCCAAATTGGTTGGACACATGACTACCTTCGTGCTGGTTAAAATTTTACCCATTTTTTTTACAGTGTACTTGACTTAAAACAATACAAAATACTAATAATAATGCTAATGCTCGAATGTTTCTCCCCTTCAAACACCATAAAATTGGGGGGGGGGGAGGGCGGTGAGGCAGGCGATAAGATCACACATCTCCAAATCTTTGACGTCTTAATTTCTTCGGTGCTCCTTGAGATTAAACTTCAAGGAACTTTTCGGTTTCATTTTTTTTCATTTCCAACAGAAGAAGTGCAAAATCCATACAAGTATCATGACAATAATAAGTTGAAATAGGATATATACGATATAAAGCTTGTACTATAAGCTTAAAACTGGAAATTAGTAAAGACATAATAGAGACAAAATACATAATAATAAAGTATATAGAATGATAGATATTATCATTTCGCATCCATTCTCTTCCACCCTTTTTTCTATTTTTCTATCTCATCATTTTTCATTCTTCATTCCCTGAAGGTGGCGCCATAGGTGCCTACCTCCCCCCTCCCCCTCACCTGATCCCAGCTACCCCCATTGAATAACGGAAGAATGAGAAATTCACAGCAGAAGTATTCAAAATGAAAATATTGTTATCTGGTTTTGTAATTTATCAATCTGTCAAAGATTCCGACTCCATTCAAACTCATGTTACAAAACCCTGTTGTGCACGTGAAGAGCTCTGCATATGAGCAACTGCAAAGATCTGGAACTCATTTTATTAGAGGCGGTCGTTGACGATGTTTACATTTCAAACTGAATTGGAGGGTAAACTGATATGTGATACGGTAAGAGTAGATGTCCAATTACACGTGTTTTAGAAGGGAAAAATACCATCATGGCTATCATTGCTTTGGCGTCTCCGCTTACCCATGCCCATTTACATGATTTGTCACCCCTTTTTCCAGTACTGCATTTAGTTTTTATACGTCATCATTAATGCTACAGCTACAGCAAGGGAAGAGACTTCAAACTAATCGGTTATGTGCCATTCGATTGATTGGATTGGTCCGCAGTCCCATTGCACGATATGACTGCGGCTTATATAGGTACCGCGGAGAATAACAAATGGGGGAGAAGGGTGATTGGTGGTTTATTTCTTAACGTGAGGCTGAAACACCCTCCTCTTACCCGTTCACCGTCACCTGTTATGCAGCCATTTATTACTAGCTTTGTGATGAACCTTAATTATTTAGTCACACCAGCGAAACTGACCAAAACTAACCGTTTCATAAAGCTGTTCGTAAGTTAAGAGTGATTTTAAAACCGAGCGGGTGAACCTGTTGTACGCGCTAAATAATCACCGTTGAACATTGGATCACCAGTCGTTCTTAAAGTCGCTCTTAATGTACGGACATCTTTATAAAACACTTACCATAGGTTTAGTTTATAGGTACCCGGTAGCTGTAGAAAAGGATTTCTCGAAGGGGCCAGCGTCTTATCAGGGTAGCCGTGCTAAAGCCGGGGTAATAAATATGCACCGCTTAAAAACATTTGTATTAAGCGCTATATAAATGTTTCATATTATTATTACAAATTATTTCGTTTCCTGATACAAACTAAAAGTAAATGTGAAAAGGGTAGAAGATCCAATGATAAACCAACGGCTTTGTTACAACCAAGGGACTAGCGTTCAAAATGTATTCAATTTTTTATCACCCTCAATAAAGTCAGTATTTTTTTATATTACCATGGTTGCAGTCATCAGGATTTCTGATTGGTTATTGTGGTCAAGCATTCCTTGATTTTAGATGAAAGGTAAAAATCAACTACAAATTATATAGCCCCCTCCCCCTCCTCTCCCCCTCTCTCTCTCTCTCTCTCTCTTCCTTTCTCTCTGAATTTGCTCCTCTGACTTTCTTTCTATATACTGCATTTTCTTTACCTTCTCGTCCAGTATCAGATGCTTCTTCAAAATTCCCATGTTGCTTTCTTTCTTTCTCTCCCTCGCACTCCCTCTCTCCATCCTTGTCTCTTTCCTTAACTGATCAGTCTCTTCTACTTGGCTTCCATTCATTGATTTTATTCGTTCCTTTGATTTGGATCCATCGCATGCCGATTGCCCGTGCAAGATTCTCAATTGAAACACTAACCACACTCTGGTCGAGCCCGTAACAAAATTACCCAAAATTAGATTTGCTAATTTCTCGATGATCAGTGAAGTTTGTCAAGAAATGGTATTTTCTATCTCCCTCCCGCTGCCTAACGTTTCTCTATATACGTCGCTCATCTATCCTAATTTTATTTCTTTTATTCAAGCGTTGTATTTACCTCTCTTTTCTTTCCCCTCCCACCAGCACCTCACTTCGAAGGCATTTTAGAATTCGATTTCGGCTTTTTTTCGTCCTGTTCTGGCGTTTACATAGAAGACCATGAATATTCGGCAAGACGGCTAATTTAATAATTAGCTCGCGCCGCTATTGCTCCGATTGCCCGATTATTCACCAGTGCGTGCTATTCCCAATGATCGTCTCGAATAATTACAAGTGGTAAATAGACCACCGATTCGTACCGTGTTTGTTTCGGAGCGCGCGCAGTCCGAAAAAAATGTCTAAGCATCGCAATAACCCTACTTTTTCTCTCCCGCTATTTTCTCCTCTATCTTCTTCTTGTATTTTCTTTAATCATTCAAATTTAGCCGTTTCTTGCAAATTTGCCACGGGACGATTATCGACTTGTCTAGATAAACAGTGAACATCGCCCGGAGTGGATGTTTGAAAGAATACCATAAGATTCGGGAATCTGTTACCAACTCGTTAGTACACATTTTCCCTTGATTTTAAGTTTTGATAATGAGCGCGTATCTCCGGGCTGAAATTTCAATTACAAAGCGGGAAAGAGCAAGCGAAAGACATTACATGAACACACGGGTAAAAGTTTCGAATAAAGCTCTTTGCATAACCGTTGGTTTTTCTTTACCTCAGTATAATGTCGTCGATTTAGTTAGTGGGGTGAATAGAAAGAAGCATCTCTGTGCAATCAATTTCGATTAAAAAAAAATTGTTCGTCCTCTGCCACATAAATTGAAAATGAATTCACATCACCGTGATGACAAGCTTTAATGGAAAGTGAAGGCTAGTTAAAGACGTGTGAGGGAGAGGTGGATATTGTACTCTAAAGCTAACTGGGTGAAACTAGAGCCGAACAAAGGAAAATAAGGCGCAATCGCGGCTTTCAAGTACATCTATTTGTTATGAATTTGTACTTTGTTATATGTGCCACTTTTCAAATTATATTTCTTCTCTGTCATCTTCCTATCTATTTGGAGTAGAGTGATGACGGATGGATGAGGTCTGTCCATCTTGGATGTTGTTATGACCCATTACTACTCACCAAATTACATTCAAGTCGTTCCTATTACTTATTTTCGTCTTTATTCAAACAAGGAGTATCATTTCCCTCTCGGTCTCCTCTCTTTTTTTATGTAATATTAATTAAAATTGCAATTGCTCTCTCTCTCCCTCTTTCTCTCTCTATATATAATAATAATCAAATTATCAAACTAAATGAATAATAGTCAAAGAATGCTCAATTATTTCACTTTAAGTATGACGGGTGACATACTTCTTTATTTCATCGTATATATATATATTTCTTCCTGTTGAAATACAGAGTAATTACCATCTTTAAATTATCTCTCTCTCTCGTTCCTCCCTATCGTTTCTCCGTTATATCACTATTACGTATCTTCAATTTCTTTTCACTTATCTGTCTTTTCACCTCTTAATTCTTTCTTCTTTCTGAAGTGATATATACCGTGTAATTGTTTTTTTTTAATCATAATGCAGGTCATTTGATTTTGTTACCTTCCACCCCCCCCCCCCTCTTGTATCTGTGACTAAAAGGATGCCATCTTTAGAACTATCCTCATATTTCAGCAGCGACCCACTTATTTCCGCTCTCGCCTTTTTACTCTCCTCTTTATAAACTGAGATCAAAACTTTCGATCTTTTTATTCTCTTTAAATTTTATTTGCATGAGGGTTGTCAATTTTGATGTATTCCTTTGTACAACATATTCAAGTCGACCTTGCTTCTTAAAACCCTACCCTACACTCCGTTTCGTATCGTAATTGGCACTCAAAGCACTAGAAGAAAAGACAACCAATGTGAAATATTATCTATCTGACCAAATTTAAGCAAGATGTTCCATTGTGTACCATTATGCTGTATAGCCATCCTCTTCGTGTGTATATTGCTGATTTGATAGTACACTTTTGTTGGCATTTTAATACGGGGTCGGTTTTGGCAGAGCTACAAAACAAATAGCTATATTTAATTTGCGAATCCAAGCTCGTTACGAAATGGACTGGCAAAGTGCGCACAAAAGAGAGATCTACATTTTGTCATTCTCCTTCTTTTCTGGGAATCTTCTTGTGACTATTATTTGAGAGTTCGAGTAATGTGATATATAAGTCTGAGATCTATTTAACAGGTGACTGGGCACTTTCTCTGTCAATGATACCTTCGCGTTTTATGTACTGTACCGAAACGAGTATTTTCTCCCTATATTTTGCTTATTTCTCATGACGTTGTCTTTAATAGATAGCTAGTAAAAAGAATTATTAGAAATATGTGAAAGTCGAATTTCTTCATTTGACGCTGCAAGTTTACATTTTTGCTGCAGATTAACTCGACAATTTTGTGTTTTAGTCCCTTTTTGTAATGGCCTCTCCCTCTGGAAAATCCTGGATCCTGTGTCTAGGCAGGGTTTTTCATGTTTTGTTTAAAAAAAATGTGAAAAGGTATGTTGCTAAATATAGACTACTAGGAAGGAACAGCAATAGTCACTGATGACGAGTAATACACCGCTATCATTTTCGAATGAATTATTCTTCATTTTAATGGTGCGGAATGATTTGGGGGCGGGAGAGAAAAAAAACGCAATGATTTCGTAAACTCATTAACATCGCATCTCTTTTGTACGCTTTCAAATGAGACGAACAAAATGACCCATGCTGAGAGATAACTCTTCTACTGTACGATAAATCTCGCTCCCACTTTCTTTTCAAAATCGCTGCTTGATGACAAGATGATATTCTTCAAGTACATAGCTTTTGAATATATGACCACGACCGGTGATATCGGCGAATTAATCGGTTGGTTTTGTCATTTTATTTCTGTCAATACATTTCAATTACGATCTATGATTGGCAATGATTATCCTTTGCTCGTATCTTTTTTTGTTCGATAAACGATGCTATAAATGGCCTTGTAGTCGATGCATGGAGTAGGTCGATGTATGGGTTCTGTAATTTCTGGAAATGTATCAAAACTAGTTTGCATTGATTCATTGGCTGATGTAAGTTTCTTGGAAAGATTTAATGAAGTTGATTCAGCTTGGAAATAAATTAGGTGGAGAGGAAGTAGCGATCTATTTCCAGTCAAAGGTTTTTGCAATTTTCCTTTATGATTTATCTTGGAATGATACTTCATTTAACAAAATATGTCAGCAGACAAATTCCCTGTAAATTAACAGAACCAATCAAAGTGATAATGATGATGCTACTGCTGACTCTTTTTTTTTTTTTTTTGCTCGTCAATTTTTTCTTGGAACAGAGTGACCACAATTCAGTAGTGTGTGGAACAAATTACCTCAGTTTAGTAGTCCAGCCCTTTTTGGAGGCTTGTCATTTTCTCCTGTACAAAAATCAGCCCTCCCCTGGATAATATCCTGGATCCGCCCCTATTATAATCCATCCAAATTTTCTTAATGAAGACAATGATTTGTCGGGTATTAAATTTTGATTTCTACAAGATGTATTTTCACAACCTGCTTTGTTGTTATTGGAATTTACCTTACCTTGCCCGCGGCGTTTCGTCGCCCGAATAGGCGTTCTCATATCAAGTTGAACGGTTTTTATAGATATGATCCTTTACCAACCCCACCCCCTCAAAGTAGTTTCACCTGCCCTTAAAATGAAATGATCGCACATATCAGATGTAGATTGGTATGAGACGTGTGTTAAGGGGTAGAAGAACGTGGTGGGTTTCTATTTAAACAGGGTCCTTTCCAACACCTATCATAACGTGTGGGACTGGTATCCCAGGGGAAATATGAGGTAAGCGGTGTGTTTAGAATTCCATGTTTTCTTTCCGCGGGGCGAAAAATAAGAACAGAAAAGATTCCGGGTCTATTTCCCGTGCTCCCGATTGCGAATTCGTTCCTAAATTTCGTGGAGGGGGGGTGTCTTATATAAAACGTCATGCATGGTTGACACTTCCTTTTCATATCATTTACAAAACATGTAAAAATTTAAATGATTATAATTTAGGAATTGAAAAAAAAATCATAAGTTGTTTAGAACGCTTTAACTTGCATGTACTTGAAGTTACACAAACGAAACCAACCTCGAAACAAACGATATAGTCATGATTGTTACGTCATTGGTAATGACATCGTAATAGCTTTTATTGGGCCTAGAGTCGGTGTCGTCGTGTGAGTATTCGGGGAGGGGGGGTGCAGTCAAATATATTGCTGGACACATACGTGACCAAAATACGCGTTTAAAGGGGTGTTTTTCAGTTTTGGACGCGGGCCGCGCGTGAACTCGTTAAGGGTATCAAAAACACTGATTTTCAAAGGAAAGGGTGGTTTTGAAAGACTGGTCAAAGGTCAATCGCGGGGTCAAACGTATTGAGGGTATATATATGTTTATTTTTCCCAAGTTTCTTTTTTAAGACTAGCCAAACGTGTTTAGGTTATGTTTTTTTCCTCATGCTTTTCCCCGGGGTCATATTCTTGCGACAACTTGTTTAGGGGCCAAAATATGTAAATAAAGCCCGCGAAAAAATTGTTTGGGGGTTATTTTGCACACAGAGAAAAACTCGTTTAGGGGCTGTTTGGCAATAATTTGGGCAAGCATGTGTACATCAATACATTGAATGCGCCCCCCCCCCCCCCCCGTATTTCAAACAACGCAAACTTCAGATCAATTGAATTCAGTCATCACAAACCATGAAAACTTAAAGGTTAAAATTTGTATAATATAACAAATTCATTGATGATCAAACTTTGGTTTACATTGTAATGGGAAAGTCAAAATATTTTATATGATAAACTATAAAAGAAACAGTAAGAGATTGACATCATCAGCTCCCTCATTTTGCATAGCGACCAGAATATGCATATAACCATTTTGTAAAAATTAATGAAAATCTAGACTATTATGATGTGTCTTATTTCAATGCTGTTATTTTTTAGCCAATATAAAGAGGAAACCCACCACGCCATCGAAAAGACAATAAATAGAACTTAAATAAATAGGATATGAAAATAAAGCATAGGCCTAATGCTGAATTTCCATTTAATCCAGATGTAAAACATGAAAGTTAGGACATTTCAAACAAATAGAAGCATAACATGCACAGCATACAGTATTTTGGCGTATACAAAATGAAAGAGTTGTTCAAGTTCAAGTTTATTTCAATTCTACAAAAACTTTATACATGTCATCAATGAAGTAACAATGAATTAACAATAATTAGAATGCAGAACTGAGATAATGTATTGAAAAGCAGAGTTATCTTAGTTCGTATACATGTAGAATCCAATAAAATCACTACAGAGCGTCTATTTTCATAAACAGAAAATATGGGTAAATCGACACAAATGTATTTTTACAAGGACTGTCCACATGTGCTGTGTGTTGGTGATCTATAGTGTGATCCTTCTTTTTTTTTTTTACAAAGTTCAGTTTATATAATTGTACCAGACCTAGATCCATGATGATGAAGTGGCAATTAATCTTGACTTTCCAGACTTTCTTGCGAAATCAATATTTACAACAAATTCTTTTATTTTTATATTTCTGGTAAAACGTTTGCAGTGAAAACACCAGTCTTAGCCATACAATCATTTATCTATGTTTGATGTTAATACATCATTTATCTATGTTTGATGTTAATACATCCACCTTCACAAACATATATCTCTTTCTAGTTGTAATATCTTGGTTATCTACGGTAGATGTTAATACAGTTACCTGAAAAAACATTAGTCGCAGCCTTCAATCAAACAATAGTTATCACGCTCTTTACAGAGTTAATATTTTAAGAGGAAATGTGCATTTACTTGGGTAAAATAGCTCAAAATTATGAATGTTGTGTAAAGAAAGCTCCATGAAACGGTTTTTTTTACTAGAAATTAAAACACATAATCATTCATTTTGCCGCTGTTTACCGAATTTTAACATGATTTTGATTTAAAAAAAACATAACCCTCATGAACATATATAAATGCTTGTTTGCTCCGGCTGATGAGCGAATCTCCATCGAACGACCGAATTTGTTGCTGGCCGAGCCAGCAAATATCAATTTACCGCATTGATATGTTTAGTCACGTGAGAGATACCTGCAACTTCGTTCGTAAAGTGAAATCTGTATCAACAAACATCACACGTGACATTAAAGCTCTCATTGGCGCCAAAAAGATATTTCGAAGAAGGCGCCAAAACTACTTGGGGTCGGATTCACGGGAGTTTTCTCGGAACGGGTCTTGGTGCTTGGATGAAGTGCTGATGTTCATTAACATGTAAAAAAAGTGATGATGATAATGTTGGTTTCTGTCTATGATAAATCATAAATAATAGTGTTATTCATCATGGTCACATATAATGTTTTGGCTGTAAGAAGACTTACGATTTAGAATCCATTCTAAAGATGAATTCGGAAATATTTTGTGTAAAATATACTATTAAGTCTATATTGCTTTAGATTAATATTTTTTTCATAAAAAAAGACGTGATGTTGTGGAACTTGAAACAAACAATCATTAGATTTTTTTACAAATTAGACTTAAGATAGGAATTTCGATCATTGTAAACCCTCTTCCATAAAACTAGATTTTGCTTCATGTAAGTCTATTACGCGTTACCCAACTTTCACTCGTGAAAGCTGGTCCGGCATTACTGTCCTAATGATGAAATAGAGTTAGCATGCCGGTTCAAATAAGCAGAGAGAAAAAGAAAACGCGACAATTTATTTGTGAAAAGACCAATAATGTGAAGAGCGCGAATTTCGGCATCAAATCGGCCATCTTGCTGAGGATATTACTGTAACTAAATCTCATCTTAAATTGTGATTTGCTGAGGGAGTATATTCCCCACTTCTCATAAGCCGTTATGGGGATATTATCTTCTTTGGGGGTCGCCGAGGAGCAAAGCAAATTCAGGAAATGAAGACCTGGGGAAAAAGTGCAAAATTGCACTTTTACTACTCTCATCAAAATCGTCTCTAGGTGGAATTCACCCATGCCATATCCGTCTTCTTTAATCCTAGTTAACTTTCATTTGGAAGCAGTTCTCATAGAGGTGTTGTGACATCCATTCCAATCCACTGTTTTAATGATGTTCCGACAATTAGTTTCTTCTTCGGTTTTCTTGACTTATTGTATTACGTTCCTTTTTAACTGTTTAGAAAATGTGAAATCAAACATTTAATTTTGCATCCCGTTAATTCTTATTACTTTAAATTCTTTACATTAATCAATTTCAATATTCAGGTGTCATTATCTTTATTTTCATCCGAAGACAATCATAATATTAACCACAAAGTTTCTTTCTTTAGTAAAAAATAATGCCTTACCCCTGTCATTTTCGTTTCTAAAAGTTATATTATTGAACATGAAAATATTTTCTCGAGTATCGTGTTTGATTCAAACAGCAAAGGTGCCAGTCGCCTTTTTTTATTTCTGTCTTGATAATGACTAAAATCGGGTCTATCCGTTATTTTATTTATAAAGTAAAGTATATGAGTTTTGCTATTCATATGTTTTGAAGTCGGTTGCGATGGCTGATCCGCGACTGGTACATGAGGGCCATTTTCCGTGAGGTTTCCACCCCCCCCCCCATCAGTCAATGGAATATCCAACAAATATAAGGATCCCTCTTTTTTATACAGAAAACCACTGATTTGCTGAGATGTGTCAAACAAACCATGAAAAAAGGTAAAAACGTCATCGCTCTGCCGAGCTAACACCTTAAACCTCGCGTAACCTTTTCACCCGTCTCTGAAACAATATAGAAAACGATAGCTTTCTAACAAACGGTCACGGGGAGGAAAATAGGGATGAATTAATTGCGTTTTTCTCGCCTCGCTTAAGACTCAAATCAACCATTTTGCATCCCAGCGCAAGCATTACCAATACAGTTTTGAAGGTCAATATGGCCAGGGAAAACACTGGGTAAGGGGGATAGGTGTTAACTTTAATAAAAACCACATTGCATTATATCTCATCAGAGATACAATGATATCGATATTGCTTTGATATGTTCACACTGATATGGCTCCATCCTTGAATGAAATAATTGCCAATATTAAGAACTCACTGAAAGGCATTATTCATACCAGGACTCGATGTAGAAAGAATGTCTATCAAATCAAAGTCATTGAATTTCAACCAATCACTTTGGTGCTTGGGATTGACTTAATACTTTCTGCAATGGGGCAAGCTCATTGGTTGTTCAGTCTTTTGGGGGGTACATGAGGGAAAGAAGGGTGAAGGCTTTGGGGGTATTAATAGACGAAATATTTTGTCGGGTTCAGGGATAATTAAAATTGGACAGTGTCAACTCTACTAGAAATAACATAGTCACCCACAGTGTTTTCACACTGTGGAACACAATGTGAAGTCACATTTACAACATGGATCACATAGTCGACCATGTGAACAGGCTGTGTCACACTGGTTTTTCAGGCAGGAAAGGGAGGTTGTTTGTTTGTTTATAATCTTTGAAGTTTTTCCTTTAGCATTTAAAGAAACTTAGAGAAATACGATTAATTTGAAATTATAATGCATTCATAAAAATGAAAAAAGAAAGAGAAAAGGAGCAGAAAGGGTAAAGGAAAAAGCAGAGTTACAGTTATCATTTGATATTTTTTTTTTAAACTGCTGAAATACAAACTTGCCAAATTTGTCAGAACATACCACATATACATGTACATGTAGGATCTCCGGTTTCATCTTAACCACCATCACGTTCACATCCTCCTCCTCGTTCTCTCTTTCGTTCTCCTTTGAGACTCCACTCTCTTCGTTACCGTTACCGTCATCATTAGTGCCTTGCTAGCGCTGATTCTTACCAGACCGGATTAGAGTGGTGGCAATATTAGAATAACTTATCCGCTTGGTTTATTCAGCCACGTGTAACAATGAAGAAGAAAGAGCGGTGATCGATGTTGTTAACACCGTTGATTGAGTTCGTGGAACGGGGGCAATTGCTCGGCTATTCGAAGGCGAAAACGATGACGACGACAAAGAGAAAAGGTGATTTTATCTACTCCGCCGAGACTAAGCCGCATGAAGTAAAATCGGGCCAATTTATCATTATTAATATCATTATATCAGGAGGAAAGAGTGTACATTTAAATCTAAATATTTATAACAATGAAGTAATAAAAAACGATGAAATTTGAATGTCTCATTTGCTTGTTTGTAGTTTTGTTTTGTTTTAGGTTTTACTTTGCTCTCATTCAAAGAATAGTAACTTGGATTTAAGTTGAAAAGCTGGATGAAATAACAGTTAAAAAATAATTAAACTTGTATTTAATCATACTGAATTGAAAGAGACAAAATGCAATAATTCTAACAAGGGGGTTGTTTGTAAATTTTGTGATTTGATAATGATTTCCTAATAAAACATATAATTATTTAAAAAAAATTCTAACAAGGGGGTGCATCTATTACTCAAAAATATGCCTATATAAAAATAGGTAAAATAATGAAGTGACTATCTGAATCGCTTTTCCTAGACTTTACATATCTCTAGCATGCTAGTGGGCATGCTAGAGATCCTCTATAAGTTAATAAAGGGCTGATATCAAATCAAAATATCTCGTTCAAAATATGGTTGCAAAAACAAGCAAAATCGCTATACACCCATGGCTTCGGGTTTCTTGTCGATATTTTCCTCATATTATATCTCCTATTTTGGTTTAAAATTGTACGGGCATGGTGAAAAGAAAAGGAGAGAAACGGTCCAAAGGTGTTTTAATGGAACAATAGGGCCCGCCCTCCCACTGAGACCGCTTATAGATAAGGTGCCAGAGTTTTCATACATACTCGCCTATATTAAGGTTGTGATAACCTGAAGTTTGTTTACTTTTAGTTCATTTTGTCGTCGATAAAGCTCATTATTTGATAGAGCATCTTATTCCATCCCCTAACCATATACGTTAAGATTAGGAACTAAATTTGATATGCAGTGATCTTATAGAGTGGAGATGTGCCCCTCCCCTTCCTGAAATTTTGAATTTTAAGGCGCACACAGCTTTTTTTTTAGAAATTACTTCCTGGCGGTACCCATTTACATCATTTGGGTCGAGTGCAGCACACCGTGGATGAAATTTCTCGCTGAAGGAAATTACGCCATGGCTGAGATTTGAACCCACAACCCTCTGTTTCAAAGTCCGGAGATTAGTCCACTTTGCCACAATGATGAAGCAAACGTGGACAAGCTGCACAATTTGTTACTTTGAAACGGTATTTATCACAAATAAAAAAAGGAATTTAGAAGGGACATCGTCAAACAAGTTTTTATTAAGAGTTTTGAAATAATGAACTCAAGGTAAATAATTACAATATTTTGAAAATCTTCATTTTGTGTTGATAGGAATTCATAAAGATATTTACCAAAGATTGGAACAAAATAATGATGGAATGAAATGCCGAAAAATATACTGTTATACTAAGAAAACTAAACTGAGCCCGAACGCTTTATGTAAGCCTAATAATATAATTATAAAAAATAATTTTCGTCAATGATTTATATAAAACAATAAAAGCAGCTGCAAATCAGAATGTTACAAGAGCAGGGGGAATGGAAAAGAACCAATACAAACAAATATTTACACCCCCCCCCCCACACACACACACACACCGACGTTCATACCAAGATTTACACTCGCACCATACCACTAAACATCTACACCACCACGTACGCATATGTATACGTGCTTTCGCATTATATTTGTGAAGGCTCAGCCAGTACGACAATACACCAGACGAAGAAGAAGATTACAGAACATTCTCCCATAAAGCCTCAAAGAATTTAGACATATTTTTTAAAGAAAATATCTGATGAAACATAGCAGAAAATCATTGAGCAATCTATTTCAAATAATCCTTTCATATAAAAACTGGGTTGTAACTGACACCAGTTGATGTCTATAGAGAACCACATCGGGTGACCTCAAGGTGTTATAATTACACCCTAAAGATTGAACATAGCAACCAAAGAGTGTTAAAGTATCACCCGAGGTGCTGTAATAGCATCCATGTGTGATGAACTAACACTGTATCCTTAACACCAGAGTAATCCTCTTTGTACACCGGTTATAACACCACAGTTTATGCTGTGTTAATTCCTTCATCAGGAATAATGACGTTTATAATACGAACCATGCACAATGGTATCAGTTCATCGAGATAGGTGACTCAATGTGGAGATAGCTGTAGAATGACAGAGACAGACAGAGAGATGGAGAGAGAAAGGGAGGGGGAGAGATGGAGGGAGAGAAGACAATATAAAATGAGCTCCGGCTTATTGCACAGGTGTCAAAAAATAATAAATGCACCACTTTCATCAATGGCGTTTGGGCGAAATACAAACAGCTGATATTTCTTTTAAAAGGGAGTTGATGACATTAAGAAGAGTGAAAGAAAAATGGGTCCAGTGTTATAGTTCCCTGATTGATTATGATAAGAAAAAAATAGAGCTTTGAAGGACAGAATCATGGGGATGTGGCCTTCTTTTTAAATGAAAAAGTTGTAATAAATGTATTAATTGTTTTGTTGAAAATGAATATTATATTCAAACTACTAAAGCATAACTCTCCAGCATGAATGCGTTTTTCAGTTTTATTTATGTTTTTCGCAGTTTCACAAATTCAAATACTTTATTTGACTTTATTTCTTGTCCATTACATGGATAGGCGATACTCGCCGTTGATTAACAAAAATACAAAGAAGAATTGTGCTCTTTTATTTGTGTTCCGTCATCATTTGTGAGCTTTTGATTCAAAATTTATAATGTTTAGATATTAATTTTTATTGGTAATCATAAGTGTCAGCTTTTAGCTGTAAACTTCGTCAGTTACACAAAAAGCTAGACAGACAGTATATATATGTATGTTCTAAAGTCGATTTAGTCTTTTAAAAATCACTGTTAAAATCGAGGTCATCATGCATGTAAAGTGGTGTATATAAGTCACAGACTGTGCTAGTTTACTTCAATTTATTTTCAATTCAACTACTTTCAATCAAAAGTATATATATAGTCATTTGTTATTCTAATTTTTAAAATATCATTTAAAGGACGAAAATGTCAAAGCGAAAAAGAAAGGGGAATTGGCTATTCCTGCACTTTTGTGAACGCTCCTTCACAACTTTGTGTGTTATTACAGCAAGCTTGCGATAGTATGATTTGCATCGCTTTTCAATGTCATTCCACCATAGATACGGTCAATTTTAGCTGCGGGCAAGCTCGGGCGGGGAACGCTCGTTCTGGCCTTCTCCTCTTCTGCATTACAGCTTCACAGCTAAGGCTCTTTCATTCTCTTTCTCCTTTATATTCTGATAAAAGAGGCAATAAATTGTCCATCATGAGGCTCTTCTCCTTGTTACTTAAATTGAGAATGATGCATGGCTATCCAATTAGGATAAACTGGCTATATAGGGCATCATTGGTTTAAAGTACATTAGCTGCGTATTCTCAAAAGTGCGTTTGGTACAAATAAAAAAAGGGGGAAAACGATTTTTACGATGGAACAGAAAGAGAAAAGGGGAAATGGTCGGAGAACAAAAAAGAAATTGAGTTTGGATGCAATGATAGTTTCAGCCGTTAAGTAATGATTCACAGATGTGGAGTAAGGTGACACCTATTTGGGAGAAATTCGCGATAAACGCAGTTAAAAAGCAGAATGAAAAAACAGTGACAAGTTGAATAAACGCTTAGTCATGGTGAGCTGGGTATTACACAGAATTATGTTGTATTCAAGCTATTGCCACAGTCATATTGGGTAAACCAAGCACAGATTGATCAAATCTATACAACGTTATTTCCAATAACACAATCGTTTGGTTTGGAGTGGGTTTGGTTGGTGTAACTGCAGCAAAAGTCATGACATTTTCATTTTAAAGGAGAGAAAGAAATCAAACGAGATAAAGTTGTGACTTTGTAATTATATCAGTGCCCCCCCCCCCCAAGTGTGGGCCTACACTGCTAAACAATACACATTTTATTTCACAGAAATAACAATATTTTACAGAAAGAATAACAGAATAATTCTGTAAATTCTTATACCAGATATTCTGCAATTTGACAAAACAGGTCTATTTAAAAAAAAAAAGAAAAGAGGAGTTTTATTTCGGGAAATTTGCATAGTTCCATTCACCGAATGCCAATCTTCTGTAATTTAAGACAACACATACATGTGTTCTAGAGACACTTCTGCAGGAAATTCTGTGTTTAGGAGAACTTATAAAACACTGCATGAACTAACACAATAAAACTTGTGTGTGAAGATATTACTTTTAAGCATATACTTATGTAGGGTGTGGATAGCCCATTTATTATTATGATGAGAATAGTTTAGCATGATAGAATACTATGTGATATGAGAATTAATTACAGCCCGAGTAAAATCATTTAAATAGTCAAAGTTCAATGTAAATGTTTCAGACAGGTTTCATGAAAATTTGCTTAAAATTGTATGATGTTTTGTAATTCACTATCACATCTCACGCATCCCCGTATTCATTTTTTTCATTACAAATAATGAACAGATGTTTCTTTCTTTCATCTCTATGAAAGTATGAATTGATTTAATGATTTACGCCTGAGGTTTTCCACTTTTTAAAGCATTGATGGCAAACCGTCTCCTGCAAATTGTGTATGTTAATTTGGCAGTGGTATGTTTGTTATGTTACGTTAAATGTATTATATAAAAGAAGGAAAAACACTAGACAAGTGGAACGACTCTGGCAATTTCGCTTAACGCGATTTAATATCACAACAGTGCTGACTTTAAAACAAAAAAGATTAATCATACTTCACAAAAACACCATTCATACAAAGTTTCTTCACCCTAAATGACTTTTGACCTTGATCATGTGACCCTACACTTGTGCAAGATGATCAGAAGTACTTGATTACACTTATGTTCAAGTTATGATGTCATTTCAAAACCACACGTAGTCAAAAATAATTGCCCTATATGACCTTTGACTTTAATCATGTGACCTGAAACTTGTGTACGACGGTCAGTGATACCTGATTATCCTTACCTTCACATTTCATGCAATAGATCCATTTAATTTTAAAGTTATGATATAATTTCACAACTTAACATTGGTTAAGATTTCAATGTTAATACCCAAAACATGGTAAAAGTTCATAATATAAACTTTGGCCTCGGTCATGTGACAGTGATACTTGATTACCCTTAAGGCCAAGTTTCATGAACTAGGTCCATACACTTACTAAGTAATGATGACATTTTAAAAACTTAAGCTTGGTTAAGATTTCAATGTTGACGACGCCGCCGCCACCGTCGTCGGAAAAGCGGCGCCTATAAATATTATAGTCTCGGTCTGCTACGCAGGCGAGGCAGAAATCAAGTATATTTTCAACTAGTAGACCAATAAATCAATGTGGCATTAAAATAAGCATTTTATTATGTGACAAGGAAAAATAAAGAACTTTGAAAATCTTTATTTTGATGGAAAGAAACTTTCTAAGCCTGGGTTGACTTTTCTGTGGCCTTTTTGGCTGTTTGACCTAAATTTAGCCTCTTTTTTTAAACAATATTTCCTTAGCGCCACGGCTTCTCATTTACGACAGCTCCTAAGAACCAACAGACCGGAAAATATTATGTAGACAGAATTAAATAAGATGGCGACTGTTGCTTTAGAGCTCACCTCTAGGCTCGCTTTATTTTGTATTAATACCTTACATTAATATTAGTGTTCTACATCAAGTCTTCTAAAATCACGAGAAACGCCTTAGGTTGTGAGCGCGTCGGTTCCTGTATATAGGGAAGAATTTCTTGTGAAATAAGAGGGTCATCGATCAATTGCAACGAGAGTTGGAATAAAATTATTTCATGGTGGCGACGAAAAATTAGAGCAGAACGCCCACTTCATGTCAAATAATTTCATAAATCTCCCTCAGCATCTTTAAAATGACCAATGAACTTGAAAAACTCCCCAGGTGGAAGGCCTTGATTCAGTTTTATTTTACATATTGAGATTCGGATGGAGAAAAGGAGGTCAGGTCCCGACGAAAGTTTGAAGCTAGTTTTGTTCTCAATTTCGAAAGCGATTATGCCCCATTCAGCAGCTCCCTCAAACTGGCGTTTAGTATGTTTAGAAAATGTAAATGGCAAATTAGAGAATGGAGACGATGAGGGAAGAAGAAAGGAATAAAAAAAATCCTTTAAAAATATATATATAAAGACAAATGATTATTTCATTTAATTATATTATGTAAATTATGTAAAGGAAGTTAAAGGTGATTTATTATATGCACAAGTCAAAGGATAATGGGTAGAGAAAGATGGAAGAAAAAGGAGAGAAAGATCACTGAATAGTGCATTTATTAAATGATATGATATATGAAATAAGATACGGTAGTAAACTATGAGCTATGAAATAAAAAAACTAAAAGATTAAAAGTGAAACAATTTGACCAAAATATATAGATGAAAATAAAAAGAGAGAAAGTGTTTGGCATGATTTAGGTATAAACTTAGCTTCATTGAAACGACGAATAAAATAGCGTTGACCTGCATATTGTTCCTTCCTTGAAATTAAAACATTCTAAAATATATTGAACATTTTACAGACAAGCGTCGGTCTAACTGTATAAGGAATGTGTGTGTAACAGAATGATGGAGGAGAGATTTTGAAAGAAGAAAAATGGGTAGAAATGAGAGGAAGAGAGAGAGTGAGGGGGAGGAGAGTATGGGTGTGTGCGCGTGTGTATATGTTTAAGGATAATTAGGGTTCAATTGAAGAGAGTAAGGAAGAGATGGCGAGAGAAGAGAAAGGGATGGAGAATTAGAGAGAGAGAGAAAGAAATTGAGTGTGTGTGAGAGAGAGGGGAGAGAGAGAGAGAGAGTGGGTTGTGGGTGTGTATGTGTGCGTGTAATTAAGGGCTGTAAGGGTGTATTTGAGGGAGTGTGTGTTCACTGTTCAATAGAAGAGAGATATAGGGAGATAAATGGTGATATAAGAATGGATGGAGAAATGAGAGGGTGAGAAAGAGAGAGAGAGAAAAAGATGGTGGGAGAGAGAAAGAAAAAGCCTGGAGGTTCCTTTTGGTGGAGGCAGCACACAATAGGCTGTCAGTAAGCCCTTGTCTAATTGTTACCTATACTGCCCAATCGATCAGATTTTAAATGGATCGAGTCAGGGGCGTTGTAGCCTCTGGAATTAGTTCTATTTTACCCCAATAAAGCGGATCACACAACCCATTGTTGGATTTGAAATTGAGTAAAAGAAACTGGGTCCTTGTCATGACTAATATGTAGGCTTTGAATTGTAATAAATGGTTCGGTGCACAGTTGAAAATGAACGAGTGTGTCCCGGCCCAAACTATCAGCTATTTTAGGTCCCTAACTAACCCCCAATCGTGGTCTGTCACGGATTATTAAAACACATTGTTCGTAGAAATAAATCATTCATGAAAGTAGATTGATTATAGTTTTCCTATTTCAATTCTGCATCCTACCCCCTCTCTCTCCCTCCCTCCCACCTCTCCCCTCTCTCTCTCATATATATATATATATATATATAGAGAGAGAGAGAGAGAGAGAGAGAGAGAGAGAGAGAGGCAAAATAATAGAGGCTATTTCATTCTTTTAAACGTTGATTCTTTATGAATATTATATATTAATTTCCTTGGATATCAAACTCCCTCTATTTCTAATAGTTTTATTTCTATTTGAAAAAAAAACTTGAAGAGCTTATTTCACAAATGAAGAGTTTAGTAGCAAAAGGGGTTAGGTCCACTTTGGACCATTCCGAGAAAAAAAAACATGTTTTTTTATTCTCACTTATTGCAATATTCTTATGAGAACCTAAATTGTCATGATGTACCACCCTATCATGTGAGCATAAAATTGGGTATAAAAGAAATCTGTCATGTCTTAATTTTTTTTTCTACATATTCAAAAAAAATCATCATTGTGGACCTAACCCCTTTTGCAAGTAAACTGAAATGAATCCAATCTCTTTTGATTAAAAAAGTGAATTTTCTACTTTCATTCACGTTTTCATTTGAATTTCAAATTGTCTTTGGTATCATCAGAGTGACTAAAAATTTAGTGGTTTAGAGACAGAAAACAATACGCTTTATGAAAAATGGACCTAACTCTTTTGAAAAATGAGTTCTTCAGAAGAGTTTACTAGCAAAAGGGGTTAAGTGGAGCGTTGTGGCCCAGTGGATTAGTCTTCGGACTTTGAAACAGAGGGTCGTGGGTTCGAATCCCAACCATGGCGTAATTTCCTTCAGCAAGAAATTTATCCATATTGTGCTGCACTCGACCCAGGTGAGGTGAATGGGTACCCGGTAGGATTTTTCCTTGAACGCTTTAGCGCCTATTAATATGGCGGCTCAGCTACAGCCGGGGTAATAATATGATACCAATTATCAAAGCGCAGTAGAGTATATGCACATAGTAGCTGCGCTATATAAATGGACCTATTATTATTATTATTATTATTAAGTCCACTCCAAGAAAATCATTTTTTTTTATTCTCCCATATTGCAATATTCTTATACGAAACTGAATTTTCACGATACCCTACTATGAGAACATAAAATTGGGTGTAACCTGTGCTCATATTTTTTTAAAATATTCTTTTCCAAAAAAAATATGTGTGGACCTAACCCCTTTTGCAACTAAACTGAAATGAACTTAACCCCTTTTGAAAAAAAGTGACTTTTCTTTGCCATTTTAGTTCACTTTTAATAGGAACTTCAACTTTTCTTTGGTATCATCTTATAGAGCTCGTAAAAGTCTATACATTAAGACATAAAAATCAAATTGATGAAAAATGGACCTTACCCCTTTTGCAAGTGACCGTAGTGAGCACATCACTGCATGTTTTGTGAAAAAATAAGCGAAACTTTAAACTGTCATACAATTTTTATTTTACATCCATATTTGACGAAAATTTTCGTGTTGTGCTAGCGTGATTTTTCTCTTTTTATTCATATCAACATCTTTCTGGGGGCCGACTTGATCTTTAAAAAGAAATTCACATTACATGTTATTTCAATCGGGGACCTGGTGGGTGTTTCAGAAAATTGTAAGTTACGAATGACTTAAAATAAGACTAGTGATCCTTTCTCCTGTTGAATCATATTACCCTATGCAGTTGACTTAGCACCTAAGAACATGTTCCAGCCGTGCGTAACTTTTGAATCATATTAACCTATGCAGCGGACTTAGCACCTAAGAACATGTTCCAGCCGTGCGTAACTTTTGAATCATATTAACCTATGCAGCGGACTTAGCACCTAAGAACATGTTCCAGCCGTGCGTAACTTTTGAATCATATAACCTATGAAGTGGACTTAGCACCTAAGAACATGTTCCAGCCGTGCGTAACTTTTGAATCATATTAACCTATGCAGTGGACTTAGCACCAACGAACATGTTCCAGCCGTGCGTAACTTTTGAATCATATTAACCTGTGCAGTGGACTTAGCACCAACGAACATGTTCCAGCCGTGCGTAACTTTTGAATCATATTAACCTGTGCAGTGGACTTAGCACCTAAGAACATGTTCCAGCCGTGCGTAACTTTTGAATCATATTAACCTATGCAGCGGACTTAGCACCTAAGAACATGTTCCAGCCGTGCGTAACTTTTGAATCATATTAACCTATGCAGTGGACTTAGCACCTAAGAACATGTTCCAGCCGTGCGTAACTTTTGAATCATATTACCCTATGCAGTGGACTTAGCACCAACGAACATGTTCCAGCCGTGCGTAACTTTTGAATCATATTAACCTATGCAGTGGACTTAGCACCTAAGAACATGTTCCAGCCGTGCGTAACTTTTGAATCATATTAACCTATGCAGTGGACTTAGCACCTAAGAACATGTTCCAGCCGTGCGTAACTTTTGAATCATATTAACCTATGCAGTGGACTTAGCACCTAAGAACATCTTCCAGCCGTGCGTAACTTTTGAATCATATTAACCTATGCAGTGGACTTAGCACCTAAGAACATGTTCCAGCCGTGCGTAACTTTTGAATCATATTAACCTATGCAGTGGACTTAGCACCTAAGAACATGTTCCAGCCGTGCGTAACTTTTGAATCATATTAACCTGTGCAGTGGACTTAGCACCTAAGAACATGTTCCAGCCGTGCGTAACTTTTGAATCATATTAACCTATGCAGTGGACTTAGCACCTAAGAACATCTTCCAGAAGTGCGTAACTTTTGAATCATATTAACCTATGCAGTGGACTTAGCACCTAAGAACATGTTCCAGCCGTGCGTAACTTTTGAATCATATTAACCTATGCAGTGGACTTAGCACCTAAGAACATGTTCCAGCCGTGCGTAACTTTTGAATCATATTAACCTATGCAGTGGACTTAGCACCTAAGAACATGTTCCAGCCGTGCGTAACTTTTGAATCATATTAACCTATGCAGTGGACTTAGCACCTAAGAACATGTTCCAGCCGTGCGTAACTTTGCGAATTTTAGGAACAATACCGACACCAATAGACTAGTTCGTAGTTACTTCATGGGCAATTTTGGTCAAATGACCTTTCATTTCTTTCATCATGATAGGCATATTTCAAAGCAAGATATTACGTAAGCTTGCCTTACATAGCAGGATGAAGAAATTGAATAGACCAGGTGACTAGGATAACACACCAATGAACACTTAATGAAGTTATTTGTTGCATTCCTAATTTGAATGCATGTCTTCGCACGTTGCACAATGTACTTGACAAACTGTGAAATACCAGTCGTTCGTGGAAGCATTGTTGTTTTTTGTGGATGTAAAAGAAAACGACAATTCAAAGAATATATGAATAATCAAGACATCAAAGTTGGTGCTTATCTCATTACATTTTAAAGCACCATGTCACTTTAGTACAAATGACCTTCTTCTGATCATGCGTAGAATCTTTTGATCATGCGCAGAAAGGAACTACGAACTGGCTTATTAAAATCTGGTGTGAATTATGTCATGGATGTAGTAGGTCCACGATTTTACCAAAAGAAAGGATCACCAGTATTTCGTAAAGTCGCTCATAACTTACGAACAGCTTTATGAAACATCCAGCGGATCGAAATAATCATGATTTAAAAAAATCACCCAACGAAACACATTTTATTATATTCTTCTCAACCACATCATAGCTCTCTTCGGACATACTGTATGTAATTGAGTATAGTAATGGGTATGAATAGTGAAATAATGTCCAAAACTAACATTGGGCTTTGATCTCCCCCCCCCCCCTCTCTGTTACCCCCCCCCCCTTCTCTCTCTCTCTCTCTCTCTCTCTCTCACTCACCCTCTCTCCTCCTCCCTTCCTCTTTCCCTCGCTTTCTTTATCGACACGTATATCTGTCTATCACTGTCTCTATCCCTCGGTCATTATGTTTCACTGAAAAAGAAATCATTAAATCCGTTGAAAAATAGGGGTCCAACGCCCAGTTTTTTTAACACCTCTGTTCATGGTTACAAATGAGAACATGTTGACACCTGTCTACAATATTAACAACTCACTGGCTTTTAACTTTCATATCACATCGATCAATACAATTCGAGAAATATTGAAAAGAACTGTCAATAAATCGAACACAAATGTTGAAAATTAGCTCCGATCTCTTCACAATGGCCAATTGTCTCGTCTTGTACTTTCATCTGCCTAATGTTACTGACCGCATAATTCCTCAAAATGAAATCAAAAGAAAAAAATGGAGAATTGGCGAAACCCTTCACAATTTGTATTTAGACATGTTGAGGAGGGGCTAATGCTTGATCAGTGGACAAAGAAAATCAATGCCCAAATTGAAGATGATACGTTGTGAGCTCTTATCCAACACAAATTAAACCATTCTTATCTGCTTATATTCAGTCAAATTACCATGCCCATTGTAAAATAGAGGTTGATATCCTCTGGTAGTATGTGGCGAATTGATCTCGTTGGTAGTTTTACTCCAATAATAGCACATGATTTCAACTGTCAAAATTGGTTTTATAAAACCTTTTTTAATATCCTCCTTGAAATATTGATGATTGGCAAGCTTCTATTCAAGAAATTATGGAGTTTTATGCCTGATAATGATGTGATAATAACTCCGAAAAAGAAAAGCAGTAAAGTTAATTTTACGCCTCGCTCTACAAAAATAAAAAGACATTGGAATGAATAAGAATTCGAAAAAAATATTTAAAAAAAAAATTGAAAATGTTTCAAAACGTGAATTGCTAGTGCATTAATAAAAATAATGAAATGAAGTTGGGTGACGAATAAAAACATCTTTTAAATTTAAAACACTGATACTCTTCAAAGCTTACTACTTATGTTTAACATGTTTAAGTACGTAAATAACATGCTCCCACCTTCATTCCACAATTTTTATACTCTGAATACATCTATTCATTCATACCCTACCCGTAGCTCTTCAAATTTCCATTTAATCAACCCCAAATTGTTTATTGCGCAGAGATCCATAAGATACCATGGTCCAGATTTGTGGAACTCTCTACCAGAGCCTGTAAAACAATGTTCGTCTCTTCACTCATTTAAGGCAAACGTTAAATCTATGTTACTATCAGAATACTTGAAGTAAAATTTCTGTGTCGTATCCTTTTTATCGTGAATTTATTCCTCCTTCGATTTAGTCATTACCAATATCTTCATCATGACCACCATCATCTCCATGGCCTTCATCAACATCATCATCATATCACCGTACCCTCAGCTTTATCATCTCCATCTTCATACTATAATATTGCATGAATTCATGTTTTGTATTTGAAAATATATGACCATTCTGCTTTATAAATGTATTAATTAATTCAATTAGTATAAGTTTGGGATTGTCATTTTTTTCAAGCAATCTGCTTATGATGACACTCCTTCTCCTGCAAATTGTGAATATCATACAATTAATCATTTTTGTCTAGAATTATCTTTTTAGTACTCTTTTTTTATGATTCATGCCAAAAATGCTAACATATTATGTTTATTATGTTATGAAAAATGTATTATACGAATGTTATGGATGCAGAAGAAAACAATAAATCAAATCAAATCCCAGATCTCATATCTAGATCAATTATCATACATGTTTTTATCAGGTACATGATAATACCCCTTAAAAGACAACCATATCGTTGTTATTTGATTTATTATTATCCAGACGTGGAGGTGCTGTGGCTCAGTGGATAAGTCTCCGGACTGTAAACCACAAGGTCCGTGGTTCAAATCCCATCACAGCACTAGCGTCCTTTGGCAAGGCGTCTATCTACATTTGCCACTCTCGACCCAGGTGTAGTAAATGGGTACCCGGTAGGAAGAATTCCTTGAATGCTTGATGCGCCCGATCAGGGTAGCCTTCCTAAAGCCGGGATAATAGTATGCAGCGCTTAGAAGCATTTGTATTAAGCGCTATATAAAAAAAAATGCATATCATTATTAAAAATTGCATAGTATTATTGTAATATTCATGAATAAATTTTATCTAATATCATTGAGCGTTGTGGCCCAGTCGATTAGTGTTCTGGGTATTATGGGTTCGAATTCCAGCCATGGCTTGATTTCCTGCTTCGGCAATAAAATTATCCACTTTGTGCTGCACTCAACCCAGGTGTGGTTAATTGGTACCTGGTAGGAATTTATTCCTTAAAATACTTCCGCGCTGTAAAATGCTCCGGAGCTAAGGCCAGGGTAATAATATCCAAGTCCTTTTGAAGCAGATATGGACGTTCTATTATAATGTGACTTGCCCTATATAAGAACTACATTATTATTGCTATTATCATTATTATTATTATTGTCATTATTATCATAATCATAATTAATATTATTACTATTTATTATTATTGCCATTATCATCATCATCACCATTATCAGCATCAATGTTATTTTACCCCTTAACAAGAATTATATTTTCATTTGAAAACAATGTTTATCTAAAAAAATACTAAAGTGGTTGTATAATTTTTAAGGTGCATGAAAAGAGACAAAAAAATTACAAATTCTTGATCATGATGATAGAAAAACGGTTCTGCGAAGGGGCAGGGGCACTTCAACCACTTCCTTATCCCATTAGAAATCATCATTTTTAAGAGGTCTGACTTATTTTCCCCATCGCTATTCACAATCTCATGAATGGTCATGATGTTAACAATTACCGGTCATAATCACTGTATACATTAGGAAAAATAGATCATAACGATTTTGTCTGAAGACATTGCCGGTCTACTGGTATTCAAATAAAATCAATCGAATTAGTTCGACATGACAAGTGCGATTACGGTAACAAAAAAAAGAAATTCTTGGAATACAAGTGTTAACTACTTCATGACATTGTTCTTCTCTCATCATGCTCACAATCGTGTAGTTCGTGGTACACTTTGGGGGGTTTTCCGAGGATATTTTATCTTATTATTTATTTGATTTAGACCTTAGGTTGAAACTTTGTGCATGACTCATTTAGAATAAGATAAGTAGCAAAAAATATCATTAAAAAGGGCAAGTACACACCCCAGAAAAAATTGATTTGAATCAATAGAGAAAAATCAAACTAGCATAACGCTGAAAAACTGTGATGCAAATGAGACAGTCAATAATGTCCATCACTCACTATTTCTTTTGTGTTGTATTGTTTAAAATATACAGTATTTCATTTTTTACAGATTTGACAATAATAGTATTAAGCAGTACTAATTCGCTCAACGACGTTTTCGCAACCACAGCGGGGACATTAGATCTGCGATTCGTCCAAAAATGAATTCTTGACTTTCCCATTAAAACAAGATAAGGTCTATAATGGATACAGGTTTTGAAAATGAATAGAATCTGATATTCGTCACCACCTCGGTATAATTTCCTAACAATGTAAGAATAATTTGAAATCTAATCCCTCATTTCGGGGGAAAGTAAAACATAATGCCCATATAGTCGTATACTTATCCTTTTCACGATTACAAAAAGTTTTTAGAATTTTCATTCTAGAAATGTCCAAATTTTCAGCTCGCGCTTCGCCCTCGCATTATTTGATTGTTGAAATATGTAACTTCTTCCTGGCTAACTGCAAGCAGCCGTTAACAGTTTTTTTATCAGATCAAAACGTTTACATGGAGATCTATTAAAATTTTCTGCTCGCGCTTCGCGCTCACAGTTAATTAGTTGGATAAACATCTCTTTTAGGATCACAAACATTGCCCACAATGTGTAGATTTTAGGACAAAATACTGTATATGAAAAAATAGCTCACGCTTCCGCTTGCACTATTTAAATAAGGCTTGAGATTATAATACATAAAAATAAACCTTAGTGGCTATTAGCACTACAAACAAAATCAACATCGAGTGGTCGATTGGGGGAAATGTGGCTATTGGCGAAGGCTAGATCCGCCCCTGATAGGCCTACTTAATGAATAGCAAAGGGACTGCATTCTCCTAATTCACAAAAACGAAACAACAATAAAAAAAAGAAGAACGGAGATCGGGAAATAAAAGAGGAGTTTAATTGAATGTGCTACATTCGACGTAAATCAGGAAAAGCGATTTCGATTGCTAGGATTGCTATGACTTTAAGAAGCAGAAACATGCTATGAATGTCAATTAAAGTACCGTGGTAATTTATTGGGATACCTTAATGGTTTGAAAATTAACACATCTGGTGGGTGTTTCATAAAGCTGTTCGTAAGATACTATTGACTTTACGCACGAATGGTAACCCTTTCTCATGCCAACTGATCCCTGTGCAAATTGAGTTCGGCCTAAGATCATGTTCCATTCTTGCGTAAAGCTGTGCGTAACTTTACGAACAGCTTTATGAAACACCCACCAGGACTCTCAGCTCTGTCTCTGGTCCGTGTTAGATGAGATGAATGTATATTGTGATGCTTTGAAGAATAGAGGCGCTGAATTTAAGGGAAGGATAATTAGCCTCCTTGTTTAGCTCTAGACCTCCAGTGTTAATGTTACATTTACATTTGCCAGTCAATAGCGGGAGAGACGAAGATGGGACATACAGACAGACAAACTGACAGGAAGCAATACTGATCTGCATGATTAAAAAGTTTCATCTTTGCCAAGAAGCCCCCCCCCCCCCTATCCTTCCCCTTCTCAAAGAAGAGAGAGATATAAATATCTCACCCAAAAATACTGTGTGGTATTCTTTCATTTAGTCTAATGCCATTTCGTCCATCAACAATTCGTATAACAAGCATTTGGTCCAATCATCACTTCGTCTAATCACCATTTCGTCTATGACCATTTCGTCTCATAACCAGTTGGTCTAACATCCATTTATTTTGCACAATTAACACTTAGTCCAATTAGACCGTGGAGCTAATACAGAGCTCTATGATTAGACCAAATACATGGTAAATGGACTAAATAAATGGCTATTGGACCAACCAGTTATTAGACGAAATGGAGATTGGACGAAATAGCAATTAGACCATGTGAATAGTTGATGAACTGATGGTATACCAAATGATAGTAGACGAGTTGACCATTGGACAAAGTGGCATTAGACGAATTGGAAATAAACCATCTTGCCATGTGATTATACTATAAGAAAATAATGTTTAAGCTTATTCCCTTTAGCCATGCCACAATGGTAACAGCGTAAAAAGGCGTGATTTAACATCTTCCTGTCTGAGACGTGTAAAAGTTGCCCTTTAAGAAATGTTCGAAGAACATAAAGGCGCTCAAAGTTGCTAGGTTTCACTTTTCTTTGAGTGAATATATATTATAAAACTTATATATAGCTATAGGCCGACTTGTATTAGGAGCTGTTTAATGGCTTGTCTAAATATCAGTTTGATTGATTAATACTCTGTGTCTGATTGATTATTTCACTCTGTGCCCTCTTAAAGTTATGCTGCATACCAATCATTATGAGGTGTTAAATTATTGTTTTATTGGCCCAAAACATGGAATATTGTGTGTGTGCAGCGCTTTGTAACTGAGAGGAAAGGCGCTTTATCAAATGTCCATTGGATTTGATTGATACCATTGAAATGAAGTGTAACACGTCAAATTGATAAATGACTTGACAGTTTGAATATGAAGTAACCATGGTAACTACAGACTTTCGACATGATTCAGCACAACGATAGCTCAATGTCAAAAATTAAATTCGGTTAAGGCGAATAAAATCAAGATATAACCACACGTCGTTACCATGGTTACCCCATCAATACATATTATTATACTCCTGTCTTACCCCTTTATCCAATTGTTGACAAGTCTCATATTCATTAGTTTGGACTTGCAGAGAGTAACTCTATAATTAATGTCTAGGCCAGAATGTGAAATGAACCGCTACATCTACAATCGTTAGAACTCCTCCATGCATGCTACGATGTACAATAGCGAAACGGTATCAAGAGCATTTAGTGGTACTTAATAAAGGCCTTGGAACGTCTATAGACAGGGACATGAGATAGATACCAAGGGGGTCAACGAACCCAAAATAAACACCCTTCTCTTGCTGGCTGCATCCAGCGATGAGTTGATATCTAACTTAGAGAGTTTTCGAATGATGACACGTACATGAACATGGTTGGGTGGTGATATTGAAATGATTTTTAAGGTATATAGTTGGATGAAATGACAGACACATGAAATATCCTCATAGTGCATTTTTTTTCAATTTCGGGAATTTTTTCGGAGTGTAAGTTTTTTTATTGATACGCACTGTATATGTGCTCTACGTAGCATCTTGTGGGTGTTCAGTACCCCTACCCCTTCTATTACCCTTTTCAACTCACCCACTAATGTAAACTCACAATATAAAATTTCACAAATATGTTTTTCGCGATTCTATCAATTTTATGTTAAAAAGTAGTTTTTACCTCTTTCTGTTTCTCTTTGGGCTTAACCCCCCCCCCCTCTCTCTGTAAAACATTTGTTATTTCCATGATTTGTTTCTTCTTTGATTATATATCGTTTTGTTGACGTGCATATCTTTATCTAGATGACAAAAAATTGCCACAAATTCTGTCTCGATGGAATTACGATAAGACTAATGATAATGATAATGGTGATAAATTTGGGTCTATTTTTTTGGAGACATCATTCTTTTCTTATCCACCTCTATTCACCGACTTTCTGACTTCTTACATATCTTCGCCACGCATCGCTGCTAATGACAGATGACCGGTAGTAGCCCGACAGTATACCTATAGAAAGCAGACAATATCCCCCTAATCTTGCTATTATATACCGACCGATTAACTCGACATGTATCGGGGCTTTTGACCCCGTTTTCACGCGTTCGACTATTAACGTCATTCGCGACGATGGGACTCGATCGATCGATTGATATCGATTGCAAGAAGGGATACCTTCTTCTGCAAGAAGGGATACAAAAAAATACGTCTTTTCTGGGATATATTTTTATTATTATTTCAAATCAACATTATTCGTATTGGGGGTTTATTATAACCAAAAGCAATATTTCAAGAATAAAAAAATCGAACTATCTTATCATTATTTATAAACTGGTCGATAATTACCTTATTAGCTCCTAAGGGAGGGCTAAAGGGGGATAGAATGCAGGTCAACTATGAAATTGTGATCAAATTGACCAAGGTCTGATGATATGTTCAAGAAGGGGGTAGAATAATAAAGACAAACAACCATTCACTAAACATTCGTTTCGAAAAAAGAGATAATAAAAAAATAGTAAGAAAGAAAAAATACCAAGACAGATGACTATACCAGAGGATCAAGACCAATACTTTAAAACTGTACAGACTGTCTTAAGAAAATCCTAAAGAGTAAGTAGAGGTGTAGATGCCCCAGGCAAAGCTTCTGAAGGCCTGGTCACACCGCCCGAGCGTTGTTGGAGCGGTCATGGAGCGGAGAGAAAAAAAATCATCACCGCTTACTACCGTTCACCATTTTCGATTTCGATTGTTTTTTGGTCTTTACTTCAAAACACTTGCCCGACTCTAACTTTAACTTGCCCTGGGCAATCGGGCAAGTGCTTATGTAGCAGGCCTTAAAGGCCTGGTCGTACCGCCCGAGCGTTGTTAGAGCGGTCGTGGAGCGGTAGGGAAAGAGGGTCGAATTTCGCTCACAAAATTGGGGAAAAATCGAAAAAAAAAAAAAAAAACAATCGAAATCAAAAATGGTGAACGGTAGAGAGCGGTGATGATTTTTTTTTCTCTCCGCTCCACGACCGCTCCAACACCGCTTGGGCGGTGTGACCATGCCTTTACCTAGCAATATGAGCAAGGAGAAGCGACGGAAGACCATTGATTGCATGTAAGTACTTAGTTCACCATCAAATCATTGGGATGAAATGCATAACCAGACAACAGATAATATTGTGACAGATACAATTCATTTAAAGATATTAATATGTATGCTTGATATTTCAACATTTCCACCAAGCATATTATGTTCAGGATCAAAGTATTGTAAATGCTCAAGTTAAAAAACTTTTTGTTATTTTGAAACTTGATAAAAATTCCCGAAAAGAATTTTGTATGTTTCATCACACTTCACATCAAAATTTAGCAAATCTCTACCCTTTCAAATTTTTATCAAATGCCTAGCTCAAACTGTAACTTTTCCAACAATATGTCACAAAATCATTTGAAGATGAAATATAAATTACCCCCCCACAGTGAGGTCGTATGTAATTTCACTCCACTTCAATTTATTTATTTTTAGTTTTATTTATACACGGTAGCAGTGTCAGTTCAGGAATGCTTTCTACAACTGCCATGTCCGCATGGCATACAATTTGTTATAGTTAATAACAATATTAATGATAAAACTCAATTTGTATATTATTGAATCAGTAATATAATTACATAATCAATAGCACAGTTACATATTCACATATACATATCTATATATCTATATATATCAAAAAAGGCTAACAGACCAAATATATCCATTAAAAAACAGTGAATCAATTGGTTTAAAAAATAAACCAAACCCCCAAAACAACCCCCCATGGAATCCAATTAACCTAATGTCTTTAATCATGATAAAGTGAATGAATGATTATGATAATTAAACTTAATATTTATCAGCTGACTTATTCATGAAATCATGTAGAACAAAATATGAACCATTGGATAACCATCTTGTCAGATCTGACAATTTGTCTTTTCATGAAACGCTTTCCCGATATTCACAAGCAAAATAAGCACATTGTATGAACTTGAATGAGAACAATCCAATGATGCATAAAGTGTGGTAAATGGCAAGTAAGACGAATTTTACATTGCTATGAATTATCGTCATTATCATGACAAATATTTTGGAGAACGCATTGATAGTTTTCCAACATTATATTAAATTTCACGTTATTAAATTTGAAGGAGTTTCAGACCGGAGGAATTTCCCCGTGCACACCACCACGCCCGGGTAGACTGAGTGGGATCCTGTGGGGGCGAACAAGCGTGGCGATCGGTCAACCGCTCAAATCTTTAATCTCGCGCTTTGTGAAAGAAGAAAAAAGACTAATGATGCTCATTGCCTATTGTTCAAATCATCATCAATTCTCGTCTTGTCAATACCATCCAAAGGTTGATGACCGAGAGGGCCTTTCTACCCCAAATCGTTCTGCCCCGGTTCTCAATTTAAAGCACCTCTGTTTTCCTTCGTATCCTGTAAAGATAGTCACACAATAGACTTTCCCTTCTGTGGTATGGTATGGTGACAGATTAAAATCAATTAGCGTTAAAATCGTGTTTTTATCTGTGGAGCGTGTATTAAAACACGAAGCGATCCGAGTGTCTATTATCTAATATTCTATGCCATCTTAAAGGTAGAGTCTCTTTTCAGAGATAAAAGTCAAAGTAGTGACAAAATTGGCGCCTCCGATGTATTGAGAAGAGGATAATAGACCCGACTCATCATGGTAAAGCTTGATAACTTTCAAAGTAATATCCATGCAGTCCCTCAAAGATAACTGGGGATTCAGAAGCCTCCGATATTACTTACATTTTATGTTTGCCCCCTTTGTCCGGGTTGTCTTATGTGAGTCATACTATTAATAACTTTTAGGCAAATTGAAATAATGGTTGGAAATTCAAATACCAAATCAATATACACGAAAGTTGCGTCACATTACAACAATCGGTGTATTGCAGAATTACCAATTTTTTATCACGATCTTTAAAAACATCAGTTTTCATTTGCTTTGTAAAAGTTATTTTTCAATTATTGAAAGTAAAGTACATTACGATAAATAATTATTCAATCGATCAATCAATAATATTTAATTACATGCGGATCTATTGTGTGTATGATCAAAGGGGTCATTACCCTCTGAGGAAGATGGTATTGTTATAAACTTGAGAGTTTGAAAATACATGTCCTTATAGACAGTGAGACGTAAAGCCATGTCTTTTCTCAAACTTAATGTTTCGGGCTAAAAATATTATGTTATAAACAGAAATCAGACAAACAAAACACTGAAAATTTGATCAAAATCAGACATGGAATTACAAAGTTATTGCATTTTAAAGATTTGCATTATTCCGGTGAAACTGTTCTAGGCATGTCTTCATGAATATTCAATGAGCAAATTGGTGATGTCATATCCCCACTTGTTCTTTCGCTTTTTATTATATAAAAGTTAGATTTATTAATATTTTTACTACCAAGAACTGAACAAAAATTGGATTGACAACTGATTAAGTGCATAAGATATTCATTGCTGCAACTTATTTCATCATAAAGGAGACACATTATTCACACCTCTGTGAAAAAAATGAAATAATTATGATTTCATATAACATAAGATAGAGGAAAGTGGGGATGTGACATCACCAGCCCACCTAATGAATATTCATAATAACGTGCATATAACTATTTTCACAAAATATTAATAAACTTTAAGATTCAATAACTTCGTTATTAGTTATCCGATTTTGATGAAACTTTTAGCATTTTTCTCTGTGAATTTTTCTCTCTTTATTTAGACATAAATATTTTCAGACTGGAGTACCCCTTTAAGGATGTCGATGGGGATAATAAACATGATAAAGTATACTTAGCAAAATGATATATATCCGATATAAAATCAACAGAGATTCTAAAGTTAAATCTTTATCCTTGGTAAATCATAATATACGTAATCAGGGAATTGTCCGTGAATTCCTAGTTCTAATAGTGAGTCAGTGAACACAGTTAAGCATGGGATTGTCAGTTAAATTCCGTGCTTGAAACATTGTAAGCCAAGCGTACAACCTATTACTTCCCCCCCCCCCCCCCGCCTCACTCCCGTCTTCTCTCTTCATAACAATTGAGGTCACTGACCTCTAGCTACATGTATAGTACAACATCATGATGTCCTTGTGTGCTCACAAACCCTTATTCTCAATCCGATACCTTGTATGCATTCTTTATTGAATGATTTCTTACTTAATATTATGTTAGAAATGTTAGAATTATCAAACTGTTAAAGGTCATGTTCACCTCAGAAAAATGTTGATTTGAATCAATAGAGAAAAATCAGACAAGCACAATGCTGAAAATTTCATCAAAATCGGATGTAAAATAAGAAAGTTATGACATTTCAAAGTTTCGCTTATTTTTAACAAAATAGTTATATGAACGAGCCAGTTACATCCAAATGAGAGAGTCAATGATGTCACTCACTCACTATTTCTTTTGTTTTGATTGTTTGAATTATACAATATTTCACTTTTTACGAATTTGATGATAAGGACCTCCTTGCCTGAACCACAAAATGTTAAAATAATGGAATTCCATGTGTTCAGGGAGGAATGAAATTTATTTTCACATGACAATGACGAGAAAATCAAAATATTTCATATTTCATAATAAAACACAAAAGAAATAGTGAGTGATGTCATCAGTTCCCTCATTTGCATACTTACTGAGATGTGCAGATAACTGTTTTGTGAAATGAAGCGAAACTTTAAAATATCATAACTGTCTTATTTTACATCCGATTTTAATGATTTTTTCAGTCTTATGCTTGTTGATTTTTTTTTTCTTTTTATTCAAATCAAGTTTTTGTTGGGGTGGACTTGTCCTTTAAAAAAACTACGTTTTAAAAGACATTGAAAACTGTTATACTATTCTTCATTAAACCTTCTGAAAAACTGAAATTGCTTGTCATTGGTGACCAGGGCCGTTGCTTAATGGGTGTTGGGGGCACGACACCCCCCCCCCCCCCTCCCCCACTAACTTCGATATCGTCGGTAAAGCTGAGCTGCCGTCGGGAAAAATGAAAAAAGAAGGAGCGAAAAGGGGGAAAAGGAAGGGAGAAAGTGGGAAGGAGAAAGAGAAGAAAAAAAAGAAAGAAAGATCAAACTATCGGGTCACTCAAGGCTGTTACAACTGCTCCATGTATATTCTCAGTAGGGACTCGGTCTTTCAGTTCCATTATTTTTTGCAATGCGATCGTGGGAGCTGTCTGTAGGATACCGACAATGATTAGAAAGCCCCGGTTTAAGGTTGCATCATTTATTCAGTGAAAATTTTGTTTAAATTTCCCTCAGAATATCAAAAAATTCGGCCTGCGCTTCGCGCTTGCATTAATTAAGATGCACAGATTGTTAAATTGCATAATTTTCTGCATATCTGAGATTGTTCTTTATATCCAAAACGTGTGAAAATGTTTTCAAGTCAGAACTTTAAAATTTCACAGCTCGCGCTTCTGTACTGACAGTGATAACATTGTCCCAGTTCGAGGTCTAAATCTAAAAAAAATGAGCTCGCGCTTCGCGCTCGCATTATGTTTATTGAGATAAACAGCTTGTTCAATTACAGATGCAGAAATTGAGCTTGTTTTAATTAAAAACCTATAAAATAGTTAAATTTTCAAGTCAAAATATCTAAAATTTTCATCTCGCGCTTCGCGCTCGCATTATGATATTGAGATACAGTTTGTTCAATTACAGATGCAGACGCTGAGTTTACATGTAAAAATATTTAGTTTTCAAGTACAAATACCCAAAATTTCAGCTTGCATGGATCGTTTAGTTAGATACCCCTATGGTGAATAGAAATGCTGATCACAATGTTCCATTTTCAGGGCTAAATATGTAAAATATCAAACATTTTGAGCTCGCGCTTCGCGCTCGCGTGGTATTTTATATTCAAGCCACATAAAATACCATATGTTGCTTCTAATAATGAAAACTTAGTTAGGACTTACCACTTGAAAAAAAAAATCATATTTTGGTGGCCGCGACGGGAAAATGTTAATGAAAATACCCCCTATACCCCCCCCCCCCCCGTATTGGTGAATGCTGGAACTGATCCTGGGTATGACGAAAAAAATGTGACTAAGGAGAATGTAAACAACTTTCAAGATTCATTGATGCCGGATGTTGGAAATCGGTACCGAAATTTGTCGGTATTCAGGGCCTCCACACCCCTACTAGTAAAGGCCTAGCGACGCCCCTGTTGGCGACTCAGCCCAGAGTAATACTTCGTGGCGGAGGGTTTCAGGAAAACTATTACAAGGTACAAGACCTGGGCGTGATTTAACGGTAATTCTCATTACTTTCATCATTCCATAAGTAGTTTTGAGAATATTTTAGGAACAAAAATAGGAAAAAAAGGCAGGAGAAATGGCGACTCGAGATTAAAGTACAGTAAGCCTTTATCATGTTTATCCAGGGTTTGATAACTTTGCCGTTACGCAATTGGGAAGGGACAATCTCATTCTGTGTAACTATGACAACGGACCTGATATTTTCATCTCCGTCACATCCAAACATGAAATAAACAATAGAGCGTGAAGCGCGTCATCTATCATCACAAACATACATTCATCCTTAGCTAAAGAATCGTAACAATAGACTGATTGGCGGACTAATTGCCAGAGAGGAGGTAATTTATCGAACTCTAAGAAGAATGAATCGCAAGCCAAACAAAAACCATATACACCGAGATTATACATGTTATATGAAGCTCAGACTATCGAACGCTTTTCAATTGTATGATCCCTAATTGTTTTCCGGTGCCTTCAAATCTACTCAGGCATTTCCCCTCTTCCGTATTGGATTTCTTATAAGACAGAAACCTAACACAAAGTTAGGTGTAGTCGTTGTTATGAAAATTACCCCCCCCCCAAAAAAAAAAAAAGTATATATATATATATATATATATATATATGTTAATCATACATGGGTGAATTGAATAAGTATACAACAGTATTTGAATATACTTATAATATCACAGGGGGTACTAAAATTCACCGGACAAATGAAAAAAAAACTTGTTAAAACTCTGATAACAAATAACAAAGTTATTGAATGTTGAAGTTAAAGGTCCACCCCAGAAAAATGTTGATTTGAATAAATAGAGAAAAATCAAGAAACATTATGCTGAAAATTTCATCAAAATCGGATGTAAAATAAGAAAATTATGACATTTAAAATTTTGCTTATTTTTCACAAAATAATGATATGCACAACTTAGTGACATGCAAATGAGAAAGTTGATGATGTCCCTCACCAACTATTTCTTTTGTTTGTTTGGTTTTTTTTATTTATACAATATTTCATTTTTTACAGATTTGACAATAAGGGCCAACTTGATTGAACCATATAGTATTAAAAAATGCTGATAGCACATGTTCAGGAAGGAATTAATCGTTGTTTCACACGACAACAGGGAGAAATTTGGAATATTTCATATGTCACATAATAAAATACAAAAGAAATAGTGAGTGAGTGATGTCATCAGTCTTCGTTTTTGCATACCGACAAGGATGTGACTATAACTGTTTTGTGAAATTAAGCGAAACTATAAAATGTCATAACTTTGTTATTTTACATCCGATTTTGATGAAATTTTCAGTGTTGTGCTTGTTGGATTTTTCTCTTTTTATTCTAATCAATTTTTTTGTTGGGGTGGACTTGTCCTTTAAGAAATATTTTGCGAAAACGGTTATGCACATCGTCATTAATATGTGGAATAAGTGTGTTGATTATGTCATGTCCCCACTGCAGGAGTTGCCATTATGAGATTATCTTGAGTTTGTGGCAACCCCTACCTTCATAATGCATGGTGATTTTCCCCGAAATAATGAAAATTTTAAATTACATAAATTTGTTTTTCCTTGTCTGATTATGATTAAATTTTCTGTGTTTTATTTCACCAAATCTAATTTTTCAATACCATTCATACAGAATCATTTTTCATAAAAGAGAATAAATTTATAACAGATTTCGATTATTACTTTCATTTTCAGATATACCGTTGAGATATGAATGCTTACTTTTCAAATCTCCATTACATTCCAACTGATAAACGGAAGGGCAAAATGTTCATATATTTCTCATAATATCGCTTGTATGATATAACGTTGGATATATAATGTAATAGCATATCTAATTCAAACTATCAAGCCTATTCCATACAAGGTCATAGGAAATGAAGGTGGCCGGTGATAAATTATGAAAAATAATTTCGAAAATACATTTGGTTACTGGTAGGTTATGCACGACACGCAACGTGATTCCCTTTGTCCATGTGATATACTGGTCTTTGATCGCTGAAACTGTGAGGAATTTACAGTCGGAACACTTAGTTGGTGTTGCAAGAAAATATTTGCGATCAATTGCAAATATTCTGTTGGCATTTTACAATTGACAGATCAACGTTAGCTGTAGCAAATCAGATTAAACTTCTTGTTTCAAGGAGCAGATTAGCAATCAATCACTAATTTGTAATTAACTAACATAAATATGAATGATTCAGGGACCAAAAATAGATTTGCAATTGATCGCAAGTTTCTTTTAACACCCCCTAAGCGTATTTGTATATTGTACGTAGTATATTATTTCAATTAAATTTCAATTAGAAAAAAAAGTCTTGAGGATCAAACATGTTTTATCATGACTATTGCATGCATATGATAAAACAGTCGCACCTATGTGTACGCACAATGTATGTATAAATAATATTATAAAACCTATTCATTTTAAATGCTGATGCACAGTTGATTAGTTTAAAGATATTTGTTTATTCACATGTAAATCAATGAGAATATAGTTTTTGAAAAACGTCTCTGCTGATAGGATTTATTTTATTTCAATCTAGAAAGCTTCGCTCTCAGAAAAAAAAAGAAATTATGAAAATTAATTGGTAGACACACGTGAAACAAATTGTTTTATGACAAAATAAAAATCGGATATTGTGGTCAAACCAGTGACTAAAGTATGTAAATATATTCATTAAAATGAAATTTCAAAGTTGGATCAAAATTCATTTCTTGACAATCGTTGGTTTGACTACCACAACATAAAATTGTTTTAGTTCTGACCATCATTATTAAAATCGTAATATACATATTTACTGAATATAAATTTCTAATGAAGAAATATCTAATGAAATGTTTTTTGTCACGTGAATTATACGTCATCAAATCCAAATCATAAAATCCATCAACCACTGTTGCGATGAAATAATCAGAAGTTCATCAGTTGCGAACGGCGTGAAATTGTTGGGAAGTTTTACTTATTGGAGCGAATCTCCTTTTTCATTCTGCTTTAAATGACCTTTTAATCCAATATCTGTTTTAAGTCCTCAATCGATTATTCATTTAATATGACGTCAGAGCAAGTAAATGTTCCCGGTCGTAACATCTAAAGTCATTATATAAGCCTCTTTAAGAACAAAGTAAAATTACTTAAATCGTTTGAATTTATAAAATCTGGACTAAACACTCAGTTCTCGTATTAGGAAGATGATCATGGACTTATCATAGCAAACGTTAAGATGTCTTTCATAATTATGTCTATGTATATGTTATCTTTTGGATCTTAATACATGGTTATCATCTTATGCACATTTTTCAATTGTGTGACGAACTTAGTCATTTTTTTGTGAACGTGCGTGCACGTGGAGAAAGACGGGTCTTTAAATACTTTAACGTTTCATTATGAAAAAAGAAGGTTTTACAAATGCTGAATCAGACGATTTAAGCTGTCGTTATTCATACACTTTGCACTACTTTGCTAATTTACTATATCAGAATTAGAAGAGCTGGTACAGTAATTAGAAAAGAAGAATAAATGTTAGGCATGATTGTACAGGGTTGCTCTTGTGTCAACCCCCCATCATACAATCACCAAATATTATGAATACCTTTTATTTGCATCCCATTGCTTAGCTAGATCCAACAATAAACTCCTCTCTTTCCAATATGTATCCATTACATCGTTGTTTGTCGGTCTAAATAACAAATATTACCCTTGCCCACTCCTAATGGAAAATTTTTTATACAGTATTTTCCAATGAGTAAGACCTGACTTGAACTTTGGTGATACGACATATACCCCAGTAACATTTGCTCTTGTATTAATATCTCAGAGGGCAAAGAGTTAGAGTTAGGATTGTCATAGAATTTAGGTTCAGAGTAATGTTAAGATTGAGGTTAATTCAGGTTTGGGTTTTCTATCGGAGTAATTGTCGCCGGAGCAAATGTCATGGAACCTGAACTCAGGCGCGTAGCCGGGGGGGCGGTGGGGGCGGTCGCCCCCCCCCCAAAACGTCCCCCCCAAAAAAAAAAAAAAAAGGGGAAAAAAGAGAGGAGAAAAGAAAAAGGGAAGGGAGGAAAGGGAAGAAAGGTAGCTTTGTGTTTTTTTTTCTTTTTCTTTTTTTTTTCTTAAAAGAGAAACTCCATCACTCTTGCTTTAAATTTATATATGAATTTTTCTTCCGCGCTGCGCACGGTTAAATGACAACACTGCAATTCTCCATTGTTTCCCCACCCTTTCTCTAACCCTGTTTTTCCACCTCAGGTATATGTGTTTCTTACTGGTTAAAGTTCAAATGTATCCATTAGGGCATGGAATTAGAGTAAGGCTACGCCAAAGTATATGAAGTTATCTTTTTTTTTAATTGATCGTGCAACTTCTGGTCGGGTCGGCTCCGGGGCGGGTAAAATTTTATATCAATTTCTGCCGCAACCTCCATAAAGTCAACTTCTGCTTTTCAGCTCATTACCAAACAACCATAATTCTGGGGCAAACAGGTTCCTAAAATTCGCGTCGTATTAAATAAAGAAGTACAATTTTTTTTTATCAAATTCTATTAAAACTCATGTCATTTCCCTTCACATTCATCTCCTGCCCTGTTTGCGCCTCAGTTTGAAATTTTGAATGACACTTAAGTTTCTTTATTATTCAAAATGAAGCACTTCAGGATGATAAGTCAAAGAAATTAGGAATCCTCTTTTTTTTTAAATTCAATTTCAATAAATCACAGAAGTTTCAACTTTTTGCGCACTATTTCCTCATAAAGAAGTTCATTAATCTTAGAAAATCATTTTAATTAGAGCCGATGGTGGTATTAGACGTATCTGCATTATTTTGATGAAATGTCCGCCCTTTGAAATTTCAGAGTTTCATTGCTCTGCGCGGGACTGAATATCTTTCTCCCGGCATATATACACTTCTTCTCCTCTATTTTGCGAGTTAAAGATATGCACTGTCGCTAAATTGTTTGTAATCAAATCTGATCTTTCCAAGGGAAGTATTCAATATATCTTTGAGAAGACCCTTTAGTCGGGACCCTTTTCATGGCAAAAAAACTGATAAAACGCTTTAGCTTCCGCGCTTCACGCGAGGGTATTATTATTTTAATTTCCTCCAATGTATTCCTTTTTTGTGCGTTCACAATCACTTTTTGAAAACAAATTAGATTCATGAAAACAATATTCAAAATCACAATGAGTCAACTGAATTGGAGCTGAAATAGGCACTAGAGACAAGAGAGACGGCTCCTTTTCATTTTAATTTATGAAACACCAAAAGCTTCGCGCTTCGCGCGGGAGGGGGAAACTCCCCCTCCCTACACCCACCCCCTAGGGAGCGCGCTTCGCGCGCTCTGTAAGTGTTGGCACGCTTCGCGTGCATTTACCGCCCCCTCCAAAATGAAATCCTGGCTACGCGGTTGCCTGAACTTGAACGGGTACAAGTATATCCGACGATGATTGTTTTATTTTCCCCCGTTGAGGTCGCTTGTCGTTTTCCAAAACTGCCTAACCTCAATATGCACGTTCCTCATTGACTTGTAGACAAGACGATCAAATTTGAGTAAATCAGACCTGAAGTCAATGTGATAGTAATGATCAGTTCCGTTGATATTGATTTTCTTCGAATAAGTATACTTATTTCCTTTCGACTGGAACTTTATAGCATTTTACCCTGGTTATTAATATAAATAGATTTTGTTAATCAATCAATAGGTCAGACATCGTGGTTTAGATGTTTGGAATTCTTTTCCAGCACATAGCATTCGAAATGTGAAGACCTCATATATTTCTTTTAATCTAGCTGTAAAGCGCATTCTGCTTTCAAAATTGTTGAGTGCTGGGTTTTTTCCAGAAATTTTGTTGGTATTCTAGTGTAGGAATTTAATTTACATTCTCTTAGTGTGAGAGTGAAAAACTGTTTTTACAGTCAGATTTTTTAAAAACAAAATTATTTCCATTAGAGAGTGAAAACCCTATATTACTTTTTTTCGGCAAACCAAAAACCCTCTTTTAAAAGCATGCGGGGCCCCTGACATTTACAGTGCATATAACGCATGTAAGTTATTATTTTGGAGAAAAAAAATTATATCTCCCTTTTTCTTAACTCGAAAATTAGGAATCGAACTTTGTCATGTTTGTTCAATTTACTATTACCATACGTCCATTACAAATTGATATTCAATTGTTAATTATCAAGATCTTTCATTTATCTGTTCTTCTCTTTATTTCCTTTCTTCATTATTTTACTTGTTATTGTTTTATTTGTTCAGTGATTTGGTTTAAATTGATTTAAATTTAATATGAAAAGTGTTTCAACCAATCAAGCTTTAGGTTTATGTTGCAGCACCTTTGTATGTTCATTATGTACTTCTTTTTCTTATGGGTAATCTTATACATTTTATTCATATTGTTTCATTGTGAACAAGTACGAATAATAATAATAATAATAACAATGATAATAGTAAAATAATAATAATAGTAATGATGATAATAATCAATGATAACTTAATTAGCTCGTCAATTGAATATCCTGAGTTACAGGAGATACGGGTGAATTATATTCATGGCATCTTCTTTCTGAAAAATTACTCATTTGGAAAACCTAAGCCCCCTAAATCTGTATTATGCAGATCTGTTCATGTACCGGGACATTCATTTCAAGCCTGTATAAACCTATCAATTATTTTAACACCAACTATCCCCACTGCATCCTTCCCTGCCCCCACCTGTTTATTGTTTTCTTCTGTGTGCACCCCCCCCCTCTCTCTCTTTCACTCTGTCTCTACATCCATGTGCCTCGATCTACCCACTTCTAATTCTTCACCCCCCCCCTCCCGTCTCTCTCTATCTTCTTTATTAAACAACTTTATCATGTGGAACAGGGGAAATTGGAACTGACCATTATAAAATATTGTTGATCATCTATATTTTCAGAGAATTTTTTAAGTCTTAAAAAAAACAATGTATCAACAAAGAGTGTTTTGATGATTATGTGAGACTATGATCATGACGATAGAGTTTCCCATTGAAACAAGTAACCACTCTCTGAGACTATTTCGGACATGTGTATTGCCTCAAAATATCTTGGTCTTCATTAGATTTGGTCAGATGTACGCCAAAACAGGTATAGGATTCACTGCGAGTTTCATTTGACCAATCAGCGACAGAGAAAGGAGTTCTGCGCCCCGCCCACTTCGCGATGGCGTCAACTGGGTTTTCATATTCGCTGCAACGCACAACCATCTCCTTTATGAAGCAACGTAGCGGGGATGAACTCAAGCGAACGCCGAGATTGGAGTCAGCAAACTCAAACAGCTCGGTGCATAATTTTGGAGGTGGTGTACGGCCGGCCGCGCAGGAGAGCGTTTAGCTACATTGTAGCAGCCCAATGAACAAGGGGGTAGTTCTATTAGGGTTTATAGTGATTCTTCACCATGACGTCACATCGATGACAGTTTGCATCTGCCAATCAAAAGTGACATGAAATGGCGACGGGTTATTGGGCAAAGAGGGAAGAAGAGAGAAAGAAGTTTTGATTAAGCGTTGCATACACTTGTCTCTCATACGCTAATTGTGGAGTCCTTCTCTCTAACGACTATGCAAATTGACCGATTAGCAAGTTAGATAGGAATCTCATCGCTGGAGGAGGGATCGCATCACTCGGCGTACATGTCTTGGTCTAAAACAGAACTTCTCATTCTCTTGCAGGATAGCTGACGGGATCGGCTATAACACGCCGTGTTCATGTGGAAATTCATTATTATATGAATCAAATTCCAACATCGCTTTCTTCACAGCCTGTTAAAAAGTAACGGACGACAAGACTAATTTTTCACCTCATCCTCGTCAATTTATTGCATTCATTCAGATCAACTGGGCTTCATCACCGTTCACTCCTTTTTTCCATTCTGCCGCAAAGCGTTTTTTTTTCTTCAAATTTTAACTTGAACGAAAAGTAAAGTCAAGAAAAAATATTTTATCTTTCATTTCATGTCTGAGGGGTTGAGAGTGTATCCCCGGTGTATCCATCTTGTTACGCTTTAACTGGTTTCATGCCCTGTGAACCCCCTAAACGGTACATAACACTGGTGGTCAGTGCGTTGATGCGGACGTTTCTTATTCGACCCTCTCATTACTACACGTGAATCAGCTTTACAAACTTATGAAGCGAAACTTTGAGCAGGAGTTGAAAGTTCAATTTTGTATTTCTACTTATTTCTTGGACTTGAGAACATAAATAATTTAGAGTTTTCTCTGCGAGAAGAACAACGGGAGATGAAATAGTAATTTCTCAAACTTTGAGAAGAACATCATCTGATCCGGCTTTGAAAAGGATTATTTAAGGAGAGGATTGAAGAGTGACAATTGAAAAAAGATGTCAGCGGTGGAGTTATTTCGACCGCCTATTAGCGGCATCTCGACATCAACCAGCAGCGCGACGTCGAAATCGAGTTGTTTCACGATAGAGTCACTTGTAGCAAAAGACACAAATCATAACAACAACAACAACCACCATCACCATCATCATCGAGCAAGTCCGACTCCTCCGTCATCACCGCAAGCTGCAGCTACGGCATCAACCATGGAATCGAACTCGTTAGCCTCGTCACCGTTCACGCCACCGGCGACGAGCCGGCATGGCGGGATCATCAAACCTATGCCCACCGAGGCATCATTCTTTACCTCGCTCAGCGGGATGAAGGGACTCTACCACCCAGAGCCTATCTATCACACCGCCGCCGCTAGCGGGCCACAGTCTCACGTCGGCCCGATCCAGCAACAACTCGGACTCGCGCATCATCATAATCTGGCAGCCGCCGCAGCAGCAGCGGCAGCCCAACATAGTCACCCGGCGCTTGCCGGTGTGTTCGGCGCACACGGTCTTGGTGGGCCGAGGCGTGATGGTTTTGGACTATATCCGTGGTTGCTAGCTAGGAATCGTTTTCTTGCCGCAGGTCACAGGCCATTCCCAGGTGAGTAGGACATGTTAAGCGATCCTTGATTCTTTCAAAAAATTTCTTTCCATCTCTTCAATTCTGACCTATCAATTACCTGTCTCTAAGAAGGATTTATTAACCCGGTGAAAGGTATCCAGCGCCACTAATAAGCCAATGTTTATACTCAGTCAGAATAGAGCACACATTTGATATATTAGTTATTTGCCGAGTCGTCGCTAATATTGGTGTAATTTAAATTTGTTTACTATATTTTCATTTTGTTTGATATTCTGATCTGTTAAGATATTTGTGGTTACATTTTCATTTCATTGTCGAGAAGTCAAAAGAGACGGAACAATAATATGAATATCGTGATAAATCCTAACAATTAAACAGATATCCAACATTACACACTATTTTAATTCAATGTTCATTTAGTGTATATGTTATAAGAATGCTTAAATTATTTTCTTAGCAAAGCGATATGGTTTTGTTTTAACTCTCCATTTAACCACCAATGATGTGTTTATAAAAAATATCTCATGTCTATAGGCATATAGAAAACGTGGAACACATTTCATCATAGAAAAGGAAATGAAGAATACGTAATTTCGTTTTTCTTCTTTTTGATTCTATGTTGTAGCTCATATTTGAGAGGATAATCAAAATCCCTACATGTATAAGGTGATTATTCACTTTCCCCTTTCTGGTGTCTAGCAAACAAATATTTTGTCATACCAGGGAATCCTGACGATATTTTATATAAGTATTAAACTCAATATTGTCATGACTGTACCTGCCCAGATTGTTACATGTTTTATCATGAAGATGTGTGAACTGAATCCGAATTTGAAGAAATCGACTGACATGTTCAATGTAATCGAATGGGTTTCTCTCGTAAACTATATCGTTTCCGTTCGGGAACCGTTTAGTAGACATCCATTCACACCCAGAACATATAATTTCAAATAATAATACCAAGAACCTGGTTTCAAAATGTATGACTTTAAGGGATTGTGATGTTCTGTTTACCATTGGTTTTATGTATATGCAAACTGAATAATCGAGACCTATCTGCTAAACTTGTGGAGCATTTATATTCATCAAGGAGGATTGAATACCACTTTTGACGGTTCACATAGAAAGCGAGACAAGAATGATCTAAATAAACATGTTTCCTTGGCTATTATGTAAAAGAATTGTTTTATTTTAAGTTCAGGCGATTTTCCAGACCATTGTCCAGTTCTTTCATAAGTGTTGTATCTGAAAAAAAGTTCCTTGTCAAAATTGTCATTGTTAGACACGTGACGAAAAAACATTTATATTTTTCCAATTGTCTCATGCATGGTTTGATTTTTTTTATATCGGCTCTTTTCAAAATTAATGAAGGCTAATAAAATAAGAATGGCGGGGTTGCACACTTGAGAACAATTGCTTTCAAACCTCTTGCATGACGACCCCTTTGTACAGATGTGATATATTAAAATCAATTTATTGCTATCGATCTATAATTTATAACTATCAACTGCATGTGCATGTCAACTCCACAGATTTTATCTAGCGCAATTTGGTACTTCATTCATCGCAGCAATAAAACAGTGTTCGGATTAAATTTACATTTTTTTCTTCATCACCAGTAAATTATAGATTTGTTTAAATGAATTGTAGAGTAATATCAAAATGTCAATGATAATCATTAAACCTTGGTGTAATATTTTGGGGGTAATATTGAAAACTATCTTACGAGTGGTCTGATCAATATTTGAAGTTTTTATTTTCATTTTACTCAGAAGGAAATGGGGATTAACAATCGTTTTTGTTTTTTAATGCATATTGCATTTCATAATAGTAAACCTCTGACTGCTAAATTTTGTGATTCCCAAAGGGTTTGTGTACCCGGTTCCATGCAGGCAAGGGGTAAACATGGTTAATGAATGACACTATAAAAATACTGTGTGTTTAAAACCGTTGTAGGCCCCTATATCTTGTTAGATCACTATGATATATATTCCAAAGAGTACTGAAGAGGGGATGGGGGACCAGGGCTCGTGGCCATCCAAATTCGTCCGACCCACCCCCCCCCCCCAAAAAAAAAGGAAAAGTATAAGGGTGAAATATAATATCGATTTCTGAATATTATGTCGAAACCTATCACAAACTTGGATTTTTGTAATAAAAAATCCAAGTTTTTGCTCGCGCGCAACGTTTTATTAAGTTTACGTTTAAGGGTACGCCATATTGCGTGAACCCCCTCAAATTTTCGGCTCATTACGCCACTGCCAAAGAGTAAAATCTACTTCTCAAAGACTATACCAATAACAAGAATTCAAGGTGAAATATATGTCTTTATTTTCTACATGTTCTAAAGTAATTCAAGTTTGATTAATAATCCAGCTCTATAAATTCGGAATAGGCTTACATCAGATTATCGCGATTGTGCCAATGCAAGGTTGATTTTTAACCTTCATGATTTTTCGTCTATTATTTGGGATTAATTTGAGCGTTGTTTTCATCAATAATCCTTTAACATTCCTCCGTATAAAAAAGTACTAAACCCACACCTGTCATTCTGTCTTACCCCCTCCTCCTCTCTCCCTTCTCTTTCGAACATTCTCTCTCTATCTCCTTGTCTCTTTATTCTTCTCTCCATCCAAATGTCAATCACTTTGTATAATTCTTTATCCACTCTAATAAATCATACACAAAAATGTTACTCTTAGATATCTCTGATTAGAATAAAAAAAGTGTGTGATTTGGAAATGCGTCCAACTTTGACCATGTTGACCGCACCCAAATCACTCCTTAGTATTTTCTTTTAAATTATGTCCCTTTTTCGATTTTCTTTTGATCTCCTTTTATCATTTTTATTTATTTTCATATACTATTTTAATTGTTTATATATTTTCCTTTCTTCTTGTGGTTTCCCCCTCTTCTATTATTGTCACCATTCTTCTCCCTTCTCACACACTCAGTTTCCACTCCCCAAATTTCATCTTTCTCTTAGTCCCCCCCCCCACATACACACATACTTTCTCTCTCTCTCTCTCACTCTCTCTCCTCCATGGGTCCTTGTAGGAGGATGTAGAGGGCATTGCCCCCAGACTTCGTGCCCATGCCACCGTCCTTCGTCCGGTCACATTGTCATGTGGTCACTAATGTGCTTGTCCACTACTATGACACATACAATGACAAAAGAGGTGTAAAGAAGAAAAAAAGAAGGTCCCTGATTTGAATCGATAGGATTCTATGATCATTCATTGGATTATATTGCTCGCTCGACTCTTTCAAAGGTTTTCATGTCTGTTGTGTCCGTATTTTCATCAGCATTCCAAACTATTAAAAACAAAATGACCCTTCTTTTCACTATCTAAATGCCCCCATTCTTCTTATCAGATTGTCCGCTCCCATTCCTCTTGTAGAGTGCGCACCATACCAACCATATACATTTCTTAATTTCATTTTCCGTCTGATATTATTATCCTCTACATGTAATTCACCCCCCCCCCCCTTGATCACTTTATCTCACTCAATCACCTACTAAAAGCCTTTAAACTAACTTCTTCTTTAGTGGACGCTAATGCATGTCGTTTTTTATCCAAATCACAAAATCTGCCACTATTAAGAGCTAATTAATACGTTCTTGTGTCCCTCATAATGGAGGCTTGAAAACCAATTACGGTCCGTTTCGAATAGCCTTTCCTTTTATTTCGAAGATCATTGTGACTTCGTTAACCCTCTTTGAATGGCGGATTAATCGTGGTAGACTGTTGTTATCATAAAGACCAAGAAGAGATGCAAAAATGTGTATTTATAGAGAAAAAAATACTTGCTTGAGGTATCAGACTAGGTGAGCTAGGCCCCTCAACAATATGCAAAGACCAGTCTAAAAACTTTCAATACATACTACTCGATGACAATAGTGTTAACGTCTTTTATAACGTTTGATAGGAAAGAGATCTTGTATTGACGATGGAAGAAAGAGAAACGGCGTGAAGTTGATTACACCGACAACTCTTTTGTGAAGCCAGTGGAGGAAAAGTTCATTTGAATAGGCTTCACTCTAATGTAAATTAATTAGGCCTTTTATCCGCGCGCTTTTTGAAAGCGCTTAAAGAGCTTTTATCGCGTTTAAGAACCCCGCTCACAAAAGCTCCATTGACTAAGGAGGGTAACATGTTTTGAATTGACCGATCATCTGGTGTGGCCCCCTTGATCCTGGCGAATTAGCCTTTCAGAAGCACAGGAATCACCTTCAATAATCTTCTAAATGGTTGATAATAGCTCCTTTAATGAGGTTGTAATGGAATGTTTCTACCAAAATGTTATCGGGGATTAAATATGGTAAATGAGTAAATGGTCCTAATGTTGGCTATCAACATTGTGACGTGATGGCTATTTTGTAAAAGCTTATATGCCATGTACCCTATGTACATTTGATCTCTCTTCTTGCTTTACGAAGCCAGGTGATGCATCACACTTTATATTAATGAAATCATGATGATCAACCAACATCACACTCAGTCAGCCATTAAGGCTTTATATTTTGTTTCTATCCCGTGATTAATTCTAAATATAAGTTTTGTTGTAGCTGATCTATGCAGTTGCTTTATAATAGACCGACCTTACACATTTCAAGACGTCATTTTAAAATCGCATCGTGAATATCATATTGTAGACCGACCATACACATTTCAAGACGTCGTTTTAAAATCGCATCGTGAATATCATATTGTGATATATTTCAGGTTCATTAATTGTGAATTCTTCCAATGATCATGATGATATGACCATTTTATTTTAGGATGTGCATTGACATTCATCATGTTCCTACAGTCATCAAGCTGGCACATTATAATTGTGCAGTTATTAAAAAGCTTGCGCCATTGCTCGAAAAACATGTTTCCTAGTGTTTGTGTTCTTTATTAATGAAATCATAGTTAATACGAGACGAGAATTCAGAAACCATCTTAAATCAATTATTTATAAAATGCCTGCTATGTTGATTATATATATATATATATATATTGTTACTTCGCATTGTCGTCATGATTCTAGAAGGCACGCATTGAGGGGGGGGGGGGGGGGTGATTGGCTTTTTACAGACAAAAGATATTACAAAATGTAATATCATAAGGTAAGTATTTTAACTATTCTCTTGTACACGCAGTGATGCGTGTTACTAAATAATTTTGATGTGCGATCAAAATTGGCATGAGTGCATAATATTTCCCCTTCCTTTTCTTATCCCTCTTCTACACCCTGTGTAGACTTGTTATTAAATGGAGTAGAAGTAATATGTTGCAAGAATATAACACTATCGCCTTTTTTCCTTTTACGGGTGTGTAACCACGCTCTAAGCCAAAAAAGGTCTCGTTCAAGCTGTAGAAATGCTATTCACGTCAAGTTTAGCGTACCTAATTATCATGTCAATACACAACTGTACCCCCTTATCATGCTTACTTATGAAATTCTGCCCTGAAAATGGGTTTACAGATTCTTTTTGACCGGTTTATTAGTTTGTTTGTTCAATTGGTTATATCCCACCGATCTTTTGTTGCCTAAATTGTGTGTTTTCATATTTTTTTAATGATTTGGTACTTAGTTATAACCCTCTTGAGAGATAATGGCTGCTTACTTACAATACATAAACATAATAACGTTGAGGAATGGAGACAAACACATTCTTTAGTTATTCTTATCCATTCAGTGATATCATAAATGAATCATTTTTACATGAATGAAGGGTAAAGTCGGTTCACACATACACAATAGACAAAAGTACATTTTTCTTGCGTGGGTTACTTTATAAGATAAAAGGATCACTGAATTTCAATTAATTTCATATCTTTTATTTTCAACAAAATATAAACTGAGTAAATAGCAAGTCAATATTAGTGTCAAATGTCACATGTCAATTCAAAATTATCACCAAATTAGAAATTTGGTATTTATCAATTATTTACCGTTTTACGTATAATTTTCACTTAGCATGTTCTGAACTTGTTATTCTTATAGGAGGGTAAATAACAGGTTTTGAAATTGTATCTGTGTTTTCAAGTAACTGAATCAAACTATTGATTTTTTAATTTAAATTGTTTCTAGTATTCATTTTCGTAATTGTGATTACGGTTATCATTATTATTATCGTTAGTGTTATTATTATCATTATTATTATTTTTATTATCATTATTATTATTTTGATTAAATAATAATGTGAATGTGATTTTTTGTATATAAAAAATTAATAGGACCTATAATAAATTTGTGTAGCACAGCTTTATCAGCTGCTCTTGCTCGGAGCTCTTTTTTTACTTAATTTTACATGTAGAAGTAGTAGTAATAATTATGTTAATAATAAGTCTTCCCATGGTAATTACTTTCCACTGTACACCGTTCTTCAAGCGGGTCCTCCATAACATATTAGAACTAGAACTCGTTCTAATTTTAGTAAAGAGATGAAGGGGCAAAATGGTATAGGCCTATTTTAGAAAAAAGTCACATGAAATACTTTGATAAAAATTATGGTAATAGCAAAATAAATATCACTGGAAAATAATTATAGGCAAAGAATTATTTGTAAATTGTTCAATAATCATATTGTTTCCATGCGTTTCCATTTATAGTGGTCAGTGCCAAAATATAAACATATTATTTGTGTGTAACTTTAAAAACACTGCAAACTATATTCCATGAATAAGTATGATTATTCTGATACATGATACAATCTAATATATACATTAGCGTGTGTGGTGTATTAATATCAGAATGAGACAGATGTGTGTCGGGGCCTTGCATCTTCTCCTCGCATCAACAAAGTTTCAAACGGTCATCCACAAACACCGCTATCCTCCCTTAGTAGAAGGGTGAATATTATTTTTCCTTCACTCCAAGTAAATCGAGCTATCAGCACTCGATTTATCTAACGAATGGTGGTCCATTATCATCCCTGTAAACATCGTTTACACCGTGTTATTTATTTTCACGTCCTTCGGGTGTATATCTTTAGCACTTAAAGTCGAAAACAACTTCATGAATGCATTAATATGACGGTCCGGTAGAGGACAGAGAGAGTGTTTTTACTACACCTTAGCATTGGGAGAAAGTAGGAAGGAGGGTGGCGGTATTCTATTGAAATGGAATGAGGATAGATTTACTAATAGGTCTGGATAATATGCCTGTAATCTGCCGCAGAAATAACAGCTCGGTAATGATTAGGGATAAGTGTAAATTGCAAGAGATGTTTGATTAGGCCGTTCGCGTGCTTACACTGGCGTTGGTGGAGCTAGCGGGGAGCTCCCGGTGTTGCGACCGTGAGCCCTGCGGGAGAGAAAAGCAGCGACATGGAAGGGATTTGTTGCAGATTGGTTGTTATTGGTCACAGAGGGCGATAGTCACTTCTATTTGCCCGTCTATTGTGGTTTATGGATAGACGAGATTGCAATCAAGTAATAAGCATCATACACTCCATCATAATAGGAAATCAAATTTAAAATGATGATACATGTCTAATAATACCACCGTTCAATCTTTATGAACATTGAGAAGGATTTAATTATAATTCAACACAACTTCGGTATCAATATATCTTTGAAGAATTTAGTTTATGACATTGGATAACTAAATATAACGTGATGTGAGAATTTATTTTAGGTATCATTATTTTTAGATGACTGTATTTCAGAACAATATAGTAATTTGCCTTGTAATTTTATTGATGGTGACCAAACTTTATTCTCTCCCCTAAAATCATTCTACATCTAAATCGACTACCTAATTTACTTCAAGACGGCTAACATCTGTAACTGACAACAAAATGCAAACACTCGCACTTGTCCACTTATTCCTGGCTTATGTTACCCTTCCAACATGTCATCGTCTTTGTGAAGAGATCTAGTCACTTGCCATCGAAGTGCGAGTGAGTGAGAGAGAGAAGGGCAGACGATCAAAATATTCAGGCCGATACCGTCGATCGATGACAGGTTGCGACTCAGAGTGGGTATCGGTATCACACCTCTCGTCTGCTGTGTAAATCTTGTCTAACTACTATCATCTTCATCACATACACACTCTCATCATTCTCTCCATTTCCTTCTATTCTCATATATATATATTTATATATATATATATATATATATATATATATATATATATATATATATATATATATATATATATATATATATATATATATATATATATATATAAATTTCTATTTTACTATATAATTATCTATATGACCTTTTTACAGTTGCGTTTAATCCTTCTCTCCATCTCTTCTCTCTATTTTTTTTCCTTTAGGTGATCTTCCAAACGGTGGATTCTTTCTCCAACACCCATTTAGGAAACCCAAAAGAATCAGGACAGCTTTTTCTCCCTCCCAGCTCCTCCGACTAGAAAATGCCTTCGAAAAAAACCATTATGTTGTAGGCGCGGAAAGAAAACAACTGGCAGCAAGTCTAAACCTTACAGAAACACAAGTAAGTATATGTTTCACACCTGTAAAGATTTCCCCATAAAGACACGCAGAAAATAAAAATGCATGTGAATTAAATCCTGTGGACTAACTACCTGCAGGCAGGAAATATGACCTTCTCACATTGATAATAAATCAATATGTATGCAAACATCTCTAGACGAGATCTCATTAATCTTCTGAAACAATAAAAGAGCCCAGATTATTGCGCCAGTCAAATAGTCAAATTAAAGTTAATTTCTTAGTGTTGTTCTTTCTAGAATTACTGTTAGAAGGCGAATCGTGATACAGTGTATATCAAATTAAAAATCTTTGGAACGAATGAATATATTTTGCCTTTTTGTTGAAATTAGGCAGGTGGAACATGTAATATTTTGGGGGGAGCAAGGTTTTTTTTTATGTCGTTTTATTTTTTGCCGTTGTCACTAAATTTGTGAATTTGTACGGTTGTGAATTGAATAAAATAGTAATGAAGATAGAAGAGTACAAGTAGGCCTATACATTACAACCTTTAGAGCACAAGAAGGAAGAGTCAAACAAAAATCATTTTCTGAGAGAATCGTTCTGATAACACAGTATACAAACATTGCCTGTGGCTGACTGGTACATTTTGTTAAACGACACCATAAATTCAATAAGTGTTGGAGAGATATTTCTGCAAACTGTTGTAATTTGTGCACTTTAGATGTTTCCCCAGCATAAATGAGATACATTTCCGGGGTAACGAAATTTCCCTCTCTCTCAAGTGGTAATGTAATTCAATAAATCTTTGCAAATGTGTTACATAGCATTATGCAACCAAACAAGAGAAATGCTGATATTAGGATCTTGTATTTTCTCGGCGGTCGCGCGAAATCTAATTTGTGAAACTAAGGTTAACTTACATTACAATTTTATTCATGGCGCGGTTGAATCAGTTTATTAGTTATCAGAAAATTTATCTTAATTCAACTAGATGCAAATAAATAACCAATGTATTTTGCAAATTCAATGTATAAATGTATTGTAATCGTAGAATTTTGCTGGTTGTAATATCAATCACTCAATATAGTGTACAGTAGATTTATATAGACAGCTTTATAATTTTTAGCTAAGGCATGTAAGGAGTGAAAATTGAATAGCATAATGATGAAAATATTAATCCGATGTGTGGAATTTGATGTCTGAAGATGCATGACACTTTGATGAACATACTGCTCTATATATCATGTATATATAATAACTGCTGAACTGGAAATTAAAAAATGTATATTTGAAATTAATTATTTGAGAAGTAAAATCTAATGAATAGCAGTACAAAGGTGACATTGAAGAAAACAGAACATTTAATTAACACAATCATATGAAATTAAGAAGAAAAAGAAGTGTCCGGGAACATACAATTGCAAGAGATTAGCATATTTCAAAATATTCTATTCAAGAATGATGATTTGACATCCCGCAGAGCACCCTCTGACATTTCAACCATTTATGTTTTTTTAAGCATAACAAAGTCGAAAATGATTTTTTTTTTCGGGGGCATGTTTGAGGGAAACAAAATCAATCGATTCTTTGAATACAGGCTTGTTATGGTGAATAGCTCCAGCTACTTGATTTGGAATTACAAAACTCGAACGAGGATACCATAAGCATCATCGCCCAAAAGAAAAGAAAGAATAGAGGCGTTAAAAGTTAGTTTCCTTACTAGACAGTATCTGCCGCAGAACATAATCATGTCTTGCAAGGAAATAAATCTCGAATTTCATTGCTTGCCGATTTTGACGATCATTAAGCAGGCGGGCACGGTGTAACTAATGAAATAATATCTTATCATAAACGATAGACTAGCCGAGAATGAGCCCGAGTTCGTGTAATTGTATGACAACCCAAAATTATTTTTCATGGCGGAAACCTGACCTGCAACAATAAATAAATTTTAGCGGCAAAACGGGCGCATATTGGCCGTCGCACCTCTTTCCGTTATCAAATGCGAATAGCTGTATATACTTTTTCAATCAACGTATTCATTGCCGACTTCCTTCCCGCCTATTTTTTCTTGATGATATTATAAAAGTCCTCGCCCTTTCTCCTACTCTCTCGATAAAATTCGCCTACCACTAATGCGACGTTTTCAAACATCATCACCATCATAACCCAAACCCGTCTGTTGATCGCGCCATCTTTCCCCTATCTTCCCGTTTGTGTATATCGAATGACGCTTAAATAGCTGTCACGCTGGCTTGATAATGTAATCATTTTCACGGGAACCGTTTCCCTTGTTTTCTCGGCAAATTTAGCACATTTTAGCGAGCAAGGCGGCACAAGAATTTTTTTAAATGGCAGTAATTGAACAAGTTGGTATGTGTTGCCCGCCTTGTTCCTGCCAATTTTCACCGAGAGTCGATCTCGGGGGGCTACCAACACAAACACATACATTATTTTATTAAATACCCATAACTGAGTTGGAAAACGTCGACACATCTTCAATTTCCCGTGTGTTAACCAGGTGAGAATGCACGCTGCATTAAGAAAAGAAATTTGCTAGAAAAGAAGTAATGTTATGGTTATAAAATGTCTCGTTTTCTTAAACCGTTGTGCGGTATTTGATGATATGTCCAAGTCTGCTTTTATAAAGAGTACGGACGGAAATGGTTAAGAATTGCATGTTTGTCGTGAAATTAAGTAGTTTTGAATTCCCAGGTGCATGCCATATTTGATCAAATTACTATCCCTTGTTTCTCTCTTAACTCCAACTGCAAGAAAACATTTCGAAAAAATAGATAATGGAATGATGATTGCAGGAAATGGTTGGCATGGATGACCTTTGCCTCGTCTTTAAATTATTGAAGGACAGGCTAATGGTAAATAAAATTATTGTCAGGTTTTTTTTAAATTGTTATTATCTACGTGAATATGTCAAGTATGGAACGCTTTATTTAGTGGAAACAATATCAGTTGGTAATTGTTACACCAGAAACAAGGAGAAAATAGCTAAACAAAGTAAAAACAATATACATAGGCAAATCATTATAACAAGATTGGTATGTTTAAAAATGCACAATAATTTCTTTGCTATCTAATTTTAGATAAGTAACTTGTAAAAGTAAATGATGCAATTATACAACTTCAAACTCTCTTGGCTACATTGTAAAATATTGTTGCTTAAGCATGAGCCCATTATGACAAATTATATCATAAAATTACAACTAGACATGCTATGTGCCTGATTAAGAACAGGACATGTATTTGGGTAATTCCAACATTCGTAACACAAATGCAAACATATAGGCGGCGAAAGCTGGGGGACGGGGGCGTTTCCCCCCCCCCTAAATTTGAGGTGGGCGGACGATCCCCCCTAAATTGTTAGTTGATAACCTTTTTTTTTTGTCAAATTTTTATCAAACAATCTGTTTAGACAAAATTGTTTCATGTTTTTTTTATTTTCTCAGTCCGGTTTTGATTAAGCCATTTCATAATAGCCAGATGACTTGTCAATTTTTTTTCAGACATGTTAGCCTAGATTTTTCCTTCGCTACATGTCTTATCAGAGATACCATCGATAATTCATCCATCATCCCCACCTCATAATATAAGTGTGCTATAATCATACATAATTTCCAATACTATCATCGTGATCGATTCCATGTGCCGTGGCCGAGTGGTCTAAGGCGCCTGGCTATACATTGAAAGTCCGGGGTTCGATCCTCGGCCGCGGCATCTATGCCCATGAGCAAGGCATTTCATCTACAATGCGCTTTTATCCTGCTTTAAAATAAATGGAAGTGCTTTATGCACTATTGGTAACTAGGTGTGCACTTGTTTGATTTAAAAAAAAAAAAAAATATTCTGCAGTATATCCCATTGAATAATTTAATTTTGTTATTATTATTTTTTTATTTATTTTTTTGTAATTCATTTTTTATTGATCCTTTTCATCAAAATATACATAACAAAACATATATGATATAATGGATCACAAATAAAATTTTAGATGACGTTGGCATATAAAATAACGTTTCTAACATACCAAATAGTATAAGATACGAAAACATATATGTTTGTTTACAACAACAACCAAAAAAAAAATTCAGGCACTTGGCCTATATAAAGAAAATAATAACAAACATAACGAAAACAGCCTTCTGCTTTATCGCCTCTTTAAAGTATTCAGAATGATAGCCCACTTGCCATTATGTTTTTCTAATTTGCATTTCCTTTGTGCTATGGTATGTTCAACAGTTTCAAATGATAAAAGAAAGTTACAAAAATGGGAGAGAGTAGGTTTTGTTTCGTCACATCGACATCTAAAAATATATTGTTTACCTGACAGGAGAAGAAAGTTCAATATAAATATATTTCTGGGAATTTGGGACTTATAGATACCAAAAAGAACATATCTTTCTGAGTGGAAATCAGGAAGATCTAGTGAAGCAAAAAGTGTACCAACATTATATATTCCAAAATAGGTTAACCACGTGGCAGTAATAAAAAAGATGCACTAGAGATACTTTACAAAATGTACAAAGTGTACCTTGCCATCACCTGATGATTGTTATATCCCACGTAATTATGACAATTTACAATTTTACATATATGTTCCACATCTTAATTTGTCCCAAATGAAATTCTATAACATTTTGTTTCCAATTGCTTTTCATGTTTTTGTTATCACAATTTCACATTCCTGAATTATGCATATATTTAAATAAATTCTACTTAAATTTTGTATGCGTTTAACAGATATGTGAATTATTAACCGGGCGATGTATACTTATTAATTTTAGATGAAACATAAATGCCTCCAACCCACCCCCACCCCCTTAAAAAAGTCAATGTTTAGGCGTATATCAATCCTCAATACGAAACTTACATGATTTATATTTTTATATCTTCACCTTCCTTCTCATTTTTTCCCATTGCTAAGTTACGGAAATATCGATTACTTTCAGTGGGTAAATACAAAAATTAACCAAATAACAAAAAATAATTTTGACACAGGACCCCACACCTCGCCATTATCGGGACAATCATCGCGCCGAACGCTCCCCATTCAGGCAACATCGCATCGCCGCACCCATCTTTAACTGGCCATTATTATGCTCAACCCGTATACTGTATGCATGGTCTGTGACATGCGGAGTTGAGAGGGCTTGCTCTCGGGACGTTATCGGACTAGCATATCGCTTCATATGACCCGATCCGACCTGTATCAGTAAAAGGGTTTGGCAAGACGCTATAGGGCAAGGAATTGATTCATTGCATTATCATAAATGATGACAAGACAAGAGATAAGTTTCTCCTAAGATTGAAAAAGAAATCGCGAAATTATAAGACATACTTTGTGAAAATGAGTATGGTTTACTGATAAAGTAAAGATGATAACGGGTCATCATCCCACTTGGTTTACAGACATTATAAAGTTACACGAATTACTTTTTCAAGGTTAGAAATTGGCACTGGTATAAAAATCGATTTGAAGGTCTATTTTTCGCAGAATTCAATATGTTATGATCCTATTCATCAGTACTGGTACTCTTACGAATTATTCTCGTCACATTACAATAACACTTTCAATTCCGTTAGATCCCAACAAAAGATAAATACTTCAAGATCAAACACTAACGCTATCTCTTTGCTATCATATTCCAGGCAAAAATAATAAGCTGCAGACTTGTGCAGATGTCAATATATAATATAATCCATTTTAAAAAATCAAGAAAATTATGTTCCATTTGAGGAAATAATCTTGATTAAAAACAACAGTTGAATAAGAATATATTTTTTGGGTTAGTTTTTAGACTCCCTTTCAAAGGTTGCAAAGTAAGCACAAGTTCTATTTTCTGGCAATAATTAAGGATTACCATCAGCTTAAAAATCTATTTGATTATTGGAGTATTATGTTTGTAATGCGTTTGAAATATTAAGCAACATATATTGAATCCAGAAAACCAATCAAGTTTAATAGGCCTAACCATGCTAACGGTAAAAAAAAACTTTGACAGACAATTTTGATAGACATGAATTATACACACCAAACACTGATTAGTTTTGACAAGGTTTATTAACAACTTAATATAGCAAATATAATAGGCATATGTACCGATCAATAAGTACATTACATCGTCTGATTGTATTGATGATTTAATGAGTTTGCCATAAAGATTTGCATCATTTTTTGTACAAAAAAATACATAAAATGGCGCTCGTGACGCCGAAATGGCCTCACGTGGTTTCGAGAAGACCATTAGTAGCGCGCCATTAGTGATACAATTTGCCCCGCCTCGTTATGTCGTCTGCGATTGGTTTTAATAATGGAGACAAATGAACTCCTCCCCTTTTATCACTTGTTCTATTGGCCCCTTCCCCATCCCCCCCCCCCCTCTCTACCTCACGATTTATTTATCTCCGATTTCTCTCTATTCCTGCATCTCTTCTCCAGTCTTATTCTCTTCTTTCTTTCTATCCTTCAAAAAAAATTCAGTCTCTCTGCTCCTTATTCATTATTTCCCGTTCTCTTTCTCTTCCCATTCCTTTATCTCTCTTGTCCCCGTGTACGTAGACACACCCCATTTTTATTACCCCTTCTCCCCTCCCTCTCTAACTCCCCAATCATCTGATCACATCAGTACTCTCGTCCATAGCTTAATTGGTTTATTCTCGGACAAGAGGGGGTAGCAAAAGTACAAAGCTTAATGTCACGCCCAGCTGATGCCACTATTAGCAAGCCTAATACGAGTAAGAGAATCAACTACCGAAATATTATGGAGCAAGACTGTAAAAGTAACCCATCTTTCGATTGCAATATTCGTATGGGGATTGATGGATGGACGGGTTACCGTTCAGTGCAGGTGCCATCACCTTATCTTAACCCTACGGATCTCGATATAACCACTACCGTTGTATATCATTGTACATCGTGTACGTATCATTGAACGATCAGGATCGAGTGGGTATTCCCGTGAATCTCATCAGGCCGAATATCCCGCCGTTTTTTCATTGATAATTCATTCATGTATGCGTGTTTGAAGGTTAGAGTGCCTGTACCTATCCAGCCTCTGGAGATAAGTACATGCAGATTGAGGAATATCATACATTTGCACTTGAAAAATGAATGATTATTACGTTTTATGGCGTTGCGGTTTCCATTAAGAGAAGTGTAAACCCGGGTTTCAAAAGATAGCAAAAATAAGATGAGATGCAAAATAACACCTAATGCTCGCTGAGGGTCATTTTATTTCCAAAGCTATCAGAACTAATATAGCACTTAAATACTATATTGCGCTGCCTTATTATCCGTGATTTGTTTTTTTAATAACTTTTTTTCTTAATCCCTTTATGGCCATGACTTCTAAGCTTGTCAAAGGCCAACCCTATTTGAAGACGCTTTTTTACTGAGATATTTTTTAACGCTGCGTAGTTTAACTATTTTATATATGAAAGTGAAAAAGGGTACGTATACAAACAACTCTCCTCCATTTTCAATAATGAACATTAAAACCTACATCAGTTATTCTTATAGCGTCAATGTGTTGAATGCACAACATATGGTTATGAGAACGAATTAAAAACATGAAATTGGAAAACAAATTGGAATTTCAGAATAGATTTATAGTAGTATAGAATGACGGAGAATTAGAAAAAAAATGCATCTTGGAACCTGGGGTGAAATATAATTATTTATTGATTACATTGACCATTTCCAGGACTTCAGATTCCAGTCAATTTATTCTATTTTACTTTGAAATCAAGTTTACTTTTGGAGTTTCCTCACCATCAAAATGTTTAGACGCCATTTAACTCAGAGAAAACAAATATTGGAAAGTCATGTTCTGATGACAATTGTTGGATTCTAGTTTTTCATATTATTTTGACAATATTACTGTCTACTCTTAAGTTCCCTAGTCTGCAGGCACATATCCTGATTGAAATTTTGATCAGCAAGTGTGTCTTCAGGCAAAGACTAGCACATAACAAAACTTACTGTTTCAATTCAGCGAGAGGACCTTAAGGCATGGGTAGGCTGCACATTCAGGACCCTTAACTCGATTTAAGTGTTTGCACAGGAGACACCTTCCTCTTAACACTGCAATTCTTTCACATAATTTTCCTCTCTAAAAAAAACTTCTCAATAATTTCTAATGATTGGGTTTAACTACAGCTTATTTGACTCATTATTTTGAATATTTTCCCCAAAAGTTGATGTGCACTTTACCCTCATTATGATGGTAGGATTTTGAAATGTTATCAATCAATTTTACCCTTCCCTTTGTGGAAGGGTAACTAATTTGCTCGTGTAGGTGGAATCATACATCAAAAATAACATAAAGGAATTTCCCATGTATTATCAACTTCTTTATGCACCCGATACCGCAGAACGCTCTCTGATCAATTAGACGGTTATTAGAATGACAGAAAGGGAGTCCAGTATTATATGTGGCATATTTATACCATTACAGTCTTGAAAGAGATATGTCAAGATTTAATTCAAAATATCCTGATAAAGAAAATAGTGCAAACATTGGCTACTATAAAGAAATGCATTGATTTCTAAGAGTAAATGTGATACAAAGAATTTTGTATTACAGTAATAGATCATACGATCGTGTAATTTGGTTCTCCAACAATCCCCGCCTCCAAAAAAAACCTACCATTTGACTTTCAGCCTGGTCGCTTGTCATGTCACAATCTAATCGCATAAATCACTTTTCCAATTCTATGCATTTTTTCATTCCTCTTTGACGCTTTTATTAGGCTGAAGGGGGGTGGGCTACGACACAGTTATACATATTGTAACACACCTGTATATGGTAGCTGAAAAGGGGGTATTGTGTCAGAGAGTTTGCATTTGAAACTAAATACCTAATACAGAAATGTACACGTATAAATACAATAATACACGCGAGGGAAATGTACTTTTAGTATCTGAAAGGTTTTGACTATAAAAACGAATTGCTACCATTCATCAAACACGTCTCGGCGGAGCTACGCCCCGAGTAGTTTGATTTCCGTATTCTTAAAGAACCCGGAATTTAGGGATCAGATTTAGGATTGAATTAGGTTTAGATTAGCCCCCTAATGAGTGTTTTGCTCAAACTATTTTAGTTTTGATAGTAACTTATATCATCCATGAATCAAATAGCTTGTTTGTCAATACTTATAAATGATTCAATTAAGATATCTATTAAGAAGAGGATTTAGTCAAAGAATGAATACTTAGATTCATTATTGATCCCATCATAGACAGCTGTATGTAATTGGTTCGTCAAATAGCTTAGTGTCCCCATGAAAAATGTTTTCAATTTGTGTATGACCCGTACATCACAGTTTACACATCTGTTGTGTTACTGCAGGGCAATGGTTGTACTTTCAGTGCGGTTTTATACAATACTTTTACGGCTCCACGTCTCTCCCATAAATCGTAAGAGTACAGGAAGAATTGTGTTGAACTTGAATTCAATGGTTTTCAAATTAAATATCAGAAAAAATGTCAAATTTATGGACAGATTTTTTGTAATGATACTTGTTGGACCCTGTTGATTGATATTAAAAGTTCAAGTTTTTAGAGGAGGAAAGTTCATTGCATGTTTTGGTCTACTTTATCGATCGAAAATCTGTTTTATACATTGTATTTCTTTAAATATATTTTAGCATTAAACATTTGTAAGAAATAAAAAGATAACTCACATAATATAATATAATATAATGTTTCAGCACAATCCAAATACCGTATTTTTATTTGTAAATTTTGAATAAGCTCCTATAAGATAAAGTACAACAATTATCAAATTAGAATGATATACGTCTGGAGAATTTTAAAATAAAAAAATACGCACACACGTACGCATTAACACTCTCATTTTATTATCTTATCTACAATCTCTTATTAATTACCCCCCCCCCCCTTCCATATATCTTTATTCCCATTTTCTTGAACCTTTTCGATTTTGTGTTCAGCAGGACCGTTTTTTCCTCTTTATGTTCTACTTGTAAACGCTTCCTTACACACACACTCAACTTATCATTTCTCTTATTTTTGAATCATTATTGTTCATTGAAATAATTATCATGATTATGGTTAATCGAAATTAGTATTGCAATTAGAATCATTATTTTTGTAAATTTGAATTATCACTGTATATATGAATTATTTTGGTTATATTGAATTAAGATTATTATTGTAATTGAGATTTTATCATGTTTATGTGCAATTTATATGTTTTTATTGTAAATTCAATGTCAATTCAGCCTTCGTAGCTGCTAAATTGAATAAAACATAACTTGAATCTTGAATTAAACGATGATAGAAAGAAAAGTTATTTGATAAAAATATAAAGCTAACGGCGAAAGCAACATATTCAGTTAAACAAAATCGATATGTTTATGCGTATTATTGATAGCCATCTAATTAACATGATTAAGTACATAGCATTGCGTTTCAACATTTGATCATTAAAATTACAAATTTACTCATTCATTCTTTGCACCTCTGTCTTCGAAAGTATTATATTTTCCGTGTATTTCTTATTCCTTCCTTTCTCTTCTATTTCATTTTCCAGGTCAAGGTATGGTTCCAGAACAGGAGGACAAAATACAAGCGAATTAAATCTGAAGAAGAAGGGGAACAAGAACCCAAAAAGAAAGGATCTCATCATGTCAATCGATGGAGAATGGAAACCCAGCAATCTATCGAAGATAGAGAATAAAAAGCCATTAAAACTCTTTTTACAGAGATGAATTTGAAGTATTTGCGAGGAAAGACAATCTTATACTAGAGCATATAAAAAGACTCTTTAAAAGAGATGTTTGAAACTTTGCTGGAAAGTGAATGATTTCATGTTGAGTTTCATATTTGAATTGGACTGCCAAGGAACGAGAATCGTGGATGAGAATGGAGCTCAAATCGTGGTTCCTGATTGGTGAATACATATTGATCACGTGATTACATGGTAGTGATGTTGGTGTGCCTGTTAGTGCAGAGACAAAATGGCGGCAGTGTGTACAACTTGAAAGTCATTTCCAGTAAGAACATTTTGTTGATTCAAGACGGCAACAGACGGACTACAATTACAACATAGTCCTATGATATATCGGCAATATTGTATACTCTCACCTCACGCCTGGGTATAAAAAAATAAATTACTGATACTGAATCACTTTAATTCAGTTTCAGTTTGGTTTATTTTCATATCTCACAAAATATTGAATACAATGTAAAGTCCATCCAAAAAACAATAAATTATTAATGATAAAATAATTCAAAACATCGCAACAATTCAATATAAATAAGGCAATGCTTATAACATTTAGACGGTCCAGATTGGAGACAAATAATTTTAATAAAATGAGAATATGAAGGATAAACTATCAAAAGCAAAGCTTGTATAGTTTCCCTGTAAATAAATATGTTATCCAAAAAAGAAAGAGAGATAGAAAAAATACCTAAAAGGAAAGAGAGAAACAGGGAAAAGGAGATAAGGGTAGACTGACAATTAAGGAACATTTATTTGATTATTGTAATTCATTTACCTTTTCTTTATTTCTTGCCGATTTAATATGTTCTTAATATTGCATTGAAGATTTTTTTAAATATGATATCGATCTTATTGTATAGGAAATTTTATAAAAGACCTATACGTATATGCATATCGCTTACGTAATATTATGATACTATTCATGATAAACCTGACTAAGCGAGAGACAAGCATGATATCTAATAGACAGGTGTCACACATGTAAAACACTAATTTAAAAATAATTCATTTCTATTTTTGTTGGAAGTGAATGAGCTAATGAATCAGGGGATACTATTGTATCGCAGCAGATTATACCATATTGTAATACTAACCGCACACGTATTGCTATGACAATCACTTTCAAAAGTTATTATTCTTTCATTTTAAGCCGAGGTCAACTATATCCTACTTCAATCATGATGCATATTTCTGATAAAAGGTAATAATAGCGATACTATCTTTCAATGTATGTTTGTAGTAAACGCTGCATTACGCAACATCTTTGATGTAACATAGTTTTAGTCATCTTAAAATATCTGCAGTGATTTATTGCTTTATTTCAAAAAAAACTCTATGGTAATAACTGCTCACTCCGAATCATTTCGGCGCACGATCGATGTAAATTGGCAACTGAATTAGTCACTGTGTTGACTTTGGTAATTGTATTATGATAGCAATAATTCGTCACCTTTTTACCATAACTAAATCAATTGTCCTTGGGATTGGATGAAACTTTGAAGGAGGGGAATTTGCAACAAAAGTGTGTATTTTCTTGCTACGTTTTGGAGAATCACTCCCTTGTTTAATGCAGCATAAAGTGAAATTGATTGGAACATTTTATCGCCTTCATGAGCGGTATTGTGTCAACCAAAAAGAGCAAGTCGTCGCGAAAGAACGGGTTGTTAGAATTTGAAATTTAAGACTTTGCCCATTGAAGAAAAGGTGACGTATTTAAAAAGTTGTCCTTGCTTTTTTTTCACTTGGGCGCAAACAATGTTTAATTCATGGTTTAAAGAACAGCTTCTCGGTGAGGAAGATTCGAAGACCTGAGATGAATGCGGTTATATAGTAAGGATATTTAGTTCATTTAAGATATTTATTACACCTGTTAATTCATTCAAACCTCTAATATCAGGATGATAGATTTGCATAATCTTTATTTAGAGATACTCTGTAGCCGTATGACCACTTTCGGTACTGATCAATCAAATTATAAACAGAGGTTTCATATGGGAATCTGGTATGATAGGGGTATATATTTGGAAGTGTATAAAAAGAAATCAAGACGTGAAATCTCGTTTAGAATTTGGGAAACCTTGAATATAATCCTTTACAAAAAAATTCTTATTCCTTAATCATATCCCATGATATAATATTTAACTTGAAACCAACCTTGAACATTGAACATTAAATTTGCAATGTAAATCTACGCATTTCAACAGGCTTAATTCCACAGTCATACTTTCACATCGGCATGATCAGAGGCATGCACCCGGAGCTCGCCCGTAGTCGGTCGAGCAACTGCTCGACGATCCAAGCTAAAATTCGTTTATAATGATGGTAATTCGCAGGAATCAGTATTCGTACACACCGAATGATGATGGTGAAATGGGAATTTATTCAACTGAGAAAGCTTCCTGCTTTTCTCGCTAATTCCCACCCCCCCCCCCCTATTCCCTTGGTCATTTTTTTAGAGGAAAGCTACAGATGTTGATTCGTGATTCATGCATAATGGAACTCAAGTCTAATTACATCTCCCTCTTTCTTAATTCCAACGCTTCTTCCATCTTCTCACCTATCTAGCACTATAAACGATGTTTTGCGCAATAATATACTTTTCTTTTTATTTTATGTTTGTTGTTTATAATTTTACTTCATACCAACGCCAAAACATTGCTTTTTTCAGTATGAAAATCACATCGAACTAACCTTTTTATTAATGAAGGTCAAAATTTAATTCATATTATGGTATGTAAGATAGAATCCCTTTTATGAATTACAGTAATTATAATGACATCACATTGGAGTGTATTCTTCTGATAAGCAACACTCTTGACGATAATTCATTTATTTTCTGCGGGGATACCGATCTCTGTGTCGGGTATAGAAATGCTCAGGGGTAAAAATGGCGTTTGTTTAGTTGTGTGGAAAAAAAGAACGTTTCAGGACTTAAAATTGCCGATAATTTCAGTTGTGAAGGCGTTGAAATGATTGATCAACAGGAAGATATTGCGCGTTATTATGATTAAATATTTTATTTGACGTTGCATGGAGATGCTGATTTTCGCATTTCTAAAACACTGCACATTGACAAATATATTTATTGACAAATTCAAGCTGAAATATTATGATAAAGTCATACCATTTACCATGTTTACAGCAAACGAATATTGTGACTATCACGTACTACAGTAACTGTACAATTCCTTATGGTGTTTTTTGTGTATAGATTTTATTAATTGATATGTATATGGAGACAATTATTTGGTGCTTGTTAATCTATGTCCCCAATATGGGCGTTTTGTAGCCATAGAAAAACTATTTCTTCTCTTTATTTAGATTGAATTTTTGTCGGTATTTTTCCAAATGATTTATTGTTCAATTTCATGATTTTTTTTTCTATTTTGGAGCATCTATCTATGTGCGGGTAAACCGGAGCTTGATCGAATACTGTCAGAGAGATTGTGATATAAGAATGATTACGTACTAGCTTGTTTGGTGAAATATTAAAAGATTCGATTTTTCATGGACCAAGGAAACATGGATGTGTATAAAGCGTTTTCTTTATTTGTATGTTGATTGAGAATTTGTATTGCTTCAACTACATCGGTAAAACCGATTCTAAACCGATGAAAGTTATTACAGTACTCTAATGATATACCATAACTCGGTTTGGTGATCGTTACGTAGGTGTGACTTGCATGCTATAGGATTTGCCTGTGTGGGGATGAGGAAGAGTGCTACGCATATTTGCAATGTGATAGTGAAGGAGGCGATGACACATGAACTTGTGTTCTGAATATCTCGTATTAATAAATGGTAGTGCTCATGGAGGAAAAGAATAAAGTAATTACTTTTGGTGAGAATGAAGATATTTGTGACAATGATAATGCAAGTGATGGTGGTGAAGCCAAACAAACAAAATCACTTTAAAAAAGTAATGAAGAGTTGTGAATTTCCATTTATTCAGGCAATTTTGAGCCATAAATAATTGATTAACTGTGCCATTTTTTCTGCAGATAGGAAAAAAATGACTCCGTAATCTTGAAATTAAAAAAAGTCTATCTTTTTTATTAAAGTCCTGGTCCCACTGGCCGACGGATACAAAACACATATTAATAAAGGACACAGCGGACCAGTAAAATTTCGCAGGTGGCTCCATTCGTTTTCATCCGCTCCAGAAATTGATAAAATTTGCGAAAATTGTGCGGAAACACAGCGGAAAGGAACCGACATGGGCAGTTATGTAGCGAGGATAACGGTTGTACATCATAAACCTTGCGGATGAAAACGGATGGAAGTGGATGACAGCTCAGAACATGCAGAAGGGGTTACCGCTTACATCCTTTCTATTTCCGTGCTACTAACGATGCAAAGACGTTCCGTGTTCCTTATCTTTCTTCCCTCCTTCCGTTGTTCAGTTTCAGTAGATCTGAGTTGCGACGAAGATGCCCAGTTGATGCAGAGAGCTTACACTGGATGTTTTACGGATGATAACGGTGATGGAACGTTTGTTGCTCGTATGTGTTGTGGATTTATATCGTAAAGGCCGAAAGTTCATTCGTTTTATAAGTTTTGTTCAGCTCAAAACTTTTTGCGCTGATGAAATCACAGTGGACAGATGCTCGATGGATAGAGCGTATGTAACACGTATGCAATGATTTCACGACGGGTGCATAGCGTTTTCCAACGGATGTCAAGATTTTTTACGTTTTACATGCGCTTTGCATCCGTAAGTGGGTCTCAATCACAACCCTCCTGACATAGTGTTACGTCACGTATTCAGGCCATTAAGAATCTCGATAAAGCTTATTGTCAAAATCACTCAATTATATTTTTCTTGAGCAAAATACTCACCTGTCAAGCGATGAATATTCATAAAACTTACATATTTATACTTTGTAGCCTGAAAATTTACCATTTGTCAAATTTTACTTTTAGCTCCAGTCGGGGTCTTGTTATAAACTTGTTTACATCACACCTAGTTAAATACCGTATACGTGCTACAACGCTGCTGTAAACGCAGTTTTGCCTCTGACAACCAATGTTCTGAACGCGCTCTGTTTTGACAGGTGCATAATAATCAATTTATTTTCTTAAAAACTTTATTAATCAAGCAACAAAACCATGTAAAATGTTGACCTATGACTAATCCATGAAATTCTGTATGATTTCATTCTCTGCCATAATTTGCCCACAGTGTATTGTTCTTAGATCCATTTCAAAAACATCAATTTGTGGTCAGACGGTTTTGGAGAGAAAAGCTTTTACTGCTTTTATTTCTTTTTCCTATACTCCTTCGAAAGAAAGGCCCCATTTTCTATACCCTGCCGAAGAAAGGAGAAAAATGAAAGCCAAAATGAATTCCCGCTTGCTTTTACGCAGGCGTCAACACGGATTAACTTCTGTTACAATTATTATTTCCTTCGTAATTTTTTTCTCAAATATCTTTTGCTGGCCACCTTCCGGGAGAAAATACCCGCAAGATATGCTTGATTCAAATTAATACAAGATTGAGCTTATCATAACATTTAAAAAAATATCCAGGACTTTAAGGAGTATTCATGAATAGCGGTTTCCTATTTTTCATCATGACATAAAAAGAAGTAAGAGAGTGGGAAAAATGACAAAGAAAAAAAGTAAAAGGGATAGTTTACTAAATTCAATAATTCATAAAATATTAAACGAAGAAAAGAGTGATATGACTTTGCCCTTATACCTCTCACTCTTCCCCTAACTCTCTCCCTCGTACTTCATATTTTCTCTCTTTTTAAAATTCTTCCTTCTCTCTGGCTTTCTCTGTCATTGTCTTCTTGTTCTTTCTTTTGTACTTTGTAAAAGCCCTTGTTCGTTGATTATGTTTTTATTTACTTTTTGAAATTCCCGCGTTACTTCATCACCGTCAATATCAGTTTGCATGATATAGGAGCGCGGAATTAACCGGGGGACTGGGTGCGCTTCAGCCCCCCCCCCCCTTTCAAAAAACGGTAAAAATTACGTTCTTATTGTGTTTTTCTTTGCATGACGGTCAGCTCCCAATTTTGACTCAGCAACCCCTCCCCACCTTTAAAACAGGACCCTGTGATTATAAATAAATCAGGGTGCAATGAACATCCTTTTTACGATAATTATTTCTTTATTTTCGCTGATTGTTTCATTCCTTTCAAAGTATTAAACATCCCTTCATAACACAATGATATCATTTACAAATCAAGATATTTTTAAATGACATGAAAAGGACATGTCAATATCGTACGTTCATTCAAACCGCACGTCGCTAAAGCATTTGTGTGCAGATTATTTTACAAATTGTAATTTTGGTTTGTTCCTCTGTATAAATATTACACCTTTCATATAAATTATTATTTACTTAATAAAGTCCACCTGCATAATCTATAAAACAATCTTCCCTCTTCCTTTATGCCATTCAAATAATCATTTACTAAGCTCCATCAGGGCAGTATTTTGTCGTTGTTTGTGGTGTTTTTTTTACATATTCTGCACCTTAAATCAACGTATTACACTATTAAAAAGGCAATCCACAAGATAATGTTGAAATGTTATACCATTGTTGAATAAAAGCAGTTCGATTAGTTGACACCAGAATATAGACAGTTGTTATCTTTTTGAACATGTGTATTTTCTTATCTAATCAAATTTGTATTAAAAAAATGGTCATTACCGGTGACGTAATGGGCCAAAACAACCGAGGGGCGCTGTATGTGCATTTTATTAAGTCACAAAAAAGTGAAGAGATTGAGAATGAATTTTACTTCTTTGTCATGAAAATATAATTTTATCATACATTTTGACAAAATATATTTTTTTTAATTCTTTTCTTTTTCTTTTTTCTTTGACGTGGATTTTTTGTTGCGGGGGGGGGGGGCAAGTGTCTCAAGCATTCCCCAGCCCCCCTCTCTATACGCCAGTGGACCTATGCTCTTACCAACTGATATATTGTGTGGTGAGAAAGTTGGCAAAATAATCTCATCTCATCGTATAAAGACAAGCATTTAACCACATCACAGCTGAAAAAAAGACGTTAAAGACCCACTTTCGATTTTGTTTCTGTCACCGAAAATGCATAATTAGCGATATTTCATATCATTATTAAAGAACCAACACCTGGATCATTTCTGCACGTTTATGTTTGAAATAACAACGCCACCTCTTACAAAGTACAATTTAAACAAATCCCGAGTTCTTTATAATATCACCTCAAAGAATGAATGTATGACAAGCTACGTCGTCAGAGACTTGCTACCATAATAGATCGTTAATGTAGTTAATTTTTTTATTTATTTAATTTATTTAAAACGGTTTAATTCAACAAGGGTGTCTATAGCGGCTGAAAAGCCGAATTGCATTACACTTTACAACCATTTACATAAAACTACAATCAATATCAAACCAAAAACAATTCAATTTACACAAACTCTACATCATAAATACACTTATATCACGATATAATATAATAACATATAAGCATCCATATTCTATTGAATTCATTCTTATCTTTAATTAAAACTATTGTAACTTTGCTAGATATGGTATCTTCCATGGAGATACTTTCCCATAATGCAAAACGTTCATGAATAGTCAATAAAGGGGGTATAAATAGAAAGAAAGGAATATAATGCAGAAGAAGATTGAATTGTATTTGGACTGTTTGTTTGTAAGTACAACCTTTATTTGATAGAAATTGGTTTATTTATCCGGTGATCATGGTGATGGGTGATTTTTGGTATTTATTTAGCTTCGTTTACATTTTGCGTTTTTAAACTCTCTTTCCCTCACGTCTGCGTCAACACTCAATTAACCACATAACACCCAAAGAAAAGGGTTTCATTAAACATTGTATTTACTAAACCCAGCTATTATGTTTATATAGAGAGATTAAGTTGTCTTTAAGTCATCCCAATTTTCGATTACACTTGTTGTTTGCATTTCCCAATGACTTTGCACTTGATATAATAAAATACTTTGAGTCTCTGTACACGTACAACATCCTATTTCTCTCCCACTCTCTTTCTCTCTCGTACAAACGCACACGCACACTCACCTTGTCTATCTTGACAATATTTTCTCCCGAGCTATTCAACTAGAAAATTGATACCCTTTATCTCCCTCTACATGCACTAACCACCCCCTCCCCTCACACACACAAAGAAACGTATAGGCCTCTACATTTACTGTGCAAAGTGAGGACACACTTTTAAGAAAACTACGTCACTATATTAACTGAGGGTTTCTGTGAAAGTTGTAATCGCATACACCGAGGGTAGTTATGAAATTGAGTATTTATTCATTTCCACCCAAAATAGTTTCGTAGCATACAAATTTTACTATACAACCGCGGACATCTATGTGTTGCAAATAGAGGATACTTATAAGGGTCCCTTTAACGTGTTTAACGTGTTGCAATTGTGTCTTCGGTGTGTTCTGTGGCCTCTGTAAAAAAAATCACAAGATCGAGTGTGTGTGTTCTCACTGCATAATTATACACACCGACTACTCATGAACACATACATACATTTATATTGTTTCTTTATCTATCTTCCCTATCACGTCTCTCTCTCTCTCTCACTCACTCCATAGTTTGAGGGAAGTATAGAGTTTCTCTCGTTTGTAAAGAGGGCGTGGTGAGTGGAAGCAGTAATAGAGTGCCCGGTGGTCATTGTCGAGGTCTTGACTAGACTTTCAACCGCTCTTTGTTGACGGGTTGGAGAAATGACTGATCGACCTTCTGAAATTGACTTTAATAGCCTTCTCGAGTTTGGGCTAATGAATGCCTCCAAGCTCAAGTCAAACAGTCTGTGGAAGAGAGAGAGAGAGAAAAAAAAGGGGGCAACGAGATGAAAAGTGAGGGGGTCATAATTCGTGCATGGGGCCTCAGGCCTGTTCTCACTGCCACCCTAAATGAGATTTCGAAAATTTCTTCCTAAACTTGATGGCCTTTTGATACCTGACTGAAAAGAAAGCACGAATGCTTGTAAGCGAGCAACCATACTTCTGAAAGCTTTAGGTCCTCTCCGAGGGACAAAGGAATGCCAATAAACGCTTTGCCAAAGTACACTGGCACACCAAGTGGGAATCGAACCTGAGTCACCGGAATCCGAAAATCCCGCTGTATACCGACAGAGCTATCACACCTCTGTTATATCCTCATGATTAGCTTCCTGATATCAGTATATAAAATACATGAAAATTGGGCAGTGTGAACCAATCACGATGTAGAAGTCTCGTTGGAGGAGAGAGTGGAAATGGTAAAAAGAAAATGAGAATGAAATAATCACTCTTTCACGGAATGAATAGAGAGAACTAAATGGTTTTTCCGTCGAACTGATTGTTCAAAATGTTAGGCCACAGAAAAGCCGTCTTACGGTTATGAAAAAGGGTAAAAGGGGATTAGTTAATGTAAGGCCAGAGGGTGGATTAAAAGCCGTCTGAATATAAGTACAGCATGTTTTTGAGCTTGAATACCTTCATAATCTAAACTGCCTTGTAGCTCCACCATAACCCCTTAAAATAACCCTCGGTAAAATATGACTTTGGCGACGAACTAAAAACTTCCCCTGTGTTTTCTATTTTTACAGCTATTCTTACATGGATTAAAGAGAGAGAGAGAAAAGAAAGTTCGCTTTCATACACTTTGGGAACGAAAATATTACAAGGGTCGGGCTCCTTTTTTCTGCTTGTATTTAATGAAAGTGGTTATAAATTGAATACAAAATAAATGGGTTCCGCGCTAAGGGGAAAATGAACCTTCATCGAATCATGTCATTTCTTAGATATAACCTATTTGGTACATACTTGATCACCTTGAAACTATTGATTACAATTTCTTGGTCTTATTATTGACAATAAACTTTCTTGAAAGAGCATAATTTGAATTTAAGTAAAACGCTTGCGAGGAATGTTATTCAATAAACTAAAATCGTCATTTCCTTTGCATATTTTAAAAGGTTTGTACTCAACACTTATCCTATACCTTATCTGAACTACGGTATACTTGCATGGGGTAATTCGTTTAATTACCAACTGGATAAATTGTTAATTCTTCAAATATGCGTATTGCGAATAATTTGCCATTCTGACAGGTTAAGTCAAACAAACATTTTATTTTTCAACAATAAGATATTAAAGGTGCATGATTTATATAATTTCTTTTTAGGGTGTTCATGTTTCAATTGAACTCAAATGCTCTTCCTCATGCTTTTACATCACTATTCCAAAAGAATCAACATTTGCATAGTTACCCTACCCGATATTCGTCATTCTTTCACTTGCATAGGTTGAGAACAGTACTTAGGAAAATAACGATAGTATATACTGGCCCAGTTTATTAGAATTCCTTGGATAAAGCAACTAAAAAATTATAATATTTTCAGACATCACTTAAAAGCAAAGCTTCTTCTTCGATATAATGAAACAAACTGAAATTGCTCTTGATTGGCATGCTCTATTGTATTTTTGTCCACAGAGCTTATTATCCAGAAATTTCTTAAATTCTGTTGGATAGCAACTGTTTACTTTATTTATTTTGTCTTTTATTTCTTCGTTTCTTTCTTTCTTTGTTTTTTTGTCACGTTTCTGTGTTGTGTTGTTTTTGTCGGTGTAATTTGATTGATAAAATGTTGTCATGTGTATTATTATCAAGTAGTTATATCAAAAGTAATGTATAAAAAAGGGAACCTTATCTACAAGCATTCTGCTTCTAAGGTTTCCTCCACTTTTCCGTTTTATGTACTTAAACATGTATTATTATGTATTGATTAAGAATGCTTGCTATTTATACTTACATAGTCTACGTGTGTAATGGTTGCTCAGCTTAGTTATGTAAGTTTAGTTATCAAAGTTTTGTAACATAACGGATTTGTAGGAATAAAACCTAAATGAAAATGAAATGTATCTATTTTGCATTATGCGATCAATAATTAATTATAGGTAGATAGACATACACGTATAATTCAAACTGCTGTAATATAGAATCATCCATGAAAATATGTAATTACGTGCATTTTAGTCATATGGTCTGACGGTTTATAAAACATGAAAATGATTTATGTGGGGTTTTTTATTAGGTCTAATCATGGACGCTTCTCATATGATGTAAGTTAATGGCGCGAAGTTACCAATTGGCAAAGACGTATTAAAATTATGACCTTATAAATAAATACAATACGATAGGCCTACTTTACAACTGTTTTAAAATTGTGGATGTTCTCTAAATTGCATAAGTGATAAACGAATACAATGACAAGAGATGTGAATTATTCACTGGATTTTCATTTACCTGGCCGTCAAGCAAACGATTACTCAATTTGTAGGTGGATTAACATTCTCATGTTCCGATTCTAAATAAATTCACTTCAATGCGCGTGAAAGTCACTCATCAAAAAGTTAAACACACTTTTAAAGCTAGTAATATTCCATTCAATCCCTCTGAGGAGTCGATTATTCACTCAATTTTTTTATGCTACCGTTTATATATTCGAAATATTACGTGAGTGTTTTAAACTAAATTTAACTTTAATCCTTCTATCATAGTTCAACGAAAGCTGCATTAAACTGACTTTGATATAAATTGCAATTCTTTAATCATGCAATCAAATATGAGATAATAACCGCCAATTAAGCGAGAAATCAATGAAACTGTATAAATTGTAAATCACCGATAGTTTGAACATTCTCTTTTAAAAAGGTTTACACATTTGGTAAAAATACCCATCAAACATGCCTGTTCCCTTTCTACCAAATATTGGGTAAAATTTTACTCAGTGTTTTAGAGTGTTGTGACAAGCCCAAAAAAATCTAAAATGCTCATATTGACACAGATTATACTCACAGGGAGGAGTGTATTATATATTTATGCAGCATTTTATGTCAATATAACAGGAGAATAGAATCATAAACAAACATAAAGATTGTGATTAATGATCTTATGTAAGAGTTATATAATTGTATTCACTTTTAGCTTCGGGAAATATTTTATTATTTTTGGAGCATAATATTCAAATTGACTATATTAAAAATAAAATAAATTTTGCATTTCATGAAAAGTTTAAGGAATAATTCTTTCTAGAAATTTAACATGAAAACATTTATCATAATGATGATAATGATAATAAATTTGCTTAATAATGATAATAATGATATTGATAATAATAATGATCATAATCCATTCCAAGGCGCACAGGAAAACAACAAGAACTAGATAGTTTAATGACTGCCGTATTGCCAAGGGCTGATAACTTTTGAAAATTTTATACCTCAGCTTAGATTTCACAGTCTCTAATGATATTATGTTTATCCCTGTAAAATTCATAACCAATGTGACTAAAATTTTAATTTAAAAACGTTCGTCTGAATGGCACCACGTGACCAACCTTTGATACTCATGAAAAAACGACAATATTTAGGAGATCCTCTTATATCGCCGATAGACTTCTGGTATTAACGTACACAAGCTGTGCACACATGAGATTCATTCAAACTTGTAATTATTTCGCATGATATAGACTCGACAATTTCGAGCAAACAACTAGTATTTTTAAGGCTAAATTGTGCCTGAATATCTCCTCTTGTTCCTATTCGGGACGTGCTCGGATAAAGACGAAGGAAAAAGTGCATCAACTGGGTTTAAAAGTCCATTCTTGATGTGTTTCTTGTTTGCTGCAGTCGCTACACAATACTAGAAATGTGATTGACGTGCTGGAGAGCTTTCAAACGCGTGCGTATTGAATTTAATTCAAGTTATGTGTCACCATAAGTAACTTTTCGATATCAAATGACGCAGTCGAACAATGGACAGTTCTTAAAAAGTAAATTGGACTAAGAATCATAGAAAAGGAAAAGAGGGAGAAAGAACGGGGAAAGAAACAAAAAGAGAACAGAGGGGGAGGGCAGAAAAGAAATAAAGTAGCGATGTGTATTGGAAATGCCTTGGCCTAATTATGCCAGCGAGTAAAGAGTATATCTCATCATCAAAAAAGCTGATCAGTTGAACATTACCACCTCTTATTGAAAGCACGTATAACAAGCAAGGATTACTAAACAGACTGGATCATCGGTTGTGTTGACTCTTCGTGACATGGACAAAATAGAAACAACTTGACAAACCAAGCCTTAATATGTCGCTTCGTGGTTTACCAGGCATATCCGTGTCTGATCCCTTTTCTTTTTTCTTCTTCTTTCTTTCTTCAAAACTTGGCAACTGACCTTAGACTATCCGCAATCAGTCTAAGACCCAATTCTTGGCGCTATACTTGCTGTATTTGTATTCATTCTCGCCTCGCCAATTCTCGTTACCTATGAAAAAAAGTTAATGTAGGCCTACAATATCATCAATTTACAATGTCGTCAAGTTGCATTAAGCGGTAATGTATAATGATAATCCCAACCATCATCATAATGAAATGAAATGATATATCCATGCTGCAAATAAATATCTCCCACAGTGACAGTGTATTCACGGTCAAAATACTCAAATTCTACAATGGGCAAGAATATGAACATCATCATGATCATGTGGGCATTCACGACCATTGTATCAAATTATAAACTGAGTATGAATATTTTAACATTTGGAATTATCTTCAAATAGTCCACTATACCACATTGGCAACGCACTGTGAATACGATACGTGACATTGCATATGCACAGCAGTGTTGTTTGTACTTTTATCATTATAATTTCTTTTAATTTACAATTTTCGTCATATTCGATTCTCACTTAATCCTTTTGTTCAAAGGTAAATATGTATATTGAATTTACATTTTTTTAATATTACACAAATAATATTTGAAATGCGTACTGATTGTCATTTTCTTACATCGAATAGGTCTGGTACATTGGGAAAGTGGTTAAGCATGTTGAGCGTCATATATATAGCTTTTTAATCTGACATGTTTTTTTAAATATAAAAATCATCATTTGCATGAGCAAAGTAAGGAGTTATCAAACTAATCTGATTTTGATATAAATGCACATAATTCACTCTTCTACATTCTTGTCATATCACCCCTTCTATTCCATTTTCGTCTTTTCTCCTAATTTCTTTCAACTCTTCTAAACTCTCCTGTGCGAGTCTGAACTATGACAAATACAGTTTGCCAAAAGTCAGTGTGGTTATTAAAGAAGAAAACAAACACTCACTTCGCGGGTTTAGGCACGAACCTATTCTTTCGTCGAGTTTTTCATCTTCTCTTCTCCCCACCCTTTTCAATTTCATCTCTTTACAGTATAAAGCCTGAGCGTTTCCATGTTAATGTCGCATTAATAGAGGTATGAAATGTTATGAATTAAGCTGACGGCAAATTCTGACGTAAAAGGGACTCATATCAGCTGCTCAAACTTAGGAAACCGTTCCTCTATTCAAGTTGGCTTCAGTTCGTATCAAACCGTTCCTCTTTTCAAGTTGGCTTCGTATCAAACTTTATCCTATATTGCCCTCTTACAAGCTATCGCTCACAATTCAAGCTTGAGACCTGATTAAACATGTATTGTTGCAATTTTACTCTGCCAATCATCCCCCTCACTCACCCCCTCCCTCTCTCTCTCCCCCTCTCTCTTCCTCTCTCCCTCCCTCCCTTTTTTCCTCCTTTAACATTTCATATTCTACATTTCTTACAACAAGGGTGTTTATCATTTATCATTGAGGAACGTCGTGGCCCAGTGGATTAGTCTCCGGACTTTGAAACAGAGGGTCGTGGGTTCAAATCTCAGCCATGGTGTAGTTTCCTTCAGCAAGAAATTCATCCATGAGGTGCTGCACTCTGCCCAGGTGAGGTAAATGGGTACCGGCAGGAAATAATTCCTCAAAAAGCTGTGTGCCCCTGAATAGGTAGCCTAGCTTAGCCGGGTAATAATTTTCATTTTTTCATTTAGGTTTTATTTCCACAAATCCGTTATGTTACAAAACTTTGATAACTTACATAACTAAGCTGAGCAACCATTACACACGTAGACTATATAAGTATAAATAGTAAGCATTCTTAATCAATAAATATTAATACATGTTTAAGTACATAAAACGGAAAAGTGGAGGAAACCTTAGAAGCAGAATGCTTGTAGATAAGGTTCCCTTTTTTTACATTACTTTTGATATAACTACTTAATAATAATAATACACGTGACAACATTTTATAAATCAAATTACACCGACAAAAACAACACAACACAGAAACGTGACAAAAGAAAGAAAGAAACGAAGAAATAAAAGAACAAAAGAAATAAAGCAAGCAGCTGCCATCCAACAGAATTTAAGAAAGTTCTTGATAAGCTCTGTGGACAAAAATACAATAGAGCATGCCAATAAAGAGCAATTTCAGTTTGTTTCATTATATCGAAGAAGAAGCTTTGCTTTTAAGTGATGTCTGAAAATATCATAATTTTGTAGTTGCTTAAGTGTCATATCCAAGGAATTCCAATAAACTGGACCAGTATATACTATCGTACTTTTCCTAAGTACTGTTCTCAACCTATGCAAGTGAAAGAATGACGACTGTCGGGTAGGATAAGTATGCAAATGTTGATTCTTTTGGAATTGTGATGTAAAAGCATGAGGAAGAGCATTTGAGTTCAATTGAAACATAAAACACCCTAAAAAAATTATATAAATCATGCACCTTTAATATTTTATTGTTGAAAAATAAAATATTTGTGTGACTTAACTTGTCAGAATGGCAAATCATTCGCAATACCCATTTTTGAAGAATTAACAATTTATCCAGTTGGTAGTTAAACGAATTACCCCATGCAAGTATACCGTAGTTCAGATAAGGTAGGATAAGTGTTGACTACAAACCTTTCAAAATATGCAAAGGAAATGACGATTTTAGTTTATTGATTACCCCAACATTCCTCGCAAGCAATTTACTTAAATTCAAATTATGCTCTTTCCAAGAAAGTTTATTGTCAAGAATAAGACCAAGAAATTTTAACGAATCAACTATATTTATAACAGTATTATTAATGAAAACATTACCGGGTAACTGTGAAATAGAATTACTGAAAAACATACCATGAGTTTTATTTTTATGTTAAGGGAAAGTTTATTAGTGCATATCCATTCTGCAACAAGTCTGAGTTCAATATTAAGTGTTTCTAATAGGATATTTGGATTTTTATGGGAAAAGAAAACGGAAGAATCATCAGCGAATAGAGTAAATGATAGGACCCGAGAAGAGTTTTGAAAGTCATTCATATACAAAATAAAAAGTAAAGGTCCAAGGAGAGATCCCTGAGGGACACCACAAGGTAGCTGTTTAAAAGACGAATTAACACCCTTAATAGAAACGAATTGAGACCTTCCTATATATGAGATAGCTTCTAAATAATAATAGCAGGGCCGCTGCATGGGAGAACTTGTAAACCTCAATCTGCTTCCGTTCACCAAATCTCTGGTAATATATTTCCATCTGTAAAACGTCCAAACGTGAACTGAAGTGGCTACTCCGTTATTATCATTATTATTATTATTATCATCATCATACTAACTTGAGGAAACAGTGTATTACAAACCAAATATGTTAGGTAAAATGAAGACGTAGCGGTCGGGAAGGATTTTATGAGCTAACTTACAGTTTTAATTCCACTAACAATGGAGTTTTCAGGAGCGCCACTTTTGAACCAGAAATCCATTAACCCTCTTTCGATACACAATTCATTATCTGATATCTAATTATATAAGTAAGGACTTAACTAAATATGGCCTTACGCAGAAAATTTTCCTCGGGACAAGACGCGTGATATATTTTGGGAGAAACTCGAGTGAGCGAAGGGAGCTGGAGCACTTTTGCATTTTCTTGAGTGAAATTTACGGATTTCGTGTACACTTTTGTTCTTTCAGTAAAACAGGTGTAACTTTCATAATTCGTGCCCCCCCCCGTTGCGTACAAACATGTTTACACATGCAAATGCACAGAGTTTAGGTGAAAACTGATCTTTTTCATATTATTATTTCCTGTAATCAATCATTCAGTCATCAACATTGTCTCTTTAAATACATATTCGACGCTGAATCCGACGTTTTGCTCTTTATTGTATCAGAATTTATTGAAAAAATAACATGATAATTCATTCTGAAAATAAAGATTCTGAATGAATTTCCTGATTGAAGTTTGTTTGATTATTTTCTGCATGGCTTACTGTAAATAATTTTGAAATTAGGTTACGGCTCTTTTCATATTCTGAGGGGTGATGAGGGTGTCTAATTTAATAGAAAAACAAAACATTGCAGTATTAACAAAATACCTTTTCGCTTACGATGTTGAACTGTTTGAGAAACGAAATTAAAGATCAAATAACTAATTCATACTATTGCTTGTATCGAATACAAATCCATTACTTCAACAAAAGAGAAATTCAAACAATAAAACATCGTAAGTGTTTTAAGCCAAGAGTCATGGGACAGACATGGGAACTAGCGTTGATAACAATAATGTAGATTTCGATAAATTGCAAAGTCAATAAGTTGATTAAACTTTAGAAGCTTTAATATGAATTTCAAAAGAGCGATGCGGTTTTCGGCTGTGGCATTTTCTCGCCGACAGAATTTTGTTTAAAACCCTGTCAAAACAGAGAAATATACTCGGCAAACAAATCTGACTATTCATTTAATTAAAAAGCTACCGTGAGGTAATGTGATTTGCTTGCATTTCAACTTGAATTGGTATCTATTATTCATCATTTTGTTTTAACCTGCCGCACTTTGTTCATTATCATTATCGTGATTCAAAAGTTTTCGAATTTCAATCAAAATCTCATTTTTGCCGAAGTCGCTGACCTGCCGTTTTTGCCCCACTTTTCTTCCCACGGTGCCAATGTTAAGGATAAAACTCATTATTTATGAGCCACTTTTCTTTTACATTGTTCGATTTAAACAAACAAAATTTCTTGCTCTTTTTTGACGTAGCACCGGCTTAATAATGTGCTTTATCTGATAGACAAAGTGTAATTTGAATAATAAATGATACCTTCTAACTATATGATTGTGGAATGGGGTAGGGATCGCTATGACTCGAAGTTTGACTAAGGTCGATAAACTCTTATGAATGATATTATGAACGCATCACCTTTAATTTGTTATGTTTTATTCACAGATGACACTAAAATATTTTATTGACATCAGAACCTAAAAATACTAAAATGACACAACTTTTAATCAAGAATGAACGAAATTATCATTACGGTTTTATTAAAATGATATGTCAATTTACGGACAAAAAGGGAGATAAACTTCTAAGTGCGATTTTAGGGTAACGTCACATTTATAACACTGGGCTATCAATCATCAACTATGACATAGAAAATTATGTATGGGCCCATGCACAAACATGATAGAGTCACTATTGTCCCCATTTGGCCAATGAAATGATTTGTACGATCTGATGCGGGATACGCACCTGGGTAGCAAGAGGCATAGGAATTTTGTAAAAATTGATTACTGCTCTCAAATATCATTATAGTTATATATATATATATATATATATATATATATATATATATGTATATACAATTGTGAAGAGCAGTGACCTTTACATTGCGAGATGCTTTCTAGTATATATTTGAGAGGATGCTACATCGAAAATAAAGCAATCGACGTAGCCGGGGTTCAGTTCATCAAGTTTATTCACAAGCTTTTCGGCCATAATTGGGCCTTCTTCAGGTATCTTGAATTTTATAGTGAGCTACATGTAGTTCTTGACTGTTCGGGTGTTTGTTTGTTTGTAACAAACACCTGAACAGGTTTATATGAATATATGAATAAGTATGTATACATATTGTAAATATCGTATATGCATAAACGATGTATAAAGTAAGACAGACATAAGGACATACAGACTGGCAGATAGATATACAGTGCGTCCCAGAAAAAAACGAAACCGAGATTTAGCGATGATTAATCATAACTTAATCATAAGAAAATAGACAAATGACCTACCTATGTAAAGCTTAGAATCTCCTCTTTCATCTGGTATTATTTAGATTATTCCTCATTCACGCATGAGTGAGCAAAAACAATTCGAAGAAAGGATGCCAAAAACTCATTTGGCGGGGGGTATCTGAATTTCAAAAAGAAAATTACATGACTAAAAAGTTCAATATCTGCTCTTTCGTTTGATACCTTTATCACAGAAAATGGTAAAGAAGTAAAAAAGTAATGATCCCTCAAAACAATGCTTGTATTTCCATAATTTCATTAAATAAACGTGTTTTCACCGGTTTCCCACAGAAGCTATCACACGGTAACAAAAGACTTAATGCATGGCTGATCGTCAACAAAACGGAGTGTCGAGTGAGTTAGAACGCTAGCCTATAAAACCTCTTCATTTTATGAAATTATTGAAATTCAAACCTTATTTCAAATGACCAGAACTTTGTTATTTCATGCCCATTTTCTGTAATTGAGGTATCAAATTAAAGAGCAGATACTGAACTTTTAAAAATGGGTTTTTCTTTTTTAAAAACCAGATACGGCCCGCCAAGTGACTTTTTGAAATCCCATTTTCAAATTTTTCTTGCTCACTCATGCGTGAATGAGAAATAATCTAATTAATGTCATATGAAAGGGGAGATTCTAAGCTTTAAAATGGTAGGTCATTTGTTTATTGTATTTTTGATTAAGTTATGATAAATCATCGATAAATCTCGGTTTCGTTTTTGTGGGACGCACTGTATAGATAGATACTTAGATAGATAGATAGATAGATAGATAGATAGATAGATGGATAGATGGATAGATAGATAGATAGATAGATGTACTCTCATATTCTATGCCTATAAAGTGTGGAGTTCCTCAGGGGAGCATATTAGGTCCCATTCTTTTTATGTGCTATATCAATGATATGTGTATTTGTCTTAATGAAAGTAAATTACTTTTATATGCAGACGACAGTGTTTTACTCTATTCTGATACAAGTCCTAAGCTGATCGGTGAAAAACTTAGCTTAGAATTATCAAATTGTGTTAAATGGATGACAGATAATAAGCTAAGCTTACATGTTGGTAAGACCGAGAGTATTTTGTTTTGTTCGCGGGCTAGGTCTAAGCATGCAGATGATTTCAATATATACTATAACAATCAATTAATTAAGAGACAGAATTCCGTGAAGTATTTAGGCCTGATATTAAATAGTGATCTCTCATGTACATCTATGGTTGACTCTATTGTCAAAAAAGCTAATGCTCGCTTGAAATTTCTATACCGGTATCAAAATTGCATGAATACGAAATCCAGACGCATTTTAAGCTTTTCATTAATACAGTGTTTATTTGATTATGCTAATGCAGCATGGTACTGCAGTCTTGGAAAGGTTGATCAAAGAAAGTTTAGAATTATTCAAAATAAGATTGTTAGATTTATTACTTGCTTACACCCAAGAACACATGTTGGGAAGAATGAAATCGAAAATGCTGGCCTTCTTCGCATAGACTTGAGGTCGCAACAACTTATACTTCACCATGTTCATAAAATTTTCTATTCAAACGAATATCATTACATATCAAAAAACTTTACACGGTCATCTAATATTCACGGGCATGAAACAAGAAATAGTCTGTTTAACTTTGTTGTACCTATGAGAAAAGGTCAAAATGGCAACACATTTTATTATAATGGTATACATTTTTGGAATTCCCTCCCTAATCATGTGAAATCGGTTAAGACTTTTACACAGTTTAAAAGAGTATTGAAACAACACTTAAAAAATGTCCCCACTCTGTCATGTTAAATATTCTTTTTAATATCATGTGTATCATGTAGTCTTATATATAACTATTTAGTTATGATTTATTTAATCAACTTGTTTTACATTGTTTCATCATCTTTTGTTGTTTGCGTGAAAGTTTGATGTCAAACTTATTTGTACTTTTTCTTATCTTAGGTTTTACAATTCATGAATCTTGTATTAGTTACGATGCATTTAGCGCTACTTAAAAACTGATGATAGTATAATGTTCATATTATGTAACCTAGAAGTAATGATCGTTTACTCGGCCTGTTTTACAATTATTTTAATATTTTGCGTAAATGGTTTTCATGGCAAAACTTTGTTTTTGTCTTTTTATATATTAATTTTTACAATTCTTCGTGTAAATTTAGTGGTCTAGACTTAATTGATGTAGTTTGTAGATTTCTATAGGTGTTTTTTTTCATAGATGTACATTGTTGTCAATTACTGATGTTAAGGACCCCATTGGAATAAGCCATCTCGGCTCTCATGGGCAATCCTGTCAAGGTATACACTAGTGTTTATATTTTCATGTACTTGTTCACAGTTACCTGACAAATAAAATCAATCAATCATAGATAGATAGATAGATAGATAGATGGATGGATAGATGGATGGATGGATGGATGGATGGATGGATGGATGGATGGATGGATGGATGGATGGATGGATGGATGGATGGATGGATGGATGGATAGATAGATAGAAGGATAGATAGATAGATGGATGGATGGATGGATGGACAGGTAGGTAGATAGATAGATAGATGGATGGATGGATGGATGGATGGATGGATAGATAGATAGATATAGATAGATAGATAGATAGATAGATAGATGGATAGGTAGATTAACACCGTGTACAATATAGAGGAAATAATAAAGATTGACAAATGAAAGAAAGTAAAATGTTACTCAATCCCTTCAACCGGGGTTATTCTCTCGACGAGTTTTCGATTTTCCGAAAATGATCAACATTTAGATATTTAGTCTCACTCTCCAATGTCCCACATCTATGCAATGATACCCCATAGAGAATACCCTCGTGTGTTCTTTCTGAGCTCACATTCATTCGATGTGACAGCAAAAGGAAAGGGCCTTTTGAGAAAAGTTTATTAATTTTACGATGATGGCACCCAAACTGGACATCGTCGTCTAGCTAATTTTACGATAATGGTGAAGAATGAGGCTTCGATCTCGCCATTCGATCACGGCTAATGATGATGACCAGGAGAAAAAATACAAATGCACGCCGGAAGATAAACAGAACGTCTTTAGCGCGTTCCTTAAAAGCGGCTGACTCTCAATAACAAATTGCCCATTTTTCATGTGGATATAGAGGGGGCTCCGCACTCCGTTTAGCGATTTTACTCGAGTTGTCGTCTGCCCGAACTCGCTTCAGAATGCGCGTCGTTTTAATTGAGTGATATGGTGTTACAAAATAATGTTCTCTTGTGTGAGATATATGGTCGGTCATTAGCCGGCAATGGCTGACTGTTTATCGTAAGGGAAATCAAGACATCGGCGGTGAGATAAACAACCCCATCTCTTTCCCCCATTAATATCAATTTGTTAAAAAAGATTTCGCACTCTCTGTTTTCAACGGCTATGCCCTTCTTCTCGTTAATACAGAGCAAAAGCGATTAATGACATCGTCTTCTTGAAGTCACTTTCAGGCCAGGTGTATGGCCGGTACGCTATAACTCACCTCGGCTAAAAGTCAAGGGGAAATGTCGTTCGTTCAATGTTTGTTGTTCCTCCGCCAAGCGAGTCGCAGTAACAGTTGCCTTAATGTACACGTTTGGACGTTTTACAGATGGAAATATATTACCAGAGATTTGGTGAACGGAAGCAGATTGAGGTTTACAAATTATAAACAAGATATGAGGGCATCATTCCTTTTCCCATCATTCAAGTTGGTTTTGAAGCGTTATTATCATCTACCGCCCACAAAATAAAGACGGAAATAAAGCAGTCCGGGGTTGTCTTTTTTTCCAAGCAATCTCCTTATAATGACAATCCCCTGCGAATTGTAGGTATTAAAATCATTTGGCAGTAGATCATTATTTGTTTGGAATGATATTTTGTATAGTCTATTTTCTTTCTCTATTTGATTTATGCCCCAAAAAACAGTAACCAAATAATATTATTATGTTTGTTATGTAATGTGAAAATGTGAACGTCAGGAATGCAGAAGAAGACAACACATCAAATCAAATAGTAATGATAACATGATCAATTTGTATAGCGCAGATAATATAATTGCATACTCTATTGCGTTTTAGGACCTACTTGGTATCATATTATTACACCGGCCGTGCACTCTTAAAACGTCCTTCAATTCTAGTTGGGCAAAAAATAACCAACTTTTAACTAACCCTGAGCAACATACTTTCCACACAATTATTGTTAAAAATCTGCCCAAATTGGGTAACAAAATGAATAATTGGGTAATAAATTTGCTCAATTGGATAAATAATTCCCCAGAATATATATATATTTTTACCAACATACATTACCTAACACAGTGGACAGTATGTTGCCCAACATTTTATTCGTGCGGATACCCATTCACCTCACCTGGGTCGAGTGCAGCACAATATGGGTAAATTTCTTGTTGAAAGAAAACGCACCATGGCTGGGATTTGAACCCACTTCCCTCTGATTGAGTCAGAACCACACGACGCCCCAACAAATGAAATCAAAGTATATTTGATGAGTCTGGTGATAATAGGTCCATAAGGCATTCATTTTGGATGATATGAATGTTTTAGGCAATGGGATACGTATAAACGCACCCTCATTCTAGACGAGGGTATCATCTGATAATATTCATCTATTTACGAAACCCACCAAATTTCCAAAATACAAAACATTTGAAAATGGTATTTCGCTAAAAGAAACTTCGTAGGCAATGCATTAAACGTTTCAACTTTTATGAAAATAATCAAATAATAATATTGAATAGAATAAAACTAAGCAATTACACTCTAAAAAAATACTGGGTAAAAGTGCTCCATGATGGTAATTACGTGTCCAACCAACATTGGGCATATTTATTTATCCAGTGTGATAAAAATTTTGCCTATTCTAAAGTGATTGCTGCTTATTTTTTAACCTTATACAGGACAATATGCTTTCCGCATTGGGTAAAATACTGCCCCAAAATTGGTTGGAACATTTTACCCAATATTTTACAGTGTACCATCATTTTGATAAAATAGCTACAAAATCACCGTCTGAAGCAAATTTGAATAACACCCCCTCCCCCCCCCCCCCCGCCATGGATCAGTCACTTGGTTACTCTGTCATTCAAATTATCAATATTATCTCAGAGTATTATCCCTTAAAACCTCTTTCACCTGTTCTCGTATCTGTTACCTTTAAGCCAACATAGATATTCAAGTTTTATTGACAGCTTGCAAAAAAAGTTGTGCAAATTTGTCCAAATACTGCCATAATTGTGACATAATCTTGTTGTTGTCGAAATTCCATTCAATTCAAAGCATTTTCAAATTCGATTCAATTAAAAGAAGATAATATCCGCCCTAGCATTCCGGCGTGAGCCCACACACTATATATTGAAAATAAACAGAAAAAGAAGGGGGAATGTTTAAAACTCAATCCCATTTTATTCTATTTCGTTAATGATCCGCTGCATGTAGAAATAAACGAGATATAATTGTGTTCCATAATAAAATGCAGTTGTATAAAAGTGGATGAAATCCTATGTGTATGTTATAATCATGTAACTTCAACAGAGATCCACAAGATATGTCAAGACTTCCTGATTCCTTCACAATAAAGGTGCTATATTACATAATTATTCACAATTATTCTTTGATAATACGTATTAAATTATTGTTTCAAATGTAATCTGAGCTGTTTTCTCTCATACTGCATTTTAGTTTTAAAAGCTGTATTCGTTTTTGTTGTTTTTTGACTTCGAAATGAATAAAGTGTAAATGAAATGAAAAGTCCAACAATAGTATTTTGTGTGAAAAAAATTGTGATTATAGAAAAGATTATGTGATGAATAATTCGACTATTCCATGTTAGCCACCTTATTCATGCCTTTAGTATTCGTAATCACATTGATATTAGCGGGTACAGTAGATAAATCAGCATGAATTTTCAAACCATGAAATTTTTGAGGAGGTGAATTATTACTGCAATCAGTATGTAAATTCGTAATTAGACAACAAATTACTGAAAATAAAGCACAAACATCTGTTTCGCTAATTACCTTTCTCAGTCTCTACAGATAGGCAAAACATTGTGCTGGTATCACTCCCCTCAAAACAGTCTACTTTGTAAGCGCCATTTTTTGTGTATATTGATGGAATTGTTTTAATGGGATAAAGAATTATCAAAGCTGTAACACATAGGCCTACTATGTGCACCTCGCCACAATCAAATTCATGCTTTTGCTATTAGGGACCCAAGGTTTTTCAAACATCGCATAAATCTATGTTGAAATGAACTTTCGTCAAAATGGAAGAAGAATTTTTTTTAGATGAAGATCGATGAATGAATGAATGAATGAATGAAAGAAAGAAAGAAAGAAAGAAGGAATGGATGGATGAATGAGTGAGTGAATAAATGGATCCGTGCAATAGATATGTAGACTGTGTTTGACAGTAATGCAAAACTCTGAGATTACTAACGAGAACAGGAAAAGCAATGTAGGAACCACGATTGGGTAATGAGTAACAGATAGACCTCAGGTAAATAGAGCAGAAAGTCTTGTCATTAATAATTTGTTTTTTTTTTAATAAAATTATATAAGTCCGACCAACCCACTCCATCTAGGCTGCTACTTTCCTTTTAAGAAACTTTGACCAAAATTTTCTTATGACTCTAAACACCATTACGCTATACCGCTAATAATCAAAGTTGTCAATTATTCAAATACGTATATTAAGCCAATTATGTCACATTAAACAAATGAATTATGTATGCGAATATTTGAATTTTGGTTCGCATTATTCGCAAGAGTGACTCGTTTGAATTCGAATACCGACAATATGTATCATGCGCAATATGGGACACTTCATAGCTCTGCCGATTATTCAGTTGATAGAACCAAATTATGTTGATCAGTCATTAATAATTGCGTCTGTTATTGAATATAAATGATTAATTAACTTTAACAAATGGACCCAATTTACATATTGATAAATTTCAATACTTGTGCTTGCATGAGAGGTTTCATAAAATATGATGGTACGCCTATAAGGATTAACAGTTCATGACTTGTTTACGTGAACGTACTTTTTACCCTGCTATGTAGACAATCTACTAAAATTCATATTTGGTTATTTTAAAACTGTCTTGAAAACTTGCAATATTTGATAATTATTTTAAATTTTTTCTCTGAAATTCTGGTTTGAAACACCCTGGTTAAATCGAGACTATTTCACTATGGACACGTCATTCCATTTTACCCAGGATTTCGAGAAAATGTGTGCACATGAAATGAAATTCTATATTATTTTTTGTACAAGCTTCCAGGTATTTGAGCTGCAAAGTTTACACTTCAGTCACACCAACAAACCAAATCCAAACCAAGAGATGTTAGGTCATTGTAAATCATGTATTTTGTCGGGCTTGAATCGGTTTGGCCGTGCTTAAATTGGTTTAGCCGGGCTTGAATCGGTTTGGCCGAGCTTAAATCGGTTTGGCCGAGCTTGAGTCGCTTTGACCGGACTTAAATCGGTTTGGCCGGACTTGAATCGGTATAGCCAGGCTTGAATCGGTTTGGCCGTGCTTGAATCGCTTTGACCGGACTTAAAACGGTTTGGCCGGACTTGAATCGGTATAGCCAGGCTTGAATCGCTTTGGCCGTGCTTAAATTGGTTTAGCCGGGCTTGAATCGGTTCGGCCGAGCTTGAATCGGTTTGACCGGACTTAAATCGGTTTGGCCGGCCGGCTAGAATCGGTTTAGCCGGGCTCGAATCGGTTTGGCCGTGCATAAATAGGTTTGGCCGGGTTTAAATCGGTGTGGCCGGGCTAGAATCGGCTTAGCCAGGCTTGAATCGGTTTGGCCGTGCTTGAATCGGTTTGGCCGAGCTTGAATCGGTTTGGCCGAGCTTGAATCGATTTGGCCGGGCTTAAATCGGTTTGGCCGGTGTGACTGTGTCATAGCTTGGGAAAATTTATGAGAAATAAAACTGTGATGGACAATCACACTCTGAGGATGAGCATGACCCATTTGACCTCGTAGCAACCAGTTTACGTGACCCAATGAGGTCAATAGGCTCGTTCCATAACTACTTAGCTTTTATTCCTCAATTGGTGAATGTTAACTGCGATGACAAAACTAAAATGTCATCTTTCTACTCAAGTAGGAAAGAGGTTAATCGATTTTCTATATACAGGGCAAAGAAACAGAGACCAAAACAATAAGAAATCAGAATAGGCCTAAATAAAACCGATTTTGACGAAAAAATGAAATCTTGTCTCTCTTACTTTATATTTCTTATGACAAAAGTCAATATAATGATAATGTTTTGCGAACAAAGACTAGGTATAATTCTTAGAAATTAACGAATATTGATGCAAAACAGAGGAATATTCGTCATGCGAAATAAGAAAGTATGTTGCAGATAAACAAGCACGCAAAAATCTCCAACTAATTGCAAATACAATTTCAGAATTTTAGATAAAAGAGAAATGATCAAACCGATTCCTATAAGATGGTATAGAAATAGCCTGAGGTAGTGAACTAGAAAAATGCCGGCACCCAAAATGATGACTGAACTCTGTATACTTACAAAGAAGATTCCAATAATGCAACTGAAACCCCACTTACGGACGTAATTCAGATCTTGATTTTATCCCTTATTTCTGGATAAATTGAGAATGAAATGAACATTTGCCGTGTCTAATTCTGCGTTCGCTAAGGTTTGCCCCAATATCCCTCGACGAATTTCCCCTATATGTCCGGGAAACCTCCCTTGTCTTATGAAGCACGTAATCGACCTTTGAAGGTAAATTATTAACCTATCTGGGGTCTTGCTCCTTTTTTTCTCTAGAATGTAATCGAATAATTATTTGTTTTCGTTGATACAAGATGGAGGGTGGATTTATGAGTTCCAATATTCTTACAGTGATCGTAAAGTAGTGTCATTTCGGGTAGAATGATACAGGGACGATCACAGGATCTAGAAGTGCCTCCATCCTTTCAAACCTTCTAAAATTATTTTGGTAATCCCCCCCTTAAAATGACTTATATGTATCCGAGTTTAGTACGACGTCATAATAAATGCACAGGTTCTAATCCCAAGAGAACATAATATGTAATGAATGCTACAAAGAAGGCAAGCATCCAAGTCCAAAGTAACGCCGCCCATATTTGTTGTTGTTGTTTCGACTAAATGGTGTTCCATTAGAATTTTTTTTTGTTTTTTTTGGGGGGTCAATAAATAGAAAAAAAAATCAAACAAGCATTACGGTGATAGTTTCATCCAACATGGATGTAAAATATATTTTTTAAGTGTTAAAGTTTTGCTTAATTTCACTATATGCACACGCTTGTATGTATGTAAATGAGGGAATCAATGACGACACCCACTGAATATTTCTGTGTTTTTGTATTATGTCAAATGTGACCTTTTTTATCATTATAATGTAAAACATAATATGTTAAATGATAAATGTACCAAGTGCTTTTTCAAAAGAACATCAAATAGCCGAGTGAGGCCGCTTTGCCACTCTCCACCCAGGTGTTTAATGGATACCCGGACGGTAGGGTGCCTATCAGTATGCCTAGCAATTGAGTCTTGGAACTCTTGTTGGAATATTCCCAGGGAGCGGAAAAAAACATGTGCGGGCATGTCAGGATCCGATGACTGGGGTATTAATACTTGCAATGTAAAGTGCTAGAAACAAAGTGTAATAAGTGTTATATAAATGTAACAATTAGTACTATTACTAAATATTTTGAGATTTCTAATTTCTAATTTCCACAAAGAATCAATTTATGAAAAAAAAATCAAATGACTCCACAATTTGTTCAGATTGTTGTGGCCCAGTGGATTAGTCTTCGGACTTTGAAACAGAGGGTCGTGGGTTCGAATCCCAGCCATGGCGTAATTTCCTTCAGCAAGAAATTCGTCCACGTTGTGCTGCACTCGACCCAGGTGAGGTAAGTGGGTACCTGGCAGGAATTTATTCCTTGAAATGCCACCGCGCTGTAAAAGGCTGCGGGGCTAAAGCCAGGGTAATGATATCCAATGGAGCGCATAGGGACGCATTTGGCAGTGATATGCGCTATATAAGCGTGTTGGTATTATTATTATTATTTGTTCAGATTGCAATAATAAACGGGGCAGTATGGTGATAGAGTGTGGTAGGGATGAACATAAAAATCATCAATTTTATAGACATTTTCACGATATTGTAAACGTTTACTTAAACCGGAAAATGGGTAACTCAAGCCTCCTCCCCCTGAAACTGCGGCCCTTAAATGGATGCTCCGGGCTGAAAAGAATATGATTTAAACAGATAAAGAAAAATCAGACAAACAAAACACTAAAAAAATGATCAAAATCGGACTAGGTTATGGCATTTTAAAGATTTACATTATTCCGGTGAAACAGTTGTAGGCATGTCTTCATGAATATTCAATGAGCAACTTGATGATGTCATGTCCCCACTTGTTCTTTTGTATTTTATTATATGAAATTAGGTTTATTCAATTTTTTTCTACCAAGAAATAATATTGACAATTGATTTAGTGCATTAGATATTCATTGCTGCAACTTATTTCATTATAAAGGAGACTCATTATTCACACATGTATGAAAAAATGAAACGATTATCATTTCATGTAATAACATAAGAAATATGAAAGTGAGGATGTGACATCATCAGTCCACCTAATGAATATGCACGATGACGTGCATATAACTATTTTCACAAAATATTGCTAAGCTTTGAAATTCAATAACTTCATTATATATTATCCAATTTTGATGAAATCTTCAGCATTTTGCTGTGTGAGTTTTACTCTATTTATTTAGATATAAATATGTTCAGCCCGGAGTACCACTCTAATAGATGGTATTCTGATGTGATAAATATGATTGAATATCCTTACCAAAACGTGAAACAAGCTTTTAAATGAAGGTAGCTATTGAATTATTTTTCCAGAGATGTATAATAATCATCATCATCATCATTATAATTAATGAAAAGGGATTATTCTACTTAACAACTGCATAGCCCTAACACTCAAAGAGCAGCTGAAGTTGAGAATAACCACAAAATGAGGAAATATAGTACATCACAAAACTAGTAAGATGAAACTAAAATTCTTGTTACTCTTACTGAAGCGGCTGAATTAACTGGTATTAATTGATTTTATTGTAATGATATCGAGGCCTGCATTCAAGTACTCATTTGGTGGCAATCAATAAAACATGTTTATAAGCTAGAAGAAAATATGTAGACAAAAAAAAACGTATCTATCATGGGAGACATGGATAGATAGATAGATAGATAGATTGATTGATTGATAGATAGATAGATAGATTGATAGATAGATAGATAGATAGATAGATAGATAGGTTGATTGATTCGTATATAGCAAGATGTATGTTTGTAACGTCGTTATTTAAGCAATATCAATAAAATATGTATGATACCATACTGCTTTTACAAAAAACGAATGACTGAATATATATGTGAATCTGATGATGATGATCATCATCATGATCATGCTCACGATGATGATGGTGATGATATCAAAGTTAGTGTCCTCATCTTTTATCTTATTTCTCCTTCGTTGATATCATTTGCAAAGTCTGTCATCCCATTAAAATAAATCACTTGCACTTGAACAAGATCGAAACAATAAGGGATATTCATCATAACAAGTTTTCATTACTCGTCTCTGACAATGTCTATTCTAAGAAAACCAACAGGTTAAGTAAAGTAATTGATAACTATTCATCAATTTTCAGGTGGCACGGTACATTATATGTTTTTATGTTTCCTGTATGCTTTAGTTAACTTATTGCCAGTTGAATTACATTTTGCAATGTTCCTGCGATTGGCTTTCTTAAGAATGGAAATTAAACTTTATAAGTTAAGCACATTTGAAGAAAATTAAAGGATCTTTTTTTAAGGAGGATTATTTATAAATATATATATGTATATATATATATATATATATATATATATTGTAAAGAAATGGATGAAGAGAACAATGGTAGGCGTAGCTTAAATCAAGGTTCCCCAGAGCTATCTACCCTTTGGAAAAATTGGTGATGCCGAAAAAAAGTCTCTGCCGGGAATCGAACCCGGGCCCCCAACTTTGAACGCCGGGTAGATAGCTCTGGGGAACATTGATTTAAGCTACGCCTACCATTGTTCTCTTCATCCATTTCTTTACAATATTTAAAAAAAAAGAGTTGCCAAAAAGCTGTTGTACATGTAAAGCTTTACACATTTGTATTTCTTCTCCCATACGTGTACTGTATCAAAGCAATAGCTTTGATCCAGCTGAGGCATGGCGGCTTGTCATTGTTCGAAACTCACCTTTACCCAACAAAGGAAATTATAATTGATATGGTGTCGAAAATCTGTCTTTCTGACGGTCAATTGAATCAGGGTTGCCTTAGCCATTAACCCGTCTCTGTGGTCTAGTGGTTAAGGCACCGGCGTTCAAAGCTGGGGGCGCGGGTTCGATTCCCGGCAGAGACATTTTTTCGGCATCACCAATTTTTCCAAAGGGTAGATAGCTCTGGGGAACCTTGATTTAAGCTACGCCTACCATTGTTCTCTTCATCCATTTCTTTACAATATTTAAATAAAAAAGAGTTGCCAAAAAGCTGTTGTACATGTAAAGCTTTACACACACACACATATATATATATATATATATATATATGTATATATATATATATATATATATATATAATATATATATAGACGTAAATGACTCAATCATTGATGCAAGACGTAGCTTCAAGTATCTCTTTATTTCGGCTAGCTTTCGGCCAGAATTAGGGCCTTCATCAGGCCTATAATGCATTGAAACAAAGTGGAACAAAACCATACAAATAAAATGGTTTTGTTCCACTTTGTTTCAATGCATTATAGGCCTGATGAAGGCCCTAATTCTGGCCGAAAGCTAGCCGAAATAAAGAGATACTTGAAGCTACGTCTTGCATCAATGTTTGAGTTATTTACCCTGTACATAGAACATGATGCGCTGCAATACACGTTGTGCGAAGGGCCCTCTTCCTTTATATATATATATATATATATATATATATATATATATATATATATATATATATATATATATATATATATATATATATATATATATATATATATATATATACATATACATATATATATATATATATATATACAAGATGACTATATGCAACAGGCTGGGGTGAAGAAGGCTACTAAATCATTCGATCTCAAAGAGTGAATCCTCCTACTAAAAAAATGAAATATCATATAATAAAGACTTAATTACTACTAAATGACAACAGATACAAGAAAGATATTGAATATCTTGTTATAATCTTTCCCTGTCACTCGACATGTCGTGAAAAAATGTTCAGAACGCAATTTCAATATGTGTACTTATGTTAATGTTATATTTCTACCTTATTTTGTGACAAGAACAAGAGAAAACTTGACACATTCCACCCCATTCCACAAAACGTATATGACTTTGCAGTCTTTACGTTATGTAGGGGACCCTCCTTCGATCTTTGACGGTTCTTCTTTATTCATTTATTAATTTATTCATTCATTTATTAGGTGGTCTGTCTACGACAGATCACCTATTGTTTTCGTCAGAATTTTCTTTCTTTATTTCTTTCTTTATTCTTGGCACCTATGTTTGTCGCCAACTTTTCTCGAAATTGGCTGAATCAATTTTGCTGATTTTTTCGTCATATATAGAATCTATCATAGAGACGGCAAAATAAGCTTTTGAAGGTCATATGGTCATGATGACGTCATCTACGCGCCATTTTGTAAAATTCTTCATTTGATCATATCTTCATTATCAATTATCAAAAATTAACAATATTTACATGACATTAACTTCATGTCAAGGGTCAACTGTCAATGTCATCAAAGGTCATGTAGAGGTCATGACGCGCGCGTACGTGCGCGTCAAAGGTAAAAAAATCGTCCAAATGACCTATAAAATTTTTTGGGTACGTTTCAGGTCATTTTAAGCATTTCAAAAATTTGCGCGCGCGCACGTATGCGCGCGCGTTTCCGCGCGTTACACCTTAACACAAGGCAGAAAAACCGTTTCTTTTAATATCATTGCATTGCTAATAAAATTCTGAGCAATTTGATACCTTGATCAACCTTCTACAACCATTAATATAGAAATTAACACCCATTAAAGTTTGCAGCACGTGTGCGCGCGAGCTCTCACTATAGGCCATATATGGGCAAAAACATGCCTATTGTAAATTTACTGTAGCTCTTTAAAAAGTCCGTTGACCCCCAATTTTTTTTTCATGTATCGATAGAGTATGAGTTGTAGATTTGATTTCATGTCACCATTTTCCCTAAATTATATCGTGACGTCATCAAATAGGCGCCCAAAGAAACAATTTCATTTTTTTCAAAAATGACGTCATCAAATTTATGCAAATTTGGCTGTAACTTCTCGAATATAGATCATTTTTCGCCCAGATTTCAATATGTTGTAGTTTATAATGTACTTTTTCTCCTCAGTTAACATGAATATTCGTTTTGAGAAACGCATCATTGCGTAAAACAGCGATGAAAAGAGGCATGTCATTTTTCCTCATTTTGCGTGTAATCTCTATGGGACATGACTTTTTCCCAAAACTAGATTCGACATTCCTCTATTTCGTGAGCCATATCTCCATTTTTTCTTGTCAGCTTTCCTTGAGCTTTTAACATGTTGTAGCTGTGATTCTGGGCTATCGGAAATGTGCCCTTCATTTTTTGATCAGATGCCGGGATCATGCCCGTATTTCACTTGCAAAATTGGAATTGTAATTCTCAAAATTGCTTACGTGTAATCTCTATGGGGAATATCGTGGCTCAATGGATAACGCATTTGACTTGCTTTCTCGAGGGCGGAGGTTCGATTCCTGGGGTAGAAAAGATGATTTTTTTTTCATTTTTTTTTCTTTTTGCCACCTCTTACATGATCCTTTATGATAATTAAAAGGTATGAAAGTTAAAATTTAGCAAGATAAAACAGATTATAATTGTTTTTTTCATATCACATGTATTTTGTGTGTAATCTCTATGGGACATGACTTTTTCTCAAAACTAGATTCGACATTCCTCTATTTCGTGAGCCATATCTCCATTTCTTCTTGTCAGTTTTGCCGGAGCTTTTCATATGTTATAGCTGAGATTCTGGGCTTTCGGTATTGTGCCCTCCACTTTTTGATCAGATGCCGGGATCATGCCCGTTTTTCACTTGCAATATTGGAATTGTAATTCTCAAAATTCCTTACGTGTAAAGTCTATGGGAAATATTAATAATCACATTGAGCAATTGTCAAAATTTATTCTTAGGATGTCTAGAATCAAGATTATCAATCATATCTAAATTATTCATTTTATACATTAGCCGACTCTGAATGAAAAATCATGACAGACCACCTAATTCGTCCGCATGACGAATTAAATTCTAGTTTATTTATTTGTCTATACATTTATTTACTCATTTATACATTTATTTATTTATTTATTTATCTATACAATTATTCATTTATTTATTTATTTCAGTTTTCAGAATACCATTGTCCGTATTCTTTCCTAAACGTCATGATACTTAAATCCTAAATTCAATTCCGTTCATTTTTTTTGTTCGTAATCGCGTGGGAGATCCACGGAGAGCTACCTAACAGATTGGCATGTTATAGAAACAAAATTGATCGTAATTGCATTATTACTATTCCATTACCAAGCTAAAATGCACGATTAGTATACCATTTACTACTAAAGAGAATATTGGACTCAATTTAAGCTCATTACTGTGGTCGAATAGAAAAAAGAAATAGAAATGGGCGAATGACGAAAATGAAATTAATGTGGCTTTATCCTGTTATTCTGTATTATTTATAGGATAATTCTCCATTCTATTATGACATTTGGTATTCATCGTATATACATATTCTTTGCTACTTGTTATTAATAGACATGGGGGTTTATATTATCTGACCTTAATTGGCTGTAAAATGATGATATTATTAGAAGGTTTTCTTATATTACAAGCTGTGCATCATGCAAACAGATAAAGAGAACTATAGTTCGTTTATTTCTGGAAAAATATCAAAGCCGTCTCATGTAAGCTAGCTTACAACAAGTTGAAGAAGAAATGAAACATGATTTACTTCCGAAGAGAGCGGTGAATGTCAGTCGATGAAATATAGTGTAATCGGAGCAATATCTCTAAATCGCGTAGCAAATGGGGCTTGTTATGACCGGAGACTAACCAATAAAGCTGCCAGTCCTCCCCGCGATGCCCTCCCTCCCAAAACCGCAGTATATCCACCTAGAAAATGAGACCCAAACGCATAGCAGACTACACACAGACGATCGTCCCCACTCCCTTACTTTTGCCGTGCGCGTTTTCGCCATTTTTCTCTTCGCTCGCTTGTTGCTGTAATAAAGCCCTCTGTTTACTGCACATGTCAAAATGATTTGTAAATTATCTGTTGTTGATGGCGTTTTTAGTGGTTGTTAGCCCGGGTCTGAGCCCCACCGTGCTACGTGTGAGGGCCCCTACCCCATAATTCTTCTCACCTTCTGTTATCATTTTCCCTCACACATGTTTTCTTTTCTTTTATCGTACGACTTGTATCACCGACATGGTTGGAGCAACCAGGTGTGTCACCTTTATACATAATTACTTATATTAGCTTCTATAAATCCTACCGCGACTCGTTCCCTCTTCTTGACTTGACCCGATCAATTTAGAAGCCCCAGAGAAGTATACATCATATTGGGCATGTCATGTTTTTATGCTTTAGTCTGATTCAATCTGTGCCCCCTCCCCACAGGACTATTTTATTTTCAGATGTATCGCATTTATTCTTCCAACATTTTAAATCGTTGATGTCGTTATGTTGACGAAAACCAAAATCAGATATTGCATTCAGGAACTGCTGTTTAACTGTCATGCGTATCCACTCATCCAAACTTATGAACCCCCCCATCTTAAAATGAAAATGCAAATTTTGATATTATGATCCACAGAATGATATATTATTTAATCACTTTCATTATCTAATGCCCCCTCCCCTTCTACACCACTGCTCTTTTCTCTCCCTGATTAGGCACAGCACACAGCATGACTTCCACCATATGGACATGATGTCTACATGTTAATATATTTGGTAAAGATTTTTCCTATTATATTGATGGTATTAATCACTAAAGGAAAGCCGACCTCATATCCCCAAAACTACTTTCAAAGCTATTTCATTAAGTTTTTAGCCCATATGATATAGTGTAGTAATTTGTGTTCACATAACACACTTGAGGTTACTGTGCGAATGCCCCCGGAATGCCCCTGTGCCTCTTCCGTACCCCACCCCTTTCTCTCCCAGGGCTTCTCTCCTCTCTAATGTCCACCTCTCTACCCCTATCCCCACCTCTCCCCCCCCCTTCTCTCTCTATGCCTTTCAGCAGATTTGTTAGCACTGCGAGATTTGGGAATCAACATTTTTACATTGAGAAATATAAAAAAAAATTATACCCTAATTAAATTGGCGCCCTCTCCGTCACAACATTGTTACTCTATGATCCCTATAGTTTGTACTTGTTTATTTTGTCATAATGTGTTTATAAATTATTTATAGTCATGTGACCAAGGTTGGGGTGATGGTCATAATGATCTAGTTTTATCTTAAGACGGAAGACGTTGACTTAATGTTCAATGACCTGTAAGTTTTGTAATTTCTAGATATAGAGCTTTTGGATATTAGCCCATAGGATCAAATATATTGCTTTTAAATGAGCAAGCTGCCGCTTCCCATATGAAAGATCGTACAATAATAGCTAATATCGTCTGATACAGTAAGATATATTTACATGTTGTATGTCAGTTGGTCAGGCAAAAAAAGGTCATTTACAGAACTTTATCGTGACACAAAGATATACCCTGTCTATCCGTAGGGTCCGCGGAATATGTATGAAAATGGGCGGGGACCTAAGCCGCAATTGCACATGCAAAAAAAACAGATGGTCATTACAAATATATAATTTTTGTAAACGGTTTATTGAAAAAAAAGTCCCGAAGCTCCCCTCCCACCGATTCGTGGCCCCTACTCTGAGTCTGTTTCTGTTAGTCAATACAATATCGGTGATATATAGCTTCTTATTACTGTCCAAGGTCCAAAAAGTAATGATAAAACAGAGTGGTAAAATGTATTATAGAAGTACAGTGCGACTCTTTTTTGTCATTTGACGTGCTCACTATCACTTTCTTATTCCACCCTGTATTTTATACAGATAAGAATAAGAATTATCATCAGACGAAAGGGAAGAATAAATAAAAAGAGACGTATGAACTACATGTACTTAGAATACATTTGGAGCTGTATCGCTCAGAATTTATCAAAATTGAATATTTGCATTCAGCTCTCAACTGTGTAGATGAAAGTAAGTAAGAATGGCTTACAATCCCTTTATGGTTTCTATGGAAACAAAGGATTCTTGAAAAGTCGAATATCTGGTTTGGAATACCTTAAAGAGACATTGTAATTTTAATGGAGTCATATGGATTTAAGTGGGTACCAACCCAAATAAAAAGCAAATAATTATCAATATTGATAATGAATATGAATACTACGCTGACAGGATGACAGAAGAAATAAACGACATTAATGTGGTAATTTGTTATCAGGCTTAGTGGCTATTGCTTTTTAGCCATGATCTTATATGTTGTAGAAATTTAATAAAAACAATTATCGGATGATTGAATAGATGTTAAGAAACCGATTAGTGTGTCCTTATGAATCAGTTTAATCATCCTCATTGGAGATATGAAAGAGAAACAAAAACTATTCACTCTTCACTATTTTCTTCAATTGTTTAAAGAGTTTAAGTTGGATTTATTCTCACAAATTAAATCCTCCGGACCCCTCGCTGAAAGAACTTGAAAACGTTCAAGAATCAAGATTTCCGCGGAAAAGTCATTACTCCAATTAAAACAATGAAAACTTCCAATAAAAACTTTCAAGATTAATTATATGGATAATCATCAATGATGATAGATTTGAACAATATTGGACTTAGTGCTGGTTTACAATTACAGTTCATTTTATGAAGAAGTACTACCCATTGTTTCGATGAGGACATATCAGTAGGATCGCATGATAATTACCGGTGATAATTTCAGAGATCCAATTAAACTGCAAGACGAATTGTTCTTAATTGTAAATTTCCGTGCAGATTAAATCTTACAAATCAGTATTTTATTATTTTCATAATCAATCATCGTCATTAAAGGTTTTTTCCCCAATCTCTTACATGATTATTTTACTTTTTATTTCTATGCTTTGTGGGCTCTCAGTATTTCAAAGTTTTTCTGTAATATATCTCCAGGGGTCCGTTGCAGAAAGAGTTGCGTTTAAACGCAAGTCAAAAAATCAATCGCAAGTCCCAAATGCGCGCTGTTGATTGGTTGAAAATCAAGTTGCGCAAGATTTTAGAGTTGCGTTTGATTGCAACTCTTTCTGCAACGGGCCCCAGATCTCATAAATTTGCATGACGTTGATAAAGCTAAATGAATATTCCCGAAGCAGCTTAGGAATTTGTTATTTTAATGTCTATTTCTAATCAAGAATGTTTTACGTCTACAAGATGCCCAACTGTGTCGATAATTTGGGTGAAATCCCTGACCATCTAATTCATCAGTATTCATTCGAGTCAAGTACACGGCCCTTACTGGACCTGGGGCAAGGTTTGTCCCTTGTGTCATTTATTTATTCATCCATTAATTTAGTCAGTCAGTCAGGAAGAAATCGACCAGTCAGTAAGTGGGTCATTCGTTCATTCATTCATTCATTCATTCACTTAAACAGTTAGTCATTCAGTCAGTGACCATGTTGATATAAATATCTAAAAATAATAATAAATCTCAATAAATAGGCATTTGAAAGTACGTACATTGCCATGAGATAGATTTAGGTCTATTTTGGTAAAGAAATTAACTTATCAATTTGCACTCGTCATTAAAAGGAATAAATTCAGTTTTTCAATCAGAATATGATTATCAAACAGTAAATCAATTTTTACGTTTAAGTATATGACTTACTGTTTGGAATTGCAGATCGAGGTCAAATGATCAGATGACATCTTCCATTGTGTTCATGGTGAATTAATTCATCTTTTTCATTTGGATTCTTTATTCCTTAAGTGAAAAAAGTAGGAAAAACTGTAATTTAAAGTAATTGATGTATGCATTCAGTCCAATTCAGTTTATTTGGCAAATATTACAGTAAAAAATCAAATCCACATACACAAATGAGCCAGAACATCTTAAAAGAAGCCTGTATACCTGTGTTTGAGGTCCTATCTGTTTCCTTTTTAATTCAAAAATTGAATTGACAAAAAATCGGAGAAAACTTTAAACTCTTCGAGTAAATTCATTGATTTTTTTGTGGGCCGAGTTGTGGACATGGAATGTAATTTGATGAGAAATTCCAGGTTAATTAACAGATAATACAACAGTGAAAGAAGAGTTGATATTATAGTTTACATTTTCGTAAGCCTATCTCACTAACAAACCATGAAAATGTATATTTTTTGTCTTGAATTTGAAGTTCGGAAACTAAAGACTATAATTTAAAGCTTTATCCTAGGAAATAAATGAACTATGATTTAGTTGTCTGAATATTACATTTCAAAGTTGAATGAGGACGTGATTAATGTGATTATTGATGTTTGCTGACGCACTGCTTGGATATAGTTTAATCGCCCATTCCCAGTTTAAATTGAGACAAGGTTTTAATTCATCAAAATTGTATCACTCCTCTCTCGTTTCATGATATCTAATTTAAAGCTAACACGTCTGTTGACAACACTTTATTATCCCCAGCGAGCATTATTCAGTAAATTGGACTGAAAATGTACTTGTATTATACGTCCATCAATTATTGTTCTGAGTTGGGCAAACTGCTTCCTCGTTCTAGTTTCAATTTTCATCATTTCATGGTATTTGCCCTGTTATTATACCAAATTGCTAGGTAATTATTTTCTGGTGCATATCGTTGTTAAGCGCGTCGCCCGAAACCGATTAAAAACCTTTTCTCGGCCTTTGTCGTTCTGGCGTGGCCCAATGATGGGCTTGGTGCGTATTAACAAGCTGTTCTTTGGATTTAGAACACAAGTATTACCATGATTAGGTTTAAGTCTAGAAATTGTTCTCGAAAAGTACGCATCCTTCACGGGTGGTTTCAGTCTCAAAAAAGAGTAATGATGAAGACATCATAATCTAAATTTTGATATGTTCAAAACAGAACATAAAAATTGAGAAGACCTTAATCTAAGATGCAATAATTGTCAGTTCAGCCGTGCGTGGATCCGCTTGTGGAGCATCACTTGATAAGGACCAATTTATGGCAAGGGTTAATAAATGATGGCTTCAATTTCTGGTAGTTACACCCTCAATGATTTATGGAGAGACATGCACGTAAATGATTAATCCCATACAGGCTTTTGATTATAATGAAGTTCTCTTTAGTTTCTTATTCGTTTCTTTGATACCTTTCCTTCTAGCATTTACACTCTTACTTTTTTTATCAATGTTTTCCTTGGGCGATAATGTTTTTATTTTTGTTGTACGGGATTCCTAAAGAGACGGGACAGGGTAGAAAGTACCCTGAAGCAAGGACGTGACCGTAATATGGAAGCACTGGAATTGCTTTGGTCATTTGTCCTGAAATTAGTGTGATATCTCCTCATCTCAGTAATGGAATTAAATTAGAATTCTACATTTTACCTTCCAAATTCATCACTATTCCATTCCTTATTCATAACGGCCTTTACGTGGGCTATTATTGTATTAGGAAAAAAACATTAGATCTTGATTTCCAAGCTATGTGATCACCAATAGATAGAATATACCAATAAAAAGTTTGCAAGCTGTGTTTTATTCATGGATTATTTTAGAAAAACTAAAAGGTAATTGTGTGTGAATAAATTGCAACTGGGATGGAAATGAAATGAATGTACAAGGTTGTGCATGAAAAGACTGGATTTGATGTAATCTGATACGATCAAAAGCTGAGTTAGTTTCATGAGAAAAAAATGGGAGATCAATACAAGAAGATTCAAATCTAAAAGTAAGCCAAATCACCATTATGTTTTATATTTGCTACACAATACCTACAACATAATATTAAAAATATGAAAAGAACAAATGATGATAATGCCAGTTGATAATGTTTTTGTTTTTGATAATAATGATACCGTTGCAGAAAGAGTTGCGTTTAAACGCAAGTCGAAAAAAAAAACAATCGTAAGTCCCAAATGTGCGCTGTTGATTGGTAGAAAATCAAGTTACGCATGATTTATTGATTTGCGATTGATTTCAACTCTGATGAAAACAATTACAGTGATGAGTAGAATAAATAAAGAGTTATCATTATCAACACCATAATAAATAAATGATGGCTGCTATGCTTCAAGCATATATTTGCCTATATAGTTTGCCTCTGCATTTTACTCATTATATATATATTTTTTTAATGTATTCATGTCTTTCTCCAGTCACTACATGTAAGATTGTCACTTGGTTATGTACTTTATGCTATATTATTATTATGTCTCAAGCATTGTTAATTTGTTTTGTATATTATTTCAATAAATGCAGAAAATCCTGCCAAAAAAATTATTCTTAAACACGATAGAGATTACGGGCAAAAGTCACTACTAATCTTACAATTATTAGTCAAAAGTATTGGCCATTTGTAATTTCCTGCATTATTTCATATAGTCTAAAGTGAATTGCTATATTTATATTGATATTAATACATAGAGGAAATAATTGTCCAATCTCTTATCAGCAAGTGTAAAAAGAAGACACTTCATCGTTAATCATTAATGAAATGATGATTATTGTAATCATATCCTGAGAATATGTCTTTCTGAAGGGAACGCTTAGGTATAGCAAGAGATCGATAAAAATCAAAACTTCAAAATGGACACCAACTTATTTGTCAAATCATGGTCCAACATTTAAGAGTTTGTAAGAAGAAACTTCCGGATTTTGGCGCGATCATTTTGGCGCTATGCTGTTGCCACCCCACAACAAACAGCAAATTGGCAGTAGAAGCTATACGAACCACGATGGCTGTCAAATTGCTTTTGAACATTAATATTTAATTGAATCAATTGTGAAGCCGTCATTGTTGCAATGAAACATAATAATTCAATTAATATTCTATTACATCTATCACTCCCATTATATATTATTCATCGGGAAGGTATGAATGGAATGGCATACAATTTTGCAAAGTGCTTTCTCTTCTTCGGGTTGAAAGTTTCAATGCAAAGCATGTATAGGCATTATATAATATTAATTGTTAAGTTAGGTGTACTTTCGTAAGAAATGCTTCTACAAGAGTCTAATCGAAGAGAGATATAGATATTAGATGGTATATGCCCTGTGTCCTTTGATTTTTATGTTTATCATTCACCTGTTTTTTGTTATTTTTTTATAATTTTTAATTAATAAAATATAGCTAATAAACAAAGGCTTAATGAAAAGAGCATTAAATTACTGAAAAAAAATTAATTTGATCGTTGTGTGGACTGAGAAAATGTTCCTTATTCCATAATTTAAAAAAAATATCAGATTTTTTTTTGGTGGGGGAGCGGGGGTAAGCTCTCGTTCGCAAGGCTGCAAGCTTCATCAGAACTTCGTCGTGCTCAATACTTAATGAGATGATAATAAAAATGTATAATATTTTTTTTTAATAATAAATGATAATATGTACCTCCTCTCTCTCTCACACACACACACACACCCTCACACACATCGTTCGCCACACCCTAACGCGCGTCCTCACATTTTGTCATAATCACATACACGCACGGAATCGCGCATTATGGTGGTTCATACTCCCTCCTCATGAGGACCCACAACCGGAAGTTTTGGATTCATATTTACTTTTCTGAAGGATGAAAAATCTGAAACGATGTCTTTGTAGATTTGATTCAATTTAATTGGATTCCTACATTTCAATAACAAAAGTATACAGGCTTGATAGTTTTTCAATATTACATGACAATAAGCAAACATTTTCATCAAAATGATTAACATACTTATAATCATTCTAATTCGAATATAAGTTATAATATAAATAGATATCGGCTACCTATTGAGAAAAAAAATAAAATCAATTCCAGGTAAAACTGGGTTAATTATGCAAATTGACTGGTGCATAATTGATGGGTGCGTAGAATGTCAATCAAGTGTTATAATACCATTCAAACTACCAAAGGATATCATTCACCATAACAGATAATTCCAAACTAGTATTTATTCTCGCTAATTACATTTCTATAATTGAGTTTGATTCGTCCCCTCCTAATGCCTACGGAATTGAATTTCAATCCCAGCCCGATGTTCGAACGAATACAATTTGAGTTGGTTTAATGAAAAGATTAAGATTCAAATGTTGGTTATTTCATGGCTGGCTAGGTGCAGATTATGAGTATGCTATGATAATGGGCTAGTCATTCAGACATACTCTGACGATCGATGCTAAGCCGGATGGAATGTTTTCTGAAATTATTCTGACAGCGGAGAAGTTGTCTCACCTGTCATCAGGCTTATAAAAAAGAGATATAACTCAAATACAAATGTCACCAATATTGCAGTAAATAAACGAGCATTTAAGCGTTCATTTGAACTCATTTTAGGAGGGCCTTGTTCATAATCCTACTACAGAAAATACCCCCACACCCATATCAATGTTTGTTTGTATATTGGATCTGTGTAAAAAAAACAGTAACAATATAGGATTAACAATATCATCAAGATTCATCCTCACATAGGAAGTATTTTGGATTTTTTTTAAATAAACAGATTTGCCAACGTTTCCTCAATGTGATGTAACACTATTTCATTTTTGGGGGGGATGAATAAATGAACTGAGGAACTGAAATTTAATCACTTCTCGCAGAGTCACACTGTAAAAGTTGTTATGATCACCAGTTAGTGTTTGCGAAGTGCAACACCATCAGTTTTGAATAAAATGTGTTTTAGTAGCAGAGTGGGTGATGAGTTAGCAACATGATTGATGCGATCATCAGCATTCACTTGTGGGGTAAAATTGTTTATTTGTTGTTTGTTGTTTGTTTACTTGCTTTGTGCATTCATTTTGATACAAGACTTCCAAATAATTTGAATACGCCTTATCGCATTTAAGATTTGCAGAGCGAAACATAAGGTGTCTCAATTTCGTGTTAATGCCTAAGACACAATTCTACTTCCTACAATGCATTATACCGCGTTTCACGAAATAGTAGAAAAACATATAAACAACACAAATAAGGATGGATATGGTGGATAAACATAACTTATATTGACAATAGTTTAGAGAGGATGTGGTGGCAATTAGGGCAAGTATTGAAATACTGAATTGAATCATTACAATGTCATTATCCCCAATCGAGTCAAACAAAACACGAACCCCTACAGCCAATAATTGTATCAATTATCCAGAGATAAATCCAATTGAAATGAAAGGGACGGGGTGTTGTATATCATCTCAGAGTAGAATTTTGCTTTCATCATAATGGCAATAACCATCCATCAATCTATAAGATAATAATAAACTGGTTTACATCTCTTGTCAGATCGACTAGAATTTTAGTTGATTTATCTATCGAATCCCTATTAATCTTAGTCCATGTGTCAATTATCATAAATATTGTGAAATATCACCGCAGTTCAACAGTTTTGCATTCTGCCATGAACAATGCCCCTATCATAAAACCTTCAAAGTGGTTTCCATTAATTCATCCCAATTGTACCCCATGTCAATTGTTTAAAAGACATAGCAATGTTACGTCTTCCCAAGGAGATATCACCTCTAACCTTTTAAGGATGGTGTATGACAAAAGTTATCGTTTCGGGTAATTTTCGGTCAACTCGTCGTCTCACTAATCACGGATTTTTTTTTCGAAAGGTTATTGCTATTTAAGTTTTTGTTCATTAAGCTACAAATAAAGGGATTCTTGTAGATTGTATGAATACGTGAACGTTGAAATCTTAACCCAAGGTTATTTTTTAAATGTCATCATAAGTTAAAAAGTATATGGACCTAGTTTATGAAACTTGGACATAAGGGTAACCAAGTATGACCGTGTTAGGGGAATCGACATCAAAATCTTAACCAAGATTAAGTTATTGAAATCTCATCATAACTTTGAGAGTATATAGATCTAGTTCATGAAACTTGGACATAAGAGTAATCAAGTATGGCTTGGTGGTCTAGTGATTATGACTCTTGTCATTCAATCCTGTGGGACGTGGGTTCAATTCCTAGCCATGGCGTGTTATCCTTCAACAAGAAATTTACCTCATTGTGCTTCACTCAACCCAGGTGAGGTGAATGGGTACCCGGTAGGAAGAAATTTCTCGAATTGGGTCTTGCACAATTCTTAGGTCCCATGATCAAGGTCAAATGTTTTTTAGGAGTCAATTAACATAATATTTCATTATCATTATGAATGGTGTTTTTGTGAATAACTATTCAATAGTCGTTTTCAAAGTCAGCACTGCTGCTATATCAAATTGAGTAATACAGGTGAGACTGCAAGAGGTGTTCCATTTGTTTATCTTTTATGGTTGAAAATATAAGTTGAATAAATATATGAATAATTTATGAGGATTCTATGATATATTTGTCACTTCTTTTTCATTTACAAAGAATACTTTATCTGATGATACATTAACACTCGTTTTTTTATTGTTGCACATGATACAATAACTAAAATTATGACAATGTTTCATGAAGTACATTTGGTCACAAAGATCGGTGTTTTGTTTTCTAATTTGTTACCTTCAGTCTAAAGAAAATAGATTCATTACATAATTAAGTCTTATTGGAAATTTTACATTGCATCCTCTTATAGATAATCTCTACCGACGATATAACATTATAACCTATGCAGCTTATGAGATACTCGATAAACTAACGTAACCCTTCCTATGCTGGCTTACAGATTGTATAAGCTGTACGATATCAAAACGTAAATGTGTGCATTTTGCGATACAGGTGTGTTCTATTACTTTCATTATTTTTGGCATTTGATTTAATAGATTTTACTTTCCCTCCTTTATTTTTCAATTCCATAGTAGTGTTATCTTTTGTGTTCCTGTCTTCAATTCTAATTAACTTGCAGCGAATAGAGTGGAATTATTTGATTTATGTAAAACTTCAATTGTACAGTAGTTACTATTCCGAAGTCTTCAGCCTTATGATTTTCGGTACTGTATTTCCAATAAACATGAAGCAGCTTACACAGATGCATGGGTCGTTGACCTTTAGGCTAATAACCTAGTAATTTTTCAAAATGCCCCCTGTCCCTCGAATGACCCCCATCATTTTGTAAAGGAACTTGGGGAAAGGGTAACAACGCGGGGCGGAGAAATTCAAGTTCCAAACTAATAATCGCAACGCACTTTTTAAAGAGTACTGTGGTTGCATTATTACAGGAGGATTTACCTCTTGCCGAAAATGAGTTCATTACGAATTGGATTAGGACTATTAAAATTTGTCCTTGGTTAGATGGAAATACTTTGATAACAATTCTTTTATTTGGAGAGATTTACGACAAACTGTAAACACGTATCGTGTTGACGTGTTGTTAAGATAGAGAGAGTACTATAATGAACTGAGCATTTGATAAAAGATGAGCACTTTTGGAGGGTGTAAGTATGTCCCACAGCGGATAATTAATATCCTACCTCAACATTTATTAGGACGAGTTAGCTAATAAATTTAAAGGAAGACATAAGTCAATTGGATTCGTAAACGGACAGGTATATTGCTTCAAAAGAGAATGATATTAAGTATTAAAATCAAATGAAAGGAATTTTGAAATGAAAAGGAAAGAGGAAATCAATTTCCTGATGACGTTTTGATAATACTAAATAGACCAAGGTCAAATGGCAACACACTGACAAGCGGAGTTTGGTGAAAAAGCTAACCTAAACACCTATATATGGGACCCCATTGATTACTAGTCACCGCACAAAAGACAAATTATGAGTTAGGGAGGGCAAGTTTAGTAAACCGTTTAATACCCGGAACAATGCATATCGTGATTGAGATAAATTACACCGAATCAAATTTATCAAAGGCGGAGCAGGGAATTTCGGGATGAGAATAGGCATTTTATTTGTATCTGCTTGCCAACAAAAGCCTTTTCTGGCTTTGTCCCCCATGTACGACTCTAACAGAGCAAAAATTGAAAATGAAGGGGAGGGAAGATGGTGGAAGAGAGAGAGAGAGAGGGGTTATTACTATGTGGGCGCGTTTACATACGTGAGGGTGTGCGTTTACGTGTGTGAGAGCGATGAAGAGAGAGAGAGAGAGAGAGGAGTAGAGATTGGAAGAGGATTGTATAAGAAACAAAAGGAGACAGTTAAAGAGAAAGAAAATTGATGTAGGCACACACACATGAGGGTGTGTATAGTTTTATGATATATATATGAGAGCGAGAGGGAGAAATAGTGACATAGATGGAGAGGAATGCAGAAGAACAATTATGTGAAAAGTAGAGAGAGAGAGGGAGAGAAGTGGGAATGCGGGCATTTTGAACTAAAAGTACTTTGACTCCGAACTGTTGGTAGGGCGATAGTCGGGGTATTACCTCTAAAAGATCATTTAGTGGATTGAACCAGAACAACCACATGTCAGCAGGCATTTATAGAAGTTAATTACCCCCTTCGTTTGAGTTTTTGTTAGCAAACTGTCAAGAGCAAATTTGATAAATGGATGTTCCCTGAACCAGGCCTATAAAGCATATTACCCATTCAATTAAAAAAAAAAAAAAAATCTGCTTCTATTGCTCAAGGCAGCAACCCCCTCCCCTCTCCTACTGCTTTTTGTAGTTGCGTACTAGGTAGCGAAGCGTGAAGTGTCCCTGAATTGTAACTGGTGATTTCTTCTATAATGCACATTATATCAAGCAATTTTTCATCTGTACAGGTGCGAGCGCGCTGATTGGCCAAGAGTTTCGTTTAGAGACGGCGAACAGAAGAGGGACCCCTACACATTAGATTACATTGCATTACATTACTTAATTGAATTGACGGTTCATTTACCTCTGAAATCCTCCTGTAATCGGGTCCAATTGTTAAACGAAAAGGATGGGCTTAGTTTTGTTCTGATCACGGTGTTTTGTACTTCGAGTTCATCCTGTCTGTTTGATTTGATGGGCTCATATATTGACGGTCACTTCATCCCATGACAAGATGTAATTCTTTGTAAAAATCATAAAAAATTCAACTCGTTTTGGGCAATGTAAAAACCGAACGTGTCGCCCGGGTGAGTGTGCGCCCGTGTAAGTTGAAGTGGGTGTGTGCGTGCGTATTAATGGCGCTATATACCAGCACTATCAGTTAAGGATTGCAAGATGTTTTAATTGTTGCTGTTGTTGGGGGGGATGAAAATAAAATCATGACCTGTCAATGACCTGTATTTGGTGGTATGAAGTTCATCAAAGGCCACTAAATTTTACCCAACCAGGACTTCATTATCATTATTATCTAAAATAAGACAACGAATCCAACTTCATTCACTCTAAACCATATTCTGCAACGGAATAAAGAATTCATTACTTTACTCAAATTACAAGGACTACAAGATTTTTTTTCTCATCTTCATATAATGAAATTCCAATTTGACTGTACTACTTACATAAAGTATTATAATCAACCATAAATTATACCATCCGGATTGAGTGATTTGTCTGATTGCTTCGGCAAGTTCAATTCATCAATAATTCGTGAATTAAAATTGTTTCACTACATCACCATATTTCTCTACACTCTTAAAATAGTTGGGGAAAATGCCAAAATTTTAACCAACCCCGGGCAACATACTGTCCACCCAACTATTGGTTGGGTTTAAATCTGTCCAAATGGGGTTATAAAAACTAATAATTGGGTAATAAATTTGCTCAATTGGATAATAATTGCCCAGAAATATATATATTTTACCAACATACATTACCCAACACAGTGGACAGCATATTGCCCAACATTTTAAGTGTGTATATATTTTCACATTTTTACTGTCATTATCATGATAAGCCACAATTCATGCTACGTGGAGTTTAAAAGCATTATTAAGAGCCTAATGAGTATATATCAGCAATCAAAATCTTGTTTTGTGAAGTATTCTAACATGTCTACTGACCTCATAACATTTTCAAATATTTAGTCTCTTAAGTGCAAAAAAAATACAATTCTAAAGATTTTGTGATTTACTGGTCATCATTCTTCCTTTTATCTTGATCATTGTTTACATGTCATGTCAGAATTAATTATTTGCTGGCTCTCTCACTTCTCTCGCTCACTAAATGTCAGTACATAGAAGTATACCAGATTCAAACTCAGTCATTTATATTTTTTCTCTCTCTCTTACACCTGTTACCAGTGAAAATCTAATATTGTAATCGTTTCGAATTCGCTATAGTACGAATATTAAACTGTTAGATGTTATCGCAAACTGATATGGATGTTAGATTTTGTTTCATAAGATAAAAGGGGATTTTCCTTAAAAGAGATATTATGACAACTCCAAGTAACTTATATCCATGCACATTTAGGTCATGAATACATTGGACACTCTAATATAAAGACATCTCATAAAGGTTCAGCATTTAACACCGCTGACAGTATTTGGCAAATTAAAATCTTTGATCTCTCTCGACCGGGAGACATTAATTTCAAAGAGTAAGTGATTCGTTTATTCATGATATCCGATTAATATTTGAAAGAAGAGTGCTGATCTGTATTCATCACCCCTTCCAAGTAATTATTGAAATGCCAAATAATCATATAGGATAGTGGCATTGATGTGGGCGGTATCATTTACCCGAGGAAAGTATTGTCGGTGCAAAAAAGGGCAACAAAAGATTTGCTTCAAAGATTTTTCAGCTTGTACTGTACGTCATTTTCTCATCACGATTATAAAGACTTTTGAAACTATAGTTCCTGTTTATATTCATCCATTGGTCTATCACTCAGTGCGCGTTAATAATCGAACCTCAAATCCCATGTTCGGGAAGGGAGGGGGGCAATGGTGGAAGAAAATGGAGACGAGGTAAAGAAGGGATGGGAGGATAGAAGACGGATGGGGTAGTGAACATGAGAAGGCTTAGATGGTAATCTACATCTCCGGGGCGTGCTCTCAGCCCAGTTTCGTCTCTTATTTCTCCCCCGTTGCCCCCGGGTGACAAGACCCCCGGGCCAGTTCCATCTTTTATTTGTGCCATTTTAGGCCCAACCAGACACGCGGAGGGTGGAGATTGTTACATTATGAGGTGAAAGCGAGATAGGAGGTAAAGCCATTTTTATCATCTTCTCGAGGTTATTTATCATTGCCAAGAGTGAAGGGACTCAGTGAATATCAACCTAATTCTGACCACAGTCACATGAACCAAACCAACTCAAGACCAATCAAACTATTTTGAATGGTATATCGTCTGTCGGTTTTTAATTCGATTTCATTGATGTGACTAAAGCATTATGTCGGATCAGCCAAATAGTCGGATATCATCAGTCGGTTAAAATCGGTCATAGAACCGATTAAGAGAATGAAGTATAAATCGATGGAGGACAAAAAAATTGTGCGATTCTTTTTTTTCTCTTTTTTAATGCTTGTAAATATCTTAATATGGATATATATATATGTATATGTATAAATATATATACACACACACACACACACACATATATATATATATATATATATATGTATATATATATATATATATATATATATATATATATATATATATATATATATATATATATATATATATTATCACAAATGGTTTAGAAAATGCCGTTGAGATAAAATAAAAGATTTTAAAAGGAGCATATAGCTCTCATAATGAAAGGTAAAGTCACACTCTTCGTCAGCCTAGTGCCCATGGTGTGACAAAAAAAGAAAAATTAAAATCCGTTTCTGAAACAGTCGTGAAAAACAGGTATGTTCATGGGCATACGGATTGTGAAAATTACCTTTCAAAGTAATCAATGCGCTGAAGATGGAGGAAGCGCACTGTAAAGACGCATCTAAAGACGCGTTACCATGACTGCAAGATGACAATGGCGAATCTCCGGCTCCAAAACAGGAAAATCTGAAAAGGGGCCTCATATATATATATATATATATATATATAGTAACAAAATATGCTGAAGATAAATGTTAATGCTTTCAAAGCCAATATAATTTTTATTTCCTCGAATTTTCGACGGACCTCCGTCTTCTTCAGGAGTATATACAATGTGTGGTATCAATCAGAGAGCGCATCCTCAGACAGATGTTGTTATGATGACTGGCTGAGGATGCGCGCCCTTCACAGAAACATACATAGTAACGCTTGTTTGTAATTGTTACGTAACAATTAATATTGCGCAATAACATTTCTTGTTACGCAACAATAAGAAATTTAAGAGATGAGATGATAGAACGAAGATCAAATTGGTTAAGATAAAATGGTTCTCTCGAAAGTATTAAGTACGGATAGGTATTATTGAGCAATAAGAGAAATTCCTGTGTGATACGATACCAAACATCGTGGCGCTTGTAATATATATATATATATATATATATATATATATATATATATATATATATACAAGACCATCAAATAGATGGGGTCTGCTCAAGTATTGTTTAAACAATCACAATATAAAAGTGCAATCTTAAATCAACATTTGAAAAGTAGTGAATGTAAAGATAAATATATAGGTTGTCACTCAAACGTTGATTTAACATTTCATTTTTTAGAATGCAATCTGACAGTAAGTGTTGTGTTTATATTGATAATTTATTATTTACACACATATTAACCCACGGTTCATTTTTAACAGTGTATGATAGGGAGATACATAGCCTAAATCTCCTTTACTCTACACCTTTTACTTCTCTTTTTTTTCCTCACTTTTCCCCCTTTCAATTTTTTGTCATACTCGAAAAGCACAGAGCGGTCGGTCATGATCTCGGATAAATAGGTTTCCATGTAAAATCGCAAATTATAAAATATATATAAATGTATACATTTAACTCAATTGCATCAACAACAGTGACGGAGATACTTAAGAATTTAAGATTTATTTAATTTAAGAATTCATCGGTGTATTATGTTAATCAGTGGATTAAACACCATAAATTGATAATAGTTTCGATATTTTTTAAATTTGAATTGATATTTTTGTGTTTGTTTTTACTGATATACATGTGATGTCATGTTGGATATTTTTTCCTCTGTTAGGGTGTTTATCGGTGGTCAATAACAAGTAGCCATTATCATCACACTATTATTAGATGGATTACCCGCACACCTCTTCGTACATGGCGTACGTCCTTGTCTGCGTCCATCACGTGTCATGGCTTGGTAAATTATATTTTTAAATTCCAACTTTGAAAATATAAAACAGAATATCCCGCACACGTCTTACAGGATATGATCTGTTATGCACTCTCCATTGTCAGTTATTCATGTGACGACTTTCATCAACCTCGATTTTCATTAGCCCCCCCCCCCCCCGCCGTTAAGTTACCTCGATTTCGCTAGTGTTGGACGCTAAACTCGCAAAGATACGCCCCTTTTGGATGACTACAGTTGTGGCAAAGAAAATGAGGATACAATGCCCCCTAATTCATTGAAAAATTGTATGTAACAGTATGACGAGGACGATGATGATGACGATGATGATGACGTTGATGTTGATGATGATGATGATGGCACGACGGCGACGATGATGATGATGATGATGATGATGATGATGATGATGATGATGATGATGATGATGATGATGATGATGATGATGGTGATGATGGTGATGATGATGATGATGATGATGATGAAGATGATAATGGGGAGGAGAATTAACATCTTTATTATCATCATTTCTGATCATCATAATCATTATCCCCCACCATCGTCATCTTTAGCTTGAATTTGACTTTGAATTTATTGGTTTATCTCCCTTCTTTATCAATTTTCATTAAACAATCAGAAATACTAGTAAATTATCATTAGCATTATTCATTACCATCATTGTCATCATCGTCACCATCATCATTATCAGCATCGCTATCACTGACATTGTTATAATCATTATAATGATTATTTATCCTTGACTCAACAATTGCTTTCCATTGAGTTACAGTGATTACGTGTTTAATCATCAATATTACGTTATCTGCTTCGACCATTCCGACAGATTTTATTTCATCGTATGTATTCGTCTCTGATACTCTGAATGAGTTGTAACAAACTAATTAGGTTAAGCAAATTGGTTTCACGAATTAATTCTGAAATAAACATCAGGTATCCACGCCAAAATAAAATGTATTAAACTGAATTTGAATAGTTTTATCATAACGTGCCATGGCTGCGATTAGGAATTGAATTCTTTGCTCTAAGTTGTGTTCTTATGTGTGGTATAGCCATTTTAGTTTCAATTGAAAAATATGCAATTAAACGGCAAAACAAAATAGCGAATTACGTTAGGAAAAATAAGAAGGACGTCGTATTGGGAGCTTCTATTGGGGCGTTGCAAGAAATTTGCGATCAATTCTATTTTCGGTCCCTAAATCAATCATATGTCTTGTAATTAATTGTAAATTTGTGATTGATTGCTAAACTGCTTCTTGAAACAAGGAGTATAATCTGATTTGTTACAGATAAAATTGACCTATTCATTGTAAAATTGCAACAGAATATTTGCGATTTATTGCAAATATTGTCTTGCAATACCCCCTTAAGTCTAGTGTCTCTGAACCTCGCCTTGTAATCAGTCTTACCAGAGGGTCGCGGGTTCGAATCCCACCACATGCGTCCTTTGGCAAGGCGTCAATCCACAACCCAAGAGTTAAATGACAACCTGGTAGGATGTGACAGCAATGTGATTACAGTATGCCTTGCTAACTGATACTGGAATGCTTCCCAGGGAGTGGAGAATTTGCATACATTTAGGACTGAATCCGATGACTGACTATTAGGCTAATATGTATGTGAAGTGAATATCATTTGTTCGATAAACCAAAACAATATGACGAATAAATTATCGTCACAAAAAAAGCTGAAATAATGTATTTAACATAATGTTGCATAATAAGACAATTAAAACCCAAAAGCGTAATGAAGAGCCTCTGGATTCTAATTTGTGAAACAAAGAAGGGGAATATATAGAAGTAGAAGGATGGAAAAAAAAGACTCGTAACTCTATAATTGTTTGAATGATGAATTGAAAAGGAAGGGGAGGCTTTAGAGAAAGAAAAGTAATAATCTTTCAATTGTGAGCGCTGGAAAGGATATTTATATTCATTGTGACAATGATGAGCCTTTAGGGGCTGTCCCATAAAACTCACTTGCAGCGGGCCATCACGATACATCGCCTGAGGTGATACCCGTCGAGGCTGCAGCCGGGAGCTGTCCATCATTCGCCCGGAAGGGCTGGCCTAGCTGTTTCCCGAGCCCCGCTATGGCACTCCCGAGCACGGCTGCCAGCGTTGGTAGCTTTCCTGTTTAAACCCATTTGTTAATTCATTGGCACATCTCCTTATTTGATACAAAGATTTATTGGTGATATTTTTCATCAGTTGGCAAAGATACCGAACTCTAGATGAAATCTGGACTGCCAATACACATGCTTTGTGGATGTGAAGCGTAGCTCCAATATTGCCGCAAAAGCAAAAATGAGCTTAATGTTTACACGACTTTATCTCCTTTTCCTCATTATAATACTCACTCTACCAGATACTTTTATAATTACTGACACTGGATATGACAACTTTTTTATATTATATTATATTATATTTCTTCGTTAGGCTGAGCAATCAAACATATTACACAAAAAACAACGGCAATATCTACAAATGATTCATAAAAAAAAAATCGATTTTATATGTATGCTGACTATATAAGAAATGTGTAAAATTCTTGCATTCAAAATCAAAACCAAACAACTAAACAAGTAAGTCTATTTTGCCATTTTATTTTTCATTCTGTGAAAACATAAAAAAAAATCAACATTTAAGTAATATATTCGTATATTGAACCATGTGATATTACTATGAACTATGATATAAAAACGATATTTTGTGAAGTCTAAAGTAAAATATACACCGTCCAAATAACCACCATCGTATATATTTCTTTAACTTTTTAATGTTATGATATATCAATTTTAATTATACATTTATTTTTATCTATCGGGTTAATACAACGTCTTTGTATACATGTACATATGCGTTGTATTTTTTTATGTATTATTGTGTTGTTTCATTTAATTTTCAAATAAATCATCAGGCCTGCATTTCCCTACTACATTGTATCAAGTAACTTTTTTTCCCTCAATTTGAGCTCGTGCATTTATTTGGCATATTGATGACTTCCGTCAATTTAAAAAGTCATTGAAATTATTCACTTCGCCAACCCCCATTTTGTTTGGATACATGTAAATTTTGTAAATAAAAAAATAGATAATGATTATATTAATAAATGCTTCTTCTCAACATCTTATCAATGATAGAATATCAGATTGATTGTCACTAATATTAAATTGCGCTATCCATAGAAATATTTTGCAAACAAGGTGGAAAATATATATTTCTTATGAAATCATCGTGAAATAACCAATAGTAAACGATTGCTTATACCAAAAGGTATTATTCGATTCGAAATGAGAACAATTCAGATAAAGAATACGCAATCTTGTTTTTGAATAGTAACTATTTACTTTTGCATCGTTCAAGGTTACGTTAGCCGTGTCACAATTTGATTAATTCATATAAAGTGGCATTTAAAAACATGCTCAATTTTACTTTCAAACTACTTGTAATATTTCATGATAATCTGACAACTAAAGAAAATAATTTCCCTTGCAGTATGGAACCAAGCCAAAATTAAATAGAATGTACTTGGAAAAACAAACATAAAGCAGATTATTATGAAGATTGCTTTTTTTTCTCTAAAACATAATATTCTGCTTTTGACAATTAATGATTTTCCATCATAGATTACTATTGATTCATTTCAAATTATTTTTATGTTCATGTAGCTTCATATTGGTGATTTCTAAAATATTCATTTTGCTTTGAATCATATCTATATTATATTCATAATTTTCATAATATATTGTTCAAATTAGTTATATGAATTTACAAGTGGAGCACATGGGCTATATGTCTGAAAAATAATTAAACTGTTAACCGAAAGTATCAACCATGTCAACGTAGACTATTGTAAATATCATATCACAAGTCACCTTGAAGAAAATCAATCTCTTCAATATTATCGTCCAGAATTAGAAATTGAAAATATTATAAAGCGAGTACAAATCGTGTTGGCCCCTGGGCCAAAATGACAATTATCTTCATAAGCAGACGCCAATATGTGTATTATTTGCGGGTAATAATTATTTTCACGCTACGTTTACCAAAAGCATTTGTTCTATTCCTTTCCTCTGGATTAAATAACCAATTTGAAGACAAAATACCTAATGTTTAGTTTCACCTTGGGCAGATTATTATCCAAAGTTGAGATTTGAATAGATCAGGAATTCATCTACCCAGACAATTTATCTTAGATTCCAAAATCTAATGATACATGACGACTAAATTAAAATCTAAACATGTCCCAGATTTTGAACAAAAGATGTAATCTGCGCCTTAACGAGGGCCATTTCTTTCCTCTTTTTTCAACCATTACTTGCTTGGCTGCCAATGCATATACTTCCATTTAGTAGAAAAGTGAGTTTAATTACGTACCAAAGTTTTTAATCTAAGAGTTGTGATGGGCGTCGTTATGATTTTAGAATGATCGCAAATCATCATGATAATGATGAGATGAAGGCCATTTTATGGTTAATAAATGAGTACTGGTAATAATATTTCATATGGTTGCTATTGTCCGATGTTTGAACCTCGAACTTTATGGTTGATTGTTCATCACGTCCTACCATGTCAACTAATTGATTTGGTTTATGTGGTAGACGGTACGGTAGCAGTTAGTTGCTTATGTGGTTCAAGAGGCTGCTTGTAGCGATTGGTGGCGGGGCAGGCCAATATTACCAGGCAGTCACCAAAAAATATCACCACAGAAGTGTGCCTTCACAAGTACCATTTTCCGATGAGTTTCACCCCTAAAATAAATATTGCTTATACGAAGGATATTCTCTCTCTTAATTGTTGACATTTATAGTAATTTCATTATTAATATTCCATATTTTGGACAAAATACTTCCGTATAGGCCTAAGAGCTTTGATCATATTTTTGGTAAAGCGCTATATAAGTACCTGTTATGTATGTATTAGTGACAGTGTATTAGTAACAACAGATGTAGTTTGAACAATATCAACAGTATCAGGAGCAGTATTTTTCATTTATTAGTTTCTGCATGTCATGACAATGTACATAGTGTGACCATTACGAAAGTAAAACGTTAAATTTTACATAAAAATATTATAATCATTTACATAACTGATTATACCAAGGTTACAGACATGCAGTGGTATGACAATATAAGCAGATGCTTGAGACGTCACACCTTTTGATATAGAAAATACAGACATAAATATTTTTAATGCTAAAAATTCAAAACGAAACTAGCTAATGATAAAACACAGAAAAAAATCATTATGTGCCACAACTATTTACAAAGAGTGTGTGAGGCAAAAAATAACCTTGAAATTATATTTCTCTTTAAGTTGAACATATCCAGTACAACATATATTTGTCTTGCTAGGGAATTACAAGTATGCGTTTAACAGCACTTCTGAAGGAATGCACTGATGATATTCCTATAGTACTAGTAGGTATATAGGGAATTCCAAACATCTAATTATGCAGTTATGGCTGATATATTTTTGAGCCAACAGCGTACACAGGTTAGTAGTAGTAGTAGTAAAATGGTATTTATTGGCAAAAACAACACATCGCAGCCCAAAGGCTGAATTACATGCAGTTTGCAATTGTAATGTTACAAATTTGATTAGTCATTATTTTCACAATTCAATTACACAATAATATGAAATAACTACATCTTAAGACTAAGTACAACTTTTAACAGACTAAGGGTTGAAAGAATGGCATAAAAAAGAGAGCAAGAGAGAAAGAAACATAGAAATGAAGGAGAGGATGAAATATATGGGATAAGAGAAAGGAAAACAGGGAGAGAGTAAGAGAGGGAGAGATGTTTAGAAAGGATATATTATGGGGTGGAGAAGTGGGAATGAAAAGGCCTGAATGAGTTGACAGAAAGAAGAGATGGGAAGAAAGATTCAAAGTGGGAATAGGTAAGACAACAAAGAAAGAAAAGGCTTAACAGAGAACAGTAATAGAAATAAAGAAGAAAGAAATAAAGAAGAAATTGAAGCACATGTGTGTAGGAAAACGAAATATACAAAAAAATGTAATAATTGCATGTCATATAATATGTAAAACGTTTGCGTTATGACTCGAATTCACAATATCAAAATAACATAATGTCTCGCAAAGTAACATTAGAAGCACAGACAATATGATGAAGAACAGTTACAGGTCAAAAATGAGTGTAAAGATAAAAAGATAGAGAGAGGGGGGAGAGACAGAGAGAGAGAGAGGGAAAGGACAAACCATAATAATAATAATAATAGCTAAAATTAAATTATACATGTTGACAGTTGGAAGTAGACAGTTGAAGCAGCATATGCTAAGGACGATCTATTTAGCAAAAAGGTGAGTTTTTAACTAGATTTGAATTTGTCAGTTGAGTCTGCATGTTTTATGCTCTGAGGTAGGTTGTTCCAAAGTTGAGGGGATGCATAAGAATACAATTATAGATTAAGAAACAAAAATGGACTTGGAATAATTAATGGCCTGCTCGTCTAACTGGAAAACATGTGAAGGTACACAAATAAACATTGTAAATCACGCAAACATAGGATTATAAAGTAAAAAGGATCATGAGAAGTATGATAAGTTTGGTAAATTGATTCGGTCAAGGAAGAAAAAAAATCATTTAATTCCAGGGAAGGAAATTCAATACAGTAGCATAAAAAAAAAACAAAAAAAACGTAACAAACCATATATTGAAATTACATTTTTATCTCGGCATATATACACAGATGCATATCAGATGCTTGTCTTGTGGTATGGATATCATTATTTTGTTGAAACATAGTGGAAAAGCAGGTAGGTAGCACTTGGCATTAAATCGATGAATAAAAAGGGGAGTTTGATAGAAATGGACATCATCAACAGTAAGACATTGCAGCTTTATAAAGAGAGGGCGTGTATGGTATGGTCTTAGAAGCAATTGAACTGAAACAGGAGAGCAGCATGGACATGGTAAAGTACTGAGAAAATACAATTTAGCTTTTACAATTATGGAGAGAGGTGAACATTTGAAGTGATCATAGTATGTGTTTTGGTTTCTTTCAGATATGTATCATTGAGATAAGGAACCAACCTTTAAAGTCACCATCTGTAGGATTTATAAGAGCAACGTACATTACCCCTTATTATTGTTATTTTGCTTTTCCTCAAATGTTCGTCGAATTGTATATATATTTTGTATGTTTTGTAAACTTTGTCATGTTTGTATTTTAGTTTGAACAGAATATTGGCAGATGCCAATGATGTTCCAATAAATTCACTTCTATTCACTTTAATATTTTTCGCTTTAAGATTACTTAACTTATTCATTCTACTTGATTGATTGGTTGATTGATTGATTGGTTGATTGATTGATTGATTGATTGATTGATTGATGAATGGAAGGATGGATGGATTGATTGATTGATACAATAATTTATTTCATTTCAAATTTTCAACAATGAAATTACAAAGCAATGCGCATTATGATAAAATATAGTGACAGGAAATGGGAACCTCCTGTAAAGAAAAGCGTGTTAATGCATGTTCCTTTGAATAAATGGATAAGTGGCATAAATATTTTATATTCAAAATATATAATGTAATATGTATAATGTAGCATCGACTTGGCTGCTATTAATGATATAGTTATAAAAAAAATTTGATTTCCCGACTGCATAATTATACAGCATATTAAAAAGTATTAATTTCAAACCCAGCTTTCAGCACCAACCTTTGAAATTATATTAATGATGAGTATATGAACGGGTCCAGGGGCTAAGTAATAGGATCGATTGTCAGAGGGCAAAAGCCGAAAATTCTCGATCAGTGGATGGTGTGATCAGGAGTTTAGTATTTGTTGTGCGCATAGCACACACCACACGGGACGCGAGTTAGCGGTTAGTGAAGCTCTACGTTGATGGTGCCCAGGGCTAAATTTTTTAAGGTCCGGAAGAAGCCTCCAGATGAAATCGAGATTTAGCCATTTTAAAGGCCCCTATTTTTAACAAAATTTAGCACAGATGTAGGTTTTACACAACACATCGCTTCAACGTAATGCTTAATGCAGTTAGGGTAAGAGGTCCCGTAATAAAGTCATTTGCAGTTTATAGGTGGATAACCCCCTACCGCGGCCCGGGGCCGAAAGCCTTGGAGACTTAGCCAAAGCTTACAAACCTGAAAATAATGTACATAAACCTAAAGAGGCTTTATACACATTAAATCGCACCAGCATAGAACTTTACCTATAGGTGAGCAGCGCCATCACCATTTTTTCCCTATCGGATGCCTTAAAAACAAAGACAACACATTTAAAGAGAGCGCGAAGCGCGAGCTAAATTTAACAATATACTGACCTGAAAAGGAACCTAATGATTGGAGTGACTCATGAAGAGAATGTGATAAAGTTGAGAGAATATAAAAAGAGTGTACCACCTTTTGGTCGGTCAGCGACACCACAGCTACTAACAAACATCGGAACTTTGGGGACTAAAATTCTTCACGCAAGGTGAGAAAGATTAGCATTTGGTGTAGCGAAGGGTAGACCAGAATGTCATCGAGCCTTGAAAAGGTTATTTAATGAAAGCATGAAATCTTAAAACGAATTAATTGTCATGTGTGTTAATAATTCTAATGGATAGCAATATAAAGCCTTGTGCAATATTTACAATGTCAGCAACGCCATGTAATTCTTGTGCAGTTGTTATTCTCAGCGGTGAATGAAACGTTATTTTAATTGTAATGAAATCTGTTTTTGTACTAATTGATTTTGGAAAATACGGAAATCTAATTCTATTTGTAAATAATATATTCAATAGTTTTTTTGTTATTATTACTTTAAGGGATTGACTTTAGTTTCCATTCCGAATTCGTTCACAATCCTAACTTAAAATAAAAAATAGTTTCTCTCCATGGAATTTGTATTAATTTATTTCTAATTACTTTTGTCTGTGATTATTCATGTTAATGTTCCAGCCAGTAGCTGCGAGATATACACAATTTGAAATAAACTATGAATGTAAGTCAAATCTTACCAAATGAACAACGCGAGTGAGAAGCGCGAGCTAAAGAAATTATATATTACGACCTAAAAAAATTGACTTTCTGGGCACTTTTTGTAACCCAGAATATCATATTGCTCACTTGCCCTTTCTTGATCAATTTTTCCTCTGTTTCTTTTCTTTTCCAGTTTTCTGTCTATCTTTTCATTTTTTAAACTTCATTAGCTCCCTATTACACATTAAATGTATTCAAAATTCTACGCATTCTAGCTTTGCTTTCCTTTTTTTAATCATACTTGTTCTTTTAATGTTTTCACATTCCTCCATTTTCCAATTTTAGCCTTTCCCATAGTCTATTCGTTTATCCAGTTCTAGCTTCTTTTCCTGATTCTAATAATTTTTCTTCCTACACTTTCCATTTCTTTCTTCGTTTTCCTCTTCTACTTTTCATATTTCACGGTTTTTTTCATTCTCCCAGCGAAATCCGCCAGTGGGGCAGACTCCAGTCCCCCCCCCCTTCCCTGCACGTTATGCCACTGAACTGGTCTTTACACTCTGTGATATGGTATGGTCTTTAAACCGAGCTAATGATATATATCACAACTGTATACACATGAATGGTAAGTCAACAAATTTTGCTCTACCAAATGCCAAGAACCATAAATCGACACCGGAACTTTGGACTTGAATCTCCTTTTCTCTTTCTTCCTCCCCCTTGACCAACATCCATCCGACATTTTTGAGATGAAGCAAATGTTTGAAGAAGATTTACACGTTTTTAAAAGAGTCTGCATTCCATGGTCTAAAAGACGCTCATTGTCCCTTTCGAAGCCGGGCAGATAAATCTTGGGCTTGATCACCTCTGGAATGGGAATAGAAATACGAGCGCATTTCGGAGGTAGAAAAACAGAGCGCGATGACATCACGGGACACTAATTCATCCTTAACGTATACAGATAAGCTAATAACACAATTTGGAGTGCAATTTTAAAAGAGATGAAAAACGAGAAAGGGCTCAGTCGGACATATACGAGCCATTAATTTGATTTTTATGTGCGCATCAAGAGGTAACAAGTCCAGCTTGAACTGTGGAAATTCTGTCACTGTTTTAGAGGTGTTGATATCTCTGGACCTTGCATGAGGAAGGAAAACAAATTCCTATCAGCCACTCTCAACCCAGGTGATGAATGTGGGTACGGAATTATTTCCTTGGCAGTCATGTGTATATCATAAATGAAGAACCATTCAGGGCAACTAGTTTGCACTTTCAGAAATCTCAGCTCTACTTGTGTTTTTTTTTTCATATTGTCTGTAATATTCAGTGATTTATTATAATAATAATTATTTTGGTTTGATCACGTCACAAATACCCACAATATGAAAATAATCTTTGAATTATTATTTTTTTACTTTGTAATCTAGAAGATAACCTGGAAAACCCATTTACATGTGATATTTCCCTTGTTTTTATAGCTATATGTATCAAAATACCCCTTTGCCAACCTTTAATTGACCCAGAAAGGAGCAGGAGCTGTAAATCCGAAGCAAAGCTAATGAAAGATAGCATGTAGAATATTGATATCATATGTACTTAAGACTACACCAAAATGTGTTCAAATAGCACCATTGAGTTTAATCCAAGGAATCGAGATTTTTAAAAGAGCGTTAAAGGGCGAGCCTACCAACCATCAAAGTGTTGATGTGAAAAAAAATAGTAAAATCACTGAATGACCGATCACTTCTGTCATCCAACAAGAACCTAAACGAGAATATTATGCTAATCGATTGAAGGTTGCGTGTAATGACATTAAGGCAACATGGAAGGTCATTAATTGCTTCAAAGGAAAGCAAAAGTATCCGATATAAAAAGAGTTGGAGGTTGATGGCAACTTGCTCAATGATCGAAAGATTATTGTAGAGAAATATAATACTTATTTTTGTAATATTGGCCCTAATTTGTCAAGGGAAATAACAAATAACAGATTTTCAACAACAATTTCGTCATTATCTTAAGTCACCAAACGAGCAAAGTACTTTCCTCTCGCTCATAAAAGAGAAGGTACTTCTTGATCTAATAGGCGCCTTAAAGAAAGGGAAAAGCCCAGGGTGTGTTAGTAATGGAAATGGTTTAATTAATGATGTTGATGGCATATTGGAACCTCTTGGTAACATCTTTAATCTGTCTTTGTTAAATGGGGCTGTGCCTTTGAGGATGAAAATTGCTAAAGTAGTGCCTGTATTTAAAAAAGGGAATGCAAAATTATTCACAAATTATCGACCTATTAACAACCTTTTCTAAGCTTTTAGAAAAGCTAGTATACGTATGAACTGTAAATTGTTCGAATGAGAGTAATGTGTTCTCTCAATTCCAATTCGGTTTCAGAGAAAAACATACCACAAGCCATGCTGTTTTGCATTTTGTTAATAAAATTGCAAATGCCCTTGATAACCACACCCACACGATTGGAATTTTTTTTGGACTACTCTAAGGCATTTGATACTGTAGGTCATAATATTCTGTTGAGTAAACTGGAATTTTATGGAATGAGAGGCACAGCCCTTCACTGGTTCAGAAGTTATTTGGCAGAGAGGGAACAGTTTGTTTCTTTAAATGGTGTGGATTTGGAATTACATAGTGTAACATGTGGTGTCCCACAGGGATCACTTTTAGGACCCCTCTTGTTTATATTGTACATTAATGACTTCCAGTATTCAGCTAAACTGTTATCTTTTTTATTTTTTGCAGATGATTCCAATATATTTTTTTTCCCATAAAGATCCTCAATATCTCCTGAATACCGTCAATATTGAGTTGGAAAAAATAACAACCTGGATTCATGCAAACAAATTGTCCCTCAATCTCAAGAAGACTAATTACACGTTATTTAGCAACATAATCAAAGCTCTGCCTGGTGATATCTCTTTCGATGGTGTATCAATTGACAGAGTGGTTACAACTAAATTTCTGGGTCTTCGTATTGATGAAAATCTAAATTGGAAAACTCATATCAGCATATTATGTAAGCTATTGTCAAAGAATGTAGGTGTTCTAAACAGCCTTAAATTGTATCTCCCAACACATATTCTGAAAATTCTATATTCAACTTTGATTCTTCCTTACATCAATTATGGGATCCTTGCATGGGGTAATTCTCTTAAGACACAGCTGAATAATTTATTTCTGGTCCAAAAGAGAGCTATATATACGAGCGGTTAGTAATGCTGACTTTCTAGCTCACACTTCTCCTTTGTTTTATGAACATCATGTTTTGAAGTTGGAAGATTTTTATCTTCTGCAATTGGGGTTGCTCATGTATAATTTTCATAAAGGTGATTTGCCATTGACATTAGCGTATTTTTTCATAGGAACAACCAATTTCATAATTACCCAACAAGAAATGCTACTGCACTACGTATTCCTCATGTAAGGACAATATTTGCACAGAAAACACTGATCTGTACAGGGTCAAAGTTATGGAATTCTTTGAACTCCCACATTACCAGGTCTGCTAGTATTTCCATTTTTAAAAGGAAATTGAAACTTTCATTTTTGAATAAGTATATTTCTGATGCATATTATTGTTTTTCTTTTAAATACATGCAGAACTATGTGATTAGCAATATAAATTCTGTAAAATGTTCTCGACCAACTGGTACATGTACATGTACTCCTATCATTAAGTATTAGTAGTCATTTCAATTGTAGTTCTTGTTACAAATCTTTTATCTCTCGCCATTTTCTATCTTGTAACTTCGCGCTCCCCCCGTTATTCTATCTATCTATCAATTTTTTATACCTACTTTTTTTACAACATATCCATTTTTTTCTGTAAATAGTTTTTAACCACATATGTATCCTTTTTTATTATTTTTTTTAATACTATCATCTAGTTTAGCTAGAATCAAGTTTTGCTTTAAACAAACAAATAACGTATTGTTTCAATATACTGAGGACCGTATAACAACCCTGGCTTCCAATGGTCTCCTCGTCTTCCTTGTCTTTATATCACTTTCCTTTAATTATCGATATTTGTTGCCTTTAAACGTTTTCGACATATGCGTTAGCATAGAATTGTACATGTGTCTTGTTATATGTTACTTTCTCAAGGAGGATCAATAAAGTTCATTCATTCACTCATTCAACTTTTTAGTTGTTCCCAAGGCAACCTCCCACACCCATGGTGACAAAGCCTTTTCATTTGTGGCTCCTACACTCTGGAACTCACTTCCTCTTAGCTTATAAAGATCACATTCTTCTCTAAGTTCCTTTAACGTAGCACTTAAGACATATCTCTTTTCTCTTTTTTTACAGTTAATATGCCCGTAATCATGTAGTTAAGTTTGTATTTTATAAGGTAGTTACGTTGGATGTTTAGTTATGTAATAGTTAAGTTGATAAGTGAGTTTAGTTTATTAAGTTAAGTAGTTAGGTTTTATGATGTAAAGCGCTTAGAGAAATTTTGTTAGGCGCTATATAAGTATTGAATTATTATTATTATTGAAATGAAGAATAGCTTAACGCTCAAAATTTATTACTAGAAAATTTAAATGTTTTGTACTTCACACAAAAAATAAAATTTAACAAAATAATTAGTGAGTGAGTAACATCATTGACTCTCTCATTTGCATATCATTTCATTCTCATATTTGTTTTGTGAAATATAAGAGCAATATAAAAATGCTATAATTTGCTTTTAAATATTTCTAGCGTCAGCACTCGTAGTGCAGTCAAAATACAAGAACTGTATAAGTGCTAAATTAGCACTTAATTTTTTACAGTTTACAGTTATATACCATTAGAATCTAGAGAATCACAAGATTTTCAACCCCTCCCCCCTTAAAAATAAAAAACATTTGACGCCCATATTCTTAAAACATAATATTTAATCAAATTTTCTGTGAATAGGCATTGTTACTTCAACTTTACAAATCCAGGAAATTCCCACACGGAAGGACATCTAACGATGAAATATATTTTGACATTTACTGAAAATAATAATTACTGACATCTAACTGATGTCCCCAGTCAGGCGTGAGAACTGCAATCGGTTTTTTTACTTTCGAAGAACTTTACTGATATAATAAAGGTTACAAAGATAATTATATGCCTCATTCTAAATCAGAACTGGTATACAATAATAGTCATGCCTGTGTCGGCATTCAATCCAAATCATGATTGACAATCTATTTCTAATATTGTCATAGGTATGAGTCATTTTATTGTAAAATAATTTTCCTTTTGTATTCAAGCACGTGAAATCCAGTTTGAGGAATAAGAATAAGTTAATAAGAATGCATTGTTTATATAATACCTCTTTGATATTGTACAATAGAATGTTGCTAATGTAAAGATTAAACTCGGCAGCCTCTCCACAATGATCCCATGATCTTTGTGGTGATAGACCATATTGCCCATCATACCATCTGTCCTCGTTTAGACCTTCATCTTTAGCTTTGGTAAGGGGTCGGTAATATGAACTATATTAGAGTATCATCGAATATTACAAAAACTTGGTAGTTATTGAATGCAATTTTACCCATTGAATTTTTTTAAAAGCATTTTCCACGGCTGATTAGGATTTGAATTTGAATCTAGCGCCCTCTCTCGATAATGTTTTCATTTTTTTAAATGAAAATAGCAATTTGATCACTAACTTTATTAGTAATTGGATATCAGAAAGCTACTATATAATCTGAAATTGTCAGCCCATTCTATGTTTGAGGTGCTTTAAACATAATAAACAGGACAGAAATACGGATACTCTCCTGCAGGCACCTGACCGAATTACATATAATGTAAAATCCGTATATTCATCCACTAAAACACATTTTAAAGTATTTTATCCTTCATGCCACAATAACATAATCTAGAAATAAAGTGTCATGTACATTTCGGGGATGTACCAAAACTAATGATAGGCAATCAAATGATTCGAATTGAGTCTGATTCTTATCTTCAAAACAAAACAAACAAAAAAATCAATAAAGTTTTAATGCTATATGGGAGTTAATTTTTGGATCCCAAAGCAAGGGCGTAGACTGGTTTTAGCATCTATAGGGAGATGCACATCGTTTTGCTTGTCAGTGCCGGAACTCCTCTCTGTCTCAGCCTACGCCTACTCCCTTGCAAAGTATGAGGCAGGTTGAATCCCTGTTAGATAAGAAACGATCAAAGAAAGATATGTAAGATTGTGTAGATGTGTGAGGGAGTGGAAGAGTGTGATAATGAGAATGTGCATATGGGATAGGGTGTGTGTGTGTGTGTGAGGGTGTATGTGTGGGCTAGTATATCTATACTAAGCGAGGACAGTAAATAAGAAATACATGTCGAATAATGGTTCTTACGATTAGGTCTTGTGAGGGTGTGTGGGTGTGTGTGTGGGGGGGGGTGTGTGTGTGTGTGGGCGTGTGTGTATGCGTGTGTGTGTACAGGGGTGATTGTAAGAGAATCATATTTATTGCATATGCAACGAGATACAAATATTATGTTTAATGTAAAACCACAAGGAAAAGTGTTGATTTACGTCTACACCTATTATATGTATCTACTGACATTGAATTTCGCAATAATAAAATGGGTAATGTTTATCTGGTTGTCACATTATAAACGTGTTTCTATTCAGTTTCACTAAAGCAGTTGAAGCATCTTGTTTGTTTTTGTCAAGCTCAATATCAACATACATCACTGAATACAGCACGTATAAATTAAAGTATTTAATAGTTGCATAACATTCACAATGCGAGCTTCGCGCTCGCATCGTTTGTTTAGTGGGACGGGTACGTATCGTGATTACAGAAAATTGCTTATAATTTCCCTCTTTTAGGTCTGAAGTTTCAGCTCGCTCTTCGCGGTCACATTATTTGATCAGTGTGATACATATCCGTTTAATGTCACAGTACTTACAATTTATCTAATAGGTCAGCTACCTGGCAATTGAGCGCGCTTCGCGCGCCTAGTGACTCAAAAGTTTGCTGGTTCCCCCAACATGCCGTGACCCACAGTACGCTATTGATTAAAATATATTTACGTTCAATGAATTTCAAATCGTATTTAACAAGGTTCAATCGAATAATAAAAATAAAACTAATATAGGGTCAAGCTTTTTATGCCTATACATTATGTGAACATCAAAAGAATCAATACCCCTGTAATACATTAAGCATACTTAAGTGTGGGGAAATGCAAATAAAAATCAGACGAATAAGAACGGACAGACAATAATTTTTAGAAATCAAAGATAATTAAGAAAACAGGATGAAACAGGACAAGATAGGACAGAAACAAGAAACACTACAGACAAATAAAACAAGAAGATTAGAGCAAGCAACTAGATAGAGAGGTTGAAGATACAGAGGAGAGGAGATAGGAAGAATTGAGAAGAGTGAAAGAGGATGAAGCAAAAGATTTGTGTTTTCCTCCTCATAATGATAACAATGATGAAATTATAATGTTGAGGTGTTTGTATAAAGGAATGAAAATCGCTTGTGAATTCGGTATAGCCGGAAAAACAATCTAGTCAAATTAAAAAAGGACTTGTACCTTTCACTGTGCGCAAATAGTTCCACTTTTAAAGATCTATATTCTTTGACTCTACCTGTGTTGTTTTTTATTGATATTATTTTGAAAGTAATATCCAGTGATTTATTATCAAATCTGTTTGTGTGGTCATGCCACAAAAGCCCACAAAATCCTCATGATGGAAATAAACTTGGTTTTATTTACATACTTTGTCATTTGGCATTGAAGAAGTCCCTTTTGTGTTTCTACAAATGGTTGATAATCTGATTTTACGCAGCGTCGATTTCCATCAATTCACAATCATATATTCAAATTAATGTTTGATATTATCAATTCTCCAATTGTATTTATGAAGGTGCTGCGACTTGTCAAAATAAATTCTTCTCAACCATACATTACTCCTTTCGAAGATTTCGGGGGGGGATGATAGTCATCTTACATTATATACGACGATCATTATTTTATCATTCTGTTGAACTTACTACGGTCTGAATTTTATGAGTTATTAGTTATTATTGCAGGGGTTCGGTTTTTCATTATATTAAGTAAGAAATAACATATTATTATTATAAGTATATAGGGGATAGCGGGGCTAATCATATTCATTTATATCTTTGTAATGATTTCTTTTACTGTTGACTTGAGTTGAAATGAAAATAAACCAAACTGAACCGAATCCGCCCCCTGGGCTAGTCCGACCACCACGTGATTTTCCACTTTACTGTGACTGGATGTAGGTTTTGTTGATGATGTAATGTTAAGGAGATGGTCCAGTCTGGAGATATTTATATCTCAATAAATAGAGCAAAATTCACTGAGCAACAAAGCTATTGAATTTTAAAGATTTGCATTATTCCGGTAAAGCAGTTCAATGCATGTCTTTATGAATACTCATTAGGTGGGCTAATGATGTCATATCCCCACTTGTTCTTTTTTTCTTTTATTATGTGAAATTACAGTTATTCAATTTTTATCTACCAAAAACTTAACAATTGGAGTGAAAACTGATTAAGTGCATTAGTTATTTACTGCCGCAACTTATTTCATCATAATGGAGACACATCATTTACACATGTGTGAAAAAATGAAACATTTATGATTTCATGTAATAACTTAAGAAAGGGGAAAGTGGGGATGTGACATCATCGGCCTACTTAATTGAATATTCATGACGATGTGCATATAACTGCACAATTTTCACAAAATATTGATAAACTTTTAAATTCTTTTTTAAATTCCATAACCTCGTGTCTGTTATCCGATTTTGATGAAATTTTCAGAATTTTTCTCTATGAATTTTACTCTATTTATTAAGATATAAATATTTTCATCCCGGACCATCCCTTTCACCTCCCCAAAGGTAGCAGCATACCTTGGCGAGAGGTCATCTGCTCGGAATTACAGAAAATTATGGCGATACGTCCATTTCGGGGCCATTTTCTTCAAATTTCTTGTATTTTTCAATAGACACTCATGAATGTAGTTATAATATTTTTTTGTTAGAAAGGTGTGATATTTGCTTACTCAAATATGCCTTTGATACTTCAAATATGTTACACATTTTGCGAAAAACAAGAGAAAAGAAAGTGGCTGCCGGGGGGGGCTAGTTTGCTCCTTTTGCGACGGGGCAGGTCCGCCCCACTTTTAGACCCATCCTTACAAACATGACATGACATGCAATTATGTCAGTATATGTGCTAAATCATGATAACTTTTCATAGATTATCGAACTAGTCGTTGTTGTTCCAATATGAAACAAAAATATCTGGTGTCTTTGAACACATCATCTTGTTTCATATATCACTGTTTTCCCTATGGGCGAACTTGCCCCGCCTAACCGGCAAACTTGCCCCAGGGTGAGGCAGGTTCGCCCTGCAGCGAAAATTTCTTTACGGCCCATTTTTGCGGCCAAAACCGTATGCATGTCCTCGCCGAGAATAATGTATCAAGTAAATATTACCTAGACCTTTATACATCCTAAAGTACAACCATCCTGCCCAAGAAATGTCGATTCTAGAAGAGCGTGAAAATATGGGAGGACTTGCCCCGCTCTCCCCTATATAAAAGAAAAGAAATTCATGAAAAGTTTGTCATTAATCTTACTTCAGTGTTTCTGATTGCATTCTCTGTATGAATAAATAACTGCTTGTTTGTTACACTGAAAATTTGTTTTCTTAACAATCATATGACTACTTCATAGAACACTGTATATGTATGAATTTCGTGACCTATATTATGTTGATTATTCAATTATATACTGTGAAAGGAAAATATTATATTGATTTTAAATAAAGGAGCTCTGGGGAAGGATAAAATATGATATTACAGGGAACTCACATAAACAAGTTGTGCTTTTCAGTGGGTTCCCTTTTTCATTTCTCTATTTTACATTTTGCTTTAAATTGTCGTGACTGTAAAATCTGTTGAAGTTGAAACCAAAAAGAATAAATACAATCAATCAATCAATCATGTACTCCTTCCTTACAATCATACTTGTTATATGATTCACCTTATGTAACTATGATTGCTAGTAAATAATTGGGGCATCATGGATGATAACACGGTTCCATGACATTTGCTCCGGCGACAATTGCTCCGATGGAAAATCCGCACTTTAAGTGAAACATAAAACCTTACCTCCAAAACTAAATAAACCATAATCCTTACATTATGTTGAAATGAAAACTCTATTACTCTCCTCACTCTAACTCTATGCCTTCTGAGATATCAAGGCCGTATCAAATGTTCGCAAGGGAATATGTTTTTCACCAATAACAGCGGTCATCCCCCTACCTGGAAGATATATCCCCACCCCCTCCCTCCCATCATAGATGATAACAGCGGCCATCCCCTACCTGGAGGATATATCTCCCACCCCCTCCCTCCCATCATAGATGATAACAGCGGCCATCCCCCTACCTGGAGGATATATCTCCCACCCCCTCCCTCCCATCATAGATGATAACAGCGGCCATCCCCCTACCTGATGGATGATATATCTCCCACCCCCTCCCTCCCATCATAGATGATAACAGCGGCCATCCCCCATATCCCCACCCAAAAAATCTACACCCATGGTGTAAGATGAAACAGATTTTTATTATCTTCCAACAAGAACAAAAGATGCATAAATTCATATTCAAAGTTGATGGTTTGGGTTTACAGCTTATAATGTCTTGCCTTTTCACCAAACGATCCTAATGATTGCCCCCCCCCCCAGAAAAAAAAACATCGGGGACAACGTCTAAAATCTCACAATGCAAGATATGAATCTCACATAAATGTATTGTGCGTCAGCTCCAAGTGGCAACGACGATTCCTGTCAGTTCAGACGAGCTGATAAAGCGTCCAGCATCGGACGTTTCTGTTTCTGTTGAGGGATATGCTCCGGTAGAAACTCTGTAAAGCAGCTTTCTGCTGCATCAACGCCAAGCTGGTATATAACCAATTACATATGAAACTTTTTATTTACGTATAGGTTAATTAGTCATAGTGAAACTGTTCTCCGTTTCAATAACAGTAAGTCCAGATAAACAGATTTATTCATTTTCGTAATCTGATATTCTCAACGGTGCTTCACTGGCTTTACATACAACTCTCCATGATTAAAAGATTTATACAATAGATATAGAACATCGTTCTTTTATTGCTGGATTATACTGATGAACGTGGATGTGCTTGATATGAACCAAAAAATCAAGACGTTCTTTACCTTATTGCTTTTCTAACCTACTTGAGGAATTTGTAAAAGTACGCCGCCGTCTTTACAAAAATAGCCATTCTTTGATCTATTTACGGTCTTGTGATGGTGAAAATATGCTTTACCCTCAAATTCAAAAGGAAATTACAACACCATAAAAGAAACCTTATGAATTCTCACCATCTTATTCACCAAAAAAAATGTAACAAAACGCCATTCAATATGCTTTGTTCTCGATAGAAGGAATAGTTCGTTTATTTCATCACTGACATCTCTTTCATACGGTTTATTTATCATCTAGTTTCATCTTGACGAACTATATCCTTTGAGCTAGAAAGATATAAACGAAGGGGTGTGTGTACTTTCATGTTTGAATCATTACGTCGATAAGGCTCTTCTCAATTGAGGCTTGATAGTCGGTTTTGGAATCTCGTTAGGCCGAGAAAGACTTTGATAAAATGGCTCTAGGTATTTCCCAATCAGACGTATTATTCAATTAGCTATATCTAAGTGTAATACAGATAGCTTGTCACGAGCGATCGGGGCCTCGTTTACTTTTCGGGCTAGAGTCTGTATTAATACATGCCTTGGGATAAAAATAGTCGCTTAGTGAGACAGGAAGTGGCGCATAGAAGTGACGGATATACAGCACGCCCGATTCTTTCCCGCCGCATATATTCTTAAGAGCACATCTTCAAGAATCATGGCAGTTTGGAGGAGAAAGGGGGAAGGTGTAGAAACAGAGAAAGAGAGCGAAGAATAGAGGGAGGAAGACAAGAAAGGGAGGACAAATTTATCCCAGGGTGATTTTCTCTTTACGCCGTTGAACTTCATCTTCGTCCGACCCGTGCCCTCATTTTTTATGTTCTTCTTCTCCTTCCAAAGAGCTTGCCCAAGGCATGATGACGTGACGACAGAGTCCTCGGATAATATGTGAAGACACATCATCGCGGGACTGTCACGGAATGACTTTTAATAGCTTACAATGGGACTCGATTCGTGCTTCAAGCCCTCGATGAAAGTTACCCGTGTAAATAGTACTAAGTAAGATAATGAGCGCTCGCGCGAGGATAGCCCGACTCAATTGATCAGCACCAAACCCCAAGAAGGCATGAGCTTTCTCCCCTCATTTACAATCACATTCAAATCTTTCTGGTTTTTGTTTGATTTTCACTTTTTGGAAGAAGAAGGGGAGGCGAGGAAGGAAGTCTGAATGACAAGAGAAAAAAGAATGCCCCCATCTTGTCTTTAATGGTTGGGTTACCGTTCTTAAGTGGTGGAAGCGAACGGGTATTTACGCGCAATCAAGAATCTTTCTTGAATAGCGTTCGGGAACGGTTGAAGCGATTATGGGGTGCTAACTGCTAAACGCTGCTGGGGATGGGCGATCGTCAATTGCCCTTATAATGTCCTAATTTGTCATTGAATCTTCCAATTTTGCCATTTGTTGAGGACGCCCGTCCTTTAATGGTTAAAAAGTTCACCCACAGCATGCATGTTTTGCCTTCATCGAGCCGCTCAAGAGTAGATCGAAATAGTTGTCGCTTTACTCGGCAAAAGTAATAGCATCAAGATTAGCTATTCCGTTGATCACAAGTGACATCATTTGAATGAAATATTCTCTCAGAAACAATAACGCTTAATCGAATTCAATAGACAACATTGGTTGAGAGGTAAGGTATTGGCGCAGGGTCAGGGGAGCTGATAATTTCACACACGCCGAGGCACGGGTGCTGCTCGAAGCGACACTATCTCTCCTGCTCTATACGTCAATACGAATTAGAATTATTAAATTGATGTTATTATGAAATTAGCGAGCCCGTCTGCAATTTATTTCTCGACCAAACGTAATTACGGCCGAATTAGCTTACTTTGATGATAGGTCTCATTCGACCCAGTGCTCTAGACAGAAGCGGTGGGTCGGATAAACTCCTTCCTGCTATTTCAGGGTGCGTTTGTCCAATTATTTCCTGGTAATTTGCGTCGAAGAAGAGGCAGAGGCAGTGACGAGAAAGCAGGGTTTTTATAAGGGCACTAAGAACGAGCACTAGACCAGACATTGCTTATATTATTTTCTTTCTTATTTCACGCGTGTAATCCCCCCCCCCCCCTCATGCAGCTCCTTGAGTTAAGACCCCTTCAAATCTAGACAAATCAATCAATAAGCAACCGAGCATAGTTCCTGTCTGCTTATATCTCTTCTCTCATTTTTGTCTTTAAATTTGTCTGAAACTCAAAATCGTGAGATAAAAACCCTGATGTGATTTCAGTGAATCAGAAATATATTAACCGTTAGAATAATAAATTGAATCGTTTAAGCTGAGCTAAAAGCCTGAAGTGTATTAACCATCAGCCCTTGAGTGGGGCTCTAATTGTCCATGCCAGATTTTAAAAATTCGACACTCCCGAACAAGATATTTTCGTGCGACGCTCTTGCCGACCCGAATGCTCTTCCGATATCGATCGAATCGGTCTCAATCGGACGAAAACCCTCCAGCCCACCATGACATACTTAACAATTGTTAACTTCAAGAGGTATTAGGTAACCGCGCTCTACATCCACCCGCAGATAATATTCCTATATCTTGCTTACATTTTGGCACTTTGAGAGTCAGTTATATCTCAAGGGAGTTTATGCTCCCTATCGAATAAAGAATGATTTTCACGCGCTGGCGGCTGGCGTGCACCACGCCTTGGGTGTATCATATGACTGGCAGGCGCTCAGGCGGTCTGCAAGACTAATGCGAACAGAGACAGGCAGTGAATGGATGATAGCGATATGAATCAACTAGAGCCTCTTCTCAATCATCATCATCGTCATCATCGGGCAATAGGGGGATAAAATGTGCACATTAAAGAGGAAATATAAGCTTGGGTATGCACACCCTCACTAACATCCATCCACACACACACACACACACACGCACCCAAACGGACACCGAAATGACGTGGCCCGGTTTTCCCCGCCTTTTTTTTTTAAATTTGTATATTTGCTGGGATGCCTGGAGCGAAAGGAAAGGTATCGAAGGAGAGGGGAAGTGGATGTGAGAGAAAAGGAGACGATTTAAGCGAAGGGCTGAATGCTAAACGGTAGGGTTATGTGGGCCAATGAATCGGCGGTAATAATTGCGAGAGCTATTGTGGACATCCGCCAGCACCTGCTCCAGGTGAATGCCGGAGAGAGAGCCCATTAATGGAAAGATACTGTCAGCCTGCGAGAGATGGGTAGCATCACACTACACTCCAGTCTAAACTCTTCATCTCATTCCCTCTCTTAACGCCACAAATCCTCTCTCTTTCCACTTGAAAATATAAAATAAGGAAGAAAATCAAGAGGGGCTCGGCAAAGTGCCCAGTTCGATTTCTGTACGTGATAGGTACATTTCAAAGTTAAACTGACCCGTGCGACCAGGGTGGCGGACTTAATGAAGATTCTCTCTGCACTTTATAGTTTAGAGAATGGAGCTGAAGGGACGAGGCAATAGGTTACTCTTAGCTCCTATCAAACCCATTTGCCCCCATCGACGGCGAGCTGGAGAGGACTTTTACCTGAAAACAAAAGTTTTTCATTACGCCTATCCAAATTACTTAGGGTAACATAATCTTCAACACCTTGCTTTTACCAAGCTCCGATATCTCTTCTGGAAGGGGGTTGTTAACTGCCTAAAAAAAGGAAGGTGGGCTGTGAAATAAAGATAAAGTGATTTGATGATGGTGGCTTTTTCCTCTTAGCCAATCGAGAATAGGCGACACATGAACATGTCATTTCAATCCATTTCAATTTAATACTATATGTTATTATTTTCTCTTGTTGATTTTTATGAGATTCAAGAATTTATTAATTTCCATATTTTTTTCAAAAGTACACCATTGAAATACTAAGGCCTATTTATAGCAAGACTGGGTCATATGCACAATAATTATCAGATAACACCCACAGACATAAACACCCACACTACGCACATCGACTCACCCACACACATTTACACACACTCTCCTGCAGAAAGAGAGAAATTATTAACTTAAATATTAAAAAAAACATTATTAAATGATATATTTTACATCAGACAGAAGACAATGGGGTAAATAAAGGGAAGATAAAAAGAATAAATCAAGAGAAAGGGGTGAAAAAATGCAACAAAAAACCTAAAAACATTGATCAATAATGTAGAGAGTGGGAGAAAAATGAAAGGAGATTTGAAAAAATTACCAAATAGGATTGAAGTATCGTATCTCTGACAGGTTAGGATCAAAATTTGGTAACTTTTCGAAAATCGTAGCATAGGGCTTTGGAAGTTCAAACATACCTTAAAATATGGAAAAAGAAAAAAAATCTAAACTAAATAAAATCACCAAACACTTCTAATCGCATGTCGCGTAAATTGTTGAATATGCATATCATGTGAATGTATCAATCTCGGTCTCAAAAATTGAAAACAATTACCAATAGATCAATTTCTTGAAAGGTACGATGAATATAATTATCTTTCACAATAAAAAGAAAATCTTTGATTGCACTTTGAAATCTTATCCTTTTTTAACAGTATTAGTTATTGGCACTTTGACACTCATCTGAACTCTCATTCTTTCTTTTCTTGTGCGCCTCGTAATAAAATATTTCTAGATATAGATGGCGCTTTGTAAATGCCTATTGTTATTATTATTTGCCGTGGCCGAGTGGTATCAGGTGCCTAGCTATACATGGAAAGTCCGGGGTTCGATCCCCGGCCGCGGCATCTATGCCCGTGAGCAAGACATGTAATCTACAATGCTCTTTTATCCTCCTTTCAAATGAATGGAAATACTATATGCATTATTGGTAACTAGGTGAGTACTTGTTTTTTTATAAAGAATTATTGAAACGCTTATACGCGATATTCGAACGAAATGCACACTTTAATTTAAGGATAGGTCATGAATTATATTTCCAAAATGTAAACTTCGTGAGTTTGATTCAGATATATCGCTAATATTTGTAAGAACTAGTTTTTGCAGCCCAAGTAAATTTCCCATTAACAGTTCTCCCATTTTGAAAATTTTGAAAAAGATATATCTGGTTCAAACGAACAATGTTTTTAAATGTAGATACTGATTTATCACGTAGCGTGATTTTAAGCTTTTATTTTTATAAGCTGATGATTTGATTTGGCTCGGAACAAAATGTCTTCTATATCGCAGTGAATTCAGATATAGAAATCAAAAGGATTAAAATCCGATCATCTTAATTTTTGAAAATGATTCCACAGTTATTATCATTTATTTACATAATTTTTCAAGTGAAAGTAGAAAATCAAATCTAAACCTGATTTTTCTCTTTATTGAAGAAGTGATATTTTGCAATATGTGATGTATACAGGTATAGCAATTAAATACCCCTGGTTACATAGTTTATGGATCAGAATGCTTTCCTATAATCCCATTTTAGAACACCTTATGGCAATGATTATTTGCTGGTACTTTCACAAAGATCGTAATTTTCATATAGCTTTGATTTAAAACTGAGCCCCGTAACACAAAGGTTAGCGAGGAATTGCAAATATGAAAGAACGCTTCTGATTGGTTCCTGGTCAGTATTTTAAACCAAATGCGCGTGTAACTTTGATATTGATTGGTCAGTTCATTTAGCGATTAATTGCTAATCTCTGTGTTACAAAGCCCAGGTTTGTTTGAACAAACAAAGCCTTACAAACGATATCGGTGATAGATTCGAATCAAACTCAAATTGTGATCGATCCAAAGTTCATATTTCAAAGCTACACAAATTAAGATTAATAGCGATTTGAGATTGATTTAAATCTATCGCAACTGTTTGTAAGACTGGGCCATGATGGGCATTCACATATGAATAGGGATTGTGAATAGTATCGGTTAAAACCGCAAGGTCAGTGTTACTTATTTTTGTGAAATAGATAATGTAAATGTATTTTTGCATATTTCCAGAACGAACTCAACCCATTTTTCATCTTCTCAATTATTCAGTATAGGGTTTCTGAACTTAAAATGCAATTAAAATTTTCACTTAGGATATAACTTCCTTTGAACTGATTAGTATAAACATATATCCTTGGATATTTCACATTAGAATAAGGTATTATAATTACTAAATTTCACAATGAAGTATTCATATTCGGATGATTATTACCCCTTTGAAATATCCAGAACTTCAAACAATGTAGGCTTATAGATTCAGGTATTCACACAAAGTCATTTCAAAGAAGGTGGTCATAATGATCGTCGTTAAGAAATAAAAAAGAATACGTGTCGTTCGTCACCTATCAAAAACCACCCAAGACAGTGGATGATTTTGATGATACATGTAGTTGTCAGGGGTGTTTCGAAAATCTATTCATAAGGATACGAATGACTGTATGAACAAATGAAACACGGTTTTCTTAATGATTTGTAGTTGCTTCAAACAAAGTTGAACTCTTTCAATATTCATATTTTACCATGTACATACATTCAATTTAAAGATAAATTGTATACAACAACATACTACAACGTTTGAAATACGTCCCTGAATACACTAAAAACTGTTTTTTATTTCGTTCCTACGTATGTAACTTTAAAAAGGCTTTATGAACATAGAAATCTCTGACATTACCTCATTAGAGATTCGTTTCGCGTTGCCACAAAATCGAATACTTTTGATGAATGGAAAATATCAGAAGAGGAATGTTGATTTATAGAAACTAAAATTCCCTTAATACAGTGTAAAATTACCACCAAGTCCTTCAAACTTGTCCAAGAGATGTTAATGTAAATCAATTAAAAAATATACATTTTTAAGGAATTATAAAACGAAAAAAAGACAATGTTCATTTTTCATCCATGTTCTCACTCTTTTTCTTTTTTTTAAATGAATCGATAAATCAGTTCTTTTCAGTTATAAGTTTTAGGATTATTTCATTTTAACTCAACAACATCAAAGTGGACCGGACCTATGTCATTTTCTTGTTGTCCAAATCCATTTATCATTGCCTTGAAATATGAATCTCATTTTCAGAACTCATCTCAAGGTCGTGGGAATGCCATGATCTCGCTATTTTCCATTCATGATGAAATAATATAGCGGTTATCACCATACGACATAAAGGCATCCATCAATAATTTATCATAATTTTCAGACCTGATGCGATAGGCCTCGGCCTTCAAGAAAACGATGTTTATGTATCGCTTGGCTAATTTGTTGGTAACTTGAGTATATTGTCAATCAAGGGTGGTGCATTGTTGGCAGTAATTGAAAAAATAAATATTAATCAGGCGTTGATGATCATTCTGTAATTGAGATACCGTCAATATACAAAGAACCGATATTTGATTAGTTAAAAAGCCACCGTTAGCGCTCTGTAAATAACCATGATGGTATTCAAACAGATGGTTTTATTGAGGAGAAAAGGGTCGATAATCACCATTTATTGGCGCTCGTTCACAATACTATCACAATGAATAAATAATTTATCAACAAAACAAAGGGCTGTAAATATCTTTTTTTGAATTTTGAAAGGTTGTATAAGATAGCTAACGTGTAATTGTTTTCACATTTTCTGAAGCATTCAACAAATTGATTAATGAAAATGTTACTTTTTTCACTCTAAAATAAAACCACGCTTCTGTTGTGAAATGTTTCAGTTAAGTTTATGATGCGATATACGAAACCATAAGAATATGAAAGAATATTTTTACTATAGGTGAATAAGCTCTCAGTTTCAAGGCATTTACGGAGGTCTAGAACTTGAATGAACATAATTCGTGGATAATCAGAAGAAAAAAGTCATGATTATTTTAAGTCTTTTATTGTGCAATCAAATATATCGATACTCCTACTACCACATCTTAAAACGCACCAGACACATTCCCACACACCTTCGCCTCGAACACCCTTACTTTCTACTTTCATTATACAATTAGACATTTTAGACCGCTATTATCACACAAACCCCCACACACGCACCGTACTCATCCTCGCATATATCATGCGCGCGCATATACTTCTCGTACACTCGCTCACACCTCTACAAGTTAACGCACACACTCACCCACTGCGCATCATCACCATGCGCACTGTGACGTCGTCTTTTACATGAGTCAATATGACGGCAGTGGATGGGGCGACAAATCACTCTCTAATGGGGGAGGCAGGGGCTCTAATAATACTCTCATTTTTCAGGCAACAACCCCATGATTGCCCCCAAACCAGTCAACCAACCCTACCAACCCCAATATTCTAAATCGATCAATGTTTCTTTGTGTTTTGTCACCGCCCAAGCAATAAGAGAACGCCAGTACCAATCGTTCTACAAATTGAAAGGTATCTATAACTTCATAAAAAACGTGACGACACCGCACCCAAGCAATAAAAGATGTTCCCGCCAATTTTCATTGTATACCCATCACACCTTGCGGCGCAGGTATAACGTTAAATGAGACATGGTATGTCAGGGTGTGTTCAGATATTCCTCGTTCAGAGGGTAAAGCCGGGAAAAATGTCGAACAAAAACATTATAGTTTAAATCAAAAGTTCACTTTAACAAAATAATCAGATTATTTAAAATAATGCAGTCCAACGTCATCGATTGTGGGCTAGATAGCTTTACCCGTATTCTTAAGTTTATTGTTGTTGTTTTTATGGGAGCTTGCTTACTCAATAATGCAATTAATTAATCGATTAAGTAATCGGAAATTTTCAAATTCAAGAAAGCCACTTTTATAATCTTAACTAAATAACTCGTCTGAGATTTTAAAATAAAAACATTCAGAGTCACATTATTTTTCGCCTTGTTATTTTTTTTCATGTGGTTTATTTTATTGATATAATATTCTCAAATCCTCAGATGCATGTCATTTTTCTAATGATCATGAATATATTGACTTCAAACGAGTGATCAAGTTTTCTACAAACTAAAAAGCCTCTAAGTGTGAACAATTAAACTGCCAAATATGGCTTTTTGAAAGACATAATCATCTCCATGTAGGAGGTAAAAAATAGGAGTCCAAGACCCATTGACCCCTATCATTATCTCTAAATTAGGGTGGTGATAGCGGTATAAGTAGCAGATAGAGGCACCCCATCGTCCCCTAATCGAGCCTGAGTACATGGAGTAGGGTCCCCTATCATGGCCCTGTGATTGATTCATCAATGCCGCGTTTTGTCCGTTAACCCCCCGTTACCGCCCAACCAATATAGGCGCCATTTTCGCTTGACGGCGTCATCCAGCATGTTTCAGATTTGGTGGAGTTTGAGGGGGGTGTTATGGGTTTTATTCTCATAATTTGCCATCTATAGCATGTTTCACATTCAGTGTTGTTTAAGAGTTGTTATGGGCTTCCCATCTTAGTTTACCATAATATAGAATGTTTAGATATGATGGTATTTAATGTGGTGTGTGGGTTCTTTTGGTTTGTTCTCTGGAGCTAATCTGGCATATTTGTAATTTTCGCGTATATTCACGTGCCGGTTTACAATAATTGACGATACAAATAATGTTGAAAGATTTAACAGTTATTGCGTTAAAAGGAGGCATGCCTGTTTGTTGGGTAAACAATGTTTAAAGTTGTGGACACATTACCCTTGATTTAATTTCGTTATCCAATATTTTCCCTTTTCATTTTGAGCATATTTTTACTGATCGTTTAAGAGTGTTGTTTCCATCTCATAGTTTTGTATATAGATTATGTCGCGTTCTCACAGATTGAGTTTCTTAACCAGATAATCAATAATGCAAAAAAAAATATTAACACAATTTACAATTTTCGTTAATCCTTTGATAAGGAAATACATATGCTCTCTTCTTTAAAGAAATTTCTTCTGTAATGTTACACATCTCACTTTGATAATATATCCTCTACCTCTACAAAATATTCAGAGATATATCATATTAATAACCAAAGTGCAAATTAAGATCAAGTTGAATCCATTTTGGTAAATATTTTAGTATGGTACATGTAGGTAGAAACAAATACTCTTCTCACAAATATGTCATAAACGTGCCTTCAACGTTGCCATGATTATTCCTTATCCATGTTATCTTTCCATACCGGTCCTCCCCCTATAGTCCATTCCCAAATATTCCCATCCAATTCTTTCAACTTTTCTCCCCCTTCATTCGCCTATCCTTGACGAAGAAACTAAGACTGGCTACACCCCAATGGTTATCACTGCCATACCGCCATTTCCGCACCTATTATCCACCATATATCTGAGCGCGAAGAAAACGCGCGAGAAATTAATAAGAGACGAGCCCTACCTATTGGTGTTTTATTCAGAGTGCATCTCCCTTCTCAGGGTCAAGATTCAATTGTAGTCTTCATTTCAGACAGAAACTAAATGTTCCCGAAATAATCGCAGATGAATAGGAGAAGATGTACAATGTGAAAAATAAAATGTATTTTGGAAGGTATAACAGAGTGCATCAATTTTTTTTAAAGGATGTTTTATTATATTCTCTCAAATCAAAATACACAATCACATTCTATAAACAATTTGTACAAACTATTTGATACATAATTATAAATTATACAATAAATCCATTACAAATATAATTATACAAATTATACATCAAACTTCAAAAATACTAGAAATTAATACTAATGCGTTTCAGCAATTACAAATTGAAATATTAACAAAATATATGACATGATAAGAGAGAAAAAAAAAGATTTATAAAAAGAAATCTAAGTTAAAATCGATTATATTTGAAGCTTTTTGACTTAGAAGGCAAGTATAGATTTTCACCCTGCATATGGACAATTGTGTTCTTTTTCGTAACTGTGTAACTTTTTTGTATATTATCTTTATATTTACTGTATTTTTCCAATCGATACTTTTCATGACATCTAGGCCTACTGATATAAATCTTTTATATATTTATCATTTGCACTAATCTGGTCACTTTCACTAAAATACACTTACTTCTATCAACATTTTGAAATTGTAAAATTAGTATGATCGATGTTAGATTTCTATTAATGTGAATAGGAAGTAATAATGCATATATACTTATGCAAATGCAGCGTGTCATATATATTCCATACCTCTCTTTTGATATTCATTCCAAGTTCGCTTGAATTATGAAACAATCATCACTCTTTGTACGAACGGATTGAATAAATTCTTCTCCTTCCTAGTTTGTTTTTGTTCAGTTGTTTGGCGATCAGTCATATTTGACTATTTTTTGCTACATGTATACTGTTAAATCAGTAGCCAGATACTTTGATACAAGACTACGACTAATATTTGTTTGAAAAAAGCTTGAAAGAGATGCATGCATGTTACGTCGAGATGGCAACTGGTTTTTCTGAATAAGACCGATGATAACATGATTTTTGCATTTTGTCCTAAAGGTCATATTTACCGGAATATAATGCACTGTGACATCCATGCCCTTCACCCTCTCATCGTGTATAAAACAGAACAAGAACTAGCGAATGTAGACTACATATTGATTTTCAAATACCCTAATAATAGAGAAAATGACTTCGGTTGTTTGGCCAATTTGCAGACTTCTTTTCTTTTAAAATGTCCTCTAGAATACAAATTTGGTCATATCCTTTGATGCAGAGTGGTATAGTTGGCGGCTTTAGATCTGTCTTTAGTAGACGATAGAGTCGATAAGTGCCTATATCTGTGGGTGTGAATTGGTTTTTATTAAGCTCAAAGTTTGGGTTGATAATACAGGCGCCAGGGCGGGAAAACAACCAGAAAAGTTGTATGAGCTGATTGATTTACACACATACAGTCGAATGGGGTGTATGTAGAATTCAAGTTCCTAAATGGCAAGAGATGTTCTGGTACCATACCATAACCCAAATGTTTATGATTCGCAGAATTGCAGTAACCAATTAATAACTTTATTACACGCGCATATTGGGCATTACTCCTACTATTAACCAATCGAATTCGTTGTTTGAAATTTTCACTTTACTGTGAATAACGAAACCTTGGGGGATTTCAGTGTGCAGTGTGTTTATGGTATAGGCGACATGTGATACGTTACATTAATTTGTATGATATTAGATTCAGTACACCTTTCTTGACATATTGTACTGATTATAATACCATTATCTCATACAATCATACATAATCAATAAGGTGATATTTAAAAAAAAATGGAAGCCTTTTCAATCATGGGGTCGGTTACACTTTTGGCAGTCTTCGAACGAAAACATGAGCATTTTCTGGATTAATTTGAGTGGTACGCAAATATATATAATTTGGAATTTGTAGAAAACTTGTAATAATAATAATAATAATAATAATGAAGTTATAGTAAGAATGATAGTAACATGCATTGATATAGCGCAAAAAAACTATTTCCATATATACTATTGCACTGTAAGATGCTATACATACTATTGGAATACCATTGGGGTGTGAGTGTTTCTTGTGAGCTACGAAGGTGATGGTCATGGTATCGGGATTTTAATTTCAAGAGATCTAAGATATAACTAAGAAATAAATAAATTTGAATTTGAACTGGGGGCCTGACCATTATGACCATCATGATCTTAAATGTGATTTTTTTTTGCAGGACAGGTAACCACTGTACTTCTCTCAATAATGGGGTCAACTTGTTGCAATGAAAAAATAAAAAATAAAGTGAATGTAATACAAAATGTAAGTTCCCCTTATCAAAATGGCGTCAGATCTTAACTTAACAGATTAGAACAGACCTACTCGGTCAGAATTCTACTATACTCAGTTACTGGTTAAACCATTCTATAGCTGATCCGCTGAGTCATGTTCCTATTTTGCTTTTCATAAAATAGAATGTTGCAAATCAATAGCATGTTGATTATCATTGTTGTTATTGATTCATGCAGGATACACTTTATACAGTTGATAATGACAAATAATGAAGATAAAGGAAGGAATTGATAACGATCAAACAAAATAATGATTATATATATAAAAATAGATAGAAACAACAGAAGATAACAACAGCAAACATTGGATTACAAGTAAGGAAATATAGAGAAACAGGCATACTGACAAACATACGAAAGTAGAGAAGAAGGAGGTGGGTAAAGCAACCATGATAATACTGAGCCCCTGGGCGATTTTTCTCTTTCTACTACCAGCCTTTATTCTTTTGCTTTAATCATCCCTTCCCCATGCGCGTACATCCCATAAATTGGACAGCCCCATCATTTGCCATTTGTGCCTAAAAACCATCCTTAAATTGGATCGAAGGTACGGTTAAGTGATTGTAAACGTTCCGAGCTAAGATTTTTTTTGTTCCAATATCATTCTCGAACAAGCCACTGCTGATCGTCTGCGAATCTAACCTTCCACGTCTTGGCTCCTGTTTTTTCCCGCGTAAATTTCTACCTCTCTCCATTTTAAGGGGTCACATGATCGGTCGGGTTCTTTGATCAATTTAGGATTATTGTATAATCGAAAAAGTAGAGGTAGATTTTTTTTTACCTTCCTCCATCAATATTCTGATTTCTTCTTCATTTCTTGCTCTAAACTTAATATAAAGATTTTCTTAATCTTTGAACTGAAATCCATTTACCTTTAAACTGATAACGTTTGACGGATATCCAATTGTTTTACAGTTAAGGGAATCAGACATACATCAGTACAATAGACCAATAAAGATCTTTATCAATAATGCTTTTGAAAAAGCGGTTATCGATATTTTAGTTTCATGTCATTCTTCGTTAATTTTTTTATTTTATTTTCCTCTACTTCTTAATTCTTATTGACCAATGTGTTCATCAACTCCGTCCAAATTCAATTCCAAGCAGTGCAAATGGACGGTGTGGTTACCTTCTGGCCGTTTTTTATGCCTATTTCTTGAAGTTTTTATTTCATCTTCTTTTATCTTATTTATATCCTAATGTTGGTGGTTACAACTCTCTCCGAGGGACGTTGGTTCGAATCCCAGCGATGGTGTGTTTTTTTTCAGCAAGAAGTTTACCCACATTGTGCGGCACTTGACCAAGGTGAGGTAAGTGGGTGCCCAGAAGGATCGATTTATTGAATGTAATGAATGCTTGAAGGAGGCTCGAGCTAAGGCTGGGGTAATAACAATAATAATAACAATGCACCTCGGAATAGATTTTTTCTAGATAAATGGCGCTATTTAAATGCATATTGTTATCATTATTTATTGATGTATCAACTTCTTTTTGTTGGGGACATCTCAGTTTTTTATTAACCTAGTTAGAGACACAACAGATATTAACTTTTCAAGTGTTCATTTTAACTGTACCATTAAAGGGTAGTAGAATGGTTGTTGTGAAATCTTTATCACAATATGAATATCGTTTTTTATTTCCCCATTCTACATGTTTATCCCCTCTCTCTCTCTCTCTCTATCTCTCTCACACACACACAAACTCACACACTCATTTTCTATCACTCCTCTACCACTACTCTCTCTCTCCGTAGCTCGGCCTTGCCGAGATGGTTCAACTGTGCAGCATGCACAGTTGAACCATACACGAATCGCTCATTGTACCGTTGAACCAATAGAAAATGCGTACGATTTGGTTCAGTGGTGCGCTCTTTTTGGTTCAACGGTGCGTGTTAAATCGCTCCCTCTCTCCCTCCTTCTCCCACTCTCTCTCTCTCTCTCTATCTATCCTATATAATGAAAAGCTTTATTGTATTTTCCTGATAGCATTTATACCTCTGATATAAATTTACTTTATCTTTCTTCCCCGTCTTTCTCTTTAAGTTCTCTCTTCTTCGCCCTATCTCCCTTTCATTACCTATCTCTCTGGCCCTTTCATTATACCCAAATATATAATTTTCATTTACAATAGTTTAGATTCCATAAATACTCTTTCACTACATCAATAAAATAACTTTTGTCTGCATTCTTTGTCCAAACATTCCCAATTATTCTGTGTAACATGCCTTAAGAGATAAAAACCATTAGGCTTTTATTATTTGGGGGGTTGCCCCTCCCCCAATTACTATTTCAAGACCTGCACTGAAATTCAAGTAACGATGTGAGCGACCTTGACAATGCTTGCTAAACATTTTCCTTTCCTGCCCGAAACATTTTTTGGGGCAAGAAATGGAAAGTACCATCCAATGAGAAGTACCATCCGATTATCCAGCAATCTGTCTTCAAAAAGAATGTAATTACGATAAATGTGGTCAGCGCACTTGATAAATTAGTATTCCATTATCTTTATCCATTTATCCAAAGAGGTTGGACAATGGGTAAGTCCTTCTAATTCTATTAGATCAGACAAGAAGAATGAAATATACATGAGAGATGAACGTTATCTTTTAGAAATGTTCTCTAATTACATGAGAAATCGGCGGAGAGGAGTGGTGATATAAGGAATACGAGAGGTAGCAATAAAAAGAGAGAAAACAATGATAGAGATAGAGAGAGGATGGGAAGAGGAAAAAGTAGTTGGTAAGACTTAATACAAACTATATTATATATGTGAAGTTGTATATAGTTCTTCATTTGAATTACCTGATATAGAAAGGGAGCACAGTGCCTGTTCTATCAACTGAAAGAATATTGACATTTTTTAAAGCCTTTTCAGGTGCCAGAAATTTGCGGAAAAGTGCTTTTAGAAATGGCTGTGACATTTGACCTCTTAAGAAATGTTTACCTTTTGTCAAGAGATTTTCAGACACGTCTGATTACAAGACCTGCCAATTGACCCTTTATCCAGTTATTTCATCTATTCTTTTAGATATAGGAGGTGTTGGATTAAGGTACAAACTGCAGTGTTATTTTGGTTAAAAAGAAAGAGTAACAAATTCCCAATATTGGGTAAAAAGGGAACATGCATGTTTGCTGGGTATTTTTTCTCCCAATATTGGGCAAAATGCATGTTTGATGTTCAACGCAACATTGCGTAAACTTTACAAAATATTTGGTATGTTTTTACCCTTCAAACATGCACGTTCCTATCTTACCCATCATTGGGTAAACTTTGTTTAGAGTGTATAAGTATTCCGGCTATTACTTCATCATAACAATGGCAATGTTGATATTGATCTCCTAACTATCTCTAGATCCGTATGACGATTCTTAAATCGATCGAAAGAAAAACGTTGTCTTACCAATGTCATTATCAAATGTAAAATTAAACTTAGGAGATCGGTAATTTATGCAAAAGTATTTAAGTTTGTGTTCTTTGACCATGTGCCAGACCATGTTAAAGAAATCTGAAAGAATTAAGAACGAACATCACCAATTTTTTTTTTCTAACAAAGATGTATATGTATTGAAAAGTGTAGTTCTCTTCAGGGGCAGCGGAACGGCTTTCAAGGTAGGGGTTGACCATCCAAAAAATCGCAATCATAATGGTCATTTTTACGTTTTTTTACACGGTTTTGGAAAAAGTGTGGGCTGAGCCCCCCTCACCCCAGCTCCCCCACTTCCGCGGCCCCTGCTCTTTATTAATACTTATATTTGTGTTGAAGAAAAATGTTTTGTGAAAATTGAAGAAAATGAGTGTTTATTTGAATGAATGTTTATCTGAATGAATGAATGTTATATCATTTCCGAAGCCTCTGAGTTCATTTCGATCATTCAAGATTGCAGTTGCCTTTAATTACATCTCAATCTCAAGGTAGTAGAGGTTCTTTCCCCATCTTTCTGTCTTGATATAGCATCTCAATCAAGCAAACTAAGATCTGCAAATTTACGAAAAATGCAAATATCTACAGCCCTTTGTGAGCACTCACGAATAATATACACGGAACATCAACGCGAATTTGTATTAAGGGCAAAAGAAATTAGCCAGACTTCTTCATAAAAAAACGATTCTTTTCCGTAAAGAAAAATTGTCTTCGAAATGACTTGAGCGTGCACCTTGTCAAGCTCGCCTTATTGCAAACATTCTTTCAACTTATATTCGACGAAAACTGCGTCACTTCATCTGAATGGAGAAACATTTATCATGTAAACTTTCATCAGGATAATAAGTAGAAGTAATGCCGGGAATATGAGACTATTGCCAATTATTGGGGGAAACCGAAGAAGAAGCGAGATTGTTCTTCTCAAAGTAAATTTTCATGATGTTCTTGCCCAATTTACAGCACATGAACGCTTTCAAACATGAATCAAACTCAAGTAGATTTGACATTCTACGCTTTTCAGGTTGATTGTCACAATATTAAAGTCGTGAAACTGCTTCAAAAATTATCTGCTGACAAAGTACTCTCTCAAAAAAGGGAAAGGGTCTGCACGAAGATAATAATTTCTAGGGCAGAGAAGAAAGCCCATTTCTAAAGTAAAAAGAATTCTACGAAAGTGATAACGCAACAAGATTTTTAAGTTGTGGTTTGTCAAAAGTCGAGGTAATAATCCATGAAAATTAGGTTAGAATTAGGATGGATATAGTTTGTGTCCTATTTTTTCCCTTGTATTTCACCTTCACTATAGGGTCCACGACTTCAAGAACAATTTTTTAATGTATCGATATCACAATCTCAAAACATGTAGACATAATGGCATAATTGGCAAATGATATGGTAGCTATGTAATTGATTCTAAAATTATAGAGACACCCACCCCCACCCACCGGTTCAGAGAGAAAAAAATCATTGTTACACAAACATTAACATAAATTATTGATATGAAAAAACGATAACGAAAAAATATTGACATTTCAATACGATTTATTTTTACAACACACACACACACACACACACACATTTCGATGTTATATACAACAGATCTGGCTTTACACTGTTAGAAAATTTATCCTTAAACTAAAAGAAGTTCCTGCAGCAGAGTCTCGAGAACACCTGTAATCTACCAGATTGCGTAATCTTACAGGAAATTGGTATTTGGTGTGTGTAATCTTACAAATTTCCTTAAATAAAACACTCTTTTCCCCTTTTTCTAACAGACCTGTTCTGTTAAATTGCAGAAAAATTCCTGTTTCATGAATTTAAAGAATGATTCTGGTATTGCTTTCTGCAAAATCTTCTTTTATTTTTCTGTAAAATCAGGGTTTTGTTAACTGATCTGGCTTTGTAGAGACAAATGGATATGTAGAATTTTAAAAATGTCATTTCATTTAAATTCTTTAAAATAATCGAGTAAATCGTAGCATCATCTTCAACCGAATTCACTTCTTCTTTTTAAAGACATTTTGATCCTATTGAGAAAATTTTGAGGATTTGTGTTCTTTTAAGCAATGAATATATCCAATTCCGATGACACACATTCTATTAACAAATAAAACAAGAGAAAGATGCAAAGGGAGTTTAAAGGTATGACAAAATAAAAGGGTTCAGAAAGAGGAGAGTGGCAACGAGAGAGGGGTGGGTGAGACAGGGGATGAGAGAGAATTGCCATGTTATAAGAATGTCAAGTCTGGACTGGGAAACTACCACAAAATGATGTATTTTTCTTCGTAAATACTTATGAGCAATTAAGCGACAATTCCCCGATTCTTCAAAGAAGAAACCGCGCAGTATCTGGAATTGGGGAGACAAGACAGTCTAATTTGAGCTATCTTCTTAAATGCATGTACCCATGAAAGCTGTCCAATGTGATACACTCTTCGATCAGGGTAAATTTGTCTTAAACTCTTGTTTCCGAGGTCGAAAAGCTTGAAGTAAATTGAGGCGCTTGTCTTTGCCTCACACACACGCATGCACACCCTCTCCCAAACTCATATGAACCATACGCATATACACGTACTGTATCCTTCCACATCGCTGTACGAGCGACTCCTATAGGCCTACCGTGGCAGAAATCTCTCCATTTGTCCTTAAATTGATTCAAATATAAAGAACAGAGGGGGTGAGATGGCGAGGTTCATTCTCTAAACTGCCGATAGATTGTGATTAAGTGTGCCTTTAGGTACAAACCGGATAAACGATCATCATCTCCGGCACTCGTTGCAAATAAAGAAATCCCCTCTAAACTCATCATCCCCGCAATCAGTGCAAATCAATAGATCGGAATTATCCGCGCGCAAGCGATATACTCCGATCCTCAGACAAATTTCCTTGGACAGAAAGCGCAATTTTATAGCTGGTTCTTTTTTCCCCAGCACTAATGCAATTTGGTGTCCCCTATAGTAGTACCATAATTCAACTGATCTACTAACGAAGTGAGTAGCTATCAAGAACGTTCATTTCTGCTCCATAAGAAGCCCCGAGGAAAATTTAAGATGAAATTAAGGCTAGGAATCTCTAAAGTGGTTGTAATCGTTTCAATTATCGTCTGCAGTGAGGTGGATGCTTCGTCAAAATAATTAGCCCGCCAATAAGAATCAAGGATGGCGCGTTATCTGCCATGATGATCACGTGATTGTAGAATCGCTGCTCACTTAGACCTTCGCTTGAATCATTGTAAATCAAAGTAGATTAAATCAAACAGACTTTAAGATTATTTTTCACGAATAATTGGAAGCGATAGAAGCACCATGTATTAAGCGCTATATAAATACAATGTATTATTATTATTATTAAAAAACCTAATGTTAATAGTCATGATAGTGGAAAACGAGATAAAATAAAGAAAATAAAGAAAAAGAGGCAAAGCATATAAGGTTCCAGATAATTCTCACGTTGTTTCTTTTTTTTATGAGTGAAAACAATAATCGCCCCCCATGATTTTTAATATTTTTATAATGTTTGCCTCTTTTATTTGCTTTTGTATTATGATGCGTTACTTGCAGATAATCTAGTAAGACTTTTAAGGAAAATATTTAAAACATGCACCTCTGAATCTGAGCCAACCTCTTTATAGTCGATTTATTCAGGTATTCCGTTTACAAAAAGTCATTTCATATGTTATATTAATCACAAATTACATGATAAGGGATGCGAAAAAGAGAGTTATCGCATAATAAAAAAGAGATTGTCAAATGATTGTTCACCATCCTAAAATGCAATTGCCAGTAGGCGAATAGTCCATTTAAAAGTCATATTTTCACGGTATCATATTCATTTGTTAGCAAAGAATTGTATCACAATGATTCATCGCTAGTTTGTTTAAAGTAAACTGAAGTTGCTGGCTTTTTCCATCGATCATTGTAATCATTTCAACCATTAGCGTTCTGAAAGCATCGCTGATTGGAGGGGATAGATGCGATCCAAGTAACAATTACGTTATACCTTTACCGTCATTTTGGGTGATGTGATGTAATGGGAAATTTGGCAAATGTATTTTTGTTTTGTAGAATGAATAACAACCGTGCATGAAAAAATATGATGAAAAGTGAATGTCGAGCTGGTGTTTTTATCTTCATACTACGCAAATGTCTGATTCGTTATTCAAAGTGGATGAAAGATATTGTCATGATAACAGTACTTCTAAAAGAATGGTCATTGAATTGTCATTCTATTTATCTTTCATGGAAATCAATCGAGAACTGATTAATCAAATTTTATAGCTGATATAAAGAATGTCTATTCTTGTATAACGTGAACAAAATAATAATGTATTAGATATTGAAATTCCTTCTCTTATTGAAAAAAAATCTAATGAATTGATATATTTCCTAATAGAGTCAATGTGAAATCTAATATCTACAAAAAAGTGACGGATATTTTGTTCATGTGGAACATCATAAATGCTGGTTCCATTAGTAAAAAGAAGTATTCCACAAAATAAGTGGCCTCGACATTAAAGTGTTCAACTTTCTTATCTTTTTATTAAATTTTGCTCAAATTTTGGTGTTTGTTTGAGTTTTCTTATGCAATATGGTTTCAAGCTTTTTTGATCCTCTTTAATGGGCAGAAAGAATTAGATCAAAACAATGGCTCAAAAAATCAATGATATATAAATGGGAAAAGGAAATGTAGGCAAGCTTGCGTGAGAAGGGTACTGGTGTAACACACTCCATTCGTTTCGGTTGTTTCTGAAATCGACCATTTAAATAACGATCATTTATTTCCCTTAATAATCTCCCCGTTCTTGTTTTCACCGCATTAACTATAGATTCCCTTTATCGCTATCTACTGGAAAGTACTGTCCGTTAAATTGGCGATTACTGTCCATGCAAGAATTTGTCTTAACCACCGCTGCTGTAAAAACAGCCATTTCCCCGTTGTACTGTTTGAAGTTCAAACTACGAATGGTAATGAATAAATCGATGATTCTGGTGAATGGTAAGTGTCTCAAATCGCCGGGTAATTGCTCGCCCCTCACTTTGATGTATTAAAGTTTTCATTCTGGGCACTGTGGAGGGGTGAGATGATGCCCCTGTGTACCCCCTCCCATTAGCCCTTACAAACCATAGATAGAGAAAGAAAGACACTGTCCATTTGCTTGAATGTTTTCCACGGGGACATTGAGAGGTGATGCCACCCATTTTCGTCTTTACCCCCTTTCCAAACTGTATTCATGAAAAAGAAGGAGTGACATCGCCCCCTTTCTGTCTACCTCTCCCCGCCTCTGGAGCCCCTACTCCGCCCTTAACCCCCACCCTCCAGAACCTACCCAGTCTATCTCAAATCGGCTTCTTGTGGCGCCTCACACACGTCATCATTCGACATTATGTGTAAGGTGTGAGGATGCGCATTTTTGTGTATCATTTTCTGAAGATCATAGGATACACAAAAAACCACAAAGCTGTAATTTGATTATGTAGAAACTATTTCACTTCAAATTATGATAGTATGATTAAAATTTTCTTCAGAACACCGATAGTATTGTTAAAAAGCGAGATTTCCTCGACAGTCTGAACCACTGCATCCGCCTTTCTTTGAGGTGACCAGACATACTCATCACTTTTCATTTTGTACACCATCATCTAATCTATCAGAAAGGACAATGAATACCTAAGCATTTTACATCACCAATCATTTCATATCCGACTGCCGGAAGAATGAGATTTTTACCTGCAGTTAAAGATAAATTCCAGCTCGAGCGAAAGTTGTCAAGCCTATATCAATTTGTGACATGTTGGAGAATTTTGAAGTTCGTGGGAATATGAGCATGATTGAGGATTTTGAATAACAAAACTTATGATTTTAACTTGAAGAACACATGCTAGATCTATAATGAGACTTATGTAGATTGTAGATTTATATTCTTAGTTATTCATTTATTCATTTACGATCTCAAAAATAAGCACACAAAGTTTTAATATTACAACGTCAAATATATTCAAAAGCGCGCAATCATAATATCCAAGCATAACGACAATACCGGGCTAGGGCTAGTCCAGAAAGTATCAGCACTTCACGCAGATCCCTGGAGATAAAATCATTATTTTTATATCAGTTATAGTATCGTAGAATATGAAGATGAATACCGTTAATCTGGTCAGGAATTTTATTAAGCAGTCTTTCCCAGATAAAAATGAGCAGAAGGAGAAAGCTGGTATAGGTGCGTTTCTGCTCAATGCCTAATGACTAAGTTTTCTCCTTAACTGTTAAGAGAGAAGGCAGAGAGCTGGCATTGCATCTGATGATGAAAAGTGACGCTGGTTATCCTTGTCTTGTTCCTAGAACAGGAAATAAGGAAAGGTTAGAGTGGAATAAAGTATATCATCAAATGATAGCTAACAAATCAACTTGAAACTAAGAAGTTCCCCCTTCAAAAAGGATAGGACAAATACCCAATCGTGTGTTGTAATTTTGTTATCTCTGGTTCCAATTGTTTCCGCCTCCGTGGTGATTTTTCTTTGTTTCAATAGCTTAGTTTGACCAAGGGCAAGGATGTTTTCTCAGCGGCAGTGTGTGGGGGATGTGTGTGTGGGTGTGTGGGTGTGTGGGTGTGTGTGTGAGGGTGGGGTGGATGGGTGTGTGTTTGATGGGTATTTCGGTGACTATTTTGTTTAATCGTTTTTATTGTATCGAACGTGGATTATCAATTGTGCTGAAGAAAGTATAATTTCTGTTTAAATATAAATATAGAGCAATGTTTGTATTTGAATTTGTTTTCATAATGTGTGATTTATCTTTTATAATCTTTTATGGAAAAACAGTTTTTGTTGGGATTTGATTTGAATTATTATTCAATTTTAATTTAAGTTCCAATGCTGTTTAATAACTTATGATAATAGAACCATGTGATTGAGATTTCGTGAATAATGAAGAGGCTCATTATTAAAACACAAAGCTTGTACTTTTGCGGCTACTGAAAGTAATACGTACACTCTTATTCAAATTAGATTTTTAAAAGTTTCATTTTCTATTTCATGTATGTATCTTAGTATGGTATTATTATTGTATGTATGTCATGTATGTATTTTCTACTTCTACTACTACTACTACACTCTAAAAAATGAAGTGCTAATTCAGCTCTTAAAGAGCATGTATAGTGACTGCACTTCGGAGTGCTGATTTGTCTAGTTCAAATTTGAACGAGAAAAATCAGCACTCCGAAGTGCAGTCACTATACATGCTCTTTAAGAGCTGAATTAGCACTTCATTTTTTAGAGTGTACCACTACCACCACTACTACTACTACTACTACTACTACTACTACTACTACTACTACTACTACTACTACTACTACTACTACTACTACTACTACTACTACTACTACTACTACTTCTACTACTACTACTACTACTACTACTACTTCTACTACTACTACTACTACTACTACTACTACTACTACTACTACTACTACTACTACTACTACTACTACTACTACTACTACTACTACTACTACTACTTCTACTACTACTAATACTACTACTACTACTACTACTACTACTACTACTACTACTACTACTACTACTACTACTACTACTACTCTACTACTACTACTACTACTACTACTACTACTTCTACTACTACTACTACTACTACTACTACTACTACTACTACTACTACTACTACTACTACTACTACTACTACTACTACTTCTACTACTACTACTACTACTACTACTACTTCTACTACTACTACTACTACTACTACTACTACTACTACTACTACTACTACTACTTCTACTACTACTACTACTACTACTACTACTACTACTACTACTACTACTACTACTACTACTACTACTTTTACACTACTTCTACTACTACTTCTACTTCTAATACTACTACGTCTACTACTATTATTACTACTACTACTACTACTTCTTCTACTTCTACTACTACTACTACTACTACTACTACTACTACTACTACTACTACTACTTCTACTACTACTACTACTACTACTACTACTACTACTACTACTACTTTTTCAACTACTGCTATTGCTACTGCTAGTATTCCTATTACTTCTGGTATCGCGCTGGTGCTTCTACAAGGCTCAATCATAAATATCAACTACACATAGAAATATTACCACTTCTACTACTTCGTCTGTTTGTCTGTTTCTGTAATCATTGCTTCACCATGCTTTTTCGAAATATCAGGGCAAAAAGTACCCAAATAGGTAAAACTTGATCAAGCAGCTATTATCCACTTTTTTCCCGCCGATTAGTCTACGGGACGTGCTTATAAATTTCTACCTGTCAACTATCATAAGACTCGTCATTCTGCGCCATGTTAGGCTAGCAAGATTTCTCCTCGGGCGTATATATATTTTGAGTCCTAGAATTTGAGTATTTGACGAAACAATAATGCCCCATTCACATCAGGAACATTTGTGAAGTTTAGATTCATAATCACATCCTCGTCAGCGTTAACATGGCTGCATTTATTTATTATATATCATTTCTTTATAATGCTAGATGAATAAATGGCATTTTAGACACGATGCCATTCTGGCATATAGAAGGCAAATAATATTGTTTTATAACTCAATGTCTCAATACGGGCACCAGAAGATAAAGAGAAAGATAAATTGATTTACGTAACATTGGCTAAACATTATCAAATTTATATTTCTCTCGTTGAATCCATGTTTACTTTTGTAGTTGTTTTACAAAAATCAAGCAGTTATTAAAGATGAAAGTATACTCATCATATAAATACATAATAATTATACAAGGGTACATTTTGATAAAAAAAATAAGCACTCCAAGTCCCTATACATCAATAAAGATTTGTATTGAGGTAGTTCAAGATAATCTTATAGAGCAATCATTTTGCAATGACTCCTCATCTACCTATGTAAGCATCTCTAATGTGTAACCAACAGCGAGGAAGCGGGCGGCAATCGAAGACCAATCAATTTGTCTTAAGCGACTTGTAATCACTCTTAATTCTGGCCAGCATTTAAGGGCTTATTAATGTACATTGAATCGAGGATAGCTTTCTTTATGCGTGCTAGCGTTCTTGATTAGGTACATTGCCTGGAAGAAGGCATCTCTGTAATAGATCATGATCGAGGGATTCGCATGTATACAAGAAAAGTCGAGCTAGGATTGTATGAAGATCTTTATAACCAAAGGGCGTGTTGGCCAAATATATTATGCTCGGATCGGCATGTTGTATGATGAATGGTCTGAACGTTCAATTAAATATTGTTTGATAATAGAATGCACACTACAATGGAAATCAAACAGTATTAAATGTTGCAAAATGTTATTTTACTTGTATCTATTTCTTGAGAGTTGAGGGAATAATATATTTCTTTATTTCCCAATTTAAATAGAAAAGCGGAGTCTAAAAAGCAACATGTAATGTTACATTGTGTAAAATTACAGTATAGGGTATAAAACCTTACAATTTTTTTTCAGTATATTTTTTCTTTCGCTTTTCAAAGTCCTCACTGTTAATTTGCAGATAAATTTCCTGTTGAATCAATATCACAGAAACATTTTGCAAATGCTTCCGATTTTTTTAACAGTGTATACTCTTTTTAAAATTTCTCACCACCCCAGGAATCCATGTGCACCTAAAATTGTCCCTTTCCAGCACACCGCATTTCCCTGCGCATCGTGAAAAAATAGGCAATCAAACACAATATATAATCTTCTAATTATGTTCTTTACTGCTTCATAATTCACCTCGCTTTGTTAGTGATGTTTATTCACCTTTCTTAAAAATGTCATCAGTGACCTGGATGGAATTGATTTTTTTTAGAAGACCTTCCATTCAAATCGACAAGAAGGAAAGGCGGCTATCCTTGCTTTGGTTTGCTAATGGTTTCTAATCAAGAATTTATGCACACATGAACGGTGATAGAAGGGCTTTATCGATTAGAGAAAGGGACATGCCATGCATAAGGTCGTTAATATACAGATAATGCACATTATCAGCGAAGGCATTAGTAAGAATTATACACACGAGATAACTTTTGAACAGTACGAACACGCCCAAGGGATAACCGATGCCGGTATACTGTTTGAAGGTTTAACGGTAGCGAGCGTTGGTTTAGCTTAGACGCGAGCGTTGATAGAGCGGCGTTCTGCGCATGCGGGCGTTAACTTGGCGGGGGTTTAAAGTTGATTTAGCGGCATACCGCTTTTGACTATGGAACTGAACAGATCTCTTCGATAAAAGTTCTGATAGATTCCAAATGGGCTCCTGGTCCATTTATAGCCATATGCTGGTCCCGCTCCGACACCTCCATACCAACGCCAAACCAAAGTTCATCATCGCAATGGATCGCTGCTTCAACGCCCGACAATGTTTCAGCAGCAATCCCAGGTCTGCTCGTAAAATGCTTACAACCGCTCCACCACAGTTTGTGTAACGTTTAATCACCGCCCGGGTAAAGCTGGCGAAGCAGCGGTGGTCCAGCGTTCAAGATTTCTGCGTTGGCCTAGCGGACCCAAGCGTCCACGAACTTACGTCTAGCGGTGCCAAACTTTGACTGGGTGTTGTTGGAGCGGTGGTGAACTTTGCCGGAGCGGAAAATTGCCCGCTCTTCACCGCTTGCAATATTTTGTGCAACTCAAACTTTCGGAGCGGTAGGAGGTAGTGGCCGAGCGTTATCGGCCTTGCCTTTACGGGGGCCAACTTCTGTTAAACGGTGGTGAACGGTAATGAGCGGTGATGATTTTTTTCACCGCTCCAAGAACGCTCCAGCAGTGTTCTGGCGGTGTGACCAGGCCTTAACAAGACTGTTCTAAGTTCCAACAACGCCCAGTCAATTAAGTTTGGCACCGCTAGACGTAAGTTCGTGGACGCTTGGGTCCGCTAGGCCAACGCAGAAATCTTGAACGCTGGACCACCGCTGCTTCGCCAGCTTTACCCGGGCGGTGATTTTTTTTCACCGCTCCAAGAACGCTCCAGCAATGTTCTGGCGGTGTGACCAGGCCTTAACAAGACTGTTCTAAGTGTTCTAATAACAGAGCAATGGAGTATGTGTTATATGGTTGTTTTGTTTATTATATATAAAATTGTGATGTGGATCCTTATTATTTAAAAATCCATCATATCATGTGAAAACCGTGACCGGTTAACAGATACAACTATTATTGTTTTGTAATTCATGTTTTATTGATCCTTTTCATCCAGAGTAAACACAACAAAACATCCATGATATAACGGATCACATAATAAGATTCAAATGACGTTGGCATATAAAATAACACGTGTAACAGACAGAATAGAATAGTGTAAGAAGACATCTGTTTGTTTACAACGAAACACAAAACGATCAGGCGTTTGGCCTATGAAAAAAAACAATAACAAAATTACCTTCTGCTTTTATCGCGTCTTTATGGTATTCAAAATGATGGCTCACTTGCCAACATGCTTTACTTATTTGCTTTTTCTTTTGCGCTGTGGTATGTTCAAGAGTTCAAATGATAAAAGAAAGTTACGAAAGTGGGGGAGAGTAGGTTTTCTTTTCATCGCATCGACATCTGAAAATATATTGCTTACATGACAGGAGCAAAAACTCAAAATAAATATATTTCTTGGGATTGTGGCTTACAGATACCAAGAGATTAAATGAGGAAGATCTACTGAAGCAAAAAGTAAACCAACATTATTCCAAAATAATTGGTAAACGACATGGCAAGAAAAAAAAAGATGCACACAAGTTTCAGGCGAAACTTTGCAAAATACACAGTGTATCCGTTATCTTGTGAATACGGAATAACCAATCCTTGGTAGGAATCAAAATTATAATATCTTATAAAGTGCCGATCTGGTAAAGTATCTATTTGATTTGAGAAGATAGTGTATGTTGAATATCCACTAATTTACAACGAAAACAGTTTCAAGAATATGGCTCGAGACTTGTTCGAGATTTTAAACTAAACATGTTTTAAGAAATGGAGATATGAAAAAAAGAAGCATGGAATAATGACGTAGACCCCGTATCATTTCTCGTCTTATACATCCTTAAGACCATGGTGCTTCGACAAAGAGTTTGTGCAAGAAGTCTTTCTCGAAATCTGCCCTCTATCGCTGAAAGCCGGAAGGAATTAGATTGTGGAGTTTACTTCTGTTCATTAGCCATGCATGGCCATTTCGTCGGGAGGGGGGGGGGGATGCCTCAAGTGGGATGGGCGAGACGATCCTCTCCATAGGCTGTTATACAAATTCAAAATTCAAGAGGGGCACCCCTCCCCCTTGGATCGACGCTCACGGTTTTTTTTTTTTTTACAGTAGTCAAGATAACACTTCGTGTGTTGCATCTGCTATAGCTTCATGAGAATGATAATAATAATAACAACGGTATATTTACCCAGGGTAGCCACTTCAGTTCCGAAAACTGTTCTCCCAGCGGGCCCTGCTATTATTATTGTCCCGGCTTCATCTGGACTGCCTAGGCGCTCAAGCATTCAAGGAATTACTTCCTACTGGGTACCCAATCACCTTGCCTGGGTTGAGTGCAGCATAATGTGGGTAAGTTTCTTGCTGAAGGAAAATACACCATGGTTAGGAATAGAACCCATGTCCCCCAAGTTGAGAGTCATAACCACTACACCACAACGAACCGCAATGATGAATTCTCATGTCACTGAATTGGACAAATAAAATGTCAAAACTGTGCTGAAAGACGTTTTGTGCGTTTTGTAAACATGTGTACATGGTGCAGCTTACAAAGAAAATAGTAATGAAAGATGTGGGTTGGGTTATTGCAAACAATTATTGAACGACGATACAAAACAAAACACAAATAAAGGTAGTATTGTATAACTTGGATAGAGTTCACATAGTGATATATGATACAAAGGCACAAAGTATCTCGAACTAAATTGAAAAGAAATGAAGAGAGTGGAGTCTATAATTGCAGGCAAATACACGCAGTTTGGGTCTTGATAAATATGATTTATTACACGAACAATGGAGCAGACGAAGATGAAAAAATTGATAGCAAAATTCGTCTTCGTAGGGAATATAATTGCCCCCTGAATAACGTTGATTTTAAAATTATTTATGTCTATAGAGAAATCAGATTACTGAAGCGGATATTGAACAAAACACTAATGAGCAACTATGAAGAAGTATTTTAGTGAAGGCCAAAAAAAATGGAACTGGTAATAATCGTTCTTTGCTACATTTGTGTGATCTAGAAAATTCTAAGAGCATTTATTTAAGAACTTCTGAATAAATGACGGGAATTTTTAAATAAGAATGATTCCTTTATGCATATTCTGTAGATTGCCACCCACCCTTTAAAATTTCTCAGAATCATGATATTGAATCAGCTTATGATATTTAATTTGTCACTGTTCAGGTTTAACTAATACTAAATGGCATTTTCACCCTGTTGGTATACGTATAGATGATAAAGGATCTATCTTTTTTTTAGTTTATTATTTTATCTTTAGTCATATTTTTATGAGTGAACTATTTGATCATGTAGCAGTCGTTCCTCCGCATGCAAAATATAAAACCATCATAATGCGTCTATAAACTTGGAATATGTTTTATTTTGTCATTGGTTCTTTCCTTGCTATTTTCTTTCCCCTGTCTGTATCTTCTTATGTATACTTAGTATCTGCGATTGAGTAAAGCCCAAATTCGAGTAGAAATGCTAAAACACTCTTACGAGGTGTTATCAATCTTTCTCACTGCTCCCCCTTTCCAGCAAACTCATAAACAAAATCAGTGTATAAATACACCCAAATGCACTTTTAAGAAAACATAAACATCAAAGACGATGAAAATAAAAAGGAGTGTATAAACGATGACTAGGTGATCGAGATTGATCTTGGATGAGATGAGTTGGTGCACCATATGGTTTACGATGGAGAAGGATGCACAAGCCCAACCCATTTCTTTATTGGCTAACCAGATATGCTACATCTTCCAGTCCTGTCATTTTAGGCTTCCATTAATATCCATTAATCTGGAAAAGAATCTGGTTGGTAAAAACACCGATTCATCTTCAAAGAGAGAGCCAACCTGACTCAATATTATCTTGTCTGTATGTGATATGCCCTAAGATACATGAGCCGTCGATCTGTTTATTTGCTCTGATATTTCTAGGTTTTATGGAGAGGCAAGTGGTTAGTAGGTCGGTCGTTTATATGTTTGAAGATTATTGCAAATTATGATGTCAAGATACCATAGATAGCTGCTCTATGAGCCATAATGTTCATATTGTACAGCGGGCTTCATTTAGTATTTTGTCCAAACCATGTCGGATAATTGACGTATCGTAATACAAACATTCCAGTCATGCTAGTTTAAGAATTTTTCTTCTGCTTAAAAATGTTTTATTGATGTACATCTCAATCATTAACTTTAATTAAAGAAAACAACTTATGCCAGTTTGGCATGTTTCCGTCGAGAATGTACGAAGCAGTAGCAATAACTGAAAAGTATCTGATGTTTTTGGTTATTAGTAAGTTCTTAAACATACTTCAACAAAAACCAGGACATCCTACGCATTTTTTTTCTGCCATTGTTATCCAATACCTTTCCCTCGTATTCTAGGTCATCCCGACAAAACTTGTTGCAAGGAATTGTAACAAATTCTATATTTCTTCGCAGGGGAAATACAATAAGCGCTAATAATGCGTTTGACGAAACACATCCAACTCAAAATTCAAGTTTGTTTCGCATTCCTCCCCTGATAGCAAAAATTCAATTCAACCCGCTTGTGACGGGTGAAATAACTGAACGTGCCTCTGAGAGTTATCATTTTTCAAAGTTTGTCTTGATATTTTTGTCCTCTGGTTACTCATCAAAACATGTAATTGTGGCGATAAATGGACTGATGTTTCCTACGGTGTAATTTTAAGTGACAAGCGTACATGTAACCGCATCTTTAGCAGAAGTTTTGTTTACAGAGCAAGCCTTTCATTTTGGATAAACTCATCCAGACTCCGCGTCCCCTAAAAAAGTCGTGTGATTTGATTAAACAGAGCTTTGGGATCCATTCCGACAATGTTGTTTTGACAAAGCGCAAGTTATGAACTTGTCTCTGGTTGATTTTCTCCCGTCCCCTGTTTTTGTTATATGTTTTATTTTGTTTATTAATTACCCAAATGAAAATTTGAAAATAAAACAATTCAGCAATAAAATAATTAAAGGCATTCTCAGTTCAGCGAATAAACTACAACACAAACCATCCATTAAGATTTCAAGAGGAAATTTTTTTTCTGTTCAATTTTGGATTAATTACTCTTGAAGAAATTGCAAATTTGCATTTATAGAACACACACATATATGTATAGATCCAAATAGGTGCAAAGTTTCACCTTCGAGAATGTAAACTAGTATTTGTGGATGAAAACTAAAATAAAAAGGTGCATTGTGCATCTTTATAACTTATTTACGGTGCAAGCAGCATTAGCACGGGCGTAATGAGCCAAAATTTTAATGGGGCCAGACATGGCGTGAATGGGAAAATTTTTTTGAAAAGCTGCAACCGAGCGAAGCAAGCGAGAAAGATGTTGACCTTTCTATTTGATACAAAAATCTTAATTTTGTGACAGACTTTGAAATAATATTTAGGAAAAAAAATATATTTCACCCCTATTTCTCTCCCTTTCTCTCCTTTTTTTTTTATTGGCGCGTGGGTCCTGGTCATGATCTTTTTAGGGGGTCCAAACTCCCCCCCCCCCATCTGTACGCCAGTGGTGCAAGGTTGCACTGAAAATGCTCTGGCCGTGTTTTCTTATAACCAGTCGCTTACTACTGAGCTCGGAGTTGTATAAACTCATTTTTCCCTGGTTGCACCACTACATATACGCCCAATTACGCCTAAAGTTTACTGGATAATGTGATAATGTTATTAACTTTTTAGCTCCAAGGGGCCTTTGCAACTCGAATCAGCAGCCAGTAAAAATAGAGTACTTCCTTGAAGTCACAGTCGTGGGCCTACGTGAAAAGGGATCTAGGGGGCTGGTTCATGAAGCGTGTTGTGCATTAACAGTTCAAAGTTACTGAAATCATTCAGTTTTAATGGCTGGTACTATAGAAAACGTATTATAGAAAATATGCACTTGTCACTATAACAAGTATTAATGGAAGGGTGTCCAGGGGCAGTTTCCAAATCAAACCAGACAACTACCATGGAAATCAGCAGCCAATCACAATCAAGGAAACCATGGTATACAGCATAGTTGGAACAATTGCAAAGTATACCAAGTCCTTATTGAAAACGGGCCCCGGCAGATCTCAAGATTACCTTCAAGAACAGGACCAACAGGCAGGTCTATAGTCGCGGAGGGTCTACCCTAATTTGCAACCGATGAGCGACTTTCTCGTCACCTTGTTGATTACCCCTTTTCATCCATCCATCATCTATGTGACCTTACATCAGCCGGGTCTCTCCCCGTACCACAACCAACCCTCACAAAACGGTATCAATTTAAACCCTATATACAAGGTCATGTGCACGTACAATGTATCAACAACAAAACAATAAAGAGTTTCTCTAATCTTTTGTGCCTCAAGATTGTGCTCGGTGATGTTACAGCGTAAAGTATGTGTAATAAAAAAATGTGATGATGAGAGAACGAAATGGAAAGAGAAGTCATGAAATTTGATTATGTTCGTGATGTTGTGTCATGAGAAGTTTAGTTATAAGGTTAGTCACACATGAGGAGGAAAAGAATACAATTGTCTCTCCTTTGCAGATCACTGGTTAAAATCAACCCATCTTGCTTGAAATTATTTCCAGTCGGATTTCGTCTTATTCCCATAAATCTTTGATTAAAAAAGCTTTCCTTTGAGTAACACCATGTCTTTTCGTTCTGATAGGCCTATATAGGTCTAGATTTTAATACTGCTTTTTAATCTTCTAGACTATTATACTCATGAATATGGCCTAGTGACACATACACACCCACACACACATCCTACCTCATCCTCACACACAACTAGAGACAAGTTCATAACATAATTATTTTGTCAAACCAACATAGGTTCATCCACCCATAGGCCTATAGCCAGAAAACACACTCACATACGGCTCGCACATGAAACCCACTCACGCTGTGTGAGCCGTCCCAATTGTCTCACCGTGCGTAATGGCCCGTATCCTCTGTTTGTGATCTTAGTCAGATAGTAAAACACTGGACAGGATATAAATGTCGGAAAAAGAATGGGGCCGTTGCACAGAGAGTTACTATCGAATGGGTCTCAAATAAATCAAGTATAACTCAATCCTCGACCAATCAAATGCACGCAAGTGGGAATTGTGTACGAATATTCGCATTGCGTTCAAACTCAACTATTGCTGTAATAGATCTTCTGGTTTTATGGTGAAGTAGGTGAAAGTTCCTGCTTGACGAGATCGATCTGATAAAATCACAGCAAGAGGTGTTGATTGCTATGGGGGTTGAAGGAGGGGGACCACACATTTCATTTTGTCTCTCATATCATTCTCGCCCTTCCATTATATCCTGATAATGACCACCATTTTTGTGACATGCCAGACAGCCAGAATAAAAACTATTCAAAAAATAATAATTTTGGACAAAAATCCATTCGATTTTAATACCGTCCAGGTGAGATTTTTTTCAGGCTATTTCATTATAGGCCTGCATGATAGAAAGTCGTAAAGCTATACATATCGGCTAAAGTAATAACCATAATAAGGAGAATGCATTCTCTTCTTTTGCTGTGTAATGAAAAGACTAGACTGATGAGCTGACTAAATTTGCGCATGAAAAATACACGAAGAACCCATGGCTTGTTAACACTCAATCTAACTAACAAAAGATCCACGTAAACAGGTCAACAATAATTTAGCACACACCAAATTCCTTGTATCTCGTTTTGTTCCTTTCTGCTCATTTTCTCCGCCATCTAAATTGGATCAACTTAAACTAAATCGACAAGAAGTGACTCACTAAAAGAAATCGAGCTCTAACAAATTGATTACGATCGCAGCTTTTATTAAATACCGAGTCTTTATAGCCTAAGCCTAGGCTGATGAGTCAAACATATTTGTCAATGTGTGGGACTACAATGTGACATGCGCTGCAATATGACTCAAATGGGGCCCTAAAATCTTTTAATGATAATATTTTACTTATAAACGTTTCCTGAAGGAAGAAAGTCGTTTTATTGCTTTCAGGAAAAAAAAGAAAGGTTAAGTTTAATATAGGATTTTTTTTTCTTGAATCGGAATGATGATGATTGATGATGATGATGATGATGATGATGATGATGATGATAATGATAATGATGATGATGATGATGATGATGATGATGATGATGATGATGATAATGATGATAATGATGATGATGATGATGATGATGGTAATAGTAATAATAGTAAATGATAACAATTATAAATATACTGGAAATACTGAAGATGATCAGAATAATGATAATGCTGATAATTCTAATAATAAAAAACATAATCACAAAAATGATGATAGTATAATGACAAAAATGTAACAAAACAAATATGATAGGCCTAATGAAAATAATGATAAAAACAACAATGATACAATCACAATTTATAATGATACAACTAATTAGGTGCTGAGTGTGAGATCTTACCGTTTGATGATACATTGTAACGAATGGTATTCTAACAATAATTTACTTACTCTGAAAAGGGCCTAAACATTTCCCTTGTACTATTAGAAAACTGTTGCTTGGCGAGCTACCTGAACGTCCCTTAAAATTTTGTGCCCTCAGTAATTCCAATAATGATAATAATAATGATGATGATGATGATAATAATGATGAAAATGATAATAATAATAATAATGATGATAATAATAATAGTAATAATAATGATAAAAAAATTATAATAATAATAATAATAGTAATGATAATAATAATCAATAATGAAAATGATAATTGTAATAACAATTAGAAATAGCTATGTGCTTGAAATATTACTCATAATTATGATGCAATATGATATATAGGAAATTCTAAGACTCTTTTTCATGATACAGAACAAACCCCGATGAAAGCTGTCACCTTCCCAAATCTCAATGCTAACAAATGTTTTTTACATTTCAGTCAAAATCAAGTCACAGCTGCAGATAGTATAGCTGACGTCTCATCAATTCAAACATTAAGAACTTACTTTCGATTTGGTCTCAACCATCTCAACTCAATGTATCTCTATCAATAGAAGGATGATGGGTGTCATACATGTTAAAATGAATCCGTTAGAAATAAGTTTCTTTAAATGCTTTATATTTCAATATTTTCAAGTATTTGCACCGTTAATACAATAATTCATCGCACAAAACAATGCACCTATTGTTGTATTTGTATGTGTGTGGGTGTGTGTGAGAGAGGGTGGGTTTGTATATGTTTTTGTGGGTGTTTTTTAGGGTTGTTTTGTTTGTTTTTAGGTAAATGCCAAATGTCTCATTTCCATTCACCTTCCATCGTCCATCTCACCTAAACTTAAAGACATGATATGAACACTAATTGTAAGGGGACCATAAGGCCACTATGATATGCAACTCTTGTTTAAGAATGGATGAACATGATTTTCTATGATAGGCCTATCCGAAAATGGAAATGACACGGGGGGTCTGTCGGGGTGGGGGTTGAGGGGATTGTCTTGTCAGAATATTTCTGCTTCTCATGAGAAAGGTTTAGCAGCTTTGTTATTCTGTTAGGATGCATGCACGTATATAAAACCACCACATCTCTTTAAGCCGTTTTAGGGGATGGTACCCCTGTACCCTAGGGAGCTACGCCACATGTCAATACACGCAGTCTACCTACTGCTAGAAGGTTAAGGGCAGACGCCAGAGCTTGCCAAACATCCACTGCCATGTAGCACACCAACTTTTCATCACGGCTCTCCAGTCGGGCTAATATGGTTTCAGTCATTAGGGAGAATTTCAGCGCCTTGATCTCGTACGCTTCTCTGCACATTACCCTTTTAAAAGGATTACCTGTCCGTTGTCCGTAACACACACTGTAAATTAAACGCCAGCTATTAATGTCAACTTTAAGTAAAGTATTTGAACGGATACGTCATCGCTAGGGGTATATATTCAATGGTTTAGATGTGTAAGATGGAACGGGAGCCGGTGAAACTGGAGCCCGCATTGAGCGGGTCGCAGGATCGCTTCCAGAGACCTTTCTTCAAATTTACTGGTCCTCTAATATCGGGTGGTAGAAATGCCGGAAAATAACTGTTATCGTTTTTTTTTTCTTCAAAAACTACAGTTGATCTACTTATTGCTGAGATTAGATGTTAGTACTTACAAAAAGTCCATAGAATAATAATCTCGTCTTAAAGTGATAATGCCTTTTTGCTGTATATTGTCATAACAGTGCTATTTTCGTTGTGATATGAAGCAAAGAGATGTTCCTACAGATGATCTTTAGTCAAAGAAAACAACGAAACACCTTTCAGAGATGTTATATATTCCGTTGATTTTTTATAGGTTGTTTTGTAGGATTTTAGTCTCTTGGGGAAAATAAAATATATATTTGACATGTTTGTTACCCGTTTAAAAACATTTTCTGTATTGAATAAAGATTTAATCAATAATTGATTTATTTATGATATAAAGCTCGTATCCACTCTGCCGAGTTCTCGATAAGATGTCATCATCATAATTGATTGGTTACTGGCTATCCCGTGGCGTATCATTATACTTTTGAGAAATTATTCAATTATTGCAATTCTTAAAGTATTTAAATGTCAATTTAAACAATTTCGTTTTATAGCAGGAAGATTGGTTTGAATTAATCTGGGAATCAATAAACCATCCACTCTTTCATTAAGATAATAACAAAAGAGATGGTGAGGACTCGATATTATTTCATCTTAAAATTTGGGGACAGATAGATATCAATGTCATTATCATTTCATCGTCGTCATCATCATCATCATCACCATCATTACCACTATCATCATCGTCGTCATCATCATCATTGCCACTATCATCATCATCATCACCAATGCCATCATCATCATCATTACCACTATCATTATCATCATCATCATCACTACCACCGCCACCACTAAAAACAGTATATCATAATCATCATCATCATTACCGCCACCATCACCTTTATCATCGTCAACAACATCAGTGACTATCACATCATCAAAATCATTATCATCACCATCATCAAAGACATCAACTACATCAGCATCATCATCAACATCGTCGTCATCATCATCATTATCATCATCATTATTATCATCATCATCATCACCATCATCATCACCATCACCCGTCTAAACGTAACTGGTGTACATCCTCTGAACACACATGTATAGCGTCTGAATCAAACCCCATCCCCGTCGCGGAAACTTGACACAAGTTTGAAAGAGATTTCTGTCGCCACCACTCTATAATAGTAGTCATTTTCATTGTCATTCCCGCTGCTCCATAACGTGAGAACAAGACTCGTAGATGGGATAGGACTAGATGTCGATAATGCGACAGTTTCCCCCCATGGCATTCGAACTGAATACGATAGACTGAGTGATAAGTTGCAACCGTTAAGGAGTGCTAGTTCTTCTTACAAGACAAGTTATTACTTGGTATATAACTTCTAGAACAAACGTTTTGTTTCTTGCGACTGGCTTTTGTAATCAAATAATGATTTAGAAAGGCGGGGTGGTGGTGTTGTTTTGGGAGATGTTTCAGCACAAAACTTCACACTATAACCGATTAAAGTCATTGCGAAATAATTTTTTTAGACCTAAACAATTGAAAAAAAGGATATAGAAATATAATTATTGACGGATTAATTATTTTGTGAATATCGCAATTCATTTTTTATCATTAAAATTATTTTTATTTTATTATTATTATTTTTTTTTTTTTGGGGGGGGGGTAAAAGGATTGTCCAAATTGAGCCAAATTTGCCTGCCTGCTTTACAAGGGAGCCCTATCGGAAGTAATATAATATAACATGTACATAAATAGAGCAATGATTTTCAAAGAAGAAATAATAAATAAATGAAAAAAAAGTATCGCGAGAGCAAAGTACGTTATTTTTATGTAACCAGGAAGCGGTACGTTATTTCATTTGCTTTCTTATTCTCAACCAAAGATATCGGTGCAGGGTTGTACAATATCAAACATTCAGTATTTTGTAATCACTTAGGCCTACTATAATAGTTTTCACCCAACATAACCCGGTACTATTTTGGCACACACACACACATGAATTTGCTTTCAAAAAGTTGAACTTTGCATCTTTCTTAAAGGATATTACTTTGCACCCATCATGCCCAAAATAATGTAAATGTTTTAAAATACTATAAGTTCAATGCACGTACAATCATGGTTATCCATGTGTAAATCCCCCGAGTCTTTTGACATGCTTGTGTTTAAAATTGATTGTGTGTTGTTGTTATTGTTGTTATTTATATATCTAACCAGTACAAACGATCATTTTTTTGGGGGGAAACTCCCCACCCCTTAAAAATATGAGAAAATAATCGCCCAAAAGAACCCTAAAACGGTTGACCATGAACGTAGAATGGCTCGACATGCCCATCTTTGAGATTTCTACAATAAAACGTTTCCTGTTCCAAAACTGAAAAGGCAAAAATCAAATAGGGTTGATATTTTTTTAATTGTATATGAGAGCATGATTACAAGTACCTAAATTCTATTTTTTTTTGAAGGATTTATTCAAGGGCCTACATGGATCAGGTTTCGGAAGTGATACTAATAGACAAATATAATATGGAGAACATAATTGTAATCGATGAAAAGGTAAAAATAGGCCTATGTTAAACACCGCGGTTGAAAAACTGTTTTAAAGTGATAAGTTATCTTTTCATTGTGATTTTTAAAATATTTTTTTTCAATGGCGATTGGTCGCAAACGAAATAAAGAAATTAATTAGTCAATGTTTTATCATAATTTATGATGATTTATATTATTATTATTATTGCAATTGAATGAATTATTTAATCGTGTCATTCACTTCCTGAACAGTTTAGTTTGTTTTTGTTTATACTGAGGAAAAACAAACAGTTTCTTTAGGCGAACTGTAAATATACATATATATATATAGATATATATATATATATACATATATGTAAATATATGGAAAGGTTGAATAGAAAATTTATTCCGTTAAATGAAATAAAAATGCAACGGAAAACCAAAGGTGCATTCCACGACAGTGTGCTAATGTTGAATACACACAGCGGCGCTGAGTCGGAACGCCATACGTGACTTAGCGATGACATACGGGAGAGACCCGGCGTGGACGCAAGGCAACGTATCGATGACTGCCCGACTATTATTGCTAATCTGATGACAAGAAGCTTATACGAACGGACATTAAAGTCATCTAGGGTCGAAAGGTTGAGAAGCTGGAAGTATCGTGTGATTATTATCGCCAATACCTATACATCTCATCTTGTATTGTTTGCGCCTGCATCAGATGTTCTCAGTACTCCCAGTCAGTACTACAACTTATAAAAACTAGATAAGTTGTAGAATAATAGGAACGATCATCCTTATGTTAACATAGCAGTATATACATAATTTTTTTTCGAGTTGCAGTATGCATCCCTAGAAAAGTGTTGGAAATGTATACCTTTCTTATATTGTTTGCATCCTAAATGTTGTGTCGAAGAGTACAGACATTTTTACATTCAAATCATGGGTGTGAATTTGAACCTTAAGCCTACCTAGGTACAATAATTATTAACATACTTTGTGATGCAAAATCTAGTTACCTGCCCTCATAAAGACGCAAAAAAAATCTACTAAAAGTTGCACCCGAAAGAAGCTTCTTGTGTGACATATAACTGAAGGTCTTTATTTCCTTATTGTGTAGAACTAAATATTTTCGTCGTTAATGCATTCAATTTCCCTCAAACCGATTTCTCCGATGATTCGTGAAGAAATCGGACATGTTCCCTAAATCTAAAATGTTTTATTTCCTTCATTATTGTTGTTTTTAAATGAAATAAGACCTTCCAATGCCAATGCATCTCAGATTCTAAAGTAGAAAGGGACAAAATACATTCCCTCATGCCGAGTGTTGATGTTCGGCAAGCCCAGAGGAACAAACTTTATTTAATGTAATATTGTATCATCTGATTTCACAATAAACACATGGCAGAATTTTGAACAATTTTTAGCCCCGTTTACAATTTTTTTAGCACCACTATCATCGCAGATTTTTTTATTTTTTTTATAGGGTGCGCATAATATCAGAAAATAAAAACAAAAATTTTGATCTGCCAGATTTGGGCAGTTATATACCTGCAATATATCAAGTAATAAATATACTGATGGCGATGAAAGAATGGTTGACCCTCGTGTTCTGATACAGTTGGATCTACATCTCTTCTTAAATCTCTTCACATCAATTCTCGAATTCTTTACTGCGACATTCATAGATGGCGCTCTTCAGCATAAGAATGAGCTCGAGGGAGAGAGAGATACATCTCGATGGCTCGAGACTACTGCATAATGCCCCCCCCCCCTCTCTCTCTCTCACTCATGATGAAGATCATTTTCTAAAACCCCACTATCCCTGCACTCCAAGCGACATGTACCATATTTTATACTTCAATTTATCTTGAAACGCTGTGTCTAAGAATCAGGGGCGGATCGAGGTTTTTTCAAAAGGGGGGAGCACATTTTCGCAAGGAAAAAAAAGTTTCTACCAAAAATTAAGGAGATTCCGTACCTGAAAAAAATTGACAAAATTTGTTGTTAAAGTGGAAACAAATAAATTCAAACTTAGTGAGAAACTATCAAATGATCATTCTAGATGATTTTTGGTTTAATTAGAAATAAGTCACCAGTATTAGTACACTTCTGATCAACTATTAAACTACCTCTCGTTTTCATCTAGATCTTTTGCACTGTGCCCCTTGTCTCCTATAAATTGAAAAATATAGCCATATCATTTCTGACATGACAAACACAAATAAAATACATAGGAGTATTAAGTACAAGTGCTCTATATAATTTATTGATTATAAAACTCTCAATATATCATTTACATTTGAATACAAAAAATATTTATTTTGTCTGTATAAATTTATCAAAGGTAATAGTAAATTAATGCATATGTACATATGGGGAATAAAATGAGACAAATACAATTGGAATTATCATACAAAATAAACATAGAATATGAAATAAGCATTTTTTAGAATTTCCAACATAATACAATTTTCAGATACTACCAAAAATAAAAAGATCTTATCATCATGATTATACCATCCTATATCATTCTTAATTATCATATCAATTAATTCATATTATGGAAGCACACAGTATTCAAAATAGCATGATTAAAATGTATAATAGCAATTCATCTCTATACAAGCATGAAGTCTCAAACTAAAAATATATAAAATATATACATATATTATATATCATTTGTACCTAGTGTGAACAAAATTGATGTAGAAATAAAGAAATGAAAGCATCACATGTTTTATAAATACCCAAGGATCATTTGTACCTAGTGTGAACAAAATTGATGTAGAAATAAAGAAATGAAAGCATCACATGTTTTATAATTACCCAAGGATCATTTGTACCCAGTGTGAACAAAATTGATGTAGAAATAAAGAAATGAAAGCATATAAAATGGAAACAGTTAAAGCTTCGAAAGACCAATAGGAAAAGTGATTACTAAGTCTCTACTGAAGTCCATTCAGGCGAGACCCAAAAAGTATTCTTAGAATGGAAAAAAATTGGATTTTTGCAAATATTGCCATACCAAGTAACTGTTAAGGATTCTTGCAGGCACTGACTGAGCTTGGGCATGCGGATCCATCTATAAAAAATAGATCATTCATAATACTATGGCACATACTCTGTGATCAGAAGAAAATAAAACAGAACAGAACATGCAAACAAGGTGGTTCATGAACCACGAGTCTCGCCTGATATCGCGATCAATAAAACATGCAATATGATCATTTGACCTTATCATGGACACATGTGTGAATTACCTAATGGTTATTTGTACCATGTGTAAACACAAATGATGCATAAATAAAGAAATGAGAGAAATTTGAACAAAAACTTGACTCTTTGACCCCTATATGACTCTTTGACCCCTATATGACCTTTGACCTCATCACCCTCATGGACTCACATGTGGTATTACCTTATGGTTATTTGTACCACTTGTAAACCAAATTGATGCAAAAAAAAATCTGAATAAAAACTCAACGTTTTTACCCCTAGATGGCTTTTGACCTCATGGACATGCATGAGGTATTGTCCAAGGATCATATGTACATACATCTAGTGTCAAAATAATTGATGCAGAAATAAAGAAATTAGAGCAATTTGATAAAAATTGACCTTTTGACCCCAAGATGATCTTTGACCCCATGACCCTCATGGACACACATGTGGTATTACCTAAAGATAATACGTCAACATAATTGATGCACTAATAAAGAAATGAGAGTAAGTTAAACAAAAACTAACATTTTTGTAACAGACAAACAGGAAAAGTGATTACTAGGTCTCTAGCAAACTTTGTTCAGGCAAGACAAATAGGTATTGCCTTCTTCATAGCAAAAAAAGAACAAAAAGGGGCTTATTCATAGCAAATAAAAGAAACAAATATACCCAAAAAGGAATAGTTGGGTGTCTGTACTAATCACATAAGAAGTGATAACACTTGATACCAGCCTTACTTCAACTTGTGTGTTATAGATGGTCCCTGTTTTTTTTTCATTACCATACATGTACATGTATCACCCAATCACTCTAAATCAAAAGTTTTTAAAAAATCTGAAGAAATATGCAGAGTTCTATTCAGTTGTTGTATATAATTCTGGAAGACATTGATAATACAATAGATAGATATAGAGCGCATTTCCTCGTTCATTCTTTCAGTATTATGCAAGAAAATATATCTTTTTCTAGCCCTGCACATTACATTTAACTTACTGTACTATACACTCAACTTGTCCACTCTTCTAGTACAGGTAAGTCCTTATGATGATCTGCTTTAAATCAATATTATCATCATTGAACATAAAGCCATTCTTACAAAATATAAACCAGGTGAAATTTATATGCATGAATCATAATTTGATTAAACTACCAATACTACACACAAACAGACCTTAACAATGTTTTTTAATAGTTGTAGTAAATAAAACTATCAGATTTGATGGGGTACATGCATCTTTTTAAAGCACAAAAAAATATATATCTATATATGCATACATCCTATCTTAGGGCGAAGTCTATGAATGGGTTTATTCATATTATTAATACACATTTAGACGTTAAGTTGAGGGGAGAGGGCGCTAAGGCGCATTACGAACATTGAAAAAAGACAAAGAAATTTGCCTTAAACGCAGATGTAGAAAGATAGATATTATACATATATATATAATAATAATAACATACTGTTATAAAATATTTAAAATTCTTTGAAATTGTTCACTTTCTCCTTCCCTTTGAACCTCCCTCCAATTTTGTTTGAAACTATTTAGAGGATGAGAATTAGATATATTCAAAATAAATCTGCATGGTCATAAAGAGTCTAACATTATTCTTATGCAAAGATGTACCGCAAAAGATGAGAAAAATAGTCTTGCTGTCTATTACATCTCATTTCTCAGCAAATAAGGGGTTTAAAAATTCACACTTTTTTGTAATTAAGTATAGGAATTTTTTAGCATTAATTATCTTTTAAACCTGTTACATTCAATATTTAACAAAAAAATTCCTAAAATCATATACACCTGGCCATTTTCTTACATCCCACACTAACAAAGAAAAAAAATCTAATTCACGAACACTGACAATCAATGTCTTATATCAGCAGTACAGATTCTAACAATTTCATTTTACAAGCACAAGTTTTAAACAGCAAAGAATTTAAAGGAGAAAAAAATAAAAGGAGATGAAAAGAATTTCCTTTTACTTACCACATAACATAAATTCAAATATAAAAGATACATGAGATGGAAGGTTAAGTTTCATGCTTTTATCCATAAAATGTTTCATTAATCACAAAGACCACATATTTCTTAACAAAAACATAAAACACAAAAATCCTTGACCTAGCATCATAGAAATTGATAAAATATATTCAAGGAGCATTCAGAGATAGATTCTTTATATTTCAAAGGCACGAAAAGGAAGCACCACATAGATGTTGGTATCATGATACCAATATTTAACAAAATATATAAAGTGATGATGATGATATATCATCTCCCTGCAGCTAAGATTTAATCTCCTGTATGTAAGGTTAAACTAAAGAGGGCAGTATTTCCTTTTGAACACTGCTAAGGTCAACACATTTGAAGATGGGCAATTCCAGTATGTACCACCTATATGTGAGATATTTACTTCTCTGTTTTCTAGTTTATATAAAGATAGTATTGCTCTCAAATTAGCATGGCTTAGTCAGTTCATAAAAAGAAGTTAGGTTAGACAAACCAAAAAATAGTCTATTATTTTATGGAATTGTCCGGATAACAGCAGGGTTTCTTTCCATTTTTACAGAGTGAGAGAGAGAGAGCTACATAGAATGTTCTTCTTCACATACCTGAAATTTATTCAGACTTCTTAAAATGACATCTATAGGAGCTCATAATGTGCACTAATGTAATTTCTATGGGCTTTGCTGCAAACCTCATGGAACTCGAGAATAATTTTGGAATTAAAAGTTGAACCTTACATATCTACATATATGGTATGAAAGATATCATCTTCTTCAGTGATTTACTTCTAAGCATTCCGCTTTCACTTTTATTTTTTCTTCTTTCGTGTGTTGGTACATGAAGAACTTTACAAATTCTGGTTATGTTCAATATCAAGTCTTACGTCTTCCAGGTTGATTATTTCTTGCATAATATTTTCATCAACCACTGGTGGGGGGGGGGGTGTTTGACAAAGAAATAAGTATGACATAGTCGCACTAAAATGCCTAGTTGAGTGCAGTATAAAAAACATGACCACATTGGTCAGATCATGCCAAGAGGATGCGCACTACTGCATATTAATCAATAAGATTGCACGTTACATATCATATACGCTTCAGCATTTAAGTGCGACTCTAAGTCATACTTAATCTTTGTGATGAAACACCCCCTGGTCTTTGCAAACTAGGAATTCCAAAAGTTTGTGGTTATAAAGATGATTGTGGAATGTGAATGATGACTTACCAATACCAAACAGATCTGAGGAATATTTCATGAAATCTAACAAGTGTGTTTCATCCAAAAGTTACCGCAGTAACAGTGCTTCCCGACATATCAAAAGGACCTGTCCGACAGTTACCAAAGGAACTGTGCTTATTAGCAAATCAAAATGGAACTTGTCAGAAGAAAAAAAATTTGATGATATACTCTCATCAGATGACAAAAAAAAATGCTATCCTTGTGATTCAAAGTATAAATTGATCATATTTGTGATAAATGGGCCGTGGGTGTAGAATATCAATAGATCTTGTTTGTTCTTAAGAACTCCCTTCACTAAAACAAACCTTTGACATACATCACTCAAGGGGCCGTATTCTGAAGTCAAGTTTACTTAGACAACGGTCTAACTCTCTACTAAAATTATGGGGAGCCAAAATTAAAAAATTCTGGTTATTTCAAATATTTCTTATGTTTACTATTAAGTTTCCTTTTGCTTTCATAATGAAGAAAAATACTTCAGGTATCATTCCCAGACAATTTTGGACAATATAAGTGTCAAATGGGTTAACAAAGCCCTTTGCTTCCTGTAAGATGGCACAGGGTGAGAATACAATAGTTAAACCACAACATTAAACCAGTGATAATTTACTAAGTGTGTTGAAATATCATTAAACTCTGGAATGTGTTGGAGGAATTACAGGCTTTCTTTAGTACTGATCATTCATAGACCTTTGTTGTATTTCACTGTTGCTTCCTTGCAAATTTCCTGGATTTCCGGCTCAAGTTTTGAAGTTAATATCTGTAGCAGCAAACAAAGAAAATAAAATGTAAAACTAGCATGCATAACAGGTAAGTGTATCTTTCTGTTGATGTAAGTAAAAAACAATCGCAGTTGACTTCATGGGATATTGAACAGAATTGATAGAGGGGGGGGGGGGGCTTGTTACAACCGATAATGTCCCACCAACGCATAATGTCGCAGCAACGCATAATGTCGCAGCAACGCATAATGTCGCAGTCAACGCATAATGTCGTAGTTTTTCTAACGCATAATGTCACATGTCGCAACGCATAATGTCACAGCGGTATTTTCTTCAGGACTCGAGCTACAGATAAGATATAAAACATGCTTTTACTTAGTATTTTGAGACACGAAAAAGAGAATGAAATTATTTTGAAATCAGGATTACTCTTTGTATGGATATTTGTCGCTTTATTGCCATTTCGTCTACTGCCTTTTCCCCACTATCGCATGGTCTGATATCATTTCGTCTACCATTAGTTAGTCAACTACATGTATCAACATAGTCCAATAACCATTTTGTCTAATTACCATCTCGTTTAATAGCCGTTGTGTTTATTATCATTTAGTCTAATTGTATTTTTTTCAGTTGGTCCAATATCATTACGTCTATTACCTTTTGGTCTAATAGCCAATTGGTCTAATAACCACTTGGTGTACTCTCATTTTCGTCCATGTTCCATTTGGTCTAACTTCAGTTGGTTCGCTATCACTTTGTCTAAACCCATTTCGGCTAACAATCATTTGGTATCGTTGCCATGGGTCCAATCACCATTAGGTCCTATCACCGGTTCTAGGACAATTACCCCCCAGAAAATCACCTTCCGGACAACCACCTCTTGACATTTAGCCTCCGAGGACAATTACCCCCGAGGACAATTACCCCCGGACAATCATCCCCTGGACAATTATTTCACAGACAATTACCCCTCCCCCCCCCCGCAAATGCCCCCAAGGACAATGATTCCCCAGATGAAAAATATGACAAGCTTTGGAGCAGATTTCTTTCTTCTTTTTTCTCGATAAGAAGAAAATGTTTTGCCTTGGAGCGGCTTCATTTGTTCTTTTTCTCAATAAGACAAAGATGCTATGCCTTGGAACGGAAATTTGAGTGTAAAAATGGGGGTCCCTTCCGCTGCACATTATTATATACTGAGTGCCCCCCCCCCCCCCCCCCGGGCGTGAACCATTATAATGGTCTGGGTTGGTGGCACAGGTTTTCAATATATTTTCTACTTTATCTTATGTTAATAACTTTCTCTCTTATATCACTCTTTCTCCCTTTTTCTCTCTCCCTCTCTCTCATTTTCTTCTTTTTCATTTTTTCTTCCTTTTCCGCCTTTTTTCTTTTTTTTTTTGTTAAGCAATGGATTCTGCATCATGAAAAATGGGGGAGGGGGCTTGCGCTATATAGCTACGCATATGTACATCAGAAAATATGTAAACTGGCCCACATACTAAGTTTTCATAGAACAATTGAACATTCATGAAAAGACACGATTAGACATAATAATCACAAATGCCTAATTTCTCTGATTCCAACTGATCTGATTTTTTCTTGATTCATTTGGGGTTTAATTTCAGGAAAAAATCAGGAAAATAGATAAAACATTAAAAAGACACCTTCACAGGTAGAAATATTGAAAGTCGGTAACGCAAACCATCAACACTAATATTGACAAGAACCTATAAACCTGTTATTTTAAAACAATTCATCTAACAAGAAGCTAAGAATTATGAAACGATTGGTGCACATTCCAGATTAAGATGTGGCTTTAGTTTTAATACAGTAAGCAAAAAAAAATATGCAAAGATAATATACACAAGAACGCCTTGTAATTTTACTATTTAGGCCCTAACTCTGTGCACTCCCTTTGTCTAGGGGGTTATTGTCCCCGGGGCAGGGTAATTGTTCCCGTTGGTAATTGTCCTCTGGGGTAATTATCCGGGGATAATTGTCCTCGGGGGGGGGGGGGGGGGGTGGTTAATTTTCCTAAGGGGTAATTGTCCGGGGGTAGTTGTCCAGGGGTAATTGTCCTCGGGGGGTAATTGTCCTCAGGGGGTAATTGTCCAGGGGGTAATTGTCCTCGGGTGGGTAAAATTGTCAGGGATTAGTTGTCCGGAAGGGTGATTGTCCATGGAGTAATTGTCCTAGAACCAATGATTGGACCTATTGGTGATCGGGGGGGGGGGGGGGGGGTAATTGTCCTCAGGGGGTAATCGTCCTCGGGGGTAGTTTTACAGGGGGTAGTTGTCCGGGAGTAATTGTCTAGGGGGGTAATTGTCCAGGGGGTAATTGTCCGGGGTGTAATTGTCCTCAGGGGGTAATTGTCCTCGGGGGGTAATTGTCCTCAGGGGGTAATTGTCCTCAGGGGGTAATTGTCCTCGGGTGGGTAAAATTGTCAGGGATTAGTTGTCCGGAAGGGTGATTGTCCGTGGGGTAATTGTCCTAGAACCAATGATTGGACCTATTGGTGATTGGACCCGTGGCAACGATACCAAATGAGTATTAGCCGAAATGGATTTAGACAAAGTGATAGCGAACCAACTGAAGTTAGACCAAATGGAACATGGACGAAAATGAGAGTACACCAAGTGGTTATTAGACCAATCGGCTATTAGACCAAAAGGTAATAGACGTAATGATATTGGACAAAATGGATATTGGACCAACTGAAAAAATACAATTAGACTAAATGATAATAAACACAACGGCTATTAGACCAACTGGCTATTAGACGAGATGGTAATTAGACGAAATGGTTATTGGACTATGTTGATAGTTGACTAACTAATGGTAGACGAAATGATATCAGACCATGTGATAGTGGGGAAAAGGCAGTAGACGAAATGGTAATAAAGCGACAAATATCCATACAAAGAGTAATCCTGATTTCAAAATAATTTCATTCTCTTTTTCGTGTCTCAAAATACTAAGTGAAAGCATGTTTTATATCTTATCTGTAGCTCGAGTCCTGAAGAAAATACCGCTGTGACATTATGCGTTGCGACATGTGACATTATGCGTTGACGATTTGCTGCGACATAATGGGTTAGAAAAACTACGACATTATGCATTGACTGCAACATTATGCGTTGCTGCGACATTATGCGTTGGTGCGACATTATCAGTTGTAACAGGGCTGACCATGCAAAAATCTCAATCCAATGGTCAGTTTCATGTTTTTATACAAGACAATTGGAAAAAAAATGAATCTACCTGTGTCTCTCCTTCACTAATTCTGCAAAATCACAAAATCTAAGCTGGAAAGTTGCCACACTGGAGATTACCAACACAGATAAGAGTATGTAGGACTGTGTATTATTACTTGGAAAAAAGACCAGACACCTTACTACTGGAATGCCATGATTATTTTGTCCATTTCTAGACAATAACACATTTTCTACCAAAATAGTTTGGAACACATTTTTCATTTATACATAAAAATACTTAGGTGGTCATTTTTCAAAATTCTGTTTAAACTCATTTTAGACTGTTACCACAACTGTTTTATGTTTATTTTTATTTTGCAGTTGGAAGACCCACAATGAAAGGACTTACATGACTGGTCTGAGGAAAGATACTGATGGCTAGTGGTAAGGCAAAGGCAAAAGAAGCTGTGGCTACGATGGCCTGGACAGGTAGATTCAGACGAGGATAACGCTTCAGAAATGTCGTCCTAAAAAACCCAGAGAGGGAGAGAGATGAATGATTAATTTGACCACCAGGACATGTAAGAATTCTTAAAACTATTTTGAAGGTCGTGTAGAGTATTCTGGGTCCCACTTATTTTGACAGACATGGCTATCCCACATAGCCAAATGCCAGGGAATTGCAGACTTCTTTTATGGTCTACTAGTGATATAATCTTACATCAATAATAATTTGGTGATAAAGAGCCCAGTACCCTAGACAGATATGGCAGACGATGATACTGATACATGAATGCCGCATATTTCACAAACATAAAATTACTAAATCATTTTTTTTCATGCAAATTTATCAACTTTCCTTTGACTTTGTCTTGGTACAAACATGACAATTTTTGCAGTGTTTTCACAAAATTCATGACAAGTACACTAAAGCTATATATACATATATATCAAGCACCTTCAAAGGCCAAATTAAAAATGAATTGTGTAGTAAATAGTATCATATACTCTGTGATATTTTAGATAGAATGATGATGATGATGATGGTGATGATGGTAATGATGATGATGGTGATGATGGTGATGATGATGATAATGATGATGATGATGGTGATGATGATGATAGTGTTGGTGATGATGATGATGATGGTGATGATGATGGTGATGATGATGATGATAATGTCGGTGATAATGATGATGATGATGGTGATGATGATGGTGATGATGATGGTGATGATGATGATGATGATGATGATGATGATAATGTTGGTGATGATGATGATGGTGATGATGGTGATTATTATTTGTTTGGCGTCACCTGTGCCTGGGAGGCAAAAAGCGAACTGAATCACTATGACCCGCAGGTCTCTCCTCCCAATATAACTGATTGGGGGGAATGCAGGTGGACCACTACACCGGGGTTTCCCCCCTACTCTTATACGAACAGTGCAGTGGGTTCTTAACGTGCAAAGGTGGTGACTCTCCTCTACAAGGGGCCTCCACTTAACATCCTATCCGAGGGACGGAGTGTTTTCCATTGTAACATAGCCTGCGCGCATCTATGAAACATGGGAGATACGTTTACACACAACGCACTGGCTTCAGTCATCCGCCCAGGGTGGACTCGAACCCACGATCTTTGGTTCAACGGGCAGACACGTTACCGACTGAGCCAACACTGCCAACACCGCTCTACAGTGCTTATCAAAAAAGTTTACACTTTGAAAAAGCCCTTGGAATTAGAAAATATACAACATGTGGGTAATTTTTTCACATATTATCTTGGGTTTGGGTCTCATCTATCCAATGAAAGTAAAAGTTTTGACAGAATGTTGAGTGAGCACTGTCCATTTTTGTAAAAGCTCGCAGAAATCTGTTTGCGCAGAAATGCTCGTTTTCACGCTGTGTGAAGGGGAAAGGGCGTAATTAAATTTACCCTGCGAAACATTATTCATAAATTTCCCTCAGATTTTTGGTCAATTGAAATAAAAAGGATACATTCGAGCATTTTGTAACAATTTTGCCACCCAAATTGAAATTTCAACACTTAGTAAGCACAACCTTTACCCCTTTTGTGCCAGCTGGATCTGAGGACATAACTAAATCTGAATAAAAGTTTATCTCAAACACTTTCACCTTTTTTCATTAAGTTTTTATCATTTAAAGTGGGTTGACATTTAATTTTTCATTTAATACTTGTTTCCCCCACACTTTTCCAAGCTTGACAATGATTAACAAAATGAAAATCAAGCCTAATTCATTTTATGTAAATCACAGGTCAGTGTAAATCAAATATCGTCTTGATGGCCTTGGTGTGCAGGGGAGTGGGACGGGGTGCAATGCACTCTTCGAAGTGTATTGGGCAAGGAAACAAGTTAAAAGAGGTCAAAGATATCTTAAAATAAATTTTACTTGCTAAATTCTACGTGTTCTTCATGATAAAGGTTTACTTTTATTCGCATAGCTATTTCAAAGTTCTGCGCAAATCATTTTTTCACTAACTTTTCAAAAGTAAGTGGCGCTCACTCAAGCGGAAATATTTATCGATAGTTATATCGTCATTTCCTTAAATGGATCTGTACCAATGTTCAAATGTGGAAAAATCTTTAAGATATTACAAATGTATAATTTTACAGGATTTTTTAAAAGTGTAAACTTTTTTTTGATACGCACTGTAGATGATGATGATGATAGTGGGGATGATGGTGATGATGATGATGATGGTGGTGATGAATAATGATGATGGTGATGATGATCAGGTGGTGGTGATGATGATGACAATGATGAATGATGATGATGATGATGGTGATGACGATGATTGTGGTGATGGTGATGATGGTGGTGATGATGATGATGGCGATGATGATGATAATGATAGTGATGATGATGATGGTGATGATGATGATGGTGGTGATGATGGTGATGACGATGATGGTGGTGATGATGACGATGACAGTAATGATGATGATGATGATGGTGATGACAATGATGATGGTGGTGATGGTGATGATGGTGGTGGTGATGATGATTATGGCAATTATGATGATAATGATAGTGATGATGATGATGGTGGTGATGATGATGATGACGATGACAGTGATGATGGTGATGATGATAATGATAGTGATGATGATGATGATGGTGATGATGATGATGATGGTAATGATGATGATGATGACGATGACAGTAATGATGGTGATGATGATGATGACGATGACAGAAATGATGGTGATGATGATGATAATGATAGTGATGATTGTAGAGGTGTTGTGCCTCAGTGGATAAGTCTCCGGATTGAAAACCACAAGGTCCGGGGTTCAAACCCCACCGCACCACTAGCGTCCTTTGGCAAGGCGTTTAATCTACATTTGCCACTCTCGACCCAGGTGTAGTAAATGAGTACCCGGTAGAAACAAAGTCCTTGGATGCTCGATGCGCCTGATCAGGATTTCCGTGCTCAAGCTGGGGTAATAGTATGCAGCTCTTAGAAACATTTGTAATAAGTGCTATATAAATGTTGCATATTATTATGATGGTGATGATGATGATGATGATGATTAACAGCATTTGTATAGTGCTATTTATCTGTAAAAACATTAAAAAATGCTGACTCCCACAATATACCACGCATTATGTCTAAAATTACAATACATCAGAAATGCATGACAGAATAAGTATTTTTTATACCATATAATAAGAGATTCGTTTGTCCTTTAAAGATCAAGACCGAAGCTAAAAGTGAAATTGACAAATAGGAAATATATGAGCTACATAGTACAACAATGTCAGTCATATGCATATTCACTGCTTGACAGCTGAGTATTTTGATTAAGAAAAAAACTCAAATTAACAGTTCTTTGTGTACAAACATATAGAATCGCAACCCTTCTTAAACAACATGATGCCATGGTCTTGAGGCAGTGAAAAGCAAAAAACCTATTTTTGATGCCCGAGAATTAGAGCTATTCTTAGGCAAAATACTTAGCTGGTAAGCAGTGCAAATGCATAAACCTTGCATTGTTGTGTTTAGTAGTTTTAAGCTTTCAATTGGTACATGAATTGTCAATTTCATTTTTAGGCTTGTCTGGGTCTTTACTAATGTCTCTTATAAATCAATTTTAAATCATTGTTAGCTCATTTTATTCTCAGTTGCAGTGCTAAAAATAATACCAGAATTTATGCATCTGTATACATGTACAGAGAGAGCTCTATAAAAACAAATTGCCAAACTGAAAACAAAAATACATTTTAGCACTACATTTAAGGGTATTTTGGTAGCAATCAGTATCATAATCAGCTGCATCAGATAAAAAAAATTGCAAAACACATGAAGCTTTTCTGCAGTTTTTATTCTTTGAGAGAAAAGTAAACAAACTCAATATGTCTATGACTCTTCTTATGTATCACTCATATTCTTTAAGAAATGTGAATTGAAATAAACTGTTTCTTCATTGAAAAAACAATCACAATAACAGGACACCCTAATTTATGTCTTTTGTATATTGCTCTCCAAAACAATTGGTTCATTTCAATCCATAGCAATGGGCACTTCAGAACAAAAAATATGTAAAATTATAAAAAAAAGAAAATGTTTGTATAAACTCTTAAAGAATATTCCTTAAGATCGCATACATTTCTTGTAAACTAATTACTTTTGTCACAATAGACCTTACTTTTCTTAAAACAAATGCCCCCTTTAATCTTTGAAAACCTCTTAACCCTTTAAACCCAAGGCCTCATGGTGAGCTATCCAAAATACTTTAATAAATGACATCATCTATCTAGTACATGGAGGGATATTCAGTCAAGATTGATACTGATTTCGGAACGTTTTAGCCGGGGGGGGGGGGGGGGAGGGGAGATGCCTTTGGGGCTCATATCGTGGGAGTTTGTGAATGTGGTCAATACGTGCAAATAATTAAAGGTATGGGTCATGACCACCTTAATAACTTTGGGTTCAATGGGTTAAAAAGCATTGTGTTACTAACTTGTTTTCAATAAGTGTCATGACGATGGGAGGTATTAACAGAATAGGAGCAGGAAGGAACGCTCTGGTCATTGCTGTCTCCAAAAGGGCCTGAATGAAAGAAACATGAAAGTATTCTACAAACATAGGGTAAGATGTACACTGAAGATCGCTGAGAAAGTTGTATTGGCCTCATCATATTATTTCAAAATTATGAGACTACAAGATTCCATCCTATGTGTAAAGTAGGTAATGATGTTCTGAAATGTGACATGTTTATTCATAACACAGCTTCTGATGAAGTGTTAAGCCCTATCTAGGTAAGAACCATAATCAATACTATGAAAGCACTTTACAGGATGTTAAGAGTTAAGTCGGTGAAACATAAAGTAACAAAATTTCAATTTATATGATAAACATTTATCTATTTTTTTCTTAAATAAATATCTATGACATACATGTAGATAATATACCAAATAATTCATTGAAATTTATTGTATCCCATTTTATTCACTTCAAAACATGAATAGATTTTTACAAAAATTTGTAACTGCATGATTGAAATGATTAATTTATGATGAATAAAGTGGCTAATAACACTAATCTAAGTTGGCCTATAATGGATTAAACCACTGCTGTAAGAATATCACCATACAGGTTAATCAGCTAAAAACATATGGACATTGTGAAAACAAATTTTGACAAAACACATTCTACTCGTATCAATTTTCCTAAAGGCCACCGCACACCTTACGACTGTTTGCAATCCAATTTGGAACAAATCGCATTTTGCTCATTTTCTGAAAATGTGAATGGAACATATCATTTTATTTGAGGTCAAAATTAATTGAAAGAATACTAATATAACCATTTTGAAAGATTGCAAGCCTTTATTTTGGAGAAAAGGCCAAATTAGTTTCAAATCATAGCCAATCGTACGACTGCTATCATTACGACTAGATATTAAATTCGCTTTTATTCTAAGAAGGATGATAGCATAGTCACAGATTTGAACATAGGCATTCGTACAATGATTTAGAGCATTACACAGTAAGATATTCCAAGTCTCAAAATTAGCATCAAAATTTACAACATTTTATGTGAATTCGTATCTCAGACCAATCATAAGGTGTGCTACTGTCCTTTCTGCTCAAAGTAAATGACATGATCTTACCTTTTTAGCAGCCACCTTGGATGTACCAACAACTCGATTATTATGATCCATTACCTCAATCCCTGTCTGAAGTTCACTGTATCTCATTAAAGTTACATTGCATACACTAGCTGTGGCTGTAAACAGTGAAAGTATAACAAAGACTGTGATTATATCATCATCACTTTAATAATCATAACATGCCATAACACAAGTGTAGTGATTTCTTAGGCTTGTACACCAAAAAACTGGGTAATATTTTTGCTTGACAGGTTACACATTTTCTACACTTCTATCACATCTAGAGATAATGTATATATCTTTTCCTGCAAGGTGAAATTGATGAAATATCCTGCTCTGGATAGGTTATTGTCACCTATTATTTCCTGCCTATTTGGCACAGCTTTCCAATTCTATTTGCATTCAGTTTATGTATAACAAATTTTTCTGACATAGAAATTTAGGCCCAATAAGAGCCAAACAAAGAAATCACAAAAAATAAAGTAGAGTTGTAGGTTTTCATCTATTTCAGAACTGGATAATTGTCAATGCCATTTTCTTCTGCAAATTGAAAATAAATTGAATTCAAAATCTAAAAAACTAAAAATCACCCAATTTTTTAGTGTACACATCTATGGAATCATGCTTCTAACACAACATGATGTCACATTCTTGATGACTGTGAAGAGTATTTAAACCAGTTAACTTGAGTTTTTTTTTATCACTTTGAGAACTGGATAATAGTCATTGCTATTTTCCTCTGCAAATTGAAAAAAAATCTTTCCTACGTACAACCCTTCTGACACAATATAACGATATAACGTCACATAATTCAGGTTATTAAGAAGCTCAATAAAGCCTACTGTCGTTGTTTTAATAAGCAAAATATTCAAATGTCAAGCGGTAAATATGCATTAAACTTACATAGTTGTACTATGATGATTGTACTATGTAGTTGTACTATGTAGATAATATATATTTCCCCATTTTTTAATTCTGCTATTATTTCTCATCTGGGTCTTTAAAGGTTAGTCACTGCTATTTCCTAATTAACATCATTAGGGACATTCTTGGTAACGTGCATGGCCAAAATTATGGCAAATCTTGACTTTAATTAGCAACAGTAAATATCTAAAAGTTTTAGAGAATTATAACTAATTATGATGATTTTGAAAGTTTAATCTAATTTTCAAATTCACAGGTATTTCAAATTAAAATCAAGCTGTCAAAATCATGCTTCTGTGTGAAGTCATACACATGACCTCTGACTTGAACCTTGATATTGAAGACAGCAAAAATTATTTCCAAATGATGTTATATAACCTTTGAATTACTAAATCTAAACTTTCATGATTCATAATTGATTAAAGTCAGGATTTGTCAAAATTTTGGTCAAACACAAGACCGAGAATTGCCCATCAACTGAGTAAAGGGAGATATCGAAATCAGAATTATTCTTTAGAAGAAAAATGTTAAGACAAAGTGTCTTACATACCAACAGCTGGGAAAGGCACAAATCGTTGGATGATCATCTGTTTTGCTGGACTGACATTGGTGCTTCTCTTTAGAAACATATTTAAACCAACCTGTGATGATAGAGTGATATCAAATTAGTTAATCAACAATCTTCATATCAACTAAATTCAGCATAAACCATTTACAGCCTGTAAAGGGCAGGGGGGCCTTACATGTATGTACCCCCCTAACAAGCTTGCACTGCATTTCAAGAGGGGTTTTTTTCTTACAAGACTCGCACAACTTTTCAGACCACATTTACAACACATGAATATGTGATTCCAAAGTTACGCTAAATTTTCTATGCATGTCAGACCCAATATTTATTTTTTTTTTAAGTGATTTCAGGGACAAATGGTATTCCAATTCTAAACTGAGCAAAAATTAATAAATGTATGTACTGACCATTGCCCTTTTAGTCATTTTACTGATTAAAAACATTTAAACTTACGGTACTTATGATTGAAATATTGTCACCAATCATTTTCTTTGTAAACAATCATTGTTCAAGAGATTGTATGATCTGTGATGTCAATGATGGAATAGTGTATTCTTCTATCATTGACATCATAGAATAGTAAAGATTTCTTCATGGGTATTTTGTTTCAACATCAAAGCTTTTCATGTTTGGTCACCAGTTGTTATTTGAACCAATCACTATAGTATAATCTCGGCAAGGCATACTTATATTATTTTATACATAAAACAATTCTGTATGCTGATTGGTCTAAATAGCATCATGTGACCAAACATATTCCCACTATTTGTGATGAAGTTGAAAATGAAATGCCCACTAAGGAAAATTTTCTATTCTGTGACATCAATGACACAGATCATGCAATCTCTCATGCACACCGGTCAGTGTGGTGACTCTACCGGGCAAGTCCAAATCCGCATTCTGCTAAGGACGTGGATTCAGGTATAGCTAATCAGTCAGCACAGCACGTTATCTATATTTTGGTTCTGATTTAAAAAAAAAGAACTATGTGTACAAGAACTAGATTATCAATATGTATTGTTCTAACCTATTAAATGTAGCATATAAAACAAATATAACAAGGTTTTTATTTTTGAAAGTATAGAGGGAAGTAATCATCCTCTGTTGTACTGGTAGAATTACTATTTAATGCCAGTCCAACCTCAGACAAATAATTCCTGCTATACTTACTCAAAGCCTTGTATATTTGTACATTATGTGCAATCTTATTGACTATTAGGGCCCATCTGGTGATGCATTGCATATCATACAAAGCTTGGGACTTAAATAAGATATTCAGTCAGAGATAACTAGCTCCCCTATATTTAGCCTATTGTATATTGTATTCTGTGATTCCTATAAACTTTGTACAGAGAACATAAATTCCCAGTTGACAAAGGGTTAACTTACTGCTATTGAACAGGCACTTGACACAGCTCCTACATATCCCATGATAAAACTAGCCATAGGAGTCTCCTAGAAAATACAAAGAAAAACAAACAAGGAAACTCCCCTTTTCCAAAGATTCTGTTGAATTGTTAAATGTTGGAATTGCAAATTCATATAGACAGATGGAGAAAACTTGCATTATCAGCCTGAATTGAAATAATGTTGCTTTATATGCCATTTCTAGCCCTATCGAATAATGTACATTTGACGCACTCCACTCAGGTGAAGTAAATTGGAACCTGGCAAGAAAAATTCCTTGAATGATTGTGCACTATTGAATATACTGGTGAGCTAAGGCCGGGGTAATAATATCCAAAGACCAAAGTACTTTGGAAGTGCACAGAGATGTCAGATTATATACACAATACAAAAATACACTATTCATGAAAAGAATGCTTTATATTAACAGCACCATTTATGTAGTAAAAATTTATCTGTAAAACCTTAATTTCAAAGAAAATCAATAGGCAAATAATTGAAATCATGTCAACAAGGTGAAAATTATTAAAAAAAAAAACAGTTTGAAATTTAAAAATCCAAATAAACAATTTTCAATTTTTGCAACATTATATTTGGTCGGAATCTTTAAATCTTTATGAGGATTCTATAGGACTGATGACCATTCAAATCAGATTTTTAATTGTTATCACATAAAATAGAAGAAAATATTCATAGATAAGGTGCATACATGTAAGTGATAATTATTCAAAAAATTGTAGGAAAATTTACCCATTGTTGGCCTTATATTTGGAGGATAGAGAAATTAATTATAATTTTGTTGAATGTAAGATAAAAAGATGAGTCCTATATTTCAATTCATTTCCTACCCATTTAGATTTCCAATTAGACTTACTTGCAAGATTGAACAATAGTGTTTATACAACAAGATTCTGTGACTTAATGACCCTTGGCCGGATAAAAGTCAGTCCTAATTTGATTCAATACTACACAATTCTAAATGTAACAAGGACTCTAAAATAAGATATCATTTTATGAAACTGCAGGTTATTTATCAATTACAATATGGCATTTTTTTTTACTTACTTTAGTAGCATTTCTATTTGCATAGTTAACTCCAGCATTGTGACTTTGGTTAAACCACTATAAAAGGGAAACAACATAGAGAGAGGGGGGGGGGGGGAAGGGGAAGGGAGTGAAAGATGGAGTCAGGATATTAGGAATTTTATTTATCTTTATATATTCAATATATTCAACGAATAAACTTAAAAAAAATAATGGAAAATGGACTATGATCTGTACAATGTAGGTAAGGTAAATATAGAATTGAGAGATTGTTTTACAATCATGGTCTTCACACAAGTCTTCCAATTTAATTTCATCTTTATGCCTTAATTGCCCAAAATACATAACTCCAAAAAGTTGCTCATATCGAGTTTCAAATAATCATCTCAAAACTTTTTAGTACAACAAACATATATAAAGTACACAAAAATCAAGTTCATTTGTTATTTCTTTCAAAGTTATTAGAAACTGAATAAAAAACAATTACCACAATCCCAGGCCTTATGTTTCTAGATGTAACGTTTCCAGGATTCTTCTAACAGACACATCAAACATATGGCCATCAACAGGAAAATAACATTTTTATGTTATGATTTTGACAAAATGAACATGTAAGGTATTTTACAAACATACTTGCCAGAATACAGTGGATGCAAGGGTTTGGTTTGGTAGTAAGAGGCCTACAACAATGGGTGATCCAAATGGAACAAATCCTGAAGTAAATATACATGTAAATGAGGAAAAAATAATGAAAATCAAAAGAGATTTATGCAATAACAAAATTAAGGATTTATGCCTATGCATTTCAAAAATTGCACATTAAGCAACATTATTTTATTCAATATACATTGGAGTCTGAATATATATCTACCTTCTCTATCTCAAAATATCACAGAACTCAAAGCAATTTATTTAGACCTGATTATGCAAAACATGATTTCCTCTAATACTAAAGTTAGTCCAAAAGATTAATGTTTGATCTTGAACAGGCAGGCTTGTTTGTATACCCTTTCACAAAAAAAATCACAAATAAATCTTGGTTCACAAGTCATGATCCGATATTATCAATTCAATTGTCATTGAAAACGATGCTTGGAAAAAAAAATATTGCATATTTTGGAGATTTTGTGATATGATTGTTGTATGGTAAAGCAGAAAAAAAATTCATTGGATACATTATGAGACGAGTATGAGATTGTAATATAGGTCTTGACCTAGGTAACATTTCATCAAACAAATAATCTGTGACTATTGTTATAAGCTACTAAAATCTGTGCATCTGATTGGCTGAAAGGAAGTCTATCAATGAAAACCAATGACAAATCCTTCATGAAACACTCCGGTGGAATTGTTCAAAGTGGATGTAGTCTAACAGCTGTAACACTTGAACAAAGTCCACTTGCCCCATATCCTAATATCAAGGGGCAAAGTCCTCCATATGGTCCCTCTTTGACAGAGACACATGTCTATACAAGAATGCAAACTGATCAGGAAATATTGCATTGACAGCAAAAAAACTTAAAATATATAATCTTCCATGCTGTGTACATTCCTTCAATCCCTACATTTCAGAAAATGAATGAAGTCAGAAAAATACTTTTATAAAGAGAATGAATTCTTACCTGACATTCTGAAAGGCATGAAAACCTTTTCTCCTGTATCAGGATGAATTATTGCCTGAAATATCAATAAAGTATTAAAATTATGTACATGTACAACTTTTAGTGATTATGTGTACAATTGCAAATGAGTTTGTTTATTCATAAATTGTGTTTGATGGAAGCTTGTATATCAGTATATATCTATAGTCATTTATCTCTCCCCTCTAGCTATTAAAAAAGTTTTTTTCCTCTTTTATATTCTGAACACAACTTAAAATTTTGTGAGTTATCATTTTGTAACACAAGTTCTTTAATAAAGACCAGAGTGTGGTTGATGACTGAAGTTACTATTTTTGCTGTGGTACAAAACAATTCATTTCAAACACAAACTTATTAACACAGTAAACAGCAAGTGTACTAGAATAAAAGGCTTAGAATTTTGAATGTTATAAAGCAGCCAATGGGACAAGGTTCTCCCCCATGTTGTCTACAATAATAAATCATTAAAAACAGGAAGAAGATCTATTGAAATCTAAAAGCCTTTCAGAATAATAAGACTTTACCTGTTTAATTTTCTGTGCCTCCCAGAGCTGTTTATTCGTAACCCCATCAGGCAGAGTTCCTTTCTTATATGCAGCAAGGAGCTCAATTGAATCATTCAGCTTTTTCTACGAAAAAAATTCAATTCAATTCATTATTCTCAGCATAAAAACAATGATACTTTACAAACATGATACATATCAATACAAACACATGGGCCCATATTCTGAAGTCAGGTTTAACTTAGACCATGGTCTAACTCTGTGCTAAAATTATGGGAAGCCAAAAGTGTCAAAGTTTTCATTACGTTGTATGTTTTTTATGTTTACTGCGCTCTTTCCTGATTCATTGATGGTGAAGACAATCATCTGTTTATAATTCCTAGACAATTATGAATGATTTGAGAGTCAAATGAGTTGAAATTTTATATCTCTACTGTTAGTGATTTATGTAACAATTGGCTATCCATACTTAAACCACAACTTTAAACCTGAGTTTAAGTTAAACCCGACTTCAGAATACCGGCCATTAAATATATGCATGCATACTGATAGGGCATCAGCCATATAAAGGAAATATAGCTTTTTTACGACCAATCCAACTGAATTTATCAATTAATATCCATTTATGAAACAAAAAATTGAAATAGAATTATATAATATGTATAATAAATATATATAGGATGACAAAAGCAATTTTTTAAATTTTATACTTAAAGCTAGTTGTTGATAGAGATTTTTTATGTAATCTGGAATTTCGTTCCATATTTTGGGGCAAGTATAACGAATGTTGTGTTGGAAGATAATTTTTCTATGTTGGGAATGAATATTTGATTATTTAAGTGGGTATCAAAATGGTGTGTGTTGTAAATGAATCAGAAAAAAAATTGTGGAATTTTAGAATATAAACACCTGTAGAGAAAATTATATTGCTGAAGTCATCTAATTTCAACAATTTTAGGGAATGAAAGGTAACTTTAGTATTTGCTAGTGGTATCTTGACGTCTGGAGAAATAGAGAGATGAGTTTGGTATGTGTTAGCCCATAACAGATTACAGGAATAAAAGTATGGCAAGATTAAAGAACAATATAATGTATGCAATACAGTTTTAGGCAAGTAAAAACTTTGGCGATATATTATTCCAATATTTGTGACAACTTTGTTCTCAATTTCATTTAAGTGATGTATCCATGTTAAATTACTCAATTAATTAATTAATCAATGATAACACCAAGAAACCTAGTATTTTCAACTTTGGGAATAATTTGGTTGTTAAGCTTTACCACTACATTATTAAGATCAATACGCCTTGTGGAGTTACAATGTACCAATTGTATTTCTTATATCTAACAGTAAGCTTGTTTGCACAAAACCATTTACAAACATCGGTTCAGTATTTACACTTTCACACAAGTGATAAAGATTTTTATTAGAATAAACAATATTTGTATCTGCTGCCTACATGATAAAGGAAAGGAGATTTGACAAACGATAAATTTCATTAATAAATCAAATATACAAAGGTGGGCCAAGATATATCAGTGGAAAGTTCACGAATAGGCTAGAAGCATCTTGAAAAAAAAAAGAAAATGTGTGTACAAAATATACTGAGAGTTTTACTGTATGTCTGTCATTTTGATTAACCAACATTGCCATTTTACATATAGATCCCATAGAAATTAAACTGAGTCTTTTTATATAATTTTCTTTTAAATCATTGTCTTTTAATTAACCTTTTCATTGAAAATTGCTCTTTCTTGTCTTAACCCTCTTTTCATAATATCTAGCCACTTTTTCCTTGTTTAATATTACTCCTTTAATAGTTACATGTGTTATCCTACTATTTTTTTGTAAAGTACTGTATTTGGATATGATTGGAAGAAAATAAAATGTTATTTTGAATAGAATTGAATTACTTTTCAATAGCCCACCATTACTTTACATCAAATTTACCTTGGAAACGAATAGAGTCCTTGGGTCAATAATATCCAAGAAGTGACGATATCGTCCAAGAAATGTGCTCTGTCAAAGAAAATGATAAAAACATACATTGGTAATATATCCTGTATTTAAAGGCAAGGTGGATACACAATAAAGGGTTTTGACACTACTTGCCCAATCCCCCCCCCCTTGTCAAATATACGGCAAGGTGCCCAAATCTTCGCACGCGTATCTGCGGGATACTAATACATGTAAAAGAAGATATGCAACGACCAGTCTTTCCATCTGAAATACGGGGATGGAGGGGCTTCAGCCTCCCCCCCCACACTTTTTTCCAAAATCATGTACAAAATCGTAAAAATGACCATATCATTGTGATTTTTTGCATGGTAACCCCCCCCCCACTTTGAAAACCATTTGCAGCCCCTGAAATACATAGACAAATATTCATTAAAAAATCTGACTCAAAATGGTGAAAAAAATAATGAATTTTGCGAAATTGATGTGACGGCCTCGAAATGCAGCCTCTCGCAGCCTTTTCTCTCTCTCTCTAAATTCATATAAAAAAGTTACTTCCGCGCTTTGCAAGGGAAATAATATTGTTTTTCTCCTTTGTTTCCCTTATCCTTTCTATACTATCTAATTTTCCCCACCTCGATTTGTGTTTCGTGGCAGCAAGTTAAAAAAAAAATATTCGGGAACGGAATTAGTAAAAAGACCAAAGTATATGAAGACAGATTCTTTAAATAATTGATTACACAACATTCCCGATACTTAGCTCATGCAGGGCGAGTAAACTATGCCATCACTCCCCTTATATAGGCTTCATACAGGGATTCAGCTTTTCAACTGGTCAATCATGATTTAATTAGGGCCCCGGCAGGCCTATTCCTCATTAATTAGAGGTAGTCATAAAATTTGTGCCAAGGTTATGCACAAGAAGTTACGGTATGACTGTTTTATCGGATTTATCCTTTGTTTTGGGATCGGAATGTTTAATGTGGCTATATTGTTTGATATCAAATTTGATCTTTGGCATTATGACTCAAAGAATGCCATTTTCTTTTCAGTATGATAAAACCTGTTCAGCTTTTGCGCCGATTACTTTTTAGGGTTCAAAATCAGGTCTACTTTTGAAAACAATTGAGGTTCAGAATCACAATAAAGTCAATTGGATTGGAACTGATGAAATTACTGGAGACGGTAGAGGCATCTTTTGGGGCAATTCCATGGTAACGGAATTACAAATCAGAGAAATTTTGCTGTTATTTTTGCTCACAGCATCCAGATATCTCAATATTTTCAAATTTTCTGAACCTAATACTATGCATGGCCACTAGTGCTATATACTGAACCAAGATTTTTAGAAAACCTCTCACACGTTCAGATGTGAATGACGGATATGTGCTATGGTAACGGAATTACCAGAGAAATGAGTCATTTTGCAACCCAAAGTTTAGTAAAAGTTTCTCTGAAATCTACAACACACTAGCTCCAAGTTAATGTCTGATTCAATTCATTATAGTGTCAACTTTATTTTGAAAGTAATTTATTCACAAATATCATTAACAAATTTTCATGATTGGTCTTTCTTTAGGGCAAGTACATGGTAACGGAATTACACATAATGGTAACGGAATTACGCCTCTGACATTTGGGAAGGAAAATTATATTTTTAGGCATTTAGGACTGGTGAAATGCCTCAATAAAGCTTGTTTATACATTCTTCTCTAATACTTAACACAATCTAAGTACTTCACGTCTCTAATATTAAATAAAATATAAGTACATGTATATAGTACGTAATAGGTGGCTCTACCATGAATAAACATGATTTTACAAAATATTAGGGATCAGTGGTAATTAAATTTTAGTTCATTTTCAAATTTAGGGGTATTAGGACTTATTAGCCACTTTTTGCCTCCTGTACTGATGGAAAGAATTATGTAAAGGCCAAAAATCATCACTAGTAATCATGGTAACGGAATTACATGGACTACAGCCATACGTATACACATTAGGAATTTTACAAAAACTGAGGAGAGCATGTTATCAGATCTGCATATTTAGTCAAAGATTTGTGTAGATGATAGTTTAAGATATTCTAAAGTATTTGAATACTCAAAAGAAACATAGTTTCACATACAATTGGCATCTTAAAACAGTTAAACTGAAAACTTTCTATTTGGTTGTTCAATAAATGATTTGAAAACAAGAAACAATGCTGAAACCTCATGAAAATAGTGTTGACATTTACATCTTGAAAACATGTTGTGGACAACTAAGCAATAAATTGGTTCTTAATCAGTGCACCAAGCTAATTTTTTTAAAGGTAAGGATTCATTTTCTGTCTATATGTAGCTCACTGAGGACTGCAATTATAGCAGATCTGAGTATAAAGTCAATATCGGACATCTTCCTGACAGATGTATTTCCAAATGTGACCCTAAGAAACTGCAGTGATTTGATGATCTTATGTCATATTCATGAAATTAGTTGGTTTTCTTGGGCCATGATTTTTTTTATTATATTAAATTTTTTATCTTTTATATAAAATATGAAAATTTATCCGAGATGCATTTTTATCTTCCGTCTCTAAAGATATGTGACAAAGCAGTGCCTAGGATATAGACATGTTTATCGCGTATCCAATCATTGCATCACAGATGATGTGCCTGCACCAAATTTCCTTTGAAGAAAAAAAGAACTGCAAATAAGGTGGAGGCTACATGTATTCTCTCTATACATTTTCAATTTCAGCAATGTTTCTAGGTCAATTCGCTCAAGACTTTGAAATAAGAATAAAGGAAAATGATAAATCATTTAATCATTAGAGTACTACTCTAATATTATTCTTGTAGATTAAAGAAATATTTCAAATAATTTTATTGACTTACATGTATGTTGTTTATGAAATGAAATGAAGTACAAAATGATGTGATATTGACTTCATATTTTTGTTCATTTTTTTTTCAATTAAATCCCTGTAGGCACAGAATTTGATTTAATGCCATCTCACTCATTTGCCAAAACTCATGGCAGAAAGGCTTTTAATTGGTTGAATGAGATGAGTGCTACAAAAAACAGCCTTTCTCATTACAAATTGGTTCAAAAATAGGTTTGTGTCACAGAGATAAAACAAAGACAAAATGGTTATTGGAATACCATTTCGGAACGAATTTTAGGTGATTTTATATCACTTATTTTAATAGAGATAAAATATTTCATTTTATATCAGAATGTATATGAGAATACTACCACTGTCTCTTAGCATTTCTCTCACAGCAGAATGCTGTACATACATTTCTACCCAATTCAAACTGAGTTATGTTGCTGTTCTCAGATGTTGTGTTATTAATGACTTTGTTGGTCTCAATATTATCACCATCCTCTCCTTAGAGAAGTGTTCACATTCTGTGTATCATCCTCACTTGAAGGGTCATCGTCGTTACTCACTTTATCCGTGAAGCAGTGATTATTGGATGATGCTGACTTTGCATGTTTCTGAGCATCCATTGCATACAAGTAGGGGTGGAGAAAATTATTGGTTTGGTGCTAATTAAGGCATCATGATTCTTGAATATCTGTCAAATCCACCTTACTTTTGGAAATGTCATCTGTATAAAGATTTAGTATGATTTTTTGGCATGTGATTCTTGTAACATCTGTAAATTATGGATCTCACTTCAATCTTTTCCACTCATTACTTTTTACTGCTCGCTACACTGTTTGCCAATCAATGCCAGAGTCTGGTCCCTCACCATGGCTTGTTGCAAAGAATATCCAATCTTCCGTTGCAAGGACAGTTACACAGAAGATATCGCTTAAATTAGAAGGCGGTCCCTTCTGAAAACTATACCCATTTCTTTGAAGCAGAGAAATACTCCCAGCCGTCCCGGAATTTCTTTTACTGAAAAGTTCACTAAGTCTGTTGAGGGTGAATTGATCAGAGGCAATTACAAAAAAAGGAATGCCATTCTTTTCCGAGGCACACACAGTGAACATGGTCACTTCGTGATTGTGCGTCCAGTATTTTGGATCTCATTAGAAATGGTATTTGGCAATGACATTTTTTGCAAAATCAATCTGAATGAAAATTTTTTTAAGATCATCCTGCATAATCATTTTTCTACTCCTCCCCAAGAATTGATTGCCCATTAATCCTTTGTAAGGCATTCACCTACATTGTATGCTCCATCAGGCCATATTGAATGGGACTTGTCAAGTAATTGTATAATTTCATCCTGATTTGGAGTGTAATTACTAATCAGAAGGCTTTTAATGTTTATAACTGTGATCTACAGCTAAGATATCAACATGCCATTGGAACAAAATTGGCTAACGCACACCCCTTTAAAGATATGATGATGGTAATTCCGTTACCATGTAATTCCGTTACCACAGTTACAGCAGAATTAGAAATGATATTTAAAAAAATGTTGCTCAGTCTTTAGCAAGTCACATGAAATCAGAGAATTCAGAATTATATAAAATTCAAGCAAGTATTTAGTTCATAGGAAAAACTTTTCAGTTTCATGGTAACGGAATTACATCCGTTTTTGTAGTAGATTGCAAAATTTTCTCTGAGAAATTTGAAAATACCCATGATAAAGACACTTGCTACTGGTAATTATTACACCTTCACACACAACATTAGATGATTTTGAACCAAAATTGTAAAATATTTTTTTAGTTATAAAATTTATCCAAAATAATGTAAAATACATGTTCTCTAATTGAAAATGGTCATCAAATTCAAAAGATTGCTCCGCAAAAACCGTAACAGATATTTGAAAAAGATTTTCAGTTCCTTAAAATATAAGGTTTTGTGTAAAAAGGACATTCACATTCAGATGCATATTATTAATTTTGAATTTTACTGTTTTTACCCTCTCCCATGTGGAATTGCCCTTTGATATTAATTTTGCAATATGCGCTCGTGCGCCTTGCGTGGACTTACATGTAGGCCTACCGCCCCTCCAAATTAATTCCTGGATATACAGTTGTAAGAATGAATCTTTTGAGATTCTTGAGATATATAAAACACTCATAGATCTGAAAATGCTTTCTAGGTTTCAAAACCGCTTAAAAAGTCCTGACAGGCATTTTCTAAGATAACAGACACACAGAGGTGAATAACAATAATTCTAATTGAAAAAATACCAACAACAGCTCTACTCGCTGTGAAAAGACTCGAGTACTTTTTTTTTTGTAATTTACAAAACATGTTCACTTTGATAAGGTGATTACTTAATTTGATTTCATCTCAGTCGAGAGGTATTTTATCATAACACTTTTTTAATTTTTTTTTGCGACACATAGACCTAATAGAGCAATCATTTTGAAATAAGGCTTAAAATAAATAGATCTGTTAGCATAACATCTATGCATCAAATCAGCATTGAGTCCTATTCCTACCATTTTAAAAAATAATGGTGCACTATATACCCTGTGGTGAGTTAAACAACAAATGTTGATAGGAGCATATCCAGGCGGCGAAAAAATAATTACCCGGTATTCACCACACGACAGATTTTTTATTTCCTTTTAATTTTTTCTTGTTCGCGAAATGAAACAGTGCAAAGCTTCTCACTGAACGGGGACTTCCTTCCACCACACGTTTTCCCATTGACACAATAACAACTGACTCGGACACTTTTTCAAACGACAAAAATACATGTAGTCTTTTTCTTTTCTCTCCTGTGGATGTATATTCTTCCAAGTTGATGAAACAATGATCAAAACACTAAAACAAAATTAATCACGCTAAAAAACACTATTTAACTGTCTAATTACTCCTTGTGATCCAAGTCCCCTCCTATGGGAAATTGGCAGTCTCAACACGGGAAGGGGACTCGGATCACGAGGAGTAATAAGACAGTTAAATAGTGTTTTTAACAGTGATTTTCATTGATTTCATTTCATTTTAAAGTGTTATTCATTGAAATGAAAAAAAAATCCTCAATTTGGCAAACATGCTTCAATATGGCTGATTTTGTGGACAACTCTCCATTTACACAATGACAAATTTTCAGATTTTCCTCATTATCTTTCAAATTGCATCTTGCCTCATTCTGAGCATAACATATGTCATGGGAAAATATAATTCACATCACATATGTCAAGGTCGGGAGAAGAATGTGAAATATGTAAAATAAAGGGGGAAATCTGAAAAATTGTGTACAAAACAAATGGAGAATTGTCCACAATTAAATCAGCCATTTTAAAGCACATTTGCCAATTTGAGGATCCCCATAGAAAGTACAAAGACTTTTTAAACGTCCATAGCATGCTCATTTCACAACCGGGCTGGGGAAAAGGTCTTTATACTTTGTTGTTCTAGCATTCTCACAAAATTTTTCTCGTTATAAATATATGAGAAAAGAAGGCTGTCAATTCCAACTCTCGTCGCACTGCAATCATCAATATTTGTTCATTTATTATTGTTATTATTATCATTATTAGTATTACTATAGTATTATCGTAATCATTATTATTGTTATTGCTATTATCATCATTATTCTTCTCCTTCACCTTCTTATTCTTATTAATGTTATTGCCATCAGAATAATCATCAACATCATCATGATTATTATTCAAATATAATTGTTGTAATCATATCAATTGCATTCCTTCTGCAGTCAAACTCTCTTCATAAACTTAAGATCAGGTAAATAACAGTTCATATTCATTTCATACGTGTTTTTATAGCCCAAACCATCATATAAAAAAAGAATTGACATTGTTATGCTTATCAATATCATATTCAAACTTCTCACAAAAATATGAATCGTTCAATATTCTCCTCAAATAAAATAGGAAGAAGCAACAAAAATAAATGTGATAATTGAAAACGGCCAATAATACCGCTTATTCGTCTCAAGATTTATTTTCTTTTCAAGGTGGATTTTTTCCTTTGCTAAATCAAACCATTGGTCAGAGAAAATGTAAATGGAGTATATCCAGTAATATCAGATGTTTTGAGGAAAAGAAAAAAAAAGGGATACATTAACAAAACCAATCAGACCGACCTGTTAGTTGTTGCATCATTGACGTCACTATCAAGGGGTTTTAAAACGACTTTAGAGAGTAGAAATGTAAATGATAACGACGATAACGGGTTGAATATTACATTTCTTTATACCACGCTTAGTACATTATGTTATGAATAAAAGAATGTCAATAGGTGGCTACTTTAGTCAGACCAGTAATACAGAATAGGCCTATTTTCTTTTTGAAAATTTGTATTGATTTTTTTGTTTGTAACTGATCTGCATTTCCTCTTCGATCTTTTATTCACGAAAAATAAACATTATTTTCTTACTTCTGTGCACTTTGCCAAGTACGCCCCAGGGATTCGATTTTAAGGCGCGCGAGAGCGATCGCGCGCTACATGCGCGCCTTAATCCATTTTTGGTAGCGCGATTAATAGCGCTCCTCGCGATCGTTGACCTGCGCGGAAATGCCTAAAGTCGCCCTCGAAATCACCCAAAATCATGCTTATTGCCGAGTGAATAACAACTCAATTTGCTCGAGCTCCGTTTATCATTTAAAAATCATCCAAAATCCAACACTCAAAGTCATGAATAATCCTTAAAAATAGCGAGTATCGCAGTTTCAAATTCCGACGTTGCGTTATTTTTTCTGTACCACGTATTTCCATACACATGGTACCAAGTACGGAAAAAAAAATCAATGCAACGGTCGGGAAACAGTTGCATGTATAGGGGTCCATTATGAATACCACCATGTGCAATTTCGAATGCACATGTTTCCCCTACAGATATCACGATTCTGTGATTAAATAATTCGAATTACACAGGAAATAAATCCCTGAGACTTGTAACCTAGCATTGGTGAGTTGTCATTCGGCTTTGCTTTTCAAAACGGCTTATTAACTTCCAAAATAAGTTACCTTATTTATTAATTATAACTAAAAAGTTATTTATTTTCTTTTTCTAGGGGATGAGGTATTATATCAAACAATAAATCATCAAACAAAGCTCCATCTATTACAAGGCTGGCGGCAGGCTCACGCATTGGCGCTTTTACTAGCTAGCCAGTTAGAGCTCTGTCTCTGCCAGAGCTCTGGGGGACAATTCACTCAGTAAAGGCCTCAATGATGGTGATTTTCTGTTTCAGACAGAGTTTACATTTCATGAATATTATTCAAAACTGCCAATAAAGTTTGATGATTTCTTCATTGTCATGTATATTTAAGTTCTTAATGAATACATTCTCACCGAATTTAGACTCCCCAATAGAGAAATGAAATTTTCATGGAGATCTGCGTTTTCAAAGAACTTCAGGAAAAGTTAACTTAGGGGATGTGGGCCTTTATTACATGTACATGGCTGAGTACAGGGTATTGTACCGGAATAGATGGAGTAGGAATTAGATATTGAATTCATTTATATCCAAGTCCAACTCACAGTCACACACACACGCACTCACCCACACACACCCACATCCAAGATTCTAAGCATGAAAAATAACTTAAAAAATCATACAATATTGAACAAAAAGTAATAATTCATTAATAAGTGAACAGGTATTCCTCAAAATACAAAAAAGTAGCATTTAAACAGAGCCCCCGAAATGCAAAAAGTAGCCCCCGAAATTTGACAAAAAAATTTAAAATGGAGCCCCTGAAAAAAAAAATTGTTAGTGACTTAACTTTAAGCCAAAGTCAAAACCTAACTCAAACAGGTTTTGATAACACACAATCTAAAATTTACAAAACATTGTAAAACAATTACAAATACTTCCTTTGGCTGTTGATTGTAACTTTATAGTACATACATTTCCTCCATCTGTTTTGTTAATTGGACAAACAGCTCCCCTTGTATGTTGAAGAAGAGCTTTTTGCAATGCTCCTCTACCGCTCTCCTTAAAAGATCTAGGAGAGCTATTTATTGCTCCCCTCATAATTATAAAACTGAGTCCCTGACGCCCATATCATTTTGTGGGATTTATACTCCAAACTTGTTAAATCTGTCCGACCCTTTTTTATCTATATTTCAATATATCATCTTAGTTCTTATATATTTTGTCTCCTTCTGATTGGCAATAACTTTGTTACACTACGAATAAAAAAATTACATGAAATGAAGACTACACGAATGAAAGGGTACAGTTGGCTGCACTTTGAGGATACATGGCTCTAATACATGATTATTGTGTGTGTTTGTGTGGGATCGCAGCTGTGCTGTGATTGGGCACTTGATCGACGACAATGCCCTTTTTTGGAACAGGACGCTTTCAATTGTGTGTGTGTATACTCTCTCGTACTTCAGAGGAAATAACTTGAATAGCAAAATAGCATTTAATTCAAAAGAGCATATTTTTCGTTATTTCTGTTTGTTCAATTTCATCAATAGATACGTCATTTGAAATGGTAAACATTGAACATTCATTTTATCTTCTTAATTTCTTGGTATCTCTACAATTCCTCAGGTTATTTACTCTTTAAAATGTTCATGAAATCATAATTTTCGAGGTTTTACTTATTGAAAAAAAACAATGTAAAATATTACATCTTTTCTCCATTTTTCCAAATGCATGAAAGATAATAACATGACCATAAAGCCCATGAACCATGCATCATTTGATGTGTAGAAAGTTTCATTATACATCGTAAGGGTAAAGAGTTATAACCGTTTTAAAATCAGTCGCTGCTCACATTTTGGTCAATTTAGGATTCCCTGGCAGTAGAGGGGTATTGGGTATTAAGAAATTATTCATTCATCATCCCTAGAAAACTGTCTAAAAGTGGCAGAGTGGTTTTGAAGAGGGAAATGAGGGGTGGATGAATATCAATGGGTTAATTGCTGTTTTACGGGGACTTGGATCTCGAGGAGTAATAAGATAATATTTTTAATGCGATTCTATTGATTGTAATAATTCATATTATCAAAAATATTCATTTATCATCTCTAGGTAACTGTCTAAAAGTGGCAGAGTGGTTTTGAAGAGGAAAATGAGGGGTAGATGAATATCAACGAGTAAATTGCCATTTTGTACTATTAGGAGAGGGGACTTGGATCACGACTATTCCTAGTTATCCAAGTCCCCTCCTGCGGGAAATTGGAGAGTCTTTACGAGGAGGGGACTCGGATCACAAGAAGTAAATAGTGTTTTTAACAGTGATTTTCATTGATTTTAATTATTCTTATTTATTGAAAATTTTCATTTATCATCTCTAGGAAACTGTCTAAATGTGGCAGAGTGGTTTTGAAGAAGAGGGAAATGAGGGGTAGATCAATATCAACAGGTTAATTGCTGTTTTATTTTAGAGGGGGACTTGGATCACGAGTAGTTTTATAGTGTTTTTAATAATGCAGATTCTAATAATTCATATTTATCGAAAATAGGAAACTAAAAGTGACACAATGATTTAATTCGGATCAAGGGGAACTTGAATCACGAGGAGTAATTATACAGACATTCTTTTTACCTCACGAAACAAAGCAATGTAGACTGTTACAAGGGAGATGCATGCAATTTGATTTCTTTCGTAAAATTAAAATATGATACAAAATAAATTGTGAGAAATATATGAATATATGGAAAGAGATTTATTAAGCATAAAACGTAAAAGACGAAGTAAAGCAATAAGGACTGAAAAACAAGTAGATGCAATTCTGATTTATTTAGTAAATTAGTAAATTAAAAATGGAGACTGAAGACTAGGGCTAGAACCTAGATGAAATTTTTTAAATTTATTTAGTAAAAATGTAAAACGAAATAAAGCAATATTTTAATTGTCAGGTAAACATGAAACTATAGACAATCCTGATTCATTTACTATTAAAAGTAGGCCTACTTTTTAACGAAATAAAACAAAAGAGACTGAAAAAAAGAGGTAACGTTAGATCAGGGTGACCAGATTTCACAAAATGAAATACGGGACAATTGACAAAAGATCAACAAAAAAGCCTACACAAAGTGTTAAACTTGTGAAAAAAAATATTAAGAATTAGAAGGGAATGTGAACGAAAGAATGAAGGAGAAAAAGAAAAGAGATGAATTGAGAAGGAAAGAAAATAAAGGAAAACATAACAAAATAGCGGAAGGTTAGTATAAAAGAAGGATGAAAGAAAGAATAAAAGAGATTAAAAAAAAATTTCCGTCATTCTTTGAAATGAATAAAGAAAGAGAAAGAAAGGAATTAAGGGAAGATGAATATGTGAAAGACAAAATAAAGGAGGGAATTAGAGGAAAAAAAGGTAAGAAAATGAAAGAGGAAAGAAATAATGAAGGAAAGAAACATGTTTAGTTCATTTTCCGAAAGAAAAAAAAGAAAACAGGAAGGAAGGGACAGAAAGAAAGAATAAGGGGGAAAATAAGGACAAAAAACAAAGAAAGAAACAAAGAGAGGGAGGGAAGGATGAAGGGAGGAGAGAACGAAAATAAACATGAGAGGCAGAGAGAAGGAAGCCTAGGTAATTATAAGGAAAGAAGGAAATAAAAATAAGGATATTTGATAAAGAAGGAAAGTAAGAGAGAGAAGGAAAGAAAGAAAAATGAACAGAGAGAGAAAAAAGAAAATGCTTAGGAAAGAAAGATAGGAAATAAAGTTAGATGGAACAAAAAAGGGCATGCAGGAAGGCTAAGGTGGAAAAGAAAGAAAAGGGAAAAAGTTCAAACTTCAAGTAAACAAAAAATCCAATCATTTTATAAAAATCATAATTTTATTTGGTGTTTTTTAAATGTATTTTAAAAATTTCAAAAAGTAAATGTTTTAGAAATGAATAAAATTTTTCAAATTGAAACATTATTGTCAAACTTAAAAATTAGATGAAACATCGCGGCATCGTACACACCAAGACCCGAAACCCCGGGGGGGCCACTTCCATTCACAAGTGGATACCATGCGCGACCATGGGGTCTCGAAAAGCACCCTAAACACGTAATTTCCATATTCTGAAAATGCACCCCTTAACAAGTATTGGCGTGTGAAACCCTACCCTTAACAAGTATTGGAAACAAAACGATATACTCTTGGCAAATATTCCCTGAAATGATCACCCCTAAACAAGTACAGAAATGTTTTATTGTTACGGGTCATTCGGTCGTCGGCTTTACCTTATTTGGTTTAGTACGACCCCATCTTCTACACCTCGCGCAAATCGGACTCTAAACACGAAGTGTTGGGGCAAAAAGGACATCCTTTATAAAACATTTGAATTTTGTTTTATCATCCCCGCAAATTCGACCCTAAACACGTAATTTTCCTAGCGAAATAGATACCCTTTTTTCATTATTTTTGTGTTTTTGACACCCTTATCACGTTACGTACGTAACGTGCCCTATCGTGAAAAAGACATCCTTTTTACGTGTTTTTTTGGTCGCGCATGGTATCCACTCGTCAATGTAAGTGGCCCCTCTGGGCCCGAAACAAAAGCTGAAACAACTAGATCTAGATTCTAGTTATGAAAACTTGTTCCTCCGATTACATCTCCAAATAATTAATCTGAGAATCCATAGTACAATTATAAGAATATTCCCCCGATTTTATTATTTTGGTGGAAAAAATATTTATCATGTGAGATTGTTTGCACCACTGAGAATTTGCTCCGATCCTACATGCCTAGCCTAGCTAGTATAGCCTATCACACACAGGCAGGAGGCCAGATCGTTGCAATGTATTGGGTTGGCAAGAAAATCACCGCAGAACTTGCAATAGTTTACAGTTATCTATTGAATTGTTGTCCCTGCTTCGTCATCTGTTGCTTATTTAATTGAAATTTGTCACTTGTCAATGTATTTACTACATTTTTTATTTCAATATTCTGAAATACGGGACAAATGGGCGTCCCGGCAAGGGTCTGTCGGGACGCTGGGACAAAGGAGCAAAATACGGGACAATCCCGGGAAATAGGGGACGTCTGGTCACCCTGCGTTAGATGCAAAATAAGGAATCGACGAAATGAAGCAAACTTGCATTGTTGCAAACGAGACTGAATTGAGGGATAGGTCTAGGGCCTTTTGATTTATTTAGTAAAAACGTAATAGACAAAATAAAGCAAAATTTTAATAATCAGATAAACATGAAAGAGGCAATACTGATTTATTTACTATTAAAAGTACTAGTTGACTAAATGACCTTAAGCAATACAATTCTGAACACGTTTCCACCACAACACAAGCAGACCCGCCCCGCCCCGCTCCCACGGCCTGGCCTGCATGCGCGTATGCGGCAACCCCTCGGCGGCAAACATGCATACGGTACGGTACTGGTACCCATTACAGGCACAGTCCCGTCGGGTATCACCCGCAATATTTTTGCGGTGAAAGCAATATTTCACATCATTCTCTCAACGCATAAAGCTACCTGATCGAATCTAGGCTTGCTCAAATGGAATGCAGGATAGCCATCTTGGTCCATTTTTGCCTCGACTTGGTCCATGTTCTTGGCAGATACAGAATCTGGAGCAGAATCACATGAATCATATAGGTCTAGCCCAGTCGAGTAGTATAGTACAGCACAGTGATAAGTTGCGTTAGTTATATCGATATCGCCAGTGAGCTAGCTAGCCGGCCGGCTAGCTATAGCTATAGCTAGACGCTCGTCTCCGGCCGAGCTTCAGCTGTGCAGTCTTTCTTTCAGTGGTTTACCATACTACCTCCACTCCACCATGCTTCAACCCAGGGGCCGCGGAACGGTTTTCAAAGTGGGGGGGGGGGGGGCTGACCAGGAAAAAAAAATCACAATCGTATGGTCATTTACGTTTTAGTACATGATTTTGGAGAAAAAAAAAGTACCCCCCTGCTTTCACGGCTCCTAGAATTACGCCATGAATTAAAATTTATTTTGGTTCATAACTTAAGTAACTTTTAATAGCTTTGTAGCTTCTGACAACATACAGTACTTTAAAAGAAGTAAAGTAAAAAAAACAAGCTGTGCCAGTTGCAAATTCAGCTGGGATATCATAGACATTGGAGCTGCCATAAATCATGATTCCAACAAATCATATGATTGTACGTAGATGTATATAACTCTCTTATGTTTGATTGTATTGCAACTTCATGTAGTACAGAACAAAAAAGAGAAAGTATATATAGTTGGTGATATATGAAATCATCAGAGATTTAAATAGAGATAATTATACATCATAAAAACATGCAGCACTAGCCACTTGAATCGAATTTACATTTATCATGGATGGATGGATGGAGCTTTGCTTTATATTATTCACGGGTATAACAGGCGCGGATCCAGGAGGGGGCCGAGCCGGCCCCCCCCCCTATTTTTTGACAACCTGCAGAAAAAAGTGTACTCTTTACCTTGATAGAAACTACAAAAAACAGAAAGAAAAGTAAAGAGGTATTTTACCCATGATGTGTAATTTACAGCGTAACGACCGGCCCGACCCTGAAAGGATAAAAAAATTAAGGTGAGGGGAAGAATTGGAAAATAGACTTTATATAAGATTTTTCGCTCGCGCTTTGCGCTCGCATTGCCTGTGTAATGAATCCCATTCAAGAGGGTTAAATGACACTAATATATAACCAATATATATATATACAATATATCCAGTTCTGATATCAATTTGCACACAATTTTTTAGCTCGTACATCAAGCTTTCATTATTTTGTTTGATTTACACAAATTGTTAATGTGTATCAAAATGTTCAGCTCGCGCTGCGCGCTCGCATTGTTTGATTTGTGAGAAACCTATGCTCTTTGGAAATTCTTACCAAAATTTGTTAAAATGCTCCATTAGCATGTCAGTATATCAAAAAATTAAGCTTATGCTTCGCGCTCGCATTTAATTGTTTGAGACACACAGCTTGTTTATTTAAATAAAAACGCGTTTAGACTGTTCATTTTTTTCAGGTCGGAATATCAGAAATTTTGAACTCGCGCTTCGCACTCTCAATATTTAATTGGTGATACTTGTATCCTCTTCATTAATCACTAAAAACAGTCCTAATTGAGTCACTTTTCATGTTACTATATGACAAAATTTCGGCTCGCGCTTCGCGCTCGCATTATTTAGTCAGACACTTATCTTTGTTCATGCATGATTATAATGATTTTTAGCTCGCGCTTCGCGCTCGCATTATATATTAAGACCACATGAGATACCTTATATTGTTTATAGCAATAAAAATACTTAAAACTTCATTCTTTAGTTAGGACTACCCCTGAACCCCCCCCCCAAAGAAAAAAAAATCCAGATTGTAGCGGCCAATCGAGAAAAATGTTGATCAAAATATTTTTCGGCCCCCCCCCCTATTGGCGAAAGCTGGATCCGCCCCTGTATAATGAAGGGAATGGGGCCTGTTCTCAAAGTGTGGTGGGTTCATAGTGGGGTAGTAGGCATATATGGTGTGGCGACCTTTCATAATGAGGGGCGTTGAATTTCAGTAGATGGCTATATATAGATTAATTAAGTTCAGTATTTTTTTTTCAGGCAAAATGACCATACATGGTATGGTAACCTGCCATATCTGCCCCATACTCTTTTATCAGTCTGCATTTCTTCCCTGAATTCCTTACTTTTTCAGTCTTCTTAAAGGGATACTAAGCCCAACTCTGGCCAGTCTGAAAATATTTATATCTAAAGTACTAAATAAGAATAAAGCAAATTACTGAAAATTTCATCAAAATCTGATAACAAATAACAATTAAAGCTATTAAATTTTTAAGTTTAGCAATTGTGAAAACAGTTTTGTGCACGTTGATATATTTGTTGGGTGGGCTGGTGATGTTACATGCCCACTTTCTTTTTCTTATACTTATAACATGAAGTCATAATTGTTTTTTTTTATTTCATTTATGTGTGAATGATGTCTCCCACATAATGAAATAAGTTACAGCAAGTGAATATTGATCAAATTTTCATTGTTTTGTATGATTTTTTCAAATTTTCATTGTTTTGTCTGATTTTCTGTTAAAATCAAATTATTTTATGCTTAGAGTATGTGCCACTTTAAATTTTAGCTTTTTTCTTAATCATCTGAAAAATCATGGGGGGGGGAATAATCCCAAAGCAATATGCCCCTGGAGTCAGTGAGTGATGAGTAGAACTACTGAGATCCCTTTTATAAAAACAAGTGGAACACCTCTAGCAGTCTCTCCTGCTTTACACAATTTGATATAGCAGCAGTGCTGACTTTGAGAACAGATTATATACTTATTCACAAAAGAAAACATTCTATATGTCCATTGACCAAGCTTGTTCATGATCATGTGACCCAAGACATGTGCAAAACAATCATTCATACTTGATTTCCCTTATATCTATATGCTTCGTATGAACTACATGTGTAGATCCCAAAACTTTTTAAGTTATGATGCCATTTCAACAAATACCACTGACATGGCCAAATTTCATTGACCCTAAATGCAGTCATGCCAAGTTCAAAGACCAGCTATGCGTGAAATTTTCTGTGAATCTGAGTGAGATCACAGACATTGTGTACAATGTATATGGGGATAGGCTGTGATAGTTGCGTGAGACAGAGATTTGAGGGGATGAACAAGAGTCCAAAATGCTTGAGTCTCACGCATAATACGTGAGACTTGGTAGCTCTGTAAATGACCAAGGTCATGTGTCCTAAAACTCGAACAGGATTTTCAGGGATACTTAATTGCTCTTATGTCTAAGCATCAAGAAGTAGATCCATAAAATGTCAAAGTAATGATGACGATTCCACAAATACCCCCAACATGGTCAGAGTTTATTCACCCTAAGTGACCTTTGACCTTGGTCATGTGACCTGAAACTCAGGCAGGATCTTCAGTAATACACTATCACTCTTATGTCCAAGTTTCATGAATTAGATTCATAAAATGTCAAAGTTATGATGACAATTCCACAAATAACCCCAACATGGTCAAAGTTTGTTGACCCTAACTTAGGGTCAACAAACATTGACCATGTTGGAGGTGACCTTTGACCTGGATCATGCAACATGAAACTCAGGCAGGATCTTCACCCTTATGTCCAAGTTTCATGAACTAGGTCTATATACTTCAGAAGTTGTGATGACATTTCAAAAACTTAACCTAGGTTAAGATTTCGATATTGATTCCCCCAACATGTTCTAAGTTCATTGACCCTAAATGACCTTTGACCTTTGTCATGTGACCTGAAACTGAGGCAGGATGTTCAGTAATACTTGATTACCCTTATGTCTAAGTTTCGTGACTTAGGTCTATATACTTGCTAAATTATGAAGACATTTCAAAAACTTAACCGTGGCTTTCAATGTTGAAGATGCCACCATATCATTTTCTGTCTTCTCTATTACCTTACTTTTTCTTATAATCTTTTTTTTCCATCATTGTTTAAAAAAAACCTTAGGGGGACAATTCCCCTGTAGCTTTACCACTGGAGACGATAATAATGGAGGTAAGCTGGGTGATGCAGCAGGACTGATGAGATTCCTTTCACTTTCTTTAAAAGTCATACTAAAAACACCATTATCATCACTAATTAATCAATCATTTAAAACGAGTGCTCTTGAAAGGACAGGTTTCCTTTTTCCCATTAAATCACAATAGTGAATTATTACTATTTTCTTTTGTTGTTCTTTACATGAAATAAATGATCATGCACAATCAATTTGTCTTCATTACTTATATATTTACTTTTGTTACTATATTTGTCTTGATAACACAAGTGACATCATAATGTTGCATTGTGGTAGCACAGGTTAGTTTGTTAGAAGGCTGAAATTCATTGCCGAATTTGTGCTATATCATTTTATGAAATCCCTGACAGACCAACACTGGGGCTGGAGAAATAATCTCTTTATATATCATCATGGCTGAAGAAGTTATAAGTAATGGCAGTCGATACAGCAGTGCACTAATCCTTTGCTTTACTTCAAGCATTGGTTTCTGTCTTGAATTTTTGCCAATCATGCCAAGAAACATTGCCTTCCAGTCATCTTTCATCTCATCAGGGGATTTTGAGCTTGGTATTTTGATCGTAGCCATATTTCTCTGCTCATTGATCTCACTGTGGTTTCTCTTTCGCAGATGGGTGTACCATCGAAATCAAGTTTTATTCTGGCCAAAACAATGTCGTCACTGTGCCAGGGCATTTGGAATTTTAAATTCTACCCCCGATGCACCCATTTCAAACACAGTATCTTTAGAGAGATCTTCAACGCAAGATGACCTGGGACCCATTTCAAACACAGTATCTTTAGAGAGATCTTCAACGCAAGATGACCCGAGACCCACTTCAGACACAGTATCTTTAGAGAGATGTTCAACACAAGATGACCTGAGACAGATGTCTGATCATAGTAACATCCATACAGCATCGTTGGGAGTGACCAGTACTTCATCTAGGGTTACAAAGAGTGACCCATCGAGAACAGATGAAGCAATCTCTGGAGAAGAAAATAATTGTGAGCACGTATCTGTTTGTTCACCATTAGGTTTACAGAGAACTTCAATGCAGGATGACCAAAGTAACAGCCTTAAAGGACATTCTTCTCAAGGTAAGGTCCAAAAGGGCCATTCACTCAGTGAAAGTTTTCAAGGATTTAATTCTGTACATGGGCCTTCAGGAGTGACCTCATTCAAGTTCACAAAGACAGTCCTATCAAAACAAGGTGAAAAGTTCTGTGAAGAAGAGAATCATTGTGAGCTTGTATCTGTTTGTCCATCAGTGGGTTTAACATATCATGAGCCACTGGGAGATCGGGTTTCATCTGAAGAAATGTCCTTACATTCAGAAAGTGATGAGACACAAAGCGATGAACAGGAATCAAGGATCCAAGGGAACACTCATGCAACTCCATCTAGTGGAACGTCTGTGGAAAGTGAAGTAAGCAATCTGCAATCAAGTCACTACAGAAATATCTGGCATAAAAGAAGTAGTGCCAACACCCAAGGATCAATGTATGCAACTCCACATAAATCCATGATTAACATATTCCAACTATTTTCTGCCTTAATCATGCTCGGTTTGTTGGTGGATACTATTCTGTCTTTACGATGTCTATTGAAAGACGACCAAAACACAGGCACAACTACAAACCACATATTTGGAAATGTCATATTTGCGATTGGAAGCCTCATAGCCATCATTTATTTTCGAACTTTCTATGGTGCAGTGTTTGTTGATGAGACATCTTTTTCTTATGCCTTAGCGTTTCTATTTGGGATTTTTTTCTCTGTGACTATCAAGGAAATCACTCAACCCATGAATGAGCTTTCGCATTCCTTGAACAACCAAACAGCAAATGCCACCTGTATGGATAATGGCAGCATTTTCTGGGGCACTTTGATTGAGCCATTTTATGAGGAATGTGCCATCACTGGTGCTGCAATAGTGTTATACATGTGGACTTCTATCCTCCCACAGTCAACCATCAAAATTAGGGACCGGACAGCAGATTATGAAGAAGCCAAAGAGACAATTTCATCAGGGTCATATCGTGACAATCCTGGAATGACTCTTCTTAAACGTTCCACCTTTATACTATCATTTGCAGCTTCACTTGCCTACCTCACAGGCTGTAGACTCCTCATCTATGGGAACCAGGATGGTTCCTTGAAGTACAAACATGCCTATTTGAACGGTGTCTTCAGGATTTCTTTCTTTGCACCATCGCTGATCATGTGTTTTGGATACCTCTGTATCACGCACAGCTACCCAAGCTTCAGGACGACCAATATGCCGAATGTTCGCACGCTCATCGGTGCTCACGATGTCATGCTTTTACTTGGTGGAAGTGGAGTTTACACACTCCATATCTTCAGGATCATTTCTGCAGCCATAGCGTTGTCTCTGGAGCCTCCTGCAGATAATCAAAAGCACTTCTCTGACAAAAAAGTCCTACTCTGGATGACCTTCTTCACCTCCTGCTATGACATCCTCAGGGTGGTCCTGACAACCCTTGTTCTTCTTGTAGCACAACGTCATCAACTAAGGGGAACCAGAGAAAGGAAGTGGTCAGCTGTATGCCTGATCTTTATGGTTTCTACCAACATCATGCAATGGCTAGAGGAAAGTACCAAGCCACATTCATGGCTTGTACTCTCATCAGGGTTCGGATCTTTCAAAGGGAAGATTATTGGACTCTTGCTCAACCCTTTTATGACAATATACAGTTTGCATTCTGGAACGATGGCATATGAGATCTTGAAGTCAGTTTAAACTGCAACATATTGCCACTTCTCATAATGAAAACACCTAAAAAAAATCCATGTTGGTTTCGGTGATTTTTAGTGTAATAAATCCAAGGAACTTTGTATTTTTGATCAGTCCATATTCGTAAAACCTAAGCTGTTTGCCAATTAATTGCAATGGCCACAGTACACAGGCTATAATTAGATTTCCGATGTAAATTCATCTTTACTTTGAATCATTGTAAACGGTATCATGTCAAAATATTTTTGTTACATTCATATGATGGCCAGTAACTTGTCACTTAACCTACACTCACTTTGTCTACTTGTCATATAGTCTTGTTTCACATAGTCTAAGATCAGTTCATCTACTAATTATTTGGTTTGCCAATTAGGTTATTACAGTTTTGAGTCAAATTTTCATTTGACAAAGTGCTAAAAGGTGAGTAGACGTAATGCCATCTGGGCATTAGAATAAATGACAGTTAGGCCAATAGACCAAGAGAGAAGGTCTACTTAGACTGAAATGACAGTGGACCAAGTGGGTTCAGCCACGATGGTGTTAGACAATCTGATTAGACCATCTTGGCCCTGTTGCATAAATGGTAACTACCATGGTAATGATGATCACCAACCTATCAAAATCAAGGATTTTAGACAAGTTACCACTGGATGGCAAAGTTACCATAATGGTTAAATGGTAACTTTAATGCAACGGGGATCCTGGTAGCAGACAAAGAGAATATAAACATAGCCACAATGATACAGGTTAACTCAAAAATTTTAGTTTGCACTTTCACACTGACATTCCATGGGTGTACTTCTCATTAATTTAAGATTGTTGTAAAATTTTTAGTTGCATTAAATAATCAGTTCACCACATATTACTTATTAGAGTGCTGCCACTTCACTCACATATCATTCAATGATTTCAATAAGATAAATTTCAAATCTACTCAAAGAATAAGCTAAATATGTTTCTGAATTTCATGCAAAAGATATCTTTATTAAGAAAAGAATTAATGTCAGTCATGGTTATTTCATTATTTTTCCTTTTTTACAAAAATTACACGAGGTGTATTTAATTTACATGAACACTACCTGTATGATACAAACATCTGATTTTTGTGATTCCCATTGGCCTTGTACTGGGAATACGTGGTTCCAGTTAACAAGAAACAAACAGAACAACATTTGTACAGCACCAAATCGTTTTGTAAATAATTGTAGAAAATAGGATATTCTTAGTTTCCAAGAAAAGATAAAGGTAATCATTAATTCTTGCTTTTCAAATTTCAACAGAGTTATTAAATTTTCTATCAATAACATTATTGAACACAAATTTTGTAACACATCCCTCATGTTACTTGGTAAATGCATATTAACGGCACCCCTTTGAGGTGTTAACATGTGAACTTGCTGTATTTTGCTCTTAATTCTAGGCTTACTGGTATTCAAATTATCAGCAATTACTGTTATCCTTGACTGATCCTTCTCTATAATATTCAAATTGACTTTTTGTTGGGGTGTACTTGAGATAATAACAATATAGCACTTGCCCAATTGGCATTTTACTTTGGTAATATACAGTGCGTCCAACAAAAAAGAAAACCTGTTTTCAGAGTTAGATTTCACAATTATTAAATATGTTTTTTACTATAAATTAGTGGAAGAGTGGAATCTCATCTCTAATTTCAAACCAACAGCTTAGCAAATCATTCAGCTTGGCAGATTACAAATAATAAATACTGAGGTATATCAGAAACTATTTGCGCATAAACTCACATGTGATTTTGAATCTTTTTTCATTTGAGGGATCGGTGAGAGAATCAAAGAATACAAAAGAAATGCTAATGAACCAATTGTCCAAAAAGCATGTTCATCCAATTCATTTTGCAGAACCTGGTTTCGACATTTAAATTTTAAACTCATTTTGCTCATTATTTAATATGTGAAGTGTTCGTCACAAATTAGGTATCAAAATAAATAGGAATAACTGAATTATATATATATATAGTGTGTCCCACAAAAAAAAACGAAACCGAGATTTATCACAACTTAATCACAAATGCAATAGACAAATGACCTACCATTGTAAAGCTTAGAATCTCCTATTTCATCTGAAATTTACTTAGATTATTTCTCATTCACGCATGAGTGAGCAAAAACAATTTGAGGAGATACCAAAAAGTCATTTGGCGGGCTGTATCTGGGTTTCAAAATGCAAACCACATTTTTCAAAAGTTCAATATCTGCTCTTTAATTTGATGCCTCAATAAGCCAGTTTGTAGTTCCTTTCTGCGCATGATCAAAAGATTATACGCATGATCAGAGGAAGGTCATTTGTACTAAAGTGACCTTGTGGTTTAAAATCTAATGAGATAAGCACCAAATTTGATGTCTTGATTACTCATATATTCTTTTGAATTGTGTTTTTCATTTACATCCACAAAAAACAACAATGCGTTCAATGCGTTGAACGACTGGTATTTCAAATTACACTGTGCAACATGCTACGATATGCATTCAAAGTAGGAATGAAACAATTACCTTCTTAAAGTGTTCTTAAAGTGTTCATGGGTGTGCTATTCTAGTCACTTGGTCTATTCAATTTTGTCATCCTGCTATGTAAGGCTTGAAATTTAATAAAATGAAGAGGTTTTACAGGCTAGCATTTAAACTCACTCAACACTCCGTTTTGTTGACGATCAGCCATGCATTAAGTCTTTTTTTAACCATGTTCTGTGGAAAATCCGTGAAAACACATTTAATGAAATTATGGAAATACAAGCATTGTTTCAAGGGAACATAATTTTTTTTACTTCTGGACCATTTTTTGTGATTAAGGTATCAAATAAAAGAGCAGATATTGAACTTTTTAGGCATGTGATTTTCTTTTTAAATTCTGATACCCCGCCAAATGAGTTTTTGGTATCCTTTCTTCAAATTGTTTTTGCTTACTCATGTGTGAATGAGGAATAATCTAAGTAATACATTGGTAGGTCATTTGTCTATTGTATTTGTGATTAAATTATGATAAATCATCGCTTAATCTCGGTTTAGTTTTTTTGGGGACGCACTATATATATTTACATCTGGGATGCACTGTACATTTTCATATACTCAGCAGGTCTAATGAAATAACAGTTGATAGTAAGAATGGACCACAGGTTGAGTTCATGAAGTTAAATAAATATACATTGCTTATCGGGGATATACAAACGGGTACTTACAAGTCATAAGTGCACTGCAGAAAACTTTCTACTTTTGACTTTGAACATGTGATTTGGGCCCAGACTGTGCCAAGGTCAGCAAAATCTGGCCTTGAGGCCAGCCTCAACATACAGTTTAAATGTTAATCCAAACAGTTCAAGACTACATATATATACAGAAACAAGACAAACAATCTTTAAATATAAAATCCTGAGATTGTGATAATTAGAAATTTGCATTGATTTGTTCGTCTTAGTTCACAGACTATGGACACTGAAGAGTTTTACAAAGATTACTACTATCTTAAAATCTGCTTTCATTACATAGAACAATACATAATTGAATTTACAAAAGTTTAAACATTAATATTCTTTACATTTTCTTTTCTGTGCAATGCATGCAGTTACAGTATGTTGTAGACAAAGTTTCCTATTACCATTTTTAATAAAAAATATTAGCCAGGCCATGCATTCAAATTATCTTCAAAATGTTTAATATTTCAGCTGTCATGTCAAAAAATCAATGTATGGCACACAAAAATAAAAGGAATAATGACCCCCCCCCCCCGCCCTCTTTTCATCCCTGCATGCCACTTTCTCAAACATAATTACTTCTTAGTAAACTCTTTTTGCTAAACATAATCTCTTGGTCATTTTATTAGCTTTGATGCTTCTCTCCAAGAAAAAAACAATAATTTACACTTCTAAGATATTTACTTTTTATTCTTAGCTTCCTGAATTGTCAGAAAGTCTTGGTCATACAGACCATAAACATGTATGCAGATATCTTCAGTGCAGAAAGTAGTATTCAACATTAACAATGAAATCACTCGTAAGTTAAAGGTCAAGTCCACCCCACAAAAATGTTGATTTGAATAAATAGACAAAAATGAAATTAGCAAAATGCTGAAAATTTCATCAAAATTGGAAGTAAAATAAGAAAGTTATATTTTAAAGTTTTGCTTATTTTTCACAAAACAGAGATATGCGCAACTCAAATGAGACAGTCCATGATGTCCCACATTCACAATTTTTGTTTTTATTGTTTGAATTATACAATATTTCATTTTTTATAGATTTTACAATAAGGACCAAACTGACTGAATCATATAGTTAAACAATGCCCATTCCACATGTTCAGGGAGGAATTAATTGTTGTTCCACTTGACAAGGAGGAGAAAAATAGAATATTCCCTATTTTATATAATAAAATACAAAAGAAATAGTGAGTGGATTACATCATCAGTCTCCTCATTTGCATACCCAACAGGATGAGCAGATAACTATTTTGTAAAATTAAGCAAAACTTTAAAATGTCATAACTTTCTTATTTTACATCCCATTTTGATGAAATTTTCAATGTTATGTTTGTTGGATTTTTCTCTTTTTATTCAAATTAATTTTTTGTTGGGGTGGACTTGTACTTAAAATATCAATCAGAGGTGAAATAAATATAAGCACTTTGTAACAGTCAACTTAAAGTTTGTAAATTGATGTGAAATTTTATATTATTTACATTCTCAAGCATTCATAAAAATAAACAATACTAAAAATACTGGCAAATACAAAGGAATGCATTATGATATATATGTATTAAAAGTGGATGGATTTTAATATCAAGGCACGGGGCCCTGCTGCATAAAGTTACTATTATGGTAGCATCCAATGTTAACTACCATGGTAACCAGACTTAACAACCAATCAAACTCAATAATTCTACGCAACTTAAATACTAATGAATGTCAAAGTTAAAATAATACTTACTTTTAAGCAACAGGGCCCGTTACATACATTTTTACGAGGAGTGGGAATGTTTGTATTGCAGACTCTTATGTATATGCATAGGCACTTTCATAGGCCATAAAAACAATAGCAAAACTTGGCAAACGAAAGTATCAATACATGTAGGTTTCCTTGTCCATTTTCCCTTATTCCAACATAGACATGTATTATAATGTACATGTAAGAGGTCTTTACATAATCTACCATTGCTTTCTTTATCATAATCCAATAAACACAAAATAATATCATTAGTATCTTTCTGGATTGGCTTTTTGACCTGTATTATGTACTTTGGATTCTTTAAACTCTGGTCTAAAATTACATCTAGGTCTCCATATTTCTGAAGTTTCAAATATGATTACATTTAAAAAACTTGACCATGGTTAAGATTTCAATGTTGACGGCGCTGGGCCGCCTCGGAAAAGTGGTGCTTACAGTCTCATTCTACTACGCAGTCAATGCAAACAAGGAAACAAAAGTTAATATTCTAGCTCAAATAATATTAAAATCATTCACAACTGAATAGTAATTAGAAACAGAAAACGTTGCAGTAAAGATCAATTGTAAACAAAACGTTTGTTTCCCATAATTTGATCAGAGTTCGACCATGGCAAAGTTGAATATGACCTCAGAATAAAGACCTACCAGTAAACAATTTCAAACACAACCAACCTCTTCTATTATCAAAGAATTCTTGAAAATGGGAGGAATCAAATCAATATATATTTTCTTTCTAACTACTGATTCTGAATAATATTTACAACATAACTTCCTAAAAATGTACAAAAATAGTTCACATATTGTTACATACCTTAGACTAGATATGTTCGAGGGCTCCATGCCAACAGAGGATGATTCTTTGAATACATGCAATATAATCAATTATTTACATATCATCTCCAAAATTATCATAGTCTTCTTTTTAATTATATTATTTTCTTTTTAGTTCTATAGATTAATAAAATCTAATGGTAAATTATTTCTGTTACTTCTTTCGGTAATTCAACGTGCAATGTAACTCCAAACACTGGTTAAGTTTTGGAGATTTTATATTTATGCATTCTATCATACATGTTCCCCAGGGAGTGGAGAGGTTCAAATAGAAATTGCACTAATTAACCAGAGTTGGACACTTGTGCAATACAAATTTAACTTTTTTTTCATCCTCACATCTTTTTCAATGTATTATAATTATTTTTATTATTATTATTATTGTTGTTGATATTATTATCATTATTTATTTATTTATCTATTTTTATTATCATCATCTAGATCATTATCATAACCATTACCATTCTATTTCTAATACATTAGTCACCTGAAACATTCATTTCTTTTTTTTCATGACCTAACAATTCTCTTTATTTAACAAACTTCTACAATCTTACAATCTTCTAAAATCTTACATTAACATAATGAAACAAAACCATTTGCAGCTTTCATATGATTTCCATGGCAAGAAAATAGCAATCCAGACGGACACTTCATTATTCATACAAGGCAAAAGCGATTTTGTGTCTCGCCCACTTATGAAAATAACCAGAAATATCGTGATTTGCGAGGGAATGCAACAGAATTGTATCGAAACTTCATTGTGAAATGACTGGGATGGAATAATGCTTGTCATAAAAGCCTTGCACATAAACTTTAATGTTGACCTGAAGATGACCTTTGACCTTACCATGTGACCTCCGACTGAAGCACATGATGCAGGTCCCCCAAGTCCAGCTACCATTTAAGTTTGGGTGAAATGCGACTTAAGGTTGAGGAGTTAGGTGTCATGCGAGTCTTGCATGTAAACTTTCAACGTTGACCTGAAAATGACCTTTGACCTTACCATGTGACCTCCAACTGCAGCATAATATGCAGGTCCCCCAAGTCCATCTACCATACAGGTTTGGCTGAAAAGTGACTTATGGTTGCGGAGTTAAGTGTCATAAGAGAGTCTTGCATGTAAACTTTAAAGAGAAATGCCAGTAGTTGCAGTAAAACTTGCTTTTAGATGAGAAAGAAAAATCAGACAAATTGATAGGTGAAAGTCTGAACAATGTCGGACAAACGATAAATTATGAAATTTTGAAAGCTGCAGATATTGGTAATCATTGTACCCATGGAGACTTCAAATAGGCCACATATGTGATGTCATAGTGATGTAAGGCAAAACCTACTCTTCCATGTACTCCAATACATAAAATGGGTAAAATGTCAATTTTTCAAAGGTTTTACTTCAAATTATAGTTTTCTTTCATGAGAATAAAAACAATATACCACATGGGTTATATTTAGATTACTGCCCCAGGAGAAATGGTACTACAGAGAAAACCATAAATCCCTGATAATTAAGTACATGGCATATGGGAAAGTTGCCTTTGCCCCTATTTTCATAATGTACTTAATACCCAGTTGACAATTTGAAATGTAGTCTTAGGGATCTCAATTTTAAAGAGAAATTCCAGTAGTTGCAGTAAACACTGATTTTATGAGAAAGTCTGTAAAACCAGGCCTAATTGTCAGTATATCATCGAGGATCTAGATCTGGTACAGTCACATAAACTGAACTTTGTGAAATCTTGAAATCTACACTGAAAAATATTCACACTGAAGATCACCAACACAGATAAGCGCACATGGGACAGTCTATTATTATTGCTTTGAATGTCGTGCCCGACGCTTGACCCGAATCCTGTGTTTATTTGCTAATTTCTCAGCAATTACACAATTTCTTCCAGAATCCTTTGGCACATATTCTTTATTTATACAAACAGACACTTTGGTGGTCATTGCATTGGATTCTGTACGAATTCATTTTGATATTGTTACCAAAACTGGCATTTACCTTTATCGTTGACCTGAAAGTGACCTTTGACCTTACCATGTGACCTCCGACTGCAGCATAACATGCAGGTCTCCCAAGTCCATCTACCATCCAAGTTTGGTTGAAAAGCGACTTATGGTTGTGGAGTTATGTGTCCATTAGGTTTGTGACCGACGACGGACGACATTTGGATCCATAAGTCTCGCCTTCACCTCTGGAAAAGGAAGTTTGCAGGTGTGATCCAAGTTGAGTCATACCAAAGAAATTTGTTAATGGGACCGTCTGGTTTAAGAATAATAATCATTTTAGTCTTTTGATTTACAGAAATCACTCAAGTTACTCCGAAATATAAAGTGTTAGAGAAAATCATATAAATTGTATTTCATAGGAATTGCTCTTTTTGCAGCATTTGAATGAGGTACATGTAATTTAAACTAGTATACATGGAATGAGCTAATTACCAATATGCTTCTCATAAAAGAAGGATATAATGTAGAGTATCTCTTAACACAAAGCCAACATATTTGGTCTAATTTAAGTTTGTGTAATGCTAATAAACATGCCAATCAAGAATTTGTTTCTGAATAAAATAAATAATCTCATTGCTTATCAATTATGTTAATTTATGTGTAAAATTTTGCCCTAATTAACTAAATAATGCCCCTAAATTGCTAATATTTGGTTTACAGACTCTTTATAGGAATATGATCAAATATACTTTGAAAATTTCAACATCACATTTATTTTCTTATGTATTTTATTGTTTTCTAAATTTCTTATGTATTTCTCTGTTTTTCAACTTTTTTAAAATTGTTTTTTTAATGGAAATTATCTGGGACTTGACCATAAACAAGATCAAATTAATTGATTTTAATCAATAAAAGGAATAATGATGCATTTATGAAACAAAAAGTTAGATGAAGGTCCATGTTCACCAGTGCCATTTTTGAAAAGCACTGGTGTCTGGCGTGTGGCTGTCCTTTAAAATGCACCACACTCCCTCCTTATCTATTCAAAAGATTGTATCCATCCTATTTTAAGAAATAAATGCAAAAAAATAAAGAATAGGCAATTATAAATTTTTAATCATCATCCATCCATGTTATGTGTGTTCAAAATTTTGTCCTACCCTCAATTGCACAGGAGTCAGACCCAAACACGCTAGCTGTACCCGACAGCTAGTCACCAATATTACATTGAAATGTTTATCATAATTCAATGCGACAAACCAAGGGGTTAGCTATTTGCTAAGTTTGTAAAACCAATATAAACAAATGATCATTTTTTCTTGATGTTGGAACAAATTTTTATGACCTTTATGCCAAACGGGAAAATTTGAAGTAAGTAATATCTGACATCTGACAAACAAAAGAGAATATTATTAAAATTGCATAAAATCAAAGTAATTATATTGTTAGTTATAAAATATTCAACCAATTTATTCAACCAATAAATTAGCTGATATATATCAACCAATAAATAGTTACAGACTTATATTTAGATTTCTCCTGCAACAATTACTCTGGGCTTTATTTCGTCTAAGACGTAGGGTTGCAATAGAGTTTATGTCACTTGATTAGTGTGTAGAATTTATAGCGGAGACATGTGGCCAGAGCAAATGTCATGGAATCGTTATTCAATATATGTGCATGGTCCCAAGGGATTTTACTGATGAAAAGTTACAAGAAAATCAAAACATCATAATTCTAAAGAGAACTAACTAATACTGAATCATGATATAATAAAACATATGTTAGCTTACACTTCTCTCTCTCTTCTTCTTCCAGATTTACATTCTTTGGTCCATATTTACAAGCCCTCTTTAGCAATGAAGCCCTGAAAGTTATCTTAAAGTCCCAAAATATATACAAAATTTCCTATGTAAAGGGATATACTGATACTGATGATAGATCTATTTGGTCAGTGATATATCTATATGAAGTCAAAATTGTTTCTACTGTGGTAGACCTGGTCATATCCAGGCACAGTGTTGGGAGTTACAAAAACAATCACAGAACAGGAATTATGAGTATCAGAATTCAGGTGATTTAAACGACAAACCCCCTCTCTAGTACGGGACCGAAATGTTGAATCAAACTACTATCCGTGTACATGTTACTATTACTAGCTACCCCTTCAGGACAATCATCAACTGACACCTCATATACCAATCCACCTATCCAAAATTATCGTAGAATTCTCCCCACATTATGTCAAAGAAGTGAAGGACACTTTAAGGCAATTGTTAGATCAAGGGATAATAGAGCCAAGTAATAGTCCTTATGCAAGCCATGTAGTTCTTGTTAAGAAAGCACAATTCCATCAAATGATCAACCCTTTAGTACCAACCGACTCCCAACTCTCAGGTCAGATCGCGAAGCCCGGCGTACCATTGTTGATTCATTCTCGGATGCGTCCCATTTGTAGTGTGTAGTGTTGTGTACATTTGACCCCTATTTTCTCCCTGTTTACTTCATTTTTATCAACAGTTCAAGCTACATTACATTACAACCTTTCATATGAACTAGGAAATAAAGACAGTTCGTTTTAGGGAGACCCCACAAAAAGGTGTGAATTTAAATGTCCCATTCTGCCTGAAAAAATAAAGGTCTTGACTATTCAAAGTGTGCCACAGAAAGACAATCTATTAAAAAGTACAATGAAACATGGCATAATCACAGTGATTTTTTAAATGAAAAATTGGACTGTTCACCACTAACATATATACTTTTCGGCATTTCTTAGGAGTTGAGATTTACCGCAAACCATTTAGCTCCACCATCAGTTCTGACATATCCCTTTAAAGGTAGAAAGGCAAGATGAAAAGCTATACAGGTATGGTAAGATTCCTTGGGTCTTTGATGTGTCCTTTCAGATATTTCATCATACTGAACGTCCGAATTCTTCTCCGACCTGAATGTAAAATTAAAAGGAAGAAAAGGGAAAACAGATAACATTTTGCATGAATCATACAGTAATTTTTTTTTTCAATGTGTAAAGAAACATTTTTCTCTTGCCATTTCTGCAGTTTCATGTTTGCTTCATACTCTGGAATACATTTCAACTCATGATTATGGTAAATGTGCAGCAAAGGTGATACAGACCTGTGTAGAATTTGATGATAATGGACACAAGAACAGTTTTGCTTGCATTACACAATTCAATTCAGTAGCTGACATTGAAAACAACTAATCATGAGATTTTCCAAATTTAACATTGGTTAAGATTTCAATTTGACCCCAGGGACAAATTTCACTGACACTATGACTTTTGACCTTGTGACTCATTTAAGATGAGTAGTAATACTTGATTACCAGTATGTCCAAGTTTCAAGAAACAGATCCATGGATATTCAAAGTTATGATGACATTTCAAAAACTTAACCTTGGTTAAGATTTTACTGTTGAGGCCAACCCATGGCAGTCTGAAAAAAAAAACGCCTGTAGTCTCGCTTTCTTGGGCAGGCATCACAAAAAATTGTTCCCCTTGGATACAATTATCTGGATTATTTAACATATTATTGAGGAGGGGGTACATTTAGGGTAAAAATTTTACTCACGGAATACTTTGAATAGTTCATCATCACATATGTGAAACTGCTTATTCTTCGGATCCTGCATAAACAAAGAGAAAGATGATAATAATTACCTACTTGTCTGATTTGTCTTTTAAATAATTTTCCACTGAGTTAGATTCCCTTTAATTTAATTTTTCATAGCTTCATTTCAATCCTTAGGACATGAAAGTAAAATTCTGATGTTTATATGGTGATTATACATGTAATTAATTACTTTATAAGCTTTTTGTACCCCCAAAAAGCTCAGTTTCGGTAGTCCAAGATATATTTTAGAATAATGTGTTTATCAACCAAATTCAACATAGAATAAAGAGCCCTTCACACAAATGTAAACTGATAAAGATCAAGTACTTATGCATCATAAAGAGTTCAAAATATAAGAATAAAACAAACTGCTTTACGATCTAAAAATGAAACTGTGAAACATAATCAAGGATGCAAACATGACAAGATTAATAAACTCATTATGATATAGACTTGTTTGATATATCCCATTTCTTAACAACATCAGCTTTAATAATAATAGACATTTAAATAGCGCCATCTTTCTAGAAATATTCTATTCCGAGGCGTGATATTTTTAAATGAGAAAAACATGTAGGATAGGGGGACATGTGATACTTTCATTGGCAAAGCGAGAGAAAATTAAAAATTGATAAATTTTAAAAAGAAATCTGCTCATGTTCCCAAGATCAATTGATCAAGATATTGTATTCTAACTGGTAAGAAGCCAACAGAATCCGCGAAGTAAAGAAAATCATAATGAAGTTCTACTGGCTATATACATGTATGAAACATCCATTGAGGAGGAATCTCCTAGCTGAATTACAGCAACAAGAATCATGATATAATATTATCCAGAGAAACAGTCCTCCTAGGGACATGTCCTATGAACTTCCTACCCATGCATCATTCAAATAAAACAGTCACTATTATTCCAACAGTGTGTTTCTACCACAAATGGAACCAATATTCTATCAATTGAAGTCTTTTACTATTAATGATATTTCTAAGTATACAAAAAGACATACCACAAGATCTCTTTCTTTGACGATTGCCCACATCTTTTTTACAACTTCATGTCTTGACAGCTGCAGAAAAAAAAAAACACATCCAAATTTCACCAAGCAAATATCATCAAAACATGATAACAAATAATAAAGTCATTAAAGTTTAAAGTTATGCAATACTTAATGAAAACAGTTATATGTATGCCATTATGATGGCTGGGCTGACGATGTCACATCCTCACTTTCCCTTTTCTTATGTTATAAACTGAAATCATCATTATTTCATTTTTTTAGCATGTGTGTACGATAGGTCTCTTATAATAAAATAAACTACAGCAATAAATATCTAATGCTCTACATCAGTTGTCAATCCAATTTTTGATGGACAGAATTTTAATAAACATAATTTCACATAATAAAATACCAAAGAACAAGTGGGAATATGACATCAGTTTCCTCACTGAATAATGAGTAAATACACAGAACTTTTTTATCAAAATAATGTAAAACTTAAATCCTAATTCAACTAGGCTATGGCAGGCCAGGATATATGGGGGGCTAAAATTGGACCAAACCCCCTTCAGATCTCTGCTGCTGATTGTACGACAGCCGCAAAATTTACATTCACACAGAGCTGAATGTAAACTCCAATTCTGTATGTAAAATTTGCCTGTACAAAGAACCGAATATAACCTACAATTCTGTAATGTAAAATTTGCCTGTACATAGAACCGAATATAACCTACAATTCTGTAATGTAAAATTTGCCTGTACATAGAACCGAATGTAAACTACAATTCTGTATTATAAAGATTTTCAAAACTTTATCAATTATGCATATTAGTGTATGAAATATTGTTTTTGCAGTTACCTCACATAAATACCTAGCAGAATGCTAGTTTTTGGTGAAAATATCAATTTTGACATTTCTGACAAAAATCTACTAAAGAAAATTGCCAAAACATAATTAATTTCTAATGTATTTTACTGTGTTGTGGATTTCTTATGTATTTCTTTGTTTTCTACCATTTGTTTTCCATTGACTTTTCCTATGAACTTGTCAGGGACTCTTTCGCAATCAAAACAGGTCCATAAACTTTCTAAGTATGCTGTCATTTCAAAAACTTAACCTTCGGTTAAGATTTGATGTTGACGTTGCCGCCATCGGAAAAGCAGCGCCTATAGTCTCACTCTGCTATGCAGGCGGGTGTTTCATAAAGCTGTTCGTATAAAGTTAAGAGCAACTTTAAGAACGACTGGTGGTCCTTTCTTGTGGTAAATGGAATAATAAATGGGCGATAGTTTAGCGCGTAAGGATCACCAGTCCTTCTTAAAGTCGCTCTTAACTTTCTAATAGCTTTATGAAACGGCCCCCAGGTGAGACAAAAATATAGCAACTTACCCTGTCTGTTCCAATGATTTTGGCAAGTTCTGGAGATAATATCATATCTGCATTGTATCCTGAGAGAGAGAGCGCAAAATGCCTATATTATAAGATTGTCCCTTGGGTAAATACCTGGACTCCCGGATAGTTCTAAAACAACTTGAAAGGAGCAACATATTATGCAGAAAAAAATTAAATACTTCATATCTCATAATAAAATACTCGAGTATAGAACTAAAATAATGTGTGGTTGACATCACTGGTTCCCTCATTTGCATATTGCCAGTATTGTGCAACTGTTAAAGCAAAACTCTCATTATTAATTTTGAATAATAGTAAGCATTGAGCACCATTTAAATATTGCATACATGTATTATCATTAATAATTTGACAATCCCATTTTGTCAAAATTTTGAGTATTATGCCTATTCAATTTTTCTAATTATCATTGGGATGGACTTTGGGATGGATTTTGTCTTTAAACAGGCTTTTTTTTACCCAATGCCCAATTCACCCCCCCCCCCCCCAACTCTTGAGACTACCTACCTTTCATAGTAATTGATTCCGGTTTGAAAAATTATTCAAAAGCAAATAAAATTCAAATCTTCATGGACAGATTGTCCCTGTGTAAGTTGCATTGGTGGAGTTTTGACGATATTGCCCCCCCCATACTTTCTGTAACTACCTACCTACCTGTTTTACCCTTATCCTTGGATGCCCCATTTACTTTCTTGGATTTGACTGAAGATACTCTCCTGGTGGTATGATTTCTGGTTCTAGATCTTCTACTCTCTTCTTGATGTAGTTTCCATGCCAACTCCTCATCATTTATTGTCTTAAAAGAAAAATGTAGAATTCATTTGAAAAGGAAATATGGCACACCGAACAGCATCTGCTCAAGAGAACATTTCATGAAAGGACTTGTCACATGTTTTATGTAGCAAAAGTTTGATTCAAATAGTTACCATAGTAAAATAAGGCAATCATGCTTCTCAGCCAATCAAAAAAAGGGAAAGTTTTCAGATCTGACATCTATCATTTATTCCTTCCTTCCTTCATTTATTTATTTATTCATTCATTCATTTATCTATTTAATTATTTATTTTTATTCATTCATTCATTTATTGAAAAGCTTTAACTACTCAAGCCATTAAAGAATCTTTACCCAGAATGCACTATTTTGATGATGGAATCTTCTAATGTACAGCCACTAGAATTTACCACTTTCCATAACATCCATTCCACAGGGTTTGTGGTTTGCTCATCCCCCCCCCAAAAAAAAACAAAAAAAACTGGTGGTTTACCATAACAGAGGCAAACAATTACGGTTGGTGGCATTTTGTCATTTCAGGAAAAGCACACTTTGCTCTTTAAGGATTATACTTCTAAACCATGAGATTATAATCCTGAGAATATAACCAACTGACTATTAAAACATTGATAATAGGGTTTGTTATTAATTTTCATTTACATTTTCATCTATATATTGAAGGAGAAGATGATAGAGGAGAATAATGAGACACAGGAAAAGAAGAGGAAGAATAGGACGAGAAAAAGGAGAGGAAAAAGAAGAATAACAGGAACATGGAGGAGAAACTTGAGAATGAGAAGAGGAAAAGAATAAAGAGGAAGAGGAGGAGGAAAAAGGAAGGAGAATATCAATTTAAGCCCCTCACCTGTTCATCATCTGAATCCTCCACATTAGCTTTGCTCTTAGGTGCCTCCCTCTTCTGTTTAAGCACAAAGTCAAAAAAATATCACTCATATTGTAGATACAAAATAATGTCAGTGATGCATAATAAATGCAGACATTACATAGAAAGTTTGTTTCTGTCTTTCAAACATTACACATCATACAAGATATATCTTATCTGAAGTTTTAAAGTAAAATGAGCATCACTCAGATGTGATTACATATATTAGGAAGAGATTAAATTTCATCCAGAACAAAATAATACTTTATGACATCCAAGATTCCATCAATATTACTCTTTCAAGTCCAGTGATGTGGGGAAGGATATAATTTCTATTTACACAATGGCAATTCCATAAAATATGTACGTCCGACCCCTATATTTAGGACCTTAATGAAATTTTGTCTCTAAATTCTTGTTCTTTTGACAGTCTGTAATGTTTTCAAAGAACCATGACTTGACCAGTTTATGAAGTGAACTAAGACTTCAGAAAAATGGGGGTTGGATATACAAAAAGGTTGATTATTTTATGGAATTGCCCCAATGGGTGATTACTGAATTTTGGGGGATATTTCTTTCATTTCAAGCGCAACTTTTTTGTGCAACAAGCAATCATGTGGTAAATAGAATATCATCACACTGTCACACATAGAATATTCATTTTCTTCATGACCATGAATATTGTTTGTGGCATATATTGGGGTGACTGAAGAAAACAGTCACCAAAAGGTATTCTATTTGGGTTGATTGACAAAGAGTGAAATCAACTGTAACCCTTATGTTTTCCAAAGCTGCAATGATATTCCTCAATTGGTTAACATATGAGCACTATACAAATCATATATTATTATTCATTTATTTACTTATTTATCTATTCATCATTAAGTATACATGCCAAATTCAATTGATGACTAACCTTTCCTGATTTTGTTTCTTTTTGGTAAGTCTTCTCCTTCTTTTTTGTCTTGGTAGCTGTTTTTGAGCTTTCTTTCTTCTTCTTTTTCTTTCTCTTAACAGGTGGGCTTCCATCTCTTAGCTGTTTAGAAACAATTGAACAATCACATTATATTGAACTACATAGAATGGGATATCAGAAATATGAGTTAAGGAATTTTGCAAAAAATCGAAGGGCAAGTGGAATATTTCTGGTATCTCATTAGGTAAAGATAAAAAATTAGAATGTGAAATACAACACAATATTTCACAGAGCATTTTGTAGATAAGCCAAGGGGGAGGTTGTCATATTTTAGCACAATGTGATATGCTCTAATATTGAACAGTCAAATAATGCAGACCATAATACAGGTACAGTTATCATCAGTATGTGTTTTTAATACCTGAAAGGCCCTGTATTGTTTATAATAACTTTTATTTTCTATTATCAACATCCATTACAAAAAAAATATATTTCTGTATTCTAAAATTATAGCTAAATATCTTAAGTCGATAAAGAAATTTAAGCCAGAATCATATAACTTGTCTTTGTAAACTGAGCAAATTTTGATGCACCAATGAATTGATAGGAGAGGGAGTAAAAGACAATTTTTGTGTTCTTAACAGTGTGTCATGCAAAATATGAAAAATATAGTAAAAACAATTTAAAAAGTTGGATATCAATTATTTTTGCTATATCTTTTTTAAGGGGAAGGCCAGTCATTAAACAACATTAATGCTCCATTTCTCTTCAGTTTTGAATTTGAACGTCTCAAATAGCTCCCCAGAGCAGACTGCCCTGACAGTGTAAACTGAACTGGAATAGTACAGTTCTTGTCAATTCCCACTCCTTTATTCCTAGATTCAATTTTTGTATAATTCCAATATATTTCTGTATAGGCCTACTCTACTTTTCTTTTCTTTTTTAAATCATTCACTTTATAATCATTTTGTACTTAGAACTTGTTTGTAACTTGAGCCCATCAGACAGTGATGTCATTATGTCACTAACTTTTTATAAACTGCGTAATCAGGTAATTTGATTGATGTTCCCGGTAGTGTGAACGTGTAATAATAAACAGTTCTTGTATAGCGCATATCACAATTATGAATAATGTCTCTATGCGCTTCCAAAGAACTTGGATATTACTTCTCCAGCTGTAGCATGGCAGCCGTGTAAAACGTGTAGATTGCACGAAGCACGCACTAGCTGTATTTTTCGTTGTAGTTGGATCAGAGCAACAAGCATTGAGTTCATCATATAGCCGATGTAGATTCTGATGGTTAATCTACATAGACTAAACAAATATTGCCTGGTATTTAGTCTATCAGGAGAGTAGTTCATTAAACTACATGTTGGACGTTTTATCTGACAAGTCCTGTTTTATCCGACAGTTACTATAGTAACAGTTCATCTCTGCCAATCAAAATCTACATGTAGGAAAGATGTCTGACAACTTGTCTGACAAAAATGTTGATGAAATGCTCCCCTGTTCAATAAATAAATCCTCAACTCCTCGCTGAAGCTACATTTTCTAATTGGGAGAATATTTTCCTTCAGCACCATATACTTAAGGCAAAATAAATCCCTTGGAAAGAATGCAACTCCATCTGGGAAATATTAGAATATACCAACAAATAAATAAAGATAATGAATATTTAGAAATTACTTCATCTGAGGAGGAATCAGAGTGATGAGTGTCTCCTTTCTTTCTGCTGTGTGCTCCACTGGTTTGAGGAACATCCTTGGATTCTTTCTCCTTAGACGATGAAGTAGCTTGGCCATCCGCTATAAGAGCCATCAAAAGCTGATCAATCTCTTTCTTCCTGAAATAGGAAAAAAATAGCCTTTACTTTATGGGTAATTCCATAGATTGATCAACCTTTCTTTGTATCCAACCCACATTTTTCTCAAGTCTTACTTCACTTCATAAACTGACCCAAGTCATGGTCATTTTATAACATTACAGACTGTCAAAAGAACCAGAAATCTGAGAGAGAAAATTTCATGAAGGTCCCACATACAGGTGGTGGTATATTATGAGATCGCCCTCATGTCAATATTCTTAATTGAATTTGTACCTTTCATAATACATGCTTGCAAACTGAGCCCACATTGTGGTGTCATTCCTTAACCTTAATCCAGACAAATTGATCAACCATATTTCTCTTTACGATTAAAACTCCATTCAAACACTAGTTTTCCCAAGCTGATTAACCCTTATTCTTCCTTGCGATATGGATTCAATCTTTCAATGAACTATTTCTTTTAACTTTTGATTCTCACAGATATTGCTCTCTTTTATGTCACTAGAAAAATGGTCAACCCATAATGACCATCATGATAATGAACATTGGTCAGTGGCACATGTATTATTAAATGCACAAAATTTTGGCCTCTAACAGAACGTTATATCTTCCTATTTGGTGCAGGCCACTATATTTATCTACAACTTCCCCCCTTGCCCAGAACTAGTGAAAAATGTTCATATGAATAGTAAAATATCTTGGATCGATCTAGATTATTCATTCAAAGTTTGGTTCACTGAGTGAGACTATACCGACTTTCAATAGCACTAGTATATAACTAGCGAATAGGCATGAGTGCGATGGTGCGAGATTTTGCATGAGGTGAAAGAAAGATGCTCTATTCAACAAGGCGTTAGCCGAGTTGAATAGAGTGTAGGCCTATCTTTCTTTTGACGAATGCGAAATCTCACACCATTGCACGAATAAGAATATTCGCTATTTGTGTTGTACAATGCCTCAGAGTTTAGCGCAAATATGAAAAGGGAGCAAAAATATTGACCTCTGGAAGCATTGCGCATGTAGCCAGCAAGCTAACGAGTATTTCCCCTTTATCATTTACTGAGCGCAATGAATTGAATCGTATTGTGACGTCACCTCCTAAAGCTAAGCAACAGTACATTTTGGATGGTACGTCGTGTGTGCAACGGTACGAATGTTTTATATTCAGTCTCCAATTTGCTCGCGTACAAGTCAAGTAGGCGTTGTACAATCACACTTATTTGTATGCTACATTTGCTTGTGTACATGAAATATACTCACCTGTCAGAAAGGTCTACTTTGAAAATATCCTGAAGTTTCAGTCTCACTTTCTTGGATGACAATGCTGACAAATCAGCTCCTTCAAGTATTTCTGAAAATGGAGGATGAGAAAAAGAAGGAAAACTGCTTGTTGTATTGTAAACTTCTCGTGTAAGAAATTTATTAAGAAAAAAAATATGCATTAAACTTTATCTGAACATTGAATTCAATGCAATATCTAATAATTTGACAAGCAATACTGCTCAGATGAGAGAGAAAATATTGCCCGAACACTGAAAGAATGTTCCACCTTGCACGAGTGAGCTCTACACAAAGTGAATAGGAGATTAATTGTCACCATCACTGATAAAATAAATGGGATAAATCAATACATGGACTTGTGACTAACAGGTTTTTTTTTTTTAGTCTAGTAATATTAATATTAAAAAGTTTAAGGATTCTGACCCCACTGCTGAAATTACACAATGTACCGGTATTCAAGAGATTAAAGAATGGTCACAGATAAATAGCCTCAAACTAAACGGTGAAAAACAGAGTTTTTACACATTTCCTCACGTTTTCGAGAAACAGAATCGATCCAGATATTAAAACTTGGTGGAATGGACATACGCACAAGTACTTCTTGTAGAAATCTAGGAGTTATATTTGATGATAAATTGACATTCGATGAATTTATATCCCAAAAATGTCACTCTGCATCATATGCCTTATACAAAATTGGTAAACTTCGTGAATTCTTGGACAAACCCACCACTGAAAAATTGGTACATGCTTTTGTTTTATGTCACATTGATTTCTGCAATAGTCTCCTTTCAGGATTACCTAATAAACAAATTAAAAAACTGCAAACCATTCAAAATTCAGCTGCGAGATTAGTAACACGAACACGCAAGTATGAAGCAATTACTCCAGTTCTCAGAGAATTACATTGGCTCCCTGTCCATTCCCGGATTGTATTCAAGCTTCTAGTTTTTGCACACAACTGTTTTTATAAAATTGCCCCGTCCTATTTACTCGATTTAGTATCATATACCAGCCATCCCGAAATCTTAGATCAAGCTCAAAAGCATTATTTGTTGTTCCCTCTGTCTTAACAAAGTCATATGGTGAGTGTGCTTTTACTCATGCCTCTGCTGTCCTCTGGAATGCTTTACCTAATTCAATGATATATCAAAGTGATTTATGTAAATTCAGGAGATCCCTCAAAACATATCTTTTCAATGCATAAAATACCAACTTTGTGAACTAATGATCTAATCTAAATATCTTGATTACTTTATTCTTACCTTACACTATTTCTTCTTTAAGCGCATAGGGACATGCTACATGTATGCTATGTGTGATGCGCTATACAAGAATTGAGCATTATCATTTATTATTATTAATATCTAGATCTATTCTAGACTGAAAATTCCGTTGTTACAGAGGAGCCCAAGAAGCGTCATGGTACTATGTTATAGATCTCTCCTCAGAACCATCCTGGAATATGGATGTGAAGTGTGGGACGCCTTCACCAAGGACAACACCCGGAAGCTGGAGATGGTGCAGCGACGATATGCTAAATTCACAATGGTTACAGCCTACAGCATCGTGGACTTAAAGTAAAGTAAAGCTCAATTCAGCTCTTTCCTTTCTCTTTTTCATTCTTTCACACTGACACTCCCTTCCAATTGTTTATTTTTTCACAAGTCTAACACTGTGTAGCCTTCTTTGTTGATCTAATTTGTCGACTGTCCCGTATTTCAATTTGTGAAATCTGGTCACCCTGACCATGATGAGTCCCAGGGAAAAAAATACACGGGGGCCGCCCCAGAAATGCCTGGGCCCTGGGTTACACTTACAGAAAATTGATAAGTACGGTATGGTACCGGTAATTTACACCGGTCAACCATTGAATCACAATCAGCTCAGCACCCTAAAATTATCATTAGTACCCTTAATAGTAGGCCTTAGATCTATATCTAGATCAAATTTTTAAACACTTATCAAATTGCCATCAATGACAAGATTCCGATTCGGCCCAGCAGAGTTGGAGCGACCAGCGGGATTGACATGAAGCTAACAAGAGCCAGGGGCATGGAACGCCAAGCAATCAGGCATGAACATCAAGTAAAAACTCTGCCGCAGTGCACTTGTTCACTACTACTATCCTGCCTGTGGAGAATCTACAGGTAGGACTATGGTATGCCATAACCCAGGGAGCCGGGTGAATTGTAACAAAATGGCCAATCGAGACGGGGGTAGGAGAGAACTTTTTCGTTTTTTGAGGTTCCAGTCTGTGCCCAGATGTCAGGAAAACTGCCACTCGTTAGACCTTCATCCATACAATCATGGTAAGTGCATAATTTCTCTTTTCACAATTCATTTGGAGAAATATTTAGACCATAAATCACGCTAGTCCCGTGAGTATGGTCAAATACACGGTAAGCCCCTGGGCTTCCGCCAGCTGCGAGGGCGGGAGCTCCCTGGGTTAGGTATGCCAATGCTGTATTGAGCACATATTTTAAGAATCATTAAAATATCACTTTTGTGACCAATTTCACTTGGTAAATTGCCTTCTCAATGGAAGGATGCTCTTATTATCCCTGTCCACAAATCTGGTAGTGCATCTAGTGTGTCAAATTATCATCCAGTTGCTTTGACAAGCATCGTGTGTAAAATGATGGAAACTTTGATTGATAATAGGATTCGAGAACATCTAGAAACATATGGCTTGATAAGCCCCAACCAGCATGGGTTTAGCCAAAAGAGGTCCTGTGTAACACAGCTAATTAATCTAACTCATACATGGTATACTGCCCTTGACAAATCTCCTACCCCAATTATTGATACTGTGTTCCTTGATTTTAGCAAGGCCTTCGACCACATGCCCCACGACATTCTTCTTAATAAGCTCTCTAAAAATTACAATATACAAGGTAGTCTGTGGAATTGGATAAAGTCATTTGTCTCGAATCATTACCAGGCTGTGCAATACCGTGGTTCTTGCTCAGATCTTGCAATTGTTACTTCTGGTATACCCCAAGGGAGTGTCCTGGGTCCGAGATTAATATGTTTATCAATGATCTAGTAAGAGTTGTCCAATCACATTGCCTGCTTTTTACAGATGATACATTGATATATAGATTGATTAGAGACCCAGCTGAGACCAGATTTCTTCAGGAAGATCTAGATAGGGTTGTATCATGGTGTAGTCTTAACAAGATGCAGTTGAATTCCAGTAAAACCAAAGCAATGAGAATTGCTCCTCGCAAAAAGAATGTTGGTAACACTAGTTACATGATAGAAGATGAGGTAATTGAACAGGTCAGTTGTATCAAGTACTTAGGGGTATTTCTCAATTCCCAGTTGAACTGGGATGACCATGTAAATCATGTTGTTTCAAGGTGTAACCGTATGCTTGGGCTCCTAACCCATATGTCGGCTGGCCTCTCTTCACGAGCGCTTCTGACATTATACAAGTCACTTGTGCTGCCCATCCTTGATTATGGAGTGCCAGCTTGGATGGTCTATACTCAGAATCATATTGATAAGCTAGAGCACATTCAGAGAAGGGCAACACGAATGATACTCAGACAGCGAAGTCAAGAGATGCCATATGACCAACGTTTGCGATTATTAAAATGGCACACGTTAAAATCTCGGAGGATTTTCTTAATGGTGTCCTTTTTTTGCTAAATTGTTGTTTGGCTTGATAGTTTGCGAAGTCGCAAGAGATAATATTGTAATACGTGTAAGGGATTCTGACGTAGGTGTTAGATTTGTACACCTAAAGGCAAGAACAGAGAGACTCCATCAGACTGCAATTAACAGATATCCCATAGTATGGGAAACCCTGCCCTATGAATGCAGAGTTGAAATGGTCTCAGGAAATATTAATCTTATTCTGGGTGTCCTCAAGAGGGATATCCTAAAGTTCCAGCTAGATTAAAATAAAATAAATAAAAATATGTCTAAATGGTCCACAACACATTTTCAAGCTTTTTTAGAATTTTTTTTTAATTTTATATATATATATATTTTTCTAAACGGTTTCCAATATCCTGATTTTGTTACATCCTTTATCTCATGCATTATAAAGTTATTTACTTCAACTGATTTCTAATTTTGGCACAATTATTTTATTTTAATCAAATATTTGTTCCTCCTGGTTTTCTATGGTTATGTTAAACGTAAGTTGATTCCTTTTCTTGTGCAACCTACCTGTTTTATATTTCGTAACCCTATTATATGTAATGATCTTTTTTCACTCAATCGGGTGTGGGAGGGAAGGCCTGTGGGCCATGGCCATTAAGTTGACCTATTCCCTACCCAGGCTACCTGGTTGGGTGAGAAAAGGTCTAAACACTATTTGTATTTTTGTAATATTTGTTAATCTTGCATTGTACATGTTTTCTTTTCGATTAAGTGCCGAATAAAATAATAATAATACTAATAAAAAATTATGAATTTCCATAAAGTTGCAATTCAATTTTCATTAGTAACTTAGAATAATTTTTGTATTGACCAGAGCGCTCAAAAACTTGAATTTTGGGTATATGTTTGTGTACGCCCTCTATTGGTGGAAAATAATATGACAAGAAAGTTCATTTTTCAGTCTCTATTTTTAGTAAAGAAAAAATATTTCAAAGAATCAAATTTACTAAGAGCCAAGTCATATCTGTAATGGAAACTGACAGTGTAAAAAAATCATGAATTTGTCCAAAAGAAAAACAGAAAAAAATCAAAACATTGCCAACCTTATTTTGCCACACATAGAGATGATGGTTGGAACTACCCCTCATCGACCACCTAATCTTCTAAGCATCGTATCTGCGAAAATATTCATCAATTTTACCCAGTTTTCGTCTCATTTGTGCAGAAATTTTAGCAAATCAGATTCCCATGTTTCGCACGGCGACTCCGATTCCATCCGCGTATATATCAACAAACAACGAATACGACGATTTTACATTTGCTCCCTTGCACCCATCTTTTTAAACCAACCACCCGCGATACACTAAGTTTACGGCCAATTCTTGTCTCGGTGGCGAAATATTTTGACTCTTCCAAATCAGTTCTATGATGTCAACCTGCATGATAAATGATCGTCTCACTACTTCCATTGCGAGCTCCGACACATGATTCGACGATTGAAGATGCATTATTTGTTCTAATCTAAAGCCGTTTCCTATTGGATTTCTTGCTTTTTCAGCGGGGTTTGGTCTTTGGTCTGGTCAATATAAATTTTGATTAATTCTACTAGGCCTACTGAATTTTTACATTTTGTTGCTTCTTTTTTTCTTGTAAATTAATCGATTCTTAGTACCGTTTCTATGGACACTGCACCTACTCTCCCGCGTGTATCGTTTGTAATACGCAATAATTTTAACTTGCGCAAGGTGGTCGGTTTCAAAAGAGGTGGTCGATATGTGGTAGTCTCACCAATAACTGAGAACAAGGACAGGTTATAGGATGGGGGGTCGGGTATCCGGACACTTTATATTTTGAACTTGAAGCCTTCTTTTTCGTCTTTGGATTACACTAAACATACAAATTCAATGGAAGTATAATCATCTTCTATTTTGTTTTCTATAATATTTCCATAAACATTTTGCACTAAAAATTGATGAAACTTCGCTTGTAAATTTTTCCAAATGACTTTCTAAAATTGATCGTCCGGACACACAACTGGGTATATCATATAAAAACCTGGGGCCAATTGCATGAAAGGGTCTTTCTAAGGACCGTCTTTCGTGTCGCCCATCTTTTATGCACTCCTAGTACCAATGAGGTCCAAACATTACATGTATGGACCTCATTGGCGACATCAGTGGAATTGCGGGGTTAGAAATCTTTGAGTACAGGATATTTCAATATTATTTCACAAGTACGCGCTCTATTTCTTTTTTGTTAAATATTATAATTAAGGATCGTAAATACATTGTTAGCAACAAAAATAAAATGAAAGATATTAAGGGAAACTTACATTTTGACGACTATTTCCTTATTTTCTCGGCAGTTGCTCTTCACTTCTGACTCGCGATCGAAGCTGTTATGCAGATCACGTGATACGCTTTCTCGTCAGGTGATCGGTTGGTTATTCTTTTCGCCAGACGTTGATAATGATATATTTCATAACGCTAGCATTCTTCGCAAATTCAGGTGAAAGCGATTGGAGTTAACAGCGCAAGCTTTAAATTTTTCAAAAAATAAAGTTTAATTTATTGCATAAGTTTCGCGCCGGACATGAAGGATCATTTGGTCCCATATTGGCGTAATGCATAACAACGGGGGGGGGGGGGGGAGGGGGGTGTCCCTACCACTTCAACGACTATAGCCAGAAATTATGATTTTTTTTTCTCTCCTAGCTTTTTTAACCAAAATACCCCCCCCAAAAAAAAGGAACTAGTGTTAAAGAGAAAGAGAATTATGATAGAGGAACACAAAATACTTTATTTTTTCAGCTTTTATTTATTCGACTTATGATCCCATAATCAAATATTAAATGGGGCTTCAACAGTTTTTTAAGTCCGGGGGCCACTTACATTGACGAGTGGATACCATATGCGCGACCAAAAAAAAAATCTTTTTCACTATAGGGCACGTTACATACGTAACGTGATAAGGGTGTCAAAAACACAAAAATAATGAAAAAGGGGTTTATCTATTTCGCTAGGAAAATTACGTGTTTAGGGTCGAATTTGAGGGGATGATAAAACAAGATTAAAATGTTTTATAAAGGATGTCCTTGTTTTCCCCCAACACTTCGTGTTTAGAGTCCAATTTGCGCAAGGTGTAGAAGCTAGGTGGGGTCGTACTAAGCCAAATAAGGTAAAAAAGCCGAAGACCGGCCGAAGGACCCGTAACAATAAACATTCCTGTACTTGTTTAGGGGTCATTTCAGGGAATATTTAAAGAGTATCGTTTTGTTTCCAATTCTTGTCAAGGGTACGGTACACGTCAATACTTGTTAAGGGGTGCATTTTCAGAATCAGGAAATTACGTGTTTAGGGTGCTTTTTGAGACCCCATGATCGCGCATGGTATCCACTCGTGAATGGAAGTGGCCCCCGGCTTTTAAAGTCAATTCATAAAAATATTCCTCCTCGGGATTTGAGCTTTCTTTCATGAAATATCAATCTTTTTCGTGATTACCAAAAATACTTAAAATGTCATTTTTTTTATCTTTGTATATTTTAGCTCATGCGTTGCGCCTGCAATATTTTAATGTTGAGATACAACTTTATGCTTTTAATGAATTCCTAAAAACACTAAATTCTCAGATCATTTGTCGCAATCGAATGATTGGAAATGAATGATTAATAAGTTTCATGAATAATGTTTAAAATGCGTCTCTCTATCAGTTTTGAATATTTAAAAAAAAATGTCAGCTCGTGCTTTTTGCTCGCAATATTTTGATTAGTAAGAAGTTCTTGTATATGCGAGTTTGATAGATAAATAAATAGAGAGAGGGGGAGGGTCCCTCAGCTACTTGTCCTCGCTTATTCCATTTTTTTTTGTATTATGCTCGTACGTGTTGTGAGGTTTTCAAAGTCTTCTTTTTCTCACCCTTTTATTGTCTCTGAGCTTCCCTCTATTTCTTTGCTACGATGTATAGCCCTTCTTACTTGTTTCAATTCTTTTATGTTCTCATTTCACTGAAAACATAATTATTAAACTGACGTAGAAGACTTTACAACAAAATTTTGATATTGTTTTTTCTTGTTTGGCTTTCTTTTTTCTTCTCCTCATTTCTTGTTTTTCTTCTTAGTTCCCCTTTCCTTATTTTCTCTTATTTCATTTCATGAGGCATCCGCCAACTTATATACAACAACAAACATATTTAGAGGCCGATATCCAGTGAGGGGGCGTAGTGGTATGCCCCTCTAAAAAAGGAGGAAAATAGGAAGGAAAAAAAGAAGGGAAGGGGAAAAAATAAGAAAAAAAGAAAGACGATGATGGCAATGATGATGATGATGAAAATTATCTTGGTGAAGATGATAGTGGTGGTGATGGTGGCGGTGATGATGATGATGATAATGATGGTGGTAGTGGTGATGAAGATGAGAATGAAGTTGGTGCATGACGATGCTATGATGATGATGACTAGATGTAATTTTGTTATTTTGTCTTTAAAAAAATAATAGTGCACAGGCGAAATCATTTAAAGTTTATTATGAAAATAGCAGAAAAAAATAATTTGAAAAATTGTACCGTTGCGTATCCAGTGGAAAATCCATCCCCCACCAAAAAAGAAAAAAAACTGAGATTTTGTTTTGTTATTTGTGACGGCGTAGGTCTATGCGAGCAGCTATGGGATGGGAAAAAAAAGTAAATGAAATGTCAAGAAATACACGATAATGACTTTTATTGTACATTCAGTACATCAGTAGATAACTTCATACTCTTTCCAAAAAAGAAAAAAGTGGGTATATTATGGACCATTAAAAATGGGCAGTTGCTCTGTATATTATATTACATAGAATATATAGAGCAACTGCTCGTGTGTAGCGGTAAGTTATTCACTGATCTACATATTTCATGCGGCGCACGGCGCGTGCGCAATGTTTAATAATTATTGCTGTGAACACAATGAATGTCATCAAAGCTCGACGCGCAAAATCAGAAAAAAAATATATTTTCTGCCCTGATAATTTGGTAACCCTAACCTAACCCAATTTCTAAGTATTTTAAACATAAACAGGATAACTACAGACAATGATTTAAATTAACTTTATATTCTTTTGCGAAAATGAATATGATGGACAGCTTTTTGATAAAGAACACAGTTTTAGAGTGTTAGAGCGCGATTTATACCTACAACCGCTAAATCCTGTCACTGTCGGTATGAAGCAGTGATTCCATTACGGTAATAATTTTTGCAACACGGGCGCCAGTCCGAGAAACAGACAGGCATTTGCCCAAACGGACAACATCTCAACCTCTGCTCATTTCTTTTTGCACGGGCACGTAAAATCTCGACGTAACCCATCACATTTCTCCCTATTTTCTCCTCCCTTTTATTTTCCATTAATTTTTCTTTTGTTCACTTTTTTCTGTCTTCTTTCCCCAATTTTTTTTACCCATCACATTTCTCCCTATTTTCTCTTCCCTTTTATTTTCCATTAATTTTTCTTTCTTTCACTTTTTTTCTGTCCTCTTTTCCCTTCTATTTTTGTTCTCATCTCACCGCTTTTCCTCATCCCCCAGCCTCCGACGCCCGTGCAGATTCGCAAACAATATCAAGAGTATGTCTACTTGCAAGGGCGGAAATCTCTCCCCAAAGGTAGGGGGACCAGGGGCTGGAAAATTTGACAAACAAACAAACAAAAAAAAGAAGGTTTATCACCCCCTAAAGAAGGTCATCTTAACCAAAAGAAATTTGACAAGCAAACAAGCAAAAAAAGGGGGGCATCCCAAAAGTAAGATCGTCTCTTCCAAATGTTTTATTTCGATTTTGAAAGAATTAATGACCAAAAATAGTAGGGGGATATTTCATAATGTGCCCCCTACTATTTTGGGTGAGGGGTACATGTCCCCCGGCCCTGGGATTTGCGCCCGTGTGGGTGGGGGTGTTGCGCCTCCCTATCGGGATCATATCACAGCGAGTATACACTCTTCCATATGGAAAAGTGTTTACTCGCTGTGATTTCGATCTCACACATATAAAAAAAATAGAACAGCTAAGCCTTGATCACAGGCCAAAATGCCTAACGATTTCTCCGCGGCATTAACAACTCTCGTAAGGGGCGCTCCATTTATAAATAAAGTTGCATGAACAGCTGTCTATGGCGACAAAATTGTAGGCAGAATTGTTGCCAGAAGCGTGGGAATTTGGCAGAAAATTCAAGAAAAGAACCGGTGAGTACCGATTTAACAGTAATTATATATTCATTAACATTTATTGAATCATAAGAATAAAGATTTTTTACGGAAAGAAAGCTTAGTTCTAAGCTAGGGCTGCCCAAATGCGCGTGAGTAGAGTCCCAGTTTCTTAACACGGGTAAGTATTGCGGTGTCGCCTAGAGTGCTTTTATGATACGCTAATGCTATATAAGCGGGGGTGTTTCTGAAATTTATGATAAAGAATAAGATTCGTTAGCATGGTTAGCTTGCTTTTAAATCAAATTTTATACAATTTCATGATATATCACATCATTTTATAAACAAATGTTTTATTTTAACGGACGAATGAAATATGTTTGCAGATGATTTATTTAAAATGCGTTTCACATGGAGCATCATAAAAGATGGGCGACACTCACTGGATCAACAAGAACTCGATCACAGCAACAAGGGAATGGCTACGAGCTACCACACTGCTAGACCAAAAGCTTCGGTCTCTGTTTTGTTGGTTGTTCAGCTGAACTTCGTTGGCTTCACTCACCAAATACATAGACCGAAGTTTAACCGTCGTCTGTACGGGGGATCAATGGCCACGGCTAATTTCTCGTTTTTCTCCTCAATACCGTGATATTTTACACAAACAGTGCATTTATATGCACCTTTAGGTGACCTTTAGGTGATAATGTTTAAGTAACGACAGTTTCTTACCCTAAATTCCCGCTTTGAAACTGGCATTCAGAGGATTGTCTCTAAAAGTTGACACTTGCGACTCGAGTGGGCAGCCATCTTGGTAATGAATTATTCATGAAAAAGTGGCCGACGAAAGTTAGACTCCGCCCCATGACCTTTACGTCACACATATAGCTTGGCGAGCGCGAGGAAACGTTGAAAAGGAAAAGAATATTAATATTCATAAGCCTGACGTAAAAAGAGATGATCTGATTGGCCAACGGTTTCGATAAGCAGTTGACCCGGAAGTTCATCCCACCTCATATGTTTGTGTACAATATCGACTTCGGAGGAACGAGTGAATTGGGAGCTACACGACAGCCGAGGAAAGTCACTGTTTTTGTTCCTTTCGAATTGATGTTTTACCACTTTAATGCCAATTAATGCCAAGAGGAATTAACAAGCTGCATTTTGGTAAGTTTCTTTTTATATATCGTTGTGAAATTAATAAATAAATCGATGAGCCCCGCCGGGGGGATTTTGCGTTGTACCTCCCCTAATGGCGGGGACACGCTAGCGAGCCGTCTGTGGACGAGGAGAAATTAAAAAATGTTAAAAAACTCCTCGAAACAGACGGCTGCCAGCTGTCTACCACACTGCAGGACAGAGCACCATCGTCAATCCTTCTTTCCAAGGACGATCAAGGCATGGAATACTCTTCCTCCCAACATAATCAATGCCTCTTCTCCAAAAGCCTTCCGCCCGAGACTGGCGGAAGGCCAGAACTAAATCTGATCATGCTGATGGGACTTTTTACTTGCACCTGTATATATTTTGCACTGCACACCTAAACCCGGCCATACACACATGTTAAATAAACCATCTGCAAGAATCTTCAATCCTGAAGGAGGCAGATTTAACCCGAAGAAGAAGAAGACACGAAAGACGGTCCTTGCAGAGCCAAAGACCCTTTCGTGCAATCGGCCCCGCGCCCCTTGTTCATTGATTGAACGAGTGCCGCATCGCAGAGCAGTTCCATCACAACAAGAGCCAATGAACGTGACGAAAATAAACATGTCAAAGCTGATACTCTCACTTTCACTCTACCTAGAAGGAACGAAAACTTACGTGAAATTTCTTGTCGCAATTCTTCTTTAGTTGGATGGGCCATCTTTAAGGAGATTATTAAGATTTCAGCATGAAAATTGCATGGAAACAAAGAAAGGCAAAATCAAATCAACGCATCAAAATCTAGACAGTAACAATTATGGTATCTTGAAACAAACAAACGAGGTCGCGTTGATTGATGGATGGATTATTCAGTGATATAAATTCATTTGTCAATCTTCGAACATTTTAATATGAATGACTGAACCTTGAACAATGAACAGAGAAATGCAAAAGAAATCATTTGACGTCAAACATGTTTTTTTAATCAACTCATATGTCCCCAAAAGGAGCACCCCCCCCCCCCCCCAATTCTTTAGAAAGGAAGCGGCCCGACCATGCAGAGAGAGTCCCCCCCGGCCGCCCCCCCCCCCAAAAAAAAAAGGAATAAAATAAAATAAATATTAGAATAAAAAGTTGGAAAAAAAAATCAAATAATAAATTAATAACACGAATTCTGATTGATTATTGAAGTTTTCTGGTTGTTTTGATTGGTTGGTTGGTTAATCACTTTTTCGGCCGGGGGGGGGGGGGATCGTGGCAAGACGACCAACCTTTTTGTTCTTAATTGACAGACGTAAGTTGCACGACCTACTCTGTTTGATGATCTTCTTTCTTTTGTCTTCTTCCCCGTTTTCACATCTCGAAAAATCATAGCCAGCTGCAGGGCGACCGCTTGCGCGGCCCTATGCACAGGGGCCGTGGAACGGTTTTCAAAGTGGGGGCGCTGAGCCAAAAGTGGGGGGGGGGGCTGACCATGCTAAAAATCACAATCGTATGGTCATTTTTGCGTTTTTGTACACGGTTTTGGAATAAAGTGGGCTGGTGCCCCCCAGCCCCCCCCCCCCCCCCGGTTCCGCGGCCCCTGCCTCATGATCGCAAGTAATTGTCGGAAAGTATTGAAAGCATATTTCCAATAACATCCCCATTTACAGAGTTCTTAACCGTTCGGTCCTATGTGGCTCAAATAGACGTAACTTATACTATGGTCACATTTACGGCGGCCGTACGACGCTAGTCGAAAACAGCCGTTTTTACATTTTTTGTCCAACTATATAAGTGGGATAGGTGGTTAAATCAAAATCAATAAAACGGCTGTTTTCGACTCGCCGTACGGCCGCCGTAGAGCAAATGTGACCAATTAAGGTATGATAGTTTCGGATTTGGGGATACAAACTATACCGTCTTCCAATCCGAGTGCTCTCCCCCCCCCCCCCCCCCCTCCGGGGGGTCGACCAAAAAAGTGGTAGGGGTGTGCCGCGGGCGAGACAATTAAACGGGGGCCTTGGAGCGGGCTTATTGTAAAAAGGAGGGATCCTCGGAACGGGCTTCTGAACTACAATTTTGTGAAAACGGGGGTCCTTGGAACGGATCGCCAGCGTGTATGTACGCGCGTATGCACCCCTATCTCTATGGGATGGGCATATCATGCGTGCATATGCAGCTAGCGCGGCCTCCGCCGGGTGCGCTCGCGCAGAGACCGTGATCGTCGGACAGCGCTCGGCGGCCGCTTTTCACCAAAATTGCAGCAGATCGATGCGACCGGAACGGCCTATAACGAAAACTATGCGAAGCTTTGGAGCGGATTTCTTTTTTCTTTTTTCTCGATAAGAAGAAAATGCTATGCCTTGGAGCGGCTTTCTTTCTTTTTCTCAATAAGACATTGCAAAAATGCTATGCCTTGGAACGGAAATTTGGGTGTAAAAATGGGGGTCCCGGGGGGGTCCCCTCCGCGGCACATACCCACTATATGCATTATATTCAGTTTTAGGAACAAATCATCACCTATGGGAGGCTCCGTAATAGGCAACGGTGTTCGGCGTTGCATGGAATCTATGGACATGATAGACTAAGACAGACATATCAAATGGCTAGATCAGACCGGGCTGTGGCGGACCGCGACCCCGAGGAGACAAAGCATTGGGGGGGCACGACATTGTTCACAAACAATGCAGTGCCCCCCCCCCCCCCCAATGCTTTGTCTCCTCCGGATCACGGTCCGCTACTGAGACCGGGGATCAGACTGATCAAACCGACTGATACGATAAGTTGTCATGGTCCGAGTAAGCATGCAAGCATGTATTCAAGGATTCAACCAGAAAATATCGAAACCATTCTAAATGTTAAAACATCTTACACTCTTCGCATACGATATATGGTATGACTGTTTGAAATTCTTCAAAGTTTCAATTTTTTAACGAATGTAAGCGCACCTGGGGGAAAACTCCACAAAAAGGAAAGACCTGTTTTGTTCCAAAAGCATGATATAAGAAAGACGAACATGATTTGCATTATGCACAACAAAATCTTACAACACATAAGAGGCATGATTAAATTTTGATTAAATTAAATTTTCAAATATCTATACCAATAAGAAACAGACTAAAAAACTTACAAAGTCCAAATAGCTTACTAACTGGTAAACCGGATGACCACCGCAATACAACTCTCATTCATGTCGCTTAACAAATTATATAACCTGACCTTACACGTGGTTACTATTGCAAAGTACCGTCTGACTCGGACTGAACCAAACAACAGAATTGTACATATTACGGGACACGTAATAGTCTGGTAAAAAAAATGAAATATGGCAGAATTGCATACAGCGACGATCATTAACAAAGCTTACTCATTTTTACAAAAGAGGGCACCTGAATTTCTTTAGAAATCAGATGTATTGTGATAATGGAGCGCAGAGAAAGGGTGCTGGAAGAACTCTAAAGAACTATTCACTTGTAGGGTGTTATCACTTTTATTGATAAAAGTTGACAAAAGCTCCGGCGATTTCTATGGAAGAAAAAAATGAACTGAACAGCATGCACGAAAAACCCCTTGGGAAACAATTTATTAAAGAAATAAATTAAGTTCCGTTTGGGTGTTTTACAGTTTGATTTAGGGTGGGTGGTTATCGAATTTTCTATTTTTTTTTAGTTGATTGTAAATTTGCCATAATGAGACATACAAGTCATCATGAATAACTTATATATTGAAAATAATGATACTTTAGTGTAATCTAAACGTTAACTGAGATGTATATTACGATGTATACTTCAATATGTCCGTTTCAATTCTATTTTTCAAACTTGAACATTACTTGGGATACATATTTTGAAAGAACTAAACTGTTGCCATATATTACTCATGCAGAGCTGATCCAGAGGCACATTTTTGTTTTTGTTTGTTTGCCTGTATTGTATTGTTTTGCTTGCTTAGTAGAAAAAGGTTTGAAACAACACTTGCACCGCCCGGTCTCCCCTTCTTAATTGACCAGTCATATCTTAAAGATGCGCCCAAAGACCTAATGCGCCCCTAACTCATGCAATATGAATTTTGTCTACAGTAATATTGGCCTGCACATTTTTTTTGAGGGGGCGGGTTGGGATGGCGTTATTGTTTAGATTCTCTTCTGCAAAAAACACGATCGATCAAGTTTGGCACATCTGTGGGTGGACATTAATTTTGTTTCATCGAAAAATTTGACAAGTAAAAACAAAAAAAATTACAACTAATAAAAAAACAGTTTCGATATTTTACTGATTTTTTTTTAAGAAATGAGTTTCAAGTCCAGTCTGCTTATTTTCCACAGGGGATTATCACCACCAATTATTCAATATCATCAACATCGCCTACATCATTATCATGGTCATCATCACCATCATCTCCATTGTCATCATCATCTTACCATCAACAAGAACAAATAATTCCCATCAACATCACCATCAACATCACCGTCATCATCATCGTCATCATCATCATCAATATCTTCATCATCACCATCATCATCACCACCATCTTCACCGTCATCACCATCATCATCACCACCATCTTCACCGTCATCATCATCATCAACATCTTGATCATCACCATCATCATCATCACCATCATCACCATCATCTTCACCATCATCAACATCTTCATCATCACCATCATCATCACCATCATTATCATCATCACCACCATCATCTTCACCATCATCATCATTATCATTATCATCATCACCATCATCATCACGACCGTCAACATCATCATCATCACCATCATCATCATCACCAACATCATCATCATCACCGTATGTCATCATCATCATCATCACCATTGTATCAATACTACCATTGTCGCCATCTTCATGTTACCATCATCCTCATCGTTATCATCATTTTTCATCACCATCACCATGAATATCACGCTCGACCACCAATCATCATCATTACCATTATCATCATCATAATCTCATTACCACCATCATCATAGTATCAGCATCATAATCATGATCATAATCATCATCCCTCACATCCACATCATTGTCATTTGTCTTTGAATCCTTGACCTAATATCTTGTGGTTTCATACAAATTATAATAAAAGGAATGTAACAGACAAAAACGTTTAAATGGTGATATATGAATCAATATCTTGGTGGCTCGAAATATCTGGATATGGGGATGGAATTGTCATTACAAAATCAATCATCAAGTTCTCCCAAACTATCATCTAGAATATAGTTTTCCTTTTCTTTTATAACATTTTGTTATAGCATGGTGATCATCACAACTCCAACAGACATCGAACTGTCGGGTCAGAGACTTCGCCGGGCAAGGCGTATGAACGGTCGCCGTCAACGACTTGCTCTCGGGTCGGTAGTCGACCATGGAGCTAAAATCGGTACGGCTCTCGACATGACCCAACTCTCTCCGTCGAGCAGTGCTTCTATTCCAGCTGATACAATCTCAGAATTATCAGTTTAGAGGCAGAGACGGACACAGAATAGCCACACGACGTCAGCGTCTTAACCTGGGACCATCGTCTGATCATGCTTCAGAAATTGAACAAATCATTCATGACTTTTCTGTCGCAGCCCTTTATTATGTACATTGTTAAAAAACCGTGATTTTACAGAAAACAAAGAAGATTTTGCAAAAAGTAATAACAAAATCATTCTGTAAATTGATAAAACATGAAATTTTCTGCAATTTAACAGAGCAGGTCTGGTTAAAAAGGGGAAAAGGGTGTTTTATTTAAGAAAATTTGTAAGATTGAAACAAATATCTTTCCTGTAAGATTACGCAATCCGGTAAGATTACTGGTGTTCTCGAGACTATGCTGCAGGAACTTGTTTTATTGTAAGGATAAATTTTCTAACAGTGTATTTTTAACTGCCAATATGAAATAAGCATAATTATGTCTAGACTGTTTTGAGAATTGAGACTGAAATTAAAAAAAAGGTCATCTTTGATCTCCATCTCTGGTGGCGGGCGAGGGGTTTCTTTTTTCCTCTCTCTCTCTCTCTCTCAAAATAAAAAAAAACAGCTTTAATTTTCCTATTGCTCTTTAATGACAAAAAATAGATGTTTTTTTTTCAATTTCACTTTAGTTTAATAAAATGGAAATTTCCAGAAAATGCAAACAATCTGATACTGTAAAGCCAGAAGTGCCATGTGTACTTTATCCTCCTTTTCTCTCTCTCTTTTTATTATAAACTAACCTTAAAATAAAAATGATAGGCATTTTGTATACAAGCTAACTTCAAGTATGAGAGCTAAGAATTTCAGCAATTTATTGCTGCAAAATTGCTTACGGAAACTCGAAAGAAGAGACACTGCGTGTTCTCGATGCACAATAAATCAGAAAGTGTAGGCCTCCGGATTTGTTGTGCGATCTTGGCAACGAGCGTGATTTCTATGGGAAGCAATGTGACGTAAATAAACTTATGGCCAATCAGCAGTGATCACATGAATATGAAGAATTCGCGTTGTTAATTTTGTTTGATCTTACATCGTGTGTGACGTCAAATTAGCATATGCGTATTATGCACGTCACACGGTGCATGATGTCACCATTGAGAGGAGGGTGAAGGGGAGGCTGAGGATTCGCAATTATGATCACCGAAATAATAGTTTCATACCAGTCTAATGCGGCGCACCTAATTAAAAAGCCTTTTATAAACTAGAAACCTACATTTTCCCGAGAGGATGGGGGTGGATGTTAGCTCGTGATTGTTGCAGATTTATGCAGATTCTGAAAACAAGCTTCTTTTTATAGGAGGTTCTTTGCGAAAACGCTACCAGGAGGTAAAATAGCAGAGGTAATTGGCAGAGGTAAAAATGGCAGAGGTAAAAACGGCAGAGGTAAAATGGCAGCTAGAAGTAATAATGGCAGAGGTAAAATGGCGGAGGTAATAATGGCAGAGGTAAAATGGCGGAGGTAATAATGGCAGAGGTAATAATGGCAGAGGTAATAATAGCAGAGGTAAATGACAGAGGTAAAAGTGGCAGAGGAAAAAATAGCAGTCAATTATGATAGTGGCAAAAATACCAGAGGTAAGAATGGCAGAGGTAATCCCCCCGGGGGGGGGGGGGTGGCCAGTCATGCGTGAAAAAAAAACGCTTTTTAAGATGGTGTGTTTTTTTTAGTTTTAGACACGGGCTGTGCGAGCACCCGTTAAGGGTATCAAAAACACCGATTTTAAACAAAAATGGTGGTTTTAAAAGACTGGTCAGTCACGGGGTCAAATGTATTTAACAGGGCGGATCCAGCCTTCGCCAATACGGGGGGGGGGGGGGGCGAATTTTTTTCAGCCACACTTTCCCCGATCGGCAGCTCGGATTTGATTTTTGTTTTTTTCTCTGAAGGGGTCATAATAGTCACTTCTAAGCGTTATTCAACATTCAACAAATATATAATAATTTCATATTAAGCATTATTTAAATAGTGAGAGCGCGAGCTATTTTTTTTTATTTTGATGTATTCTGTCCTAAAATGTTAACATTCTGGGCGAATGAGGTGTGTATCCAATTACATAATTATTACGAGCGCGAAGCGCGAGCAGAAATTATTAATATACGTTTTGATCTGATAAAAAAGGATCTGTTAACGACTGCTTGCAGTTAGCCATGGAGACGTATATTTCAACAATCAAATAATGCTAAGCGTGAGCTACAAATTTTTTTTTTCTACCTGAAGAATGGAAATTCTAACCATTTCTTTATTAATCGTGAAGAGGATAAGTATATATTAATGATGCGAGCCTTTATAATATTCGAGATTTATACCTAAAATGGGACTCAATACTTGTTAGTCCAGGTATGGATTCTCATTCTTGTCATAATCTTTTACATGATATGGATCATAAATGTGAAAATATCGCAATTAATTTCGGACTGGGGTAATTTAAGCCAGCCAACATGGGGCAAGTTCTGGGCGAATTGAGCCATGGTAATTCGCGGAATGTAATAATAATAATAACTAATAATAATATTAATAATAATAATAATAAAAACTCTTAAAAAGCCATCGATATGCAGGCGGAAAGGAACAAATTCACATGACAGTTCTTCTACTTTTAGAGGATGTTAGTATTTATGAGAATTATAGCAAGTGAAAAGACTAAATAAAAAATTGGCATGCTGGCTCTACCCGCATACAATTTGTACATAGTTTTTGTGGCTCAACAATTACCCCAGAAGGTGGCACGATTTTTACCCCACAGATGGGGCAAGTTGAGCCATTTGACACTCATTTTTTCAAAGATCACAATGACTCATATAGACAGATATAGGTGAAAAATATTTCCAAAGTATCAAATTTAAAGGCTTTATGTGCAAAATGCACAAAACGTGTCACAACTTACCTCACCTTAGCTATTATTTCGATTGTGAATGATGTATTTTTTTCCATTATGAATAGACCAAAAATAGTAGGGGGATATTGTGTCCCCCTACTATATTTTTGGTAGGGGGCGCGCCCCCTGGGATTTCCATTTGCATACCAAAGACATCAGGGGTGGATCAGGTATTTTCCAAGGGGGAGGGGAGCAAGTGCCTCCTGCCTCCCCCTATCTCGAGCTAGCTAGCAGGCATGGGTGTCTATCGGTATTCTTGGTTGGGGGGGATGATTGACACAAATTTTCTTGTGGATGGGGATGTTTCAACATTACCCCCACTAAAATCACAAGTTAGGACATTTGGGAGTGGTTGATATGCATGGTGTTCTTGGAAATTCCTTCATTGTTGTAGTGTACTTTACTTTTATAATTTCTTTGAAAATTTAATTTGTGTTACAAGTAAGCCTATTCTAAACTCATGCGAAAGAAAAAAATGACAAAAATTATCTGGACCATGTAGTGATCTGTTTATTAAGCATGATGTATACACAGGGGCGTCGATCCATTTTTCAGATGGTGGAGGGGGGGGGGCAAAATCATGAATCAACGTTCCAAAGGTGCTCTATCACACAAAACGAACAAACTCACCCACACACATATAGGCATATATATATAAATATATATATGACTTATGAGAAAGAGACACATATCTCACCCTCACCAACAATGCGAGCGCGAAGTGCGAGCTGAAATTTTTTAGTATGACATGAAAACAGGAAAAATGTACCTGTTTAGGTTTGTTTGTAGTAACTCATGAGGAGGATAGATACATGTATCTGACTAAAGAACGAGCTGAAATTTCTTTATATTCTGACCTGAAAGCTTGATATTCTAAGCATTTTTGGTACCAATGATTAAGATGTTTGTCGAGAAGAACAATAGATGCGAGAGCAAAGCGCGAGCTGAAAATTTTGATATTTCGATCTGGGAAAAAATGACAGATTATTGGACGCTTTTAATAAAGAAGAAGATATATATCCAACAAAAGATTATTGCAAATCGAAGCGGGAGTTCTTTTGAGGTTTAGAACTGAAAACGGGACATTCTATTCACTTATTTCATCAGGAAAAGTATGTGTTTTTGGTACAGAAATGATGCGAGCGCGAAGCGCGAGCTGAAAATTTTTATATTCCAATCTGAAAAGCAGACATTTTGAGCACAATTTTATGAATCAAAATCGAGTTGGTATCTCAATCTCGCTTTCTGATTTCAGTGTAACATTACAATCTTATTTAATTTTTTAGTGGCACATGTGGAATTATTGAGGATCAACGCCTTTGTGTATACAACCCGACTGGCAGTATCTTTTTTCTTAATGCACGATGATAAAATGCAGATTCGGACAATTAAGACTAGCACAAATTTCAAACTGTATGGCTTCTCGTGCACCATCGGGCTTACCACTTAGACGATTTATCTTGCCACCCTTTTACTCCTGTTTATTTTTCCACCCTTCTGATTTATCAAAATTAATTTATTCGCCACTGGTGGGATGGAACACCCTATCAACAAAAGTTGTTTTTCGTTGGGGTCCTTTTATGCCATGTGTTAAAAATATCATATACATAAACATTTCATTCTTTTTCATCTTGAACCTCCACCCATCTGTTTAATAGTCCTGAAAAAGAATGTTTTTATTTAATAACAATATACACAAATTGTGAGGGAAACAAACAGATCGATGGCATTCTATGATCATCATGGATCTGGATCTGGATGTAGTACAGTGCAGGACCGTTAGGTATAATGCACCGGGTAAGGAGAGGGCGCAAATGAGTTTGTGGCTTTCCTCGATCTTAGCTTTAAACACCTCTGGTGATGTACTGCAGACAACTTCGTTAGGGAGTTGATTCCAGGCCAACGTTGTATTCACAAAAAAAGAATTTCTTAACTGCTCTGTGTTACAATGTCTTATTGAGAAACACTTGGAATTATTTGTAACTTGTTTCTCTACCACATTAGTAGCACTGGCAAAGTTTACAAATTTCTTAGCTTTGATATTACGTTTGGGTCTTGCTTTAATAAGAAATTTATCAACAGGAAGGGCAGGAACCAACCCCTCGACCACTTTGAAGTAGGATGTAAGTTTCAGGACTTGGCGAAGGAGATCGTGTACTGTGGTCAGTAGTTGAGTTTCAGTTGAATGACCAGACCTGAACCCATGGTTGAGAGAAGACAAGATATTGTTTTCTTGTAGATGTTTGAAGAGGTGCTTACAGATGATATGCTCAAGTTGTTTGCAGATCACTGATGTGAGGGAGACTGGTCGATAATTTCCAGTTGAGTGTACATCACCTTTCTTAAAGACTGGTGTAACATGTGCCTTCTTCCAGTCGGATGGTACTCTGCCTAGATCAACTGATAACTGGAAAAAATCTCGCAAACCTGGAGCCAGTTCCCTTGCACATTCTTTAAGTACCGTGTTTGGGATGAGATCAGGACCCGACGCTTTGCATGGAAGCATTTATCCCGCATTTATCCTTGATAGCAACTTCTCAACTCCATTTACGGTGATGTGCAGTGGAGAGATCTTTCTTCTGCATGGATTATTCAATTCAGGTGGAGCATAAATTCCTCTTGAAAATACAGATTTGAATTCCTTAACCAACAACTGAGCCTTGGCTTTACTTTCATGGATAAGGTTTCCAGCATTCTTGAGTGGGGGTAGCCCTGTTCTGTCTTGGCGTTTTGATGCTATATAGCGCCAAAATGGTTTCGGGTTATTTTCTTCAAGGCCTTGAACAATTGATGACGTTACATGCTCCTCCTCTGCCTTCTTAAAGGCCTTCTTACAAGTAAGCTGGAAACACTTGTACTTCTCCCAATCTTCAGCTTTGTTGGAAGTCCTTCTGGGGTCTTTAGCCTTCTTGTAGAGTCTAGCCTTCCTTTTTACCATGCGTTTCAACGAGTGGCAGAACCATGGAAGAGATTTCCTACCACTCCTCATCTTCGATGGTATGTTTTTATCTACCACTTTCATGAGGGATGTTTTGAAGAGAGTCCAGATATCATCAATATTGCCGTCTAACTCTACTTGACGAGAAATTTGATTTCATGATCAAACTTTACATTTTTCATCATCATTATTATAATTTTTCTACCCTAAATTGGGGGGGGGGGGATGATAATACAGGCCATCCCCCCACTTGAAATATTGGGGGATATATCCCCCCATCCCCCCCCCCCCCCCGTGATCGACACCTATGCTAGCAGGGATATTAAAGTTGTTGTATATCCCTGGCCTGCAGTTTTAACACGTCATGCATACTGCATCGACAATTAATCGACCGATTGATTGATTGAACCGGTGATTTACCGATACCGTACCGGTACGAATCAAAATGGCGAGTTCTATGACGAAAATTTTCCGGGCTGCCGCCGTGCAGGTAACAAAATTTTATTTCCATTTGCACTGTGTCAAATTTCCTCAGGCTTTCTTGTTGCGATAATCTGTTCTGCATATTTGATTATTTATTGCAGGGTTCGGGGAAATATACATTTGCAAAGGTTTTACCGTAGCGGTATATTTTGTTCCATCTTTTTGACTGATCTACTTGGCTCAGCAGACAGCAGGCCGCGAGTTCCACGGTACCTGGTACCGCCTACGGTACCGTTGCTTGGCCGTCGCCAGAGCTGCCGGCGTAGACGCAACTTCTTACCGTTCACCTGGCGTCTTCCTACGGTTGCCATAGCCATAGGCTAAAGGCTTTATAGGCCAGACAAACGGGTTGTCCAAACTTCGCGGACATTTACGGTATTCATCATGCGGCGAAATCCGTTCAAAAATATTCCATTTAAATTTCAAATAATACTAGGCCTAATTATCTAATAATAATAGGCCTAGCCACTTGTTCACTGCTACCATCTGGCCTGTGGAGAATCTACAGGTAGGACTATGGTATGCCAATGCTGTATAGAGCACACACTCTAAAAAATCATTAAAATATCACTTTTGTGACCAAAATTACTAATTTTCATACAGTTTTAATTTATTTATCATTAGTAATGTGGGAATAATTTTTGTATTCACCAGAGCGCTCAAAAACTTGAATTTTGGGCATATTTTTGTGTACGCCCTCTATTGGTGGAAAGTAATATGGCAAGAAAATTTTCATTTTTTTATCTCTATTTTTAATTAAGAAAAAATGATATAAAGAATCAAATTTGAATAAGAGCCAAGCAGTATGAATAAACAGGTCTAATGGAAACTGTCAGTGTAAAAAAATCAAGCATTTGCCCCAAAGAAAAAGAGAAAATAAGCCAAACATTGCTACCCTTATTTTGTCACACATGGAGATATAACTGAGAACAAGGTTATATTATAACCTTGTTCATTGAATGAGTGGGCCTAGCTATTAATTAAAGAGTACAGTACAAAATTATTGACGAAAAGGTGAAGACTGAAGTAAATTAGTCTTGAGGACGCAATGATGATGATTTTTTTAGATATGTCATATACTTCTTCATCATTGACGTCTTGACACTCTCCATAGTGTCTTCAGCGAAGGACCAAAATAAAGATGGATTTCCCCAAGAAATCCATCTTTTTAAACCGAAGTCACGAGAATTCTATTAATTTTATTAATTCTTACACCTTCCTACGCCTAATGCGTAGGAAGGTTTTAAATATTACTATTTAAAAATGTAAAAAAATGAAGATTTCTTACCTAACTGATGCCGCGTAGACCCCTCGTTCCACATGTAAACAACGGAAATACAATAGCGTGTGTGTGTGTGTGACTGTATTTGAGTTTTGTCAGACGTGTATCAATCAGGTATGATTATTTACGTCTGGGACCGACCTTTAACGTCACCATCCGAAAGACGTGATCAGGGCTCGAACCTCTGCATCAATTTATAACTTCCCCACAGCTTGGATTACAGGCGCACGCCACAACACCCAGTTGTGGCGTCGACCCTTGAACCGCTTATGTATGACGTACTTCCGGAAAGCAATGCCTTGCTTTCCGGAAGTACGTCATACATAAGCGGTTCAAGGGTCGACGCTATTGTACTTCCGTTGTTTACATGTGGAACGAGGGGTCTACGCACTCTAGGCGACACCGCAATACTTACCCGTGTTAAGAAACTGGGACTCCACTCACGCGCATTTGGGCCGCCCTAGCTTAGAACTAAGCTTTCTTTCCGTAAAAAAAAATTATTCTTATGATTAAATAAATATTAATTAATACATGAATACTGTTAAATCGGTACTCACCGGTTCTCTTCTTGAATTTTCTGCCAATTTCCCACGCTGCTGGCTGCAATTCCGCGGTAAATTTCGTCGCCATAGAGAGCTGTTCATGCAACGTTATTTATAAATGGAGCGCCCTTTACGAGAGTTGTTAATGCCGCGGAGAAATCGTTAGGCATTTTGGCCTGTGTTCAAGGCGTAGCTGTTCTATTTTTTTTATAAAATTATGTGTGAGATCGAAATCTCAGCGAGTAAACACTCTTCCAATATGGAAGAGTGTATACTCGCTGTGATATGATCCCGATAGGGAGGCGCAACACCCCCACCCACATGGGCGCAAACCCCAGGGCCGGGGGACATGTCCCCTCACCCAAAATAGTAGGGGGCACATTATGAAATGTCCCCCTACTATTTTTGGTCATGTCGTTCAAATTCGAAATGTATTTTGGAAGAGACGATCTTACTTTTGGCATGCCCCCTTTTTTTGCTTGTTTGCTTGTCAAATTTCTTTTGGTCAAGATGACCTTCTTTAGAGGGTGATAAACCTTCTTTTTTTGTTTGTTTTTTGCTTGTCAAATTTTCCAGCCCCTGGTCCCCCTACCTTTGGGGAGAGATTTCCGCCCTTGCAAGTAGACATATACTCTTGATATTGTTTGCGAATCTGCACGGGCGTCGATCGAGGGCTGGGGATGAGGAAAAGCGGTGAGACGAGAAAAAAAAATAGAACTTAGAAGGGAAAAGGCGACAGAAAAAAAGTGAACGAAAGAAAAATTAATGGAAAATAAAAGGGAAGAGTAAATAGGGAGAAATGTGATGGGTAAAATAAATTATGGGAAAAGAGGACAGAAAAAAAGTGAACGAAAGAAAAATTAATGGAAAATAAAAGGGAGGAGAAAATAGGAGAAATGTGATGGGTAAACAAAATTATGGGGAAAGATTCTGGACGCACTATTCATGTTTTATCATGAAAAGGATAAGTTATTTATCCGCGAGCAGACACTTTTTGATATTGTGATCTGAAACTGGATGATTTAAATAGAGAACAATCTGCGTATCTGAATTAACGTGTGTTTTAGATTTCGACCTAGAATTTGGGTATTCTAAGTAACTTTCTTATCATGAAAATCAATAAAGAGAGCGCAAAGCGCGAGCTAAAAATATATGATATAACAAAGGGTGAATTTAAGCTCTGTAATGCAAACACTTTGTGGGAAAATTGTGAATTGTGATGGATCACAGTTAAAAAAGAGCTGATGTATTTTATTTTTATTACTTTGAGTTTTTACATAGGACCGGAACATGCTATGAGGGCATTATGTCATCATATGAAATTGATGACCATCTTCCTATTTCTCTCGCATGGGAGCGCGAAATGTGTTAATTTTATGGCCTGAAAACTGGACATTTAAAGCACTTTGTAATTATGCATAAGAGGCATTATATATCTATCAATGCGAGCAGAAATCGCGAGTCGAAGTTTTTGATAAACTGTCATCAAATTAGTTTGATTTAGAATTAATATTGGGATATACATAACCGACTAATCCAAATGCTATAGCGTGCGGCGCTAGCTGATACGTTTTAACAATCTGACCTGAATAGGGAACTTTTTGAGAACTTTATGGAATACAGGAAAATAATACGTACCTGAAAATTCAAATTTTGCGAGCGCGCAGCGCAAGCAGAAAATGATAATGTTCAGATGATATCACAGACATTTTTACAGAGCACTTTTTAAAAATCAATTTGTAAATGAAACAAAATAATGAAAGTTCAATTTCCCAGCTGAAATATGTTTTGTATAATGACTTCAAAGTTTGATTTTTCAAGCTCCATATTGAGCAAGATATGCAAATACCCTAAAAGACAATAAGGCGCGAAGCGCGAGCGAAAATTTTTTATCCTAACAAATAGATTTTAAAAAAAATTATTTTCAGAGTCTTCCCCTAATGTTATTTCATTTAATCATGTTCCTCCTCTTATGTTTGCCTTTCTTCTTTTTTCCTCTCTTTTCCCTTCCTTTTCTTTTTTCCTTTCTTTTTTTTTCTTTTTTTGCTCCGCCAATAGGGGGGCCCGGGCCCCTCGGCCCCCCTGGATCCGCCTATGTTAGCGGTTGTAGGTATAAATCGCGCTCTAACGCTCTAAAACTGTGTTCTTTATCAAAAAGCTGTCTTTCATATTCATTTTGTTCGCAAAATAATATAAAGTTAATTTCAATCATTGTATATAGTTATCCTGTTTATGATAAAAATACTTAGAAATTGGGTTAGGTTAGGGTTATCAAATTATCAGGGCAGAAAATATATATTTTTTTTCTCATTTTGCGCGTCGAGCTGGCACTATTTGATCTGTGTTATTATGTTTTTGATGACATTCATTGTATTCACAACAATAATTATTAAACATTGCGCACGCGCCGTGCGCCGCATGCATTATGTAGATCAGGTGAATAACTTACCGCTACACACGAGCAGTTGCTCTATATATTCTATGTAATATAATATATAGAGCAACTGCCCATTTTTAATGGTCCATAATATACCCACTTTCTTCTTTTTTTGGAACGAGTATGAATTTATCTACTGATATACTGAATGTACAATAAAAGTCATTATCATGTATTTCTTGGCATTTCATTTACTTTTTTTACCATAATTATATCACACAGCTGTTCGCATAGGCCTACGCCGTCACAAATAACTAAACAAAATCTCACTTTTTTTCTTTTTTGGTGGGGGATAGATTTTCCATACGCATACGTACAATTTTTCAAATTATTTTTTTCTGCTATTTTCATAATAAACTTTAAATGATTTCGCCTTTGCACTATTATTTTTTTAAAGACAAAATTACATCATCATCATATCATCGTCACCAACTTCATTCTCATCTTTATCACCACTACCACCATCATTATTATCATCATCATCATCATCATCACCGCCACCATCACCACCACTATCATCTTCACCAAGATAAATCCTGCTTTTTTTCCTTCCTATTTTCCTCTTTTTAGAGGGCACACCACCACGCCCCCTTACTGGATATCCGCCTCTAACGTTTGTTGTTGTATATAAGTTGGCGGATGCCTCATGAAATGAAATAATATAAAATAAGGAAAGGGAAACTAATTAGAAAAAGGACTGAGGAGAAGAAAAAAGAAAGCCAAACAAACAAGAAAAAACAATATCAAAATTTTGTTGTAAAGTCTTCTACGTCAGTTTAATAATTATGTTTTCAATGAAATGAGAACATAAAAAAATGAAACAAGTAAGATGGGCTATACATCGTAGCAAAGAAATAGAGGGAAGCTCCGAGACAATAAAAAGGGTGAGAAAAAGAAAAGACTTTGAAATACTCACAACACGAGCATAATAAAAAAAATTGGAATAAGCAAGGACAAGTAGCTGAGGGACACCCCCCTCTCTCTCTAGTTATTTATGTATCAAACTCGCATACACAAGAATTTCTTACTAATCAAAATATTGCGAGCAAAAAGCACGAGCTGACATTTTTTTAAATATTCAAAACTGATAGAGAGACACATTTTAAACAATTCATGAATCATAATAATTATACAACTAGCTTACCAATCGAATCATTCGATTGCGACAAATGATCTGAGAATTAATGCTTTTAGGAATTCATTAAATTAAAGCAAAGTATCTCAACATTAAAATAATTAAGGCGGGCGCAAGGTATCAGCTACTACACCGATAATTTTTTTTTTGACATTTGAAGTATTTTCGGTAATCATGAAAAAGATCGGATATTTCATGAAAGCTCAAATCCCGAAGAGCGGAATATTTTTATTAATTGACTTTTTAAAAAAATGTTCTAAGCCCCATTTAATATTTGATTATAAGTCGATGCATTAAAAGCTGAAAAAATAAAGTATTTTGTGTTCCTCTATCATAATTGTCTTTCTCTTTAACCCTGGTTCTTTTTTTCTGGGGGAAGCATTTTGGTTAAAAAAAGAGAGAAAAAAGATAATTGCTGGCTTGTGGACGCCCGGTGTGGACGGTGGTAGGGACACCCCCCCCGTAGTTACGCCAATATGGGACCAAATGATCCTAAATGTCCGAGGCGAAACTTGTGCAATCAAACGTTATTTCTGAATAAATTAAAGCTTGCGCTGTTCAACTTCAATCTCTTTCAGCTAAATTTGCGATGAACGCTGCGTTATGAAATATATAATTATCAACATCTGGCGAAAAGAATAACCGACCGATCACCTGACGAGAACGCGTATACGTGATCTGCATATCAGGTCCGATCGAGAGTCAGAAGTGAAGGACAACTGCCAAGAAAATCAGGAAAAAGTCGTCAAAATGTAAGTTCCCCTTCATTTCTTTCAATTTTTTGTTACTTATTGAAGCATTAATGTATCATTAAAGCAAAATTTCAACAAAAGCCTCAAATTTAGCTAGTACTTTTGTTGAAATTACAATAAATTTAGATCCACATAAATCTCTAACCCAATTTTAGCACTGATGTCGCCTATGAGGTCCATACATGTAATGTTTGGACCTCATTGGTACTAGGAGGGGTCTACGCTGCATCAGTTAGGTAAGAAATCTTCATTTTTTTACATTTTTAAATAGTAATATTTAAAACCTTCCTACGCATTAGGCGTAGGAAGGTGTAAGAATTAATAAAATTAATAGAATTCTCGTGACTTCGGTTTAAAAAGATGGATTTCTTGGGGAAATCCATCTTTGTTTTGGTCCTTCGCTGAAGACACTATGGAGAGAGTGTCAAGACGTCAATGATGAAGAAGTATATGACATATCTAAAAAAATCATCATCATTGCGTCCTCAAGACTAGAAGTAACTACTATCAAGTGCTTAGGACGAACTCTAGGTCAACATTAACCCAGGGAACTCCCGCCCGAGCCCAGGACCCTACGTGTAATTTGGCATACTCGCCTGACTGACAAGCGTGAAGTATGGTCAAAATAATTCTCTGAATAAATAGTTAAAACAGAAATCAAGCACTTACCATGATTATATGGATGAAGGTCTAACGAGTGGCAGTTTCCTGACATCTGGGCAAAAACTGAAACCTCAAAAAACGAAAAGTTCTCCTACCCCCGTCTCGATCGGCCATTTTTGTTATGAATTGTAACAAAATGGCCGATCGAGAACTTTTCGTTTTTTTGAGGTTCCAGTTTGTGCCCAGATGTCAGGAAACTGCCACTCGTTAGACCTTCATCCATATAATCGTGGTAAGTGCTTGATTTCTGTTTTAACTATTTGTTCAGAGAATTATTTTGACCATACTTCACGCTTGTCAGGTGAGTATGCCTTCACACGTAAGGTCCTGGGCTCCCACCCGCTATGCGGGCGGGAGTTCCCTGGGTTAGGTCAACATGGACATGGTCAACATGGGGTGATTTCAAGTTCGGAGTTGGTGCTGGTGTTGAGAGCGTAAAAAGTCTGCTGAACCGAGCTTCAACACCGAGCTGAGTTCAGAGGAACGATACCGGTTGCGTTTATCGATAGCACATCATCTCAAATCAACTTCACGCGAGAAGTCTCGACGACGAAAATGAAATCGGAGAGAAGTGCATCAAAAAACGAAAAGTTCTCCTACCCCCGTCTCGATCGGCCATTTTTGTTATGAATTGTAACAAAATGGCCGATCGAGAACTTTTCGTTTTTTTGAGGTTCCAGTTTGTGCCCAGATGTCAGGAAACTGCCACTCGTTAGACCTTCATCCATATAATCGTGGTAAGTGCTTGATTTCTGTTTTAACTATTTGTTCAGAGAATTATTTTGACCATACTTCACGCTTGTCAGGTGAGTATGCCTTCACACGTAAGGTCCTGGGCTCCCGCCCGCTATGCGGGCGGGAGTTCCCTGGGTTAGGTCAACATGGACATGGTCAACATGGGGTGATTTCAAGTTCGGAGTTGGTGCTGGTGTTGAGAGCGTAAAAAGTCTGCTGAACCGAGCTTCAACACCGAGCTGAGTTCAGAGGAACGATACCGGTTGCGTTTATCGATAGCACATCATCTCAAATCAACTTCACGCGAGAAGTCTCGACGACGAAAATGAAATCGGAGAGAAGTGCATCAAACTCTCATCGTAGAGAATACAAATGCTTTAATTAATTAAAAAATTCGAAAGAGTGAACATTATTCTTCATCAAAATATATAAACCTCAAATAATTTGAACTCATCTTAACTGTAAAAGCAAATTTTACGGGGATGTTTCATCATCTTCGCTGCCTGTTCACGAGCTTGAGATTGCCAACACCAACACCGAACTTGAAATCATTATTTTTCCAATCCCTGGGGGTTGGTTTTGGTGAATGGGGAAATTGCACGTAGATCGTCAACACCAGCCGCAGTGCTGGGTTTAGCAGACGATATTTAACACCATTCTTCAACACGACTGCCGGAAATACGTCATATTTTTCAAGGTCAATCCCAAAACCAGCCTTATTTCAAGTACGGTGTTGTGGCTGGTGTTGGTGTTGTCATAACACCAACACCAGATTTCAACACCGTACTTGAAATCACCCATGGTCATGGTCAAGGACAAACCTTAGGCTTAAGGCCATGACAGGAGTTTTGCTGGTTCTTCTTCTTCCTGTAAATTACAGACTGCCGTTGGCAAATTATCGTACTTTGTGCTTGTCAAGTGCCCAGATGAATAGTGCGAGTAAAAATCTGTACAAAACTATGTGCGGCTAAAAACAGAAGAGGCCGTAACGAAGCCTCCTTTGCTGCACCTCTTGCTTGAAAGACGCGAGGGAGGTGCTGTGAACTATCTTTGCTGGGCGAGGGAGGTGCTGTGAACTATCTTTGCTGGGAGCGAGTTCCATATTCTTTGCGATCTCAAAACCAAAATTCTATTCCGTCCAAGGATGCGCGCTATGTAAATCTTGAAAAAGTGTGACCTAACTTTGCGGACCAAAGTTTTTGTGGAGATTAAAACAAAAACTCAAGCTCAAATTTAGCTAGGTGAGATATTTCAGCTTGACGGCAAAATGCTTAACCTGAGGCTGAGGCACCTAAGCCAAGGTTAAGTATTTGAAATGTCATCATAACTTAGAAAATATATGGACCTAGTTCATGAAACTTGAATGTAAGGTTTCAAGTATTGCTGAACATCCTGCCAGAGTTTCAAGTCACATGACCAAGGTCAAGGGTCATTTAGGATCAATGAACTTTGGCCATGTTGGAGGTGTTTGTTGAATAACCATCATTACTCTAAAAGCGTATGGATCTAGTTCATAAAACTTGGACATAAGAGTAATCAAGTATCATTGAACATTATGTTTGAGTTTCAAGTCACATGACCAAAGTCAAAGGTCATTTAAGGTCAATGAACTTTGGCTAAGTTGGGGGTATTTGTTGAATTACTACAGTATCACAACTTTGAAAGTTTATGGACATAGTTTATGAAATGTGGATATAGGGGTAATCATGTATCACTGACAAGTTTTAGGTCTTATGTTCAAGGTCAAATGTCATTTAGAGTCAATGAACGCATTGTATCGTATGAATGGTGTTTTTTTTAAATATTTATTTCATAGTAGTTTTCAAAGTCAGCACTCCTGCTATAGTGAGTAGGTAATGCATGTGAGACTACCAGAGGCGCTCCACTTGTTTAATGAATGTCTCTCTGTAATGCAGAGTAAGAATTTGTACATTTTATAAATTTGTTGTGTGTCTTTTAATCACGCAGATACCCGTGTGTGCAGACAAGATGGCATTGCAGTCTCGGGGCACTGCGCTATAAATTATTCATAATACATGTACACAATTTTACAATACAAACCACAAACCTTCAAAGATAATAGTGCTGCTTGATGCAAAACATGGAAGAAAACACTTGATGTTAACATGTACAGTCCAAGCTCTCTTATCCACCCTCCCTTTATTCAGTTTTTATTATCCGGATGCACACTTGCCGAGATTTTCTCTTTTTTTAATGTCTCGCTAGGCACAGGCCTTGTCTTGCTTTACGGACAGTGCCATCTATCATGTTTGAGCCTACAGTCAGTATAACAATGGCTGACTTTTCGAAGCTGCGATGATCCAGTTATCAAACTTAGTTTCATTGAATCATTCTCGGTTTTTTGAGGTATGCTCGATGTATTCCTCAATCATGTTAGCAGGTAAATTATCCAAGAGTTTTTGCAACCATTTGATTTTATTTCCGTAAAAAAATGCCTATAATTTGCACTGACACTGCAGGTTATACTGTCTGTGTACGCCCACTACAAAATATTACGTGTTGCTACCATTGGGAGGCACAAGCTGCGTGTATTTAATATTGGGTCTCCCAGATCCCTTATCTGGATTGGTATGGTCCCAACGTGTCCGGATAAGAGAAGTCGGACTGTATATCTCCTTAGACCCCATCATTTATGCAAGATCTCTAATATGATATTTTTATCATGGAGCTATAAATCTTTGCTCTGAGGTCCTGTTTCACATTGGATGAACAAAGCTTTCTACATGTACATCTCCCATCTGCAAGATATTCAAACAAAAATGAAGGGATTTTAATTACAAATCTAATGCCCCCATTATCTTAAAGGATGAAAAGTGATTGGGGAATTTTTTTTATATTTTGTATAATAGATTTCATAACAGTGCACATATGTTTTACTAATTATCTCTTTCACATGGAGATGTTGCATTTTTTGGCAGTGTAATAAAGTAGAAATGATATTTTTCTTTGTGTCTTTGCAGCTATCCAAACAACACATTAGAGGCAGTCAGCGATGCTTTTCTGCTACAGCAGTGACAAAGCAGGTATATTTGTGAAGATAGCATTCCTTTTCCTAAGAACTTGTTAACCCATTCATTCACAGATAAATGCAAACTTAATGGTAAAGAATATTGCACAGTGGACTTACCATGAGTCAAATGATCTCAAAACATTTTTTCAGACCAGAATATGTTTAAAAAAATAGGACTAGATGTGTTTAAAATATCAGATTTCTTTGTTCCCGAAAGATTTGACTTTGGCAGAGTAATTTGTATTTAAAGGCCATATTACTACATGCATTAGTCATATACATTTAGGCTGATGGATTAGAAGTCTCTTCAAAGACCCTGTTCCCTCTGTAAATCAAATGAATTTTTCTTGCAAGACGAGATGAACCCTTGATTAATCACAGACAATATATGTCAGTGAATGTGAAATGTGGATTTGTGTGTAATTTTGTGGTAACAATTAACAAACTAATTTGAATAAGATGTGACATCATCGGCCCACCTTATGAATATTTATGACAACTGTTTTCACAAAATATTGCTAAAATCTAAAATTCAATAACTTTGTTATTTGTTATGTGATTTTGATAAAATTTAAGGCATATTGCTCAGTGAATTCTACTCTATTTATTAAGCTACACCTAGTTTCAGCACAGACCATCCCTTTAAAGATATTTTTGTATATGACTGTTCAGAGCAGATATATTTTTTTCCTGACAAAAAGCAATGATTGTAACCTTAACAGTTCAAAGGGGGGAATTTGTCCACAATTCCCAACAGTTCATGTCTACATGATTATGTTGAGACAGTTTGAAAGAATAAGCATGCAGTACTGGCAAAAAATAATGAATGACCTTATTTTCCTGTTTTAAACATCAGTGTAATTTCTTGAATTTTATGAAAATTTTTACATAAATTCACCTATTAAAAAAATGAGATAAAAACTTTTCTCTGTATTTTTTCATCTGCTTCTATTCACATAAATCATATATTTTTGTAAAACTAATTAAACTAATAAATTGATGCAAATTCGTCTTAAAATTACAAAAAAATAAGTTGAAGCATGAGATCCCCCTCCTTTCCTCATTTGCATCATTTCATTTTCAATCAGATTTGTATGTCGTTTAATATGTCAATGTCTCTTTTTTAATATTTTTTTGTATATTACCTTACTGTATTTGTAACAGCCCCCCCCCCCAAAAAAAAAAGTCATCAGGGAAAGTTCTCATCTTACATAAAAAAATAATTCACCTTCATGCTGTTAAAATTTGAAGTTGTTACATTAAAGAAAAAATGAGATAAATCTAGACTACTTTGGAAGTTTCACTATTAAAGATTCTTCTACAATGTGCAAATTTCATGATTGAGTGAACCCAGAACTTCAGACCTTTTTTTTCTCTCATTCTTTTAAGCTATTTCTGAATTCCTTATACATTTAGTCAAGTACTAGAGTGGGTATTGTCGATCAATTTTAACAAGGTATAATTTAAAAGCTTAGGATGTGCTCTTTCAAGTTTAATAAAAATATCAAAATTCATATTTAGCGACTTAATATGGTTTGGGGCTGACAGGTCACACATGTGCCCTGGATAATGTTTGTTTAAAACAGGTATAAACCTGGGCTTTATGATGAAAGTTTTTTTTTTATAAATAAAAGTTGATATAAAATGTTTGGTATAATTGTTATACCCAAGTGTCATCCTACAACTTAACCAGGAGATGCGCACCCATTTCAGAAGAAGAATATCTTCTCGGGGGGGGATTCCACTCAACTTTCCTCATAAGTTTCCCATTTAATGGAGCGCTAATTTAACTCCAAAATCGTATTCTGAAAACTCAATTAACTCCCTTTAGGCCACTCCCCTACTGAGCTGAATTAGCCAATCAAAGGGCTCTTACAACGTAAAATTTTTTAATTTCTCCTAGCGCACAGTGTCTCTTCACTTTGCTGGTTTGCAGTTCAGCGGAAGATCGGCTGCTGCAGTGCACCTGCAGCAGCCGATCTTGATACAAAGATTCTCTTTCTTCCTCCTAGTTTTGATTGCAGTATTAACTATTAAACCGATTGATGATATTTATATGAATGAAAGCCTCATTTAGCAAGAGATGATGAGACTTAATGGACCTCTTATCACTATTATCTTTCCCCACTGGAAAGTCCTCTAATTGAGCGCTATGAGACTTTTCAGAATACCAAAAGTCTTGTAACTACTCAATTAAGTCTTCACGAGGTCATAACGCGTACTAATTCAACTGCGCGTAACGCAACCCTGCCAAATAAGGAAAGGGCACTTAAGTGACTTTTCAGAATACCAGATTGCTAATTGAGCTTCAGAATACCGCCCTTGGTTCATAATAAGCACCAAACATTTTGTGAAATGCATAATTTGCATATGAAATTTATGTAAAACAATTATTCCATAATGACAAACATTTTGTTTGATAACTACTATATAATGGATAGAAGTTTATTTAAATTCAGATTGATAGCATTTTAGAGAGACGTGTTTGCGATTACCACAGACTTAAACATGTAAGATCAGAATGAGGATTATAGAACTTATGCTGGAAATTTCTTCTCTCTTTTGTATTTTAGTCAGATGATATCAAGACAGTCACCCTAATTCCTGGTGATGGTGTGGGACCAGAACTCATGCAATCAGTCAAGGAGGTCTTTAAAGCTGGTGGTGTTCCTGTGCAATTTGATGAGATCTTTATCAGGTGTTTTATCATTCTTGATTACTTTATTATTAGAAGGGAATACCATATACCATGAGTTGCCCAAATCAAAGATGAGTGTATTATCAGCTTTGATTAGTGAAATATTTCTGATATTCCGTGAAGAAAAGCCATCCAAGATCATTAATATTCCAATATCAATATGTCACTACATGTGTATTATACAGCATAATTTGTACACAAGCCTATTGGGGATTCATCAGATTTAGGCACATCATGCAAATCAACAACACAGTCTGATATTGTCAGGGTTTTTGATGTACAAAGCCTTAGAGAGATTATAATGATGTGTGCTTTTATGAAAGAATCGTATTATATATTTAGACATGAAAACCAGATAATTGGAAATTGATAGTGGAATACTTGTATGTACTTAAAACCATTCTATTTTTTGCAAAATTAAAATCATCAAAAGCCTGGGTAATCATAGAATTTCATGTAAACGTCTCTCCCATGTTTCATAGATGCAGGCTATGTTACAATGGAAAACACTCCGTCCCTCGGATAGGACGTTAAATGGAGGCCCTGTGTAGAGGAGAGTCACCACCTTTGCACGTTAAGAACCCACTGCACTATTCGTATAAGAGTAGGGGGTAACCCAGGGGAGCGTTTCATGAAAGGACTTGTCAGACGTTTTATCCGACAAGTCCCATTTTATCCGACAGTTACCATAGTAACATTGCCCATCAGCCAATCAAAATCAAGGAAAGATGTCAGATCTGACAACTTGTCGGACAAAAATGTTGATGAAACGCTCCCCTGGTGTAGTGGTCCACCTGCATTCCCCCCAATCAGTTATATCGGGAGGAGAGATCTGCGGGTCATAGTGATTCAGTTCGCTTTTCGCCTCCCAGGCACAGGTGACGCCAAAACAAAATAATAATAATAATAATTGGTCCTAAAGGAATTTTGTATCCTATCTTCTTTAATGTCCAAATTATGAATGGCCGAAGAAGGTAATAATCAAGATTGAAAATCATTTATTGATGGATTGATTTTGAAATTTAGACAGAAATTTATTAATTTAAGTAAAAATTAAAAAAACTAAAAATTATGTGTGGTACCGTTTACACTTTTGTGAATTAGAAGATCGGATGATGTGGTATGAATTCATATTTGTTATGAAGTAATTTGCATTCTATTCTCTGCATTGTTCCTCAAAGATCTGTTCCCCTATTACAGGGGAAATAGGGCTCTGGTTGATGTTGCCCTTGAAATGATCAAAAGAGCCCTGGAAAAATCCCCATTTACTGCAATGTTTATCCAATGTTGCACTACAATGTAGATTGTTAAAAGTAGCCTGAAATGATTGAGAAAAAAAATTGCCTGCAGATAAACTTACCCTGCTTTGACCAAAATAGAATTTGTATTGTGTTTGAACTTTACTGACTGATTATGCTTTAGGCAAAATTTCATAGAAAAAAATGGCGCAGCTATGAGATAAGATCAATCAATCATCATGCTAATTGACCGGCTAATTCATTAATGTCTAGGAAATAACAGGCACATTTTTTACGGGAGGGACGAACGATTTTGCTCTCGTGTGCTTGGGAATCACTCGCAACTGCCTAAAACTGCCAAGTACCTAGCAACTCCCAACATGAAAATCGCTCCCATCCGTGCCTGTCCAGTCTCCCATCCATGCCTGCATAGTAGCCAGACAGCCAGGCCAGAGCAGCAGCAGTTTTTACTTCCATGCATTCTTGCTTTCTTACTGAGTGGACTTTTTAGAATCATGGGCACGGTGCTTCAGAAAAATATGAATTGAGTTACAGACTCAGATATCCCCCAGGTACTATTTTTCAAAACGCTTTGCGCAACTTTTCTCGCCATAATTTCAATAGAGAAAATTTTTCTTTTACATTAAATTTTGAAAATACCATCCTAAATTAGCGAGAAAATAAGTTCATGAACTGTTTTTATTATTATAAATATTAAAGGTAAAAGAAAGTAGTTGCAGCAAACCATTATTTCATGAGAAAGTCTTTAAAATCAAGCTTAAATGCCACCATATAATGGTAGATCTTGATCTGGTACATTGAAATAAAGTTATCTTTGTGAAATCATGAAAACTTTATAGCTGAAAACCGATAATTCGATGATCACTAACACAAATATGCATATGTGGGATAGTGTATTAATATTGTTTAGAAAAATACCTGACATTTTATGGAATTTTGTGTTTATTTTGCTCATTTCTCAGCTTCTATAAATTGTTTTCCAGAGCCATTTAGCACATATGTTTTATTAAATGCATACAAACACTTGGGTGGTCATTTCATTGGATTCTGTTTTGAGATCGTTACCAGAACTGGTATTTATTTTTCATACTATTTGAATGTACTAGTGAGGTGATGGATCATCAAAGTGCTGGTGTTGATGATGTGGTGGATTCTTTGAAGAAGAATCATGTAGCACTCAAAGGAATCATCCACACACCTACTGCAGGTGGCACAGGAAAGCTGCAAACGCTCAACATGAAACTAAGGTTTGTTGAAATATTTCAACAATTTCAGCAATATAATAATAATAATAGTCCTTAATATAGCACTGTCTTTCTAGAAGTAATCTGTTCTGTGGCACAATATTATTATTACTACAACTTCACCGCCTCCACCCCCTTAGGCCTTAGCTTGATCTGCCTTCCAGCACTCCTTGTAATTCAAGGAATTAATTCTCCTAGGTACCTATTCACTGAGATTGAGTAAAGTGCAATGTTAGTAAGTTTCTTGCTGAAGGAAAACATGGCATGTATGGGATTCGAACCCATGTCCCTATGATTGAAAGACGAGATTCTAGACCACGATGCCCGATTGTCCCCTCATAATAGAATGATAGAACATGAGCAAAACAAGACATATTTATCTCAGAACTATATGACAAAATAATAGTCATCATAGCTTTTTGTACTTCTTAGAATAATGAGCTTGACCTGTCCCAAATCTTAACCCAGATGATGGTGATCATGATGGCAGTGGTGAAACATGTCATTTCTTTTCACCCCTTGCATCACACATGAATAAACTTGACTTGTTTGCCAATTCTTATCTCTATAGGAGTTCGTCATCATACAATTTTGCCTTGTCATTTGTTTCTACCCCCTTGTATCACACAGGAATGAGTTGGACCTGTTTGCCAATGTTGTTCGCTGTCGTACCATCCCTGGTGTGAAAACTAGACATTCTAATCTAGACTTTGTGGTTATCAGAGAACAGACAGAAGGTGAATACAGTGCTCTGGAACATGAGGTAAGGGTGCTTTCAAGTCCTCACAGCAAACACAGTCCTAAGATGTGATGAGAGGATTTACCCCCAACTATGCATCATATGATGCCACTTTACCTAAACCTTTAGTTGCAATAAAGTCTTGTGTAAATAAGATTATGTATTAAAACATATACTTTATTGCTGAAAGTCATACAAAATGTTTGCTGGCTTTGTCAGCAATGTCTCAATAATCTTAGGACTTTGTGGTAGAACTTGAAATGTATTTTTGCAGCTCTATGGGACTTTTGTACCTTATGTCAAACAAATGTAGATTTAGTGGGATTTTTTAGCAGTCTTATCCTAAAGTCATTTTACATTTTAATATAAAGAATCGTTTGCTAAATCCTAGTATTATAGTTATATAGTTTTAAAGATATACTATTCTAAAAAAGACATTTCTGCATGTTTTCATTATTTTTATTCTTGGATTACTAATTTTCCTTTTTTTAGAGTATACCTGGAGTTGTAGAATGTTTGAAGATCATAACCAGAGCTAAGTCAGAAAGGATTGCCAAGTTTGCCTTTGACTATGCCACAAAACATGATAGGAAGAAGGTCACTGCTGTTCACAAGGCTAACATCATGTGAGTAATATTTGAAGAGCTGACCTCTGCATTGCATACATGTCTTTTTTTTCACATTTGAGTTATATTTTATTCACATTTTTTGGTAAAGAAGAATATGACAGCTCCCTAATCTATTAGATAATAATGCAGTCAAGTCTGCATTAGTCGATATTCTAAGTGAATCTCAGACCTGACTGTGCAAAACTAATTTCTGTGATCCCAAAGAGACATGATTGTCAGCTAAATGCATTTATATGAAAGTGCAATTTGAAATATTAACCAGTTGGTCATCCCTGAAAGCCAAAAATTGAGCTGAAGTTAAACAAAGTTTGGCAGAGATTTAGTAATCACTTTTTCTATCGGTCCGTTAATGGTCTGTTATGACAATTATGTTTTTGTTCAATTTGCTCTCATTTCTTTATTTTTGCATACTTGGTACATATGATCCTTGGGTAATACCACATGTGTGTCCATGAGGGTGATGGGGTCAAAGGTCATCTAGGATTCAACAGGTCAAATGCTATTTGGTCATATTCATCCTTTTTGTCTCACCCACCAGAGGTGAAGGCGAGACTTAAAGATCCAAATGTTATGTGTCGTCCATCCGTCAGTCACTTTTCAACCAAATTTGGATGATAGATGTACTTAGGGAATCTGCATGTTATGCTGCAGTCAGAGGTCATTTTAAGGTCAATGTTAAAGTTTACATGCAAGACTCTTTGAAGTCACTTTTCAATAAAACTTGGATGGTAGATGAACTTAGGGACTAGAATGTTGTGCTGCAGTCGGAGGTCACATGGTAAGGTCAAAGGTAATTTTTTAATGTCAGCATTAAAGTTTACATTCAAGACTCTTATGACAAATGTTATTCCATTCCAATTATTTCACAATGAACTTTTGATACAATTCTGTTGCATGCCCTTGCAAATCACAATATTTCTGGTCATTTTCAAAAGTGGGCGAGACACAACATCGCTTATGCTTTGTTTGAAGTTTTTGTTCAGCTTGCTCTCATTTCTTTATTTCTGCATCAAATTTGATCAGGTTAAAATGATCCTTGGGTAATACCACATGTGTTTTGAAGGTGGGATCAAAAGTCGTCTAGGGTCAAAAGGATTTTTTTTCTTCAAATTAGTCTCATTTCTCATTTCTGCATCAATTTTGTTCACACTGTAAGTACATACATGTATGATCCTTGGATACCACATGTGTATTCATGAGGATGATGGGGGGTCAAAGGTCATCTAGAGTTCAAAGATCAAGGATTTATTTAAACTGCTCTCATTTTTTAAATTCTACATCAGTTTTGTAAGTTACGAAAGGTACAAATGATCCTTGGGTAGTATCACATGTGTGTGTTCATGACGATAATAGGTTAAAGGTCATGTAGAGGTCAAATGACATAAGGTGATGGCTATCCCTTTTCAAGTTTTCAACTTGCTCTCATATCTTTATGTATGCATCTATCGTGTTTATACTCAGTACAAATTATCTTTGGGAACGACATGTGTGTTCTTGAGGATGATACTTGGGTCAAAGATCATCCAGGAGTCAAAAGATCATATTGCACTTTTTATTGATGGTGTAATTAGGTGAGACTCTTGGTTTGTGAACCACCTTGTTATAAGCTAGGATAGTTATGAAGTAGTATGTGAATGACTGTTCTACAGTGCCATTTGGATGTCTGCCCAGCCATCCGTCCTTCCCATTTTTGATAACTTAAGTTAAGAACTGTTTAACTGATCAACTTGATATGTGGATCATGTATGCATAAAGAGTTACAATGATTTTATTAGTTTTGTCATTTGTGTCAAGGTAAAAGATCAAGCTCACAGATCCTTTTGAATTCATGAAAGGCCTCTTATTTTAAATGAATAAATATATATATATATGTGTGGAATATATTAAAAGTCATTGCCTATAATGACAATATTTAATTAGATGAATATGATGGTTTTCACAACATCAGAATTAAGTATGCAATATTTAATATCTGGCAATGGATGAGGCAAAAACTTCAAGCATGTGAGGTCGAGAATCTTTTCATAATTCTGGTCTTACAGGAAGCTAAGTGATGGCCTATTCCTTGAGAGCTGTCGGCAGATCTCAACTCTCTACCCTAAGATAGAGTTTGAGGCCATGATCGTTGATAACACCTGTATGCAGCTGGTCTCCAATCCTCATCAGTTTGATGTCATGGTTACACCCAATCTCTATGGCAACATTGTTGATAACCTCGCTGCCGGTCTAGTTGGTGGTGCTGGAGTGGTTCCAGGAGAGAACTTCTCAAAAGATTATGCAATCTTTGAACCGGTGAGTCATGAGTGCTCTCATGTTGTTATATATACCATGTTATGTAGTTGAACAAATAGTTCGGTAGTGCGATTATATGTGTCTGACCTCTCTTTTGTGGGACCCTTCTGAAATGATTATTTTTTTTCTAGTTCACATGAAATTTCATCAGTATTGCTCTCAAATTATCAGGGAATGAGCAGTTTATGAAATGAAGTAAAAGAAAAAAATGTGAAAGTTGAGATTCGGATCTATATTGAAAATAAAAGGTTGATTGTTTAGGGGGAATTGCCCTTAACTTGTGTTACTATTTTAATGGAAAGAGAAAAAAATCATTCTATATTGTTAAAATCTTTTTATAATCCTGAATAATGTTTTATTTTTTTGTTGTTACTATATTTTTTTCATTAAACTTTTGTATGTTATTTTCATTGCTTGCTATAATACGGTGCTTTATTTTTTTCACATACATGAAGGATTTACCTTGTGAATACAGGAATGCCATTGTAAATTTCAGACCCTTGAAAGTGTTATAGGTCTTTATATCACAAAACAATTCTGGTGAGTTCAGACTGTTTTCTTGATTATAGATGTCTCTGTTACTACCTTCTGTGATATGAAAGAAATGTGTGTTTATGTAATTATGCAGGGAGCAAGACACACCTTTTCCCAAGCTGTTGGTCGAAGCATTGCCAACCCTACCTGTATGCTACTGACTGCTGCCAACATGCTCAAACATCTCAAGTAAGTCTTGCTCAGATATACCTGTTTTCATAAAATATATCATAACAAATTTACAATAACAGAGCTCCTGAAACCATTCAATGTGATTGGTACATTGAAACATGACCCAGATGCAACAAAGCTAAACAATATTTTCATACCCTTTATAACACTAGTACTGTTCATTGCTTAGTATTTCCACAACAGCTAAAAAGAGACTAACGTAGACCACACTCTTGTGGAGAGTCATTTGTCATCTCATCCATCAAGAATAAATAATTTTTATCATATGGTAGTAAGTTATTCAAAAAATTGTTATCTTTTATGAAAAGGAGAAGAAAATGATGATAATGAGGAAATATTACAATAAATTGCAATTTACTACTTATTACTTGCTACATTTTCGTTGGTTGGAATAGTGAAAAGAAAGATAAAGTGTGGTTCAAAACTCTTGTTTTGTCTGGAGTTAGATCTGGATTTAAGGACATTTCAAAGTTAAAACTGTCATTTTCAACAAATTTTACACTGAGTAACTTTTATATTAACAAAGTATACAGAAAGTAATTTAGGTTTATATGCTTAATTTTTTTCCTATCGACCTTTGAAGTTCTCCAAATTGAGAGTAAGATAAAAAGGGCAGAGTCAAGGGAATTTGGACTTTGCTAGTCCTCACAGGTTTATAATTTGGATTTAACATCTCCATGTCTCCATCAAAACAATGAAATATTCTTCAAACTTTCCGGTGTAGTTCAGGAATACATACCAAAGATAAAGAGAGTATATGAACTGGGGTCGATCTACTCCTTAACTTTGGAGAGCCCTCATGTCTGAAATTAAGTCAATACAAATAGTGTTTTTAACCCAAAATTATGAATGTTTGATAATTTTGTTACTTTCTCTGGTTTGAATTCATTTTACGTTGTTTATGATTACAAAAGAGTCCCTGATTAAGATCATCAAAAGCAAAAAAAAAAATGAAAGTTTGAAATCAACATAGAAATACTTGAATTCACAAAACAATGAAATACGTAGGAAATTAAATATGTTTTAATTTTTTGTATATATTTGTTGGAAATGTCAAAATCGAAATTTTCACCAAAAATTAGGACTGTGTAAGCAAGTAAAATTATAATTATGTAAAAATTAATGTTTTTTTTTCTCTCTCTCATCTTTACAGCCTTGACGTGTATGCTAAGACAATGACTGATGCTATTGAGAGAGTCATCAAGGGTGGAAAAGTAAGTTTGTTTGTTCATTACACACTACATGTATGCTAGTGGTCATATTGGGAGGAAATAGAAATGATAATTAGAGCAATTATATCTGCCACATTGGTTGGACGCACACACTGACAAACAACCCCAAAACATATTGCATCCAGCACATGTGGTGGGCATGAAAGTATTGAAATCAATGTTAAGGTCTGGGATTTGATTTATTGAAATAATTATAATAGCAATGTTTAGCTCTTGTATTAGACCAAAAAAATTAATCTATTTTGGTCAGGATATGCTCCGCTGAGGCTCCGTCTGGTTTTGTGGCATCCCTTCCCTCCATAGAACCAAGTATTCCACATGCACCGCAGTATTGGTGGTAGACATGATGCCAACATGGTAGCATGTTGGTATGTTCAAGCTGCAGTAGAAAAATCATGATGAAGTAGCCCTTTCTGTTTGGAGTAAAACTTTTGTATTTTACACGACATATGGGTTATCCATAAAAAGTTTTCATTCACACGCTTTGTTTGTCCCATTAAAAGTTGGATTTAAGGAGTAATTGAAAAGAGTGAGGCAGCTCACCCTTTTCCCTATATACGGTGTAGTTGAAGGTCCCATGAAATACAGCAAAGATGCTGATTTATTCGTTAGCTTACTGGTTACTAATTACGATTCCATCAAAATTTTGCCCGAAAAACATCCCACATCAGGTTCAAAGGCAATTTTATATTGAAAATTGAGCCAAATTCGCCCCAACCACAAAAATTCAGCCCGAATTGGTTTCGTATATCACGTGACAATTATGACGTCAGGGAAGGAAGCTGCTGAGCGTTGTTGACGTTTGAAGTGCCTATTGTGGATGCACGTGTGGATTCAAAGTAAATAAATTGAATTGCTGGAATAATATTCAGAACCTGAATCTTCAAAGTCTGAAGAATCAGACGCAGCTGATGATGATGCAGCCATGATCAAAACCTCATAAAAATCTTAAAAAAATCTGTTAAGGATGGGCTCGGTCGAAACAGCAAGTACACGAGGAACATGTACAATAACTAGGGGTCCGGCCGCACACCTGGGAAAGCCTTCCTTCGATGACGTCACAATGATTGACAGGTCTATCAGTCGACTCTTTCAAAAATATTTTAATGGGCTTTCCCGTTGAAGTTCATTTCCATGGAATAACACGACACCGGTTCGTCATACGCAAATTCGCATTTTTCAAGTAAAACTAACTAATGATAGATATGTATCTAGAATAAGATGGAATTGGTGTCATAGGACCTTTGAGTGTCACGAATCACCACCATTACTTGTCCTATGGGAGTCTTCCGTCTGTGTTGGAGGATAGCTGAGAAAAATCAGAAAATGTTATAGAACTCCTCCAAAACAGCAGATTCTTCAGTCTACTCTAGTAATATACTGGCAACCAGACATGCTCAGCTATGTATGGGATACCCTGCCCTGAGGTTAAACTGTTGAATGATAGTAAACATGTAAAACAGTGAAAATTTCATCCAAACTAATTAAAAAAGTATGTTATTACTTTGTGGAACATAGGTGCAATATGGTCATCCCACCTTTCATGACTCCAGCCATCATAGGTGTTGCTTTTGGCTTATCCAGGTTTCATACTTATTCCATCAATAAATGCATTGTCCTTGCTTTGCTTTTTAATAGTTTAATTGTTTTGCTCTTGACTTTTAGGTTCGAACTCAAGATCTCGGTGGCTATGCAACAACCCATGAATTCACAAATGCAGTCATCAGCAACATGAGATAGACGGCCATGTTTTTACTTGCCATTTTCTGAGGAGATTTCAAAGACTTGAAGAAATCAACATTATATCTCAGTATTTATTTGAATAGAAAAACTAATTTTTGCGATTGCAGAAGAGTATTATATCATATTGGTGATAAATGGTGTTTAAGTGCGAATGAGAATTCTACCTAAATGAATTTCATACACATGATGAAGTTTGAATATTCTGGTCAACAAAACTGTTTTTGTTCTGAAAGATGCTCTCCTCAAACAAGAAATCATTTTCCTTTTTTTTGTGTGTCAGTAGCTTTTGTACCAAATATGGAAAAAAATACCTGTACTGTGATGTGTCTGTCTGGCACAAATTGACTTCAAATTTAGTTGTGGGGAAAATGTACATGGTAGAATTCACAGAGGTAGATTTAAAAAGTTGGTTTTGATATTGTTGTTTGAAACCAGGATTTATACAGATTTCATTCTAAAACTTAGGCTGAGTATGTTAGAAAAGTCTTATAGTAGTGTTTATTCAGATTAGTTGAAGGAAGCAGTAGACGTACTTATCCATCTTTATGGGCTTAAACGAAAATTAGGCTTAAACCATAGCAACAACATAAATTAACCACATCTGAGACAGAAGCATGATTTGACCTTTTCAAAGTTCTTGCTAAATGGGAATGCAGCCTTGGTCATAAAATGTTGTGTTGGAAAGGAGAAAGAAAACAAAACAAAACAGAATTGTGAAAGTTTGAAAGAAATTTGACAAGCAATAAGAAAGTTATGGCTGCATTAAAATTGAGATTCCTAAGACTATGTAGATTTTGAATTGTCAACTGGGTATTAAAGTAAATATGACAATAAGGGCACGGGCAACTTTCCCATAGGCCATGTACTTAATTATCACGGATTTGTGTTTTTCTCTGTAGTACCTTTGAACCTGTGAAAAAATGACATTTTAGCCATTTTATGTATTGGAGTACATGGAAGAGTACTTTTTGCCTTACATCACTATGACATCACATATGTGGCCAATTTGAAGTCTCCATGGGTACAATGATTACCAATATTTACACCTTTCAAAATTTCATAACTTTCTTATCATTTGTCAGACACTTTTCAAACTTTCACATATCAACTTGTCTGATTTTTATTTTTCATCTAAAAGCAAGTTTTTCTTTGGATCGAATTCCACTTTTAATTGAAGCATAATTAATCTTTACAATGAAATATGTATAGACCATGGTTTCAAACCAGTCTCATCTGTGAATCCTGGGCCTAAGTTATACCTACAATTTCCATATTTTCCAGATCTCATCAATATGAAAAAATGAAACCCTAACCCTTATCTATACGCACAAACTTATTCTTTTATCTCCTGTATATAATATAGCCTCTCTTTTGTACTATTTCTGTGTGTGATTTGCATGCAATTTTAACCAATGTATGAAAAATAGATGGAGGCATGTATTTAATTCAATTTATTTATGACCTGTTTTAATTCTGATAGATATTCATTTTGTTGCGATGTTTCTTCAGTTCTTCAGAGTGTTCTTGTTGGTGTTATCTGGAGATAATATATGTACTCAATAATGATTGAAACACATTAATACAACAGAAATTTCCATTAATTGCTAGTCTTACATACAGAGTATGACAAATGCTGATGTGCATCCTAATAAAATGATTGGCTAATATCTATCATTTGACCAGTTATTTATTTGATTAGTTTTAATAGCTAGTTTTGGTCATATTTTTGAGATGAGGTTTATCAAATAAACAAGGATCAACATCACCATCTTACCAGACCTGTATCACTTTGCTAGGGTGTCATAATGATAAACACATTAGGCTGCACTTTGGATGTGTATATTGATACACTTTGAAATGATACTGGACCAATACTAATAGTTTCACCCTGCTTGTTCCCATAATACGGGAAATATCTACATTTTGGTTTCATATTTCATGAGGCTGGAGGCCGTACGGAATATGGAACCAGGACATAGATATTTCCTGAATTTCATAGTAACAAGCAAGGTATAACAATTTTATCTCTCTATAAGTGTATCCTTAATTATTGCAGAATAAGGGAAATCACCAGAAAAAACTGCAAACTCTGTATTTTGAGAAAAAAAAAAATCATTTATGACATCACACAATGATCACAGTAAAAAGAATAATGTGCATTTTGCCATTAAAATTGATGCACAAATGGTTTTGTGCAGCGCGATGCTTGAATATGCATATTATACGGTCTCATATTGCGTGGTTGAAATCAGCACTGGGCATGCACGTTACAATGAAAACAATATTAAAACAACATGAACATCCAACAGGTAATACAGGCTCATATTGGTCTTTCTTGACAAAGTAAATGAGGTAAATATGGGTTTTTCTCACAAACATATTGGCCAATCAGATTTCAGAATTAATAAAATGGTGTATCATGCAAGTGTCCTTATTTTAATACCTTCAATTAAATCTGCAGTCATCTGGACATATGAAAGAAAAGCAGTGGGGGGGGGGGCGCATTCCAGTAGATTTAGCAATCAATCGCAAGTCAACTTTTGTCAAGTTGTGATTGATTACTGTTCTACTTCTCTTGTAACTGAATGAATGAATGGAACAGCTGTTGTTGAGACGTATGTTTTTTTTTGCATCAGAAAGAATTAATTGAATATCTTTTGTTAAAATTTGATCTCATTATTGCAAATTTGCAATAGATATCAATGAAACTTCTCAGTCTGTGTAAAGTCATTGTCAATGTTATCTTATTATTTATTTTGTGTAAAATATCTTGTTGAAGATGAGAAATATAAATTTTATTGCATCATCAGATGAGGATATATCCTTGGTGCTGAATAAAAAAATGTTATTAAAAAAAATTGAGGTGATATTGTCGAGATTAGTATTGAGTGATTGAAAACTTTAAAAAAAAATTTTTCTTCCAATTTTGGACTTTGAAATAATCATTGATTATGATGATATTTAAAAATGATTTGCTTCTCAATTTCTGGGGAAGTATATAAAGTTATGCAAAAGAAGTTTATAGGGGAAACGACAATGATCGGGGGGGGGGGGGGGTAAGGGGAGAGTGGAGAGAGAGAAGAAAGAGAGAAGACAGGGGGAGGGAGAAGAGTAAGAGAGAGGGGGTGCTTTAGAACAAGAGAGATATTTCTTGTGAATAAGAGGAAAGAATTAGGAAAGAAATACTACAGGGAGGAAGGGGGATAGTGATGAAGAGATGAAAGAAAGGGGTAGGTAGAAAAGGGTGAAGGGCAGGAAAGAATTTTCTATTTAAAAAAAAATATGATATCATATCATTATTATCGCTATCATTATTATCAATAATATAGTAATCACTAAAGAGTGCAATGTCAGGGAAGGGGCTGGGTGAGAAGATGTTGAAAACAAGGATAGAGGAGAGAGAAAGAAAAAAAGAAGAAAATGTATACTATTAGAGAAAGTGGAAAGATTTAATAAAGGTGATAAAGGAGTCAGATGGAATGGGGAATTCTCTGGCTCCTTTCTAGAATTCAACCCCCGGGATTCAACCACCCTCTCTATCTTTTCACTGCCCTTTTGTTTTTACCCATTCCTCAATATTGTAACCATCCCAGCAATTCTCTACCCCTCAGACGCCCATCCTCGAAATTCTATTAAAAGAATTTCTCCCTTTCTCCAATCTTTCTTTTCTCTTGACTCTCTGTCCTGTATCAATGGCCCAACCCCTACCCCTTTATTCTCTCCAATCTCGTCCACTGTACTAGTCTCACATCCCCAATCACTTACCCCCCCCCCCCCCTTCTGGACATATTTCCATTACCGGTAATCATTCGCCCTACTCAAGTCTCCGATTGCATTGACCGAACATACTCTCACTCAATTCAGTGCTGGGGGTATTTCCCCCAAGTACCGTACTTTTTGAGTACGGCGGTCTGGACATGAAGTGACAAAATGAATCAAAACGCTTTACAACTTGTAATACAAGTGTGAAAACGGAAAACGAGTCTAAAGAATACAACGAATCGCGGGTCCACCTCTCACTTGCATCATTAATACCGGTCTATTGACACGCATCTTCAACAATACGCATCAAGCTGCAAGCGAAATTGAGAATTTAACCATACCGGAACGTACAGTAGACCTCCATTGGAATAGCAGCAAATCTCCTTATAATACTAAGCGATGGGAAAGGAACTCCTCTGTTGCCTTTGCCGACCTCTTGAATTCCTTCGATACGATCGTCTTTTTACCAGGCTACTTCGTTAATACAGGAAGGAATAAATTACAGAATTTCTAGAGAATGATAAATTATGCCATGGTTTAGCGCCACAGCTAGACTTGACAGTAAGTATTGTCTTGACAATGACTTCTTTGAATTCAGATAATTAGAAATAAGGATGCAGATTTGTTTCCATGGTTATTGATATGGCTTGGCTAAATTAGCTTTTGTAATGTAGAGGGATGCATACTTATCAGTCAAAGAGTGATGAAGAAATGGACAAACTGTAAATTATTACCAGTCAAGTACCATACCTGTAATCTTGATATTAATAAAAAAAACTGGTGATCAAATGCTTCGTGTTCTATTAGTTAATGATTTATGTATGATATGGGATGAGGGCCTTTTCTATGGTGCTGGCCTGGATTTTCAAAACAAAAATTGTGCATGAAATTGATAAAAAAAATTGTGATTATTTGTGCTTGAATATATGAATATATGAATGATCACATAGTTCCTGAAATTGTCATTTTTATAGGATAAACTCATCCGGGCATGTAATTGGAACATAAATTGATTAAACAGCTAAGGCATGCACACATCACTGAAATTCCAATTTCCATTTACTCAAGTGAGCTCATATAAAGATGAAATCATGTTAATCATAAGGAATATTCATTGATTGATATCAGCCTGATATCATTTTCATATCCACCATTCAAAAAACAGGAAAACAAACTTTGCCATCTATATATATGTTCAAAAGAATGATCAAAATGGAAAAAGACCATAATTAAACAATTCACACATTGGGCAAAATTGTAAAAATATGAAACAATTTCATATTTGAATTTTTTTTATGAATGACTTTTTTTAGATGTAGTCTGTTCAAATAAAAATGAATGATTTTAAAATAACATTATTTTGCAATGGAGGTATGATGATGATAAATTCTGTATGAAATACATTGCTCACCTATGATTCTATCATTTGTTGCCTTATTTATAGGCCATGATAAAAGTGTAGGGAACTAGTTTGTGCATTATTCAAGTTTATTGCAGTTTTGTTTGTTCTTTTCAGTTTTGGTTACAAGTTCATTACTTTTAAACCAGAGTTTACAGAGTTCTTTAACCCTTCTCTTATTTTCAGGACATTGCTCTACTCCAAAATAACCTTAATTTGCTTTCCCTTTTTCAGTTTCCATCAGCATTCTTGCCATTTATCCTCATTTATCTTTGTTATCCCCATCTCCTTTGTTATCCTCATCCATCCTGCATTTCTTGCACCCCACACTTGACCATTCTTTTTGTTATCAAATTTCTTTATCTCTTGGTCCTCTCTTCAGCTATGTTAATTACTCCCCACCTCTCTCTTGGTTGACTGAATCATGAATATTAAGACTCCTTATGTGTGATTGGTTCTTAATATTCATGACGATGCGTTACTTCTGTTATTGTCATCTTCCAAGGTAATTTGAATATATGTATTGAAATCTAGTACCTTGTGCAAAGAAAGCCTAGGAAAGAAATGAAGAATAAATTTTGCCCTACCAAGGCAGTTGTGAGCACAGACCTTCAAACCAGCAACATCTACCTCTTTATCTGTTCTTGTTCTGTGAAACATTGGAAGAACCTGCATATACTTAGAGCTAATAATATATAAAATACAGCTCCTACAAAAGTAATTTGAATGTTGTAGATTCTCACTATTATCATGGACATTGTATTTGTAAAGAATACAACAAAGTTACTTTTTTAAATTGAATTGTAGTACAGAAAGAAATATTTACATTAAAAGTCTTAACAATATTGAACAAACAATAAGAAAATTTTGGCTTTTTTAAAGTTACAATTGGTAATCACTGTACCTATGGAGACTTCCAGTTGCTCTTTTTCTTTTTTAAGTGATATAAAGCAAGGACTACTCTTCGATTTACTCTATTAATGGCTAATTTTTTTCTTAAGTTTTCAAATAATTTTTTTCTTTCATGAGGACATAAAAACAAAAAAAATGCTAGTTATATTTTGATATTAAGGAGAAAACCACAAATTCTTGATAGGTACATGGCCTATATTAATTATATGGGAAAGTTATTCTTACCACTTGTCATAATTTACTTAGCCTGTTGCCAATTTTATATTTAAAACAGCCATATATAAATTTTTTGCTTCCTCAATTTCTAACCCAACTGTCACCATTCTGTTTTACTTATTTTTATCCTCAATCACACAACATTTTATGACCAATGTTGTATTCCCTTCTAACTTTGTGTTTCAGAATAAGGAACTGACATGGGTTTAATCATTGGATGCAAGAACTCGTAGACCCTCAAAAAATGGCTTCCAAGAAACCCCCGGATCCCATTCCCCGACCCAGAGGAGGAGCAGCTGGAGCCTCTCTCAGCTCCACCTTGCTGACAGACAGACCCGGAAGTCTTCAGCTCAAAATGGATGAAATGAAGGAGCACATCACAAAACTTAAGAAGGAACTGGAGACGGAGAGGATGTCCTCCAAGAGACTCAAGCGTGACAAGATGATGGAGCTGCGCAACATCCGTTGTGAAGAGCAGAAGAAATCTGCTGAAGCTCTGGCAACCCTCAGGGTCAAGCTGGAGACAGAGAAGGTGAAGGAGCTGGAGACTTTGAGGGAATCTCTTCTGAAGCAGATGTTTTCTGAGAGGAGTAAATTGTTAAAAGAGAAGGATGCTTCCATGAAGAGTAAGTCTGGACAGCAAAGGGAGATGGATGCAGTCCTACAGAAATCAAAGAATCAGTACTTGATAGAAGCTAAAGAAGAAGCCAAGAAGCTGCATGAGGCAGAAAGAACCCGCTTCCTAAATGAGACATCTGAATTCAGGAGTATCAAGAAGAAATTAGAAGCAGAACTTGAACATGCGGTGGCAGCAAACAGAAAAAATGGCAGTGAGCTTCGGAGAATTTCAGAGGAACATTCAAGAGAGTTGGACCAGCTGAAGAAAGAGGCTCGGAGGGACATCATTCATTTGGTAAGTGCATTCTGAATGTTTGATATCAAAGGAGGGTTAGTCTTGGAACTTTCTCTGTAAGCTTACTGTTGATTCTTACGTGTTGCTCAATGTAAGCAGCCCTCTTGAAGGCAAGCTAAACTAGGGTGTCAGACATACCATGTACCGATGGAGATGATAAGGTGTGGATGTGTCGTCATGTGCTTTTTTTCCCTTAAATATTAAAATACAAGGTATACAGGGCCTTAGTTACTAAGTGGCAACTGAAATAAATAGTATTACTGAAAATAGCAGCCAAATTAAAGGCTAAATTACATTCAAATTACAATAAAAACACAACATACTATTGTATGAAAATAAAGATCTGGGGACCGTTTCATGTAAGTTGTCAGCACTGGGAAGTTGTCTTTCTCCGACAGTTACCATAGTAACAGTCAGAGTCCAGTGCCTTTCAGCTAATCAAAACCAGTGATTTCACTGAAAATTGTCAGTGCTGACAACTTTCATGAAACACCCACCTGATTATAAGAAAATATATGGATTATTTACAGATGAATTAAAGTCTTATGGTTGTGGCATATGAATTATGTTTCTCTAAGTATTCATTGACCATGTTTGTTATTATTCTTACTAATTGTAGAAATGTTTATCAGAGCAAACTTGAGAAAATTACTTGTGAGGGAAAGTTAAGGGAAGAGCAGGACATCTCCCACGCCAAAGAACCCATACTATTGCACATTTCTCCTTAAGAATGAATGGCTTATCATTCTGTAATCAGCTTAGAAATGTACAAGTGTTTGCTTTCAAAGAAACACAGTAACTGTACACCACTTGGTGTTTTATTTGTTTGCAATTTGCATTTGAAAAGAGAAACTTGTTCCAGTTTGCATGTACAAGAAAGTTTGACTTTGGCTTCTTATTTCATGGAATATTGTGTGCCAAGGATTAGTAAACCTTATACTCCTGCTCATAAAGAACAGTTAAGTTCATGAGGAAAACTTTACAACCAGTGCTGCATTGTAGCTAGGCAAATCAATAAAAAAATCCAGTAGTTCCCTATAAAGTCCATTGAATATTTGATTGATAGTGCTCTCAGTGTTCTATTGTCAGCTTCTGTGCATGGAGTAGTCTTTTGTGTGTTATTGAAAAGACTTCAACCACCCCAACATCCCCAATCTTTGTATTTTGAGAAATAGATGGGGATCAAAGGAATGATTCAGGTTGAAGGATCTACCAGTGGTTATAGGAGTAGTCTATCATTGATTTTTGAAGTGCTTGAATTGGGTTAGGTTAAAATTGTGGAAAATCATAACAAGTTTTACTGTAGCAGATGTTTAAAGCATAACAAATTTAGGGAACTATTGTTATGGGTATGGTGAGAGATATAGGCTAGTTATTTGAATTGAATGTCCAGACAACTCTAGTTTCCTATAAATTCATATTTGGAATAGTTTGTTGTAATTTCATGACTTTATTTAAAAGTATTCAATGCATGGCTTTTTGCACTCGATGGTCACTGTTTCTAGTCATTGGAAATTAAAAGAGTTCACAATTTTTATGATAAAAAAGTGAGATATTTAATTTTCACTGACTGAAAATAAGAGCCAGCATTGACTTGACTACCAAAATATGTTATGTACCGTAGGCCTACCATTTTTGGTTGAGGTTTTTTAATAAAATATGAATCGAGTTGTAGGTACATGGTATTATATCTAGTGTTTCTCTCTGACCATACACAAGTGCAGAACTAAGACTTCGCTCCTCAATCTGAGATTGGAGTACCTCATGGCTATCACAATCAAAGTCATATTGTGCTGATCTATATTGACATTTCCATATCAGCAGGTGTGCTTCTCATAGAACGTATACCCCTGCTGATCCATGACCAAGCCAGAATGCTGTAACCATGTTAAACAAGATCCTTAGCAACCAACATGACCCCATGACCTTCTATTGTAATTTGATAGTATAAACATAGAGCACTTGTGGGCTTGAAATCTTCCAGAGGAGATGGCTTTGGATTTTACCTTCTTTTTTGTTTCTTTTCCTTTTCCCTATTTGAATCTGGACATGGTTATCCATTATTTATTTATATTTCCTTATTAATTGGTATTTAAAGGACAAGTCCACCCCAACTAAAAGTTGATTTGAATAAAAAGAGAAAAATCCAACAAGCTTAATTCACAACACTGAAATTTCATCAAAATCGGATAAGAAAGTAATGAAATTTGTAAGTTTCATTTAATTTCACAAAGTAGTTATATACATCCTGGACAGGATATGCAAATGAGGGAACTGATGACATCACTCATTCACTATTTCTTTTGTATTTTATTATATCAAATATGAAATATTCTAATTTTCTCCTCATTGTCCTGTGAAACAAAGTTTTATTTTGCCCTGAACATGTGGAATTAGAATTGTTTAGCATTTTATGCTTCAGTCAAGTTGGTCCTTTTATTGTCAAATCTGTAAAATTGAAGTATTGTAAAATTCAAACAATAAAAAACAAAAGAAATAGTGAGTGAGGGACATAATTGATTCTTTTATTTGCATGTGAATAAATTGTGCATAAAAATTATAATTATTTTGTTGAAAATAAGCAGAACTTAAAAATGTCATAATTTTCTTATTTATAACCTTATGACAGTGTTAAATTTTGTTCTTCTGATATCACTTTTTGTGGTTGATGTGTTGAATTGACATGCAATGAGGTGTGAATGCGTAGTATAGAATTGAAATGACTATGGTAAACAAGGTCCTTAGCAACCGACAGTGACCCCCATATGACCTTGTTATGTTGTGCATGATAGTCCTACCAAATAGAATTAAATGGATGGTCTGGGCTGAAAGTACATAGCTTAACAAATAGAGTATAATTCACTGAGCAAAATGCTGAAAATTTCATCAAAATCGGATAAAAAATAACAAAGTTATTGAATTTTAAAGTTTAGCAATATTTTGTGTAAAAAGTCGTCATGAATATTCATAAGGTGGGCTGATGATGTCACATCTCCACTTGTTTTTTGTATTTTATTATACAAAATTAGGTTTATTCAAATTTTTTCCTCCAAGAACTAGATAAATTAGATTGACAACTGATTTAGTGCATTAGATATTTATTGCTGCAACTTACTTCATGATCAGGGAGACATATTATTCACACAAGTATGAAATAAAGAAAAAAAAATATGATTTTATGTAATAACATAGGAAAATGGAAAGTGGAGATGTGACATAATTAGCCCACCTAATGAATATTCATGAAGACTGTTTTCAAAAAATATTGCTAAAGTTTAAACTTCAATAACTTTATTATTTGTTATCTGATTTTGATGAAATTTTCAGCATTTTGCATTTGCTCAGTGAATTCTACTCTATGTATTAAGATATAAATATCTTCAGCCCGGACCATCCCGTTAAGGTGCTTTTTCAACTTCTGTCATCTTTAGAAAGTATACTGATTAATCATCCTTTTGATACAATTGTGAAGGAAAAAAATTATGGAAATATCATAAATGCACCAAGATGAAATTTGTGGTTAAATTAGTCCAAAATATAGAGTAGTAATTACAAGCAGGGAGAAAGAAGAGTAATAAGAGTATGGTATTTTAAGCAAAATTAAGAAAGATAACTAGGGTTATACAATGCTCACTGAAGTTTGATTGCTTTGAACAATATTTCACCAGTTTTTTAAGTTAAATAGTGGTTGTGGACTTGTTTGACACTTGAATTGTTATTTTTTTCCTCTAAAATGGTGATTTGATGATTTGCATTAGGACTGCAAAGTCTGTAAAAAAATAATAATGAGCAATTCATATCTTGTAATCTGAAAGATTAAATAATTCGTTTATTTTCTGCATTTATATAGCATTTAATATATTTTTTATAGAACAGTTAATCTTTTCTGGTATTGTGTATTGTTTGAAAAGAACCAAGAAATACATTGGCCTATATTAATCATTGAAAAATGTGAAAAAAAAATATATAGTCTAATTTCTTAAACTATCTGTTCCATCAATAGTTTATGTAAACTTTGCATCTCAAGATAACCAAAGGAATTTGTCAAGCCATGAACTTAAATGCACTTTGATCAAAGTACAAAAGATCAACAAAGTATTTGACTGAAGCTAACTGCCTATGTTTGTTTAATTACTGGAATCACAGACCACCTTGATTGCTTGTATTTGATATAATTTTGTGTGAGTATTTCATTTTTGACCTGCTATTATTTACCTCTTTGAGATATAAATTGTTTTTAAAAAAATCATGATTTTTCATGCAGATTGACTAGAAATGTATACTATATAGTTTTTAGATAATTAGTGAAGCTGTAAATTATTTTTTTTATGCAGCACTTGTGTATATATGTGTGTGCTTATGAACATGGAGTACATGTAAAGACACATAATATTGTGTCTTTAAGAAGTTGTGCACAAGCTTGATAACGTAGAATGCAACCCTTTGTTTTTTTGAAGCATATGTACTTAAGTATTTCATGAAATTCCTGAAATTCTTAAAGCTATATTCAGCAATCACTGCCTAGCTTCCGCTGAAATGCCCAAATGATTTTGGTTAAAATTAATTTGATTAAAATTGATTGCAATGATTTGATTCAAGAAGTATTGGAGAAGAGAAGATTCATACACCAAAATCAGTATGGATGTTTTGGTATTTTCTAATTGGGGTATACCAGAATGCTTTAGATGCAATGACATAGCATCAACTTGCTCATTGTGTAAACCAGTTTAGTGATCTCCTTTGAAAGTCTCCCAGTTATGGCTGCCATAAATGATAGTCAGTCAGACTCATGTCTCATATGTAATGACATTTCACTATATTTTGATTCCAACCATAGGTGGAAGAATTAAAAAGCAAACAGCGTGTGATTGCTGAATTGGAGAAAGAGCTAGGACAGCAGGCAGGCTATGCTCTCAAGCTCCAGGCGGAGAAAGACACCCTCGGACAGGAGCTCAAGCTAGCCAAGATGGCTGACACCTGGGAGAAGAGGAGTCCATCTGTGAGCAGGAGTATAGCTCTCTCACCAGATAGCAATAAAAATGAAGTGAGTTTAATTGTTAACAGTGTATACACCTTACCCCTGAAACTGAAATTCAGTGACATTTCTTGGACTCTTTAAATCAGCCATTTTCACAACACTTTCCAATTTGCTGTCCAAACAAATGAGAAACTTCAATTGGTTTTGTGGTATTAATAAGTATATACTATTGGGTAGTCCAGTAAAAAATGACAATGAACAAATATGTTGTCCATGGGTGAATTAGAGGTGAAAATGTTGGGTGTTGTACGGAACATTTCTGAGTCCTGTATGACACACACAACATTTTCACCTCTAATTCACTCATAATCGATCACTTTTTATTGGTTATCGTTTTTTTACATGACTACCCACTATAGCTTTATCATTGACATAAAAAAGGAAATTTTATTACTCAAGCATATGAGACTAGACATTGATGATACATACAGCATGCAAGTCTGAAGTAGACCAGGTGGCCAGAAATAAAGGATTAAGACAGCTTTTGTCAACACATTTCCTGAGTTGGGGAAAAAAGAAATCTCAAATAAAAATGTTACGAGCTACAAACTGTGCAAATATTTCTATAACAAATATTTATTGTAACTTGTTACGTTAAAGTATTGTGTCATTTTTTATTTCAAATTTCCTTGAACCTCCTTGAGACTTTTTATTTCTCAGAAATTTTGGAAAAGAGGTATAAATTTCCTGGAATTCAGGAAATTTCGTTCAAAGTGGAAATATTGATTGTAAAAGAAATCTGGAGAACTCGGTACCATAATATAGCTATTCTTATCGATTGTAATAGATGAACGTATTTTCAATTTTTTTTACAGAATGTATTTTCAAAAGTAATGATTATTAAAATTTTTAATAAAATTGAATGAGCAAAACAGCTTTTAAGATACACTGTTTGATTATTAATGATTTATTTTATAAAATGATTTAATTTCTGATTTAAGAAAAATTATTTTGCTGTGTGACAAAATTTAAAGGAAAATATTTGTAAGAGTAGTTTTGTTACTAATACTATGTTATATATTTTATTACTCTTGGACAAAAAGCAATATTTTAATACTCTTAGCAATGTTTTTTCAGTAGCATATACATGTATTAATAATTATTTGCCATGATATTGCAGCATGTATATCAGGTTTATTCAAATTGTCTAGAAATAATTGATATTTTTTTAAAGGTATCTGTAACTTATCCCAGGCTGTCTTTGTGCTTGCTTGATGATGCTAGCTCAGATTGTGTTATAAAGAAACACATTTTTGCCAAGATTTTTAGTGGGTCTGTCAATCTGGCATGGTTAATTGAATTCAGAAGTTAAATGGGTCTTACACATCCCAAAATGTCAGTCATTTGTAATCAATGTTATTTGTTTATTATTGTGTCAGTGGTGGGATTAACTATGTAAATTGTGGGTTCATTTATTCAGAGGAATACTGTACAGATTAAGATTAAAAATATCCTGTAAAATTATACATTTGTAATATCCTGAAGATATTTCCACATTTTAACATTGGTACAGATCCATTAACTATATAAATTGTGGGTTCATTTATTCAGAGGAATACTGTACAGATTAAGGTTCGATCCTTCTTTATTTTCTACTTTGTTTTTGTACATGTCATCAAGAGGTTATAAATCCCAGCATTTGTATTATATAGTGCTCTAACCGAGTGATATACAGACAAATCTTTGCTGGTGGCCACCTGCCTATAGCAGCCACCTGCCTAGTACTTCCTACCACTAAAATCAATTCCCATGGAGGCACATGAGTTTATCAAAACCTGTCAATAGCACTCAAATTCTTCAAAGTCCACACTTTGTGTAGTATGGTCTCTACAGTGCATAAAAAGGTTTTTCACTCTGAAAAAATATCATGTAAAATTATACATTTGTAATATCCTGAAGATATTTCCACATTTTAACATTGGTACAGATCCATTTAAGCAAATGATGATATAACTGTCGAAAAATATTTCCGCTTGAGTGAGCACCACTTTTGAAATGTTAGTGAAAAATGATTTGTGCAGAACTTTGAAATAGTTATGCGAAGAAAAGTAGACCTTAATCATGAAGAACACATGAAATATAGCTTGTAAAATTGATTTGAGGATATCTTTTTCAACTGGTTTCCTTGCCCAAAACACTTTGAAGAGCGCATTGCGCCCCACCCCACTTCCCTACAAACTGATGCCATCTCAACGATATTTGCTTAAAGGTCAAGTCCACTTTAGAAAAATGTTGATTTGAATCAATAGAGAAAAATCAGACAAGCACAATGCTGAAAATTTCATCAAAATCAGATGTAAAGTGAGAAAGTTATGACATTTCAAAGTTTCGCTTATTTTAAAAAAATAGTTAATATGAACGAGCCAGTTATATCCAATTGAGCGAGTATATGATGTCACTCACTCACTATTTCTTTTTTTTTTATTGTTTGAATTATACAATATTTCAATTTTTACGAATTGACAATTAGGACCTCCTTGCCTGAAGCAAAAATGTTAAAACAATGGAATTCCATGTGTTCAGGGAGGAATAAAACTTCATTTCACATGACAATGACGAGAAAATAAAAATATTTCATATAATAAAATACAAAAAAATGGCTTAGGCTTGATTTTCATTTTGTTAATCATTGTCAAGCTTTGGAAAAGTGTGGAGAAACAAGTATTAAATGAAAAATGAAATGTAAATCCACTTTAAATGATAAAAAAAATTGTGAAAAAATGCTAGAGATGTCTGATATAAACTTTTGTTCAGATTCTGTGATGTCCTCAGATCCAGCTGGCACAAAAAGGGTAAAGGTTGTGCTTACTAAGTGTTGAAATTTCAATTTGGGTGGCAAAATTGTTACAAAATGCTTGATTGTTTCCGTTTTATTTCAATTGACTAAAAGTGCAAGGGAAATGTATGAGAAATGTTTATACGCAGGGTAAGTTTGATTTCAGCCTTTCCCCTTGACACAGCGTGAAACAAGCATTTCTGCGCAAACAAATTTCTGCGAGCTTTACAAAAAATGGACAGTGCTCACTCAAGTGTAACATTCTGTCAAAACTTTCACTTTCATTGGATAGACCCAAGAATATATGTGAAAAAATTACCCACATGTTGTTTATTCTTTAATTCCCAGGGCTTTTTCAAAGTGCAAACTTTTTTTATATGCACTGTTACTATACATTTAAATGTGAATAAGATTCAGAATGTTTACTTTTCTGCAGATTTATATTCTTATTTATCTCTTCTTATATTAGGACCGTAGATTGAGAATGGCCAGCCCCTCCTCACATTACTAATGTCCTGGTCGATGTCTTTTTTCGGGAGACCGGTTCTAATCCATTGTGAAATATAAATTTCTTTTGTTTACAGACCAAAGACAACTCAGCACCTGAATCATCAACTCTTCCATCACACTTTTCAAGTGATATTCATTTTGATACAGCCTTTGAACAACTCTCAGTAAGTAATCTGTTTTGTCTAGATTATTTTTATGATTCATTTGACTGTGCCCACCATAGGTGGTTGTTATATTCAGTGTTATTCTGAAAAAGTTTTTTGTTAAAAAAAATTGGGGGTCTTTATGCTTTTTCATATCTACACTATCAAATTGTTTTACCATGGAAACCCTGATAATGTTCCGTGATTATTTGTCGATCTGTTTGCCCCGTTTCATTCTCATAGTAATTACTTGAAAGCCATTTGCTACATCACCTTCAAAAACTAGTCAGATGTGTTTATGATCAGAGCGTTGGTCGCAGATTTAGAGGTCATCATATACCTGAAGATAAATAAGAAATAAAGAATTGCTTGACAAATCAACTCCAAAATTAATTTGTAAATATTTGTTTGGGTCGTGTGGTCTAGTGGTTAGAGCATTGGACTCATAGTGGTGAGGTTGTGAATTCAATTCTCCATTCTGCCATAGTCTCCACTTTCGTAAAAAAAAAGAAACAAGAGTAATTTCTGTTGTCTATAAGCCTTCAGCCTCTATCTATCCCTGATCAACCAGGATGCAAACTGTTTATACAATCAGTTATATACCAGCTTGGCATTTACCAGCAAAAAGCTGTCCAGAGTTTCTTCAAGAGCTGTTACCATAACTGAAACAGAAATATTTGATTGACGGTCTTATTAGGGATCGTGAATCAATTTTACAATTTTAGTGGTGAAATATGTTTAAAAAATAATAATTTGGCGATTGTAGAGGCATAAATTTTGATAATGTTCAATTGAGATTCCATCTATTTATTTCATACACATCTACATCATTGTATTAATTGGTTTGATTTATTCATATTCCACATTCATAATGTAATATTTACAAGTAGAAACGTTAGTAAAACAATAACAATTGATAGAATCGTGGCAATATTACTACAAAGCTTGGCTTGTGTGAGACCCCCTAGTTGATTTAATGACAATATTAGGAGAATGATTAATGAAGTGGGGAATGTAAGTTCAAGAGAGGAGTGTGGAGTTTAGATACATAGAAAAAAAACACCACCAAGATGCTTTCAGGATAGTAATAACAGCAGGGCCCACAGGGAGAACAGTTTTCACAACTGAAGTGGCTACTCTGGGTAAATATGCCGTTATTATTATCCTCATAAAAGAGATAGAGAGGTAGACAGACAGATAGAGAAAGAGAGAGACAGAGAGAGAGAGAAAATTTAAGAATGAGTAAGAATGCAGTGATAGAGAGGATTCAATTGGAAATGTACTACATTGTATATATTTTGTCATTCTTGTTTATACATGTACCTACAGTATATTCGTACTTTGCCATATCTTACATATAATGCCATGTGGGTTAGTGGTTCATTTCTTTTTCTCTTTTTCTTATGCAGTATATGCACATTCCAGAGCTGAAGCAAAAGTTGGACCAATTAGCTTGCAAAGAGGTATATTTACATTTTTCATAAAATAATCAACAGTTTTGTATACCCAACCCTCATTTTTCTCATGAATTTCTGATCATTTGAGTGCATTTCATATTTTTATAAAGGTCCCACATATAGAGAGTTTTAGAATTGCCCTTATGTAAATGTGAACATGCAATGAAATATTTTTAATCATAATGATTTGTTATTAATTTCTTATTAATTTATTATACTTCAGATCAATTGAACTATTACTGTCAAGGAAGCCATCTCCTATCAAATGCTGTAAAGCACTAAAAACCATTTTGTTTAGTAATTGTTATAAAATGGGTTCATGGATGTAGTCAGTACATACATGTATGCAGATCAAGTATGGCAATGATTCAACACTATGCAACCTTATATTCATATATTTCATATTCATGTGCATTATACAAACAGTTAATGGGGCCTGTCTTACAAAGAGTTGCGATTGATCTGTTTAATCGTAACTTTGGATGGCCAGCAACGTCAACATCTATTATGCATGTTTGTTCAAAATATTTTGTAGCTATGGTGTTTATACATTCATTGTTTTCTTGAAAATTCACTGCGCTTCTCTTTGCATTCAGAGGACATTGTGCAAATTTTTCGAAGAAAAAAATTATGGCACTGACGGATTTCCATAGAGTTATGATTGATCGTATCAATAGTAACTCTTTGTAAGACAGGGCCCAGATTAGCTTCTTAAATAATTCTATATTCATTATCTCTTGCAATGTGTTCACCTCGTATTATAACAGGAAAATGTATTAGCTAGTCAGGAGCATATGACATTTATCTTCTCGATTTCAAAGGTGCTACAGTCTGCTCAAGAGGTAATTTCATTTTATTATTTTTCACATATTCTTTATGTAAACTTTCTGAATTGCACATTTATAATGCATATGCATATGGGAGCAGAAAATTATCTGACTAGTTTTTGGGGTCATAACATCAAAGGTCAAAGAGGTCACTTTATTTTACATGAAAATTAAATTTTTAGATTAGTGAAGATCAAACAGATCAAATTAATGTAAACTTTGCTCATGTATACTTCATGGGAATGATATTGGCCTGAATCATATTTTGTAGTCACTAGGTCAATGGTCACAGAGGTCAGTTTAATGATAAATGAAGAACCTTGTGGTGGATCAACTTCAACATACATGTTGTTTATTATGGGATTTACAAAGATCTGGTCAGTACCATTACATTAAGTTGCTCTCTTGTTAACATCCAATGGCTTCTCCCATAGAATCCTTTGTTTTGATCTTTTATATTGCTGAGCATTGCTACAATGGTAGTTACCATAGTTACCATATTATTGTCACTTTTTATTAGCAGGGCCCTGATTAGATTGGGATTAATTGGTTCAAAGTTCCTATCTCTGTATATCTTTGTATTTCTCTCCAGACCATATTGAATTTTGAAGAAACCAATGTTAATATGAGACAGAGGCTTCTTGAAATGGAAGAACAGTATGAGAAACTAAAAAGAGAAAAAGAAGAAGATAACAAGAAATTACAGCAGGTATTTAATCACATCTATTTTCAAGTGGTAGTGAAACCCTAGGAGAGCTAGCACTGAGTGAATACCTTGTCAGAGGATCATGTGCATTAGGATAGCGTTATTACCCTTACACAATGCAATCAGAAATATGTTGTGAATTTTAGTTGAAGAAATCACGTTCCTTGGATTTTATTGATAATATACGGAATGCTTGGAAGCATACGGAAAACATTTTATTTCCATAGAAATGTGTGATATAACTTTTGGAAAAAGAGTAGCGGTAAATTAATACATTTCTGGAACATGTAGTTGTATATTGTAAGAATACAACATTAAGATGTTGCACTGTGTGTAGAGATACAGGATCAGTGAAAGGCTTGACTTACCAGTGAATACTGAATGCTTTCACATTGACTGATATGATTGAATAATAAATATATTTTAATTATAAGCTGTGTAGATATATTATCCCACCTCTGTCACTAGAAAAGAATAATGCTCTAATCGCTACAGTTTCTTTAATAATGCTATACTCTAAAAACAAATCAGTAAAAAATTACTAGTTAATATGGTCAGCTGGGTGCAAGTGATATTCTAGTCATATTTGACTATTTTATAGTTTTTTTAAATACTATTTTTTAGTTGTATTTTACCAGAACAGAGTTATTTCTGACTAGATATATGTCAGAAATGTGATTATCAGTGATTGTCATATCAGTTGCACGCAGCTGACTACTGGTCTAGTCAATTTGACTGATTGCTTTAAGAGTGTAGGCTGTGAACCAGAACTATTTTTGAAAAAATGTATCTTACTAACTAGCAATCTTACATCTTTTTCTACATTCTTGTTTTTGTCAGCACTCTTAAGGTACTAACTACAAATTTGCTTCATTTCTTCATCTTTTTTTTTTGGTTGTTGCTATTCCCATTTTTTCATAGAAATAAATGAACCTCAATGATGAAGTTGGTTTTCTTAAATTGTCTTCTTTCTGCAATTATAATCCTTCTAATTATTATTCTGAAATTATCAATTTTACAATGACAAATACTCATAGTGTGCTTAGGGCAGTGTCATTAATGCACCAAATAGTTTGATGGGTACAACATACATGTAGTGTGTGTGGGAAATCTATTTTTTTTTTTTGGGGGGGGGGGCTAGGGTAAGGGCAGGGGTTCCCCTAAGGCACCCATATGTACACTGGTAGTTTAGGATCCACTCTTCATCCTATGTACCACCATAATGTTCTATAGTCTATTGTCTTTTTTTCAGAGGGATGACTATATGAAGAAGAGCTTAGCTGAAATGGAAGCAGAAGTATCCTCATACAAGGAAATGGAAGACACGAAAGCTAGTGAAATAGATAAACTTAGATTTGAAAACAACCAGATGAAGAAAGAGATCAGTGCTTCCAAAGAGACAGAAGAAAGCTTTAAAGAGGTGTGTTTACTTGTATTGTTTTTATTTATGATGTTATACTCCATCTGGCAATTTGTTAAGGCCTGTCAGAAAACTTTGGTAAATTTACAATCTTCTTATAGAATAGTGTCAGTTGAATCGTCTTTCATCCATTAACTCTTTCTGATATAGTACATGTAGATGCTGTAAAAAAGCAGATATTATCATCATTATTATCACAGAAGTGGACATAAATCCTATTCTAACCATTCTTTCAATAGAGGATCTTGGAGTTGGAAAAATTATTGGAAGAGCAGCGCTTCCATATAGAGAATCTATGCAAAGAACATTCACAGATGGAAAGTGAGCTACAACAGGGTCATCAAGGTCATAGCAGACAACTGGAATATACACAGAGAATGGTGAGTTCTTTTAAGTGCTTTTCATCAAATTAAACTCTTAATTTTTTCACATCAGGGTTTAATGAAATTTATTCATTATGCTTGATTGATTTTTTTTTTTTAATTGAAATGAGCATGTACAATCATTGGGATGAACTTGACCTTTGCATGTTACTATTGTTTCAAGAGAAATATTGTAGTTGATTCCACATTTATTCTTGAATTAGCTCAACGAAACAAGACTTAGTATAGAATCAACACAGAAATTTAATTGTCAAGTGATTGAAGGCCAAGTCTACCCCAAAAAACAAAATGTTTTGAAAGTTTGAATAAATAGAGAAAAATCAAAGATACATAATACTGTAAATTTCTTTAAATTTTGTTATAGAAAATACAAAATTTATGACATGTGAATCCCTTCATTTCACAAAACAGTTAACAAAGGAGATATGAAAGTGAAAGAATGAGATGTTACACATCCAATATTTGTTTTGTATTCTATCAAATGAAACAATGAAAATATAATTTTTCCCTTCATAATGTTAAAACTTTTTATTGTAGTATTATATCATGATTCCTTCTTGGGCTTCCTGTTTGTTAAATAAACAAATTACATATTCTATATATGATGGAATATAAAACAAATATACAATGGGTTTGTAATGTCAGTGGCTCCTATATCAACTATGTTGTGCAGATAAAGTGGTTACTCACGTTACGGTTACTCACGTTACATTTTGTCCATGTATGGTCAACAACATAAATGTCACTAAAAATTCAATAATGTGTGTAAAATTCATGTTTCTGTAATAATATGAGTAGGATTTCAGACACAAGTTTAGGTTTAAAGTAAATATTCCTGAATAAGTTTCCTCCTCTCTTTTACTTATTGGTCAATATATTGGTAATGTAAAACTAAACTGTCTGAGATCTGGCTTGGGCTGTGTTAATAAAAAATGTAAAACAAATGCATTCCATTTCTTGCCTTAAGCCCTCAACATCAATTAAAGATCCAGCAATATAAGTATAAGTAAGGCACATACAATTAAAATTTACAGTTCAGATGGCTATGTATTGAATTTGATTTTTTAAGCTCATGTCCACCAGCCTATGGAATTACCCTGCTTAATTAATATAGGGTTAAAATTAGTTGCGTCGTGGTCTGTTGTAATTTTCATTAAATATAACAGTGAAAAAGAAAAATACATAAGAAATTCTAAAAAACAAAGAAATTCATAGAAATAATCTGGCTTTCAAAATAATTCCTTGTGGAAATCTTTGAATAGGATTACAAAGATGACATCTGGAAGAAAAAAATCAAGTAAGATGAGAAAAAACAACCACCAAAGAGACAAGCCCCCCCCCCCCCACGTCATGCTAATTATTGAAAGTGACAATGAAGATTGCATGGTGCCTGGAAGATTTAATTCTGTGACATCATACTACAATGATGGAGTAAAGTAGCAATCCACTAATCAATATGCATTCCCTTGCAAGAGTTTTGATCATCTCATTAAAACATATAAGCCCAAAAGGTCTAATCATCAGTCAGTGAATTATTGATAGATATCCAATGACGCAAGCAAATAGATTAAATCTGTGTACATAAAATTCAAAGATGTGGAATAATAAGATTAAGGCCGAAAACAAAGATGGATCTTCCTGATGTAAACCATGCCAGACTCTTCAATAACTATGACTTCACTCCATTATACACCCTCATAAAAGAATACAGTAACAGTAATCAATATTTATCCCCTCAATAAAAGCCTACTGAGGCTAGGGGATGGTATTGTCCTCATTCCCTTCCCCATCATGAATGGGTGCAATCTCCATGCTTGACTGCCCCTTTTTAAAACCAGTTAGGGGAGCAGTGAGTAAACGAAGGCTGTTTGCAGAGTTGAACAGTTAGAAGAAGGAGTCAATTTGAAATGTGTGTGTTAGCGCAGGTCTTCCTACCCTATCTATGTACTGTTATTTTTCCGAGGTCTGTTAAAGTACCTTACCTTGTAGTTCCATTCCCTGAAGTCCTCCGCCAGGAATGGTATCTCATTTGTTTAGTGTTTTCATGGAATTATTGATGTTGTCTGACTTTGCATTGATCATAATGTGGAATATTACCAGAATTTAAGGTGAGTTGGATAAGAACTTTGAAATTATGGAAGTATTTCATGATGATTGGAATGGCTTGTTTAAGAGAATCCTTATAAGTTTGTTTGTGTCTTATAGTTATTCATTGGTGGAGAATCCCTAGCTGTAGAATACATAGATCAAGCCATTCAATCACTAGTTACTGCATATTAAACAAGACAAGTATACAATCTTTACTGCCCAGATAATTTGGAATTTTGTTTTTAAGTCAACAGTTAATATCCTGCATGTTGTAGTACATGTATGTACAGTACATGTATTTTCATCTGAATATCTTCATGTATTCTTTACAGTAACTAATTAACATACATGTATATTTCACAATGAATATGAATGTTGTTATGTACATGTATTCACAATTCAGATAGATCCTAATATTCACAACTAAAAGGTGAAAGACAAATCAGCATTTACACTGCACATTTAATTTAAAGCGATCATCTGATTTGGAAATACATTTGAAAATCATAAAAATTACTTTTTATTGAATTATTTTATGATTGTACAAGTAGTGTGTACATCTGGCTTTGTGTTGCCAAGCAACAAACTACAGTTTGATCATTGAGATAGCATGAAAGTACACCTGTCAGCATACATGATTTTCCTTAATATGTGGCAAGAATGATTTGTCATCCTGTACATGTTTTAATTTTTTAGAATTGAAATCTAACTCTAAAATCAGCATAATGCAGGTGCCCACTTTAGTTTAGCTCTTTTATTCTGTTCTTTTTTTAAGTTTTGTTTTTATCATTAGTCAGTGCATGTGCTTTATGACTGAAATTACCTAGCAGTCTTTTAACTTCAAGTTCTTAACACCATGTACCCACCGATGAGACCGCTATAGGGTGTGAAATAGGCTGAATGATATGCATTGTATAAACTCAAACAACAACAGGCCCAAAGCGAACAACAAAAATGTAGGACATCCCATTAATGTAATTTTTCTTTCACTTCTTTTTCTCTTTAATTTCCAATAAACGGTAATATTTGTTTTTCTTTTGATTTTAAAGCATTCTTTCTCCTTATATTTTCATTTTACTTTTAATCTAAATATCTGTTTTCTCTCTATTTACCTGGACCCCCCCCCCCCCCCGGTCCTCAAACATCACAATTGTCCTCCCAATATTTATATATTGACTGGTCTTGAGGGGAACATTGCCAGCAAAAGAATCATATTGACCTGAGTCTTTAGACAAGGGCAATATATGGGCCTTTTAAGGGTAATATATTTGATGTTCCCAGAAAGAGCAGCCAGTCAATATTTTTATTATCATCCAAATCAGATATCTAGAGCAAATATAATAATTGTGATATTTATTTCAAGAATAGAGTTCTATTGTGTCATGTTAATATCAGGGTCTAGGCTCTGCACTTTACTATTATGACGTACATGCACTTGCAAGCGCCCAGATCTAGCATTAATTATGATGTGGCTAGGTGCCGGGGGGGGGGGGGGGGGGGGTACTTAGATTTGGTTTGGAGGGGGGTGTGGCTGAAGGTTCAAAACCCATACCCATATATTTACATGTCATTTTGGCTAAAAAGCTACCCATTATTAAGGATTTATTAAAATTTGACAGAAAAAAAGGTTATAGCCCAAATTGAAGGAGAATATGGACCCATGTTTAATGCCAATATCTAAAATTGGGGCCATGTTTAGGGATTTTCCAACATAAAACTATACCCCATGTTTAGGGATTTCTTCCAAAAAAGCGACCCATTCCAGTGGCAAATTCCCAGATGCCTTATTTCATGAGTACATGTACTACATATGTGGTAAAAGAATTACCAGAAAATCAAGCTTTTTTTAGAGGAGTAAAATAATATAAAATATAAAATAAAATATAATTATATAATATTGACTGGCCTTGAGGGGAACATCAAATATATTGCCAGCAAAAGAATCATATTGGCCCGAGTCTTTAGACGAGGGCAATATGGGTCTTTTAAGGGCAATATATTTGATGTTCCCCGAAAGAAGAGCCAGTCAATATTTTTATTATCATCCAAATCAGATATCTAGAGCAAAAATCATGATAATGGGGATATTTCTTTTAAAAATAGAGTTCTATTGTGTCATGTTAATATCGGTCTAGGCTCTGCACTTTACCATTATGACGTACTTGCAAGCTCTCGGATCCAGCGTTGTCTTTATTATGACGTATTGTTGGTGCGCGGATCCTTATGAAGCGTATCTCTTAATACGCATCCACAAATGCCTGGATGTGAGACAAGGGAAAATACAAGGTATATTTTGCGTCGTCTCTGCATGCAAAGTAAAGCGCACATTGAGACCGAGGAAAATACAATATACCTACCCTTCCCGATATTCAGAAAATGTAGGGCAATACGGTTTTGTAAATGACCAGCTCAGATGTCTGATACGGGTGATAATATAAATTATAGTACTACTACTGACCATCCAGGGGGGTGTTTCACAAAGATTTAAGTATGACTTAGGTCGCACTTAAATCTCGACGCGTACATGATATGCAACACGCAATCTTATTGATCAATACGCAGTAGTGCGCGTCCTCTTGGCATGATCTGACCAATGGTGTCATGCCTTTTATACTGTGCGCAACTAGACATTTAAGTGCGACTCTAAGTCATACTTAAGTTTTTGTGAAACACCCCCTGGTCCGATTCCAAATACCTTCCATAAGCTTCTTTCAATCCAAAGATTTTGTTATAATATCAACATGATTGTCTCAACTTAATGCAAATTTGGTTTTCTCTCAACTACTTAAAGGACTGAATATTACTTTGATAATAATTTATATCTTATATTATTTAATAGATATGTCATGTATGATGACAAATAAGTTTGGTTAAACATGTATATTCCAGCTGTTGTAACAATATCAAAATATGTTTGACCAGAATCCAATAATACAAGTTGCTTGTTTATATGCCAGGGAAAGGAGTAATAGATACATGTATAGTATTCAATTTGAGGAGGTTGCATGCACAGAGCTACCAAGTCTCACGCATTATGCGTGAGACTCAAGCATTTTGGACTCTTGTTCATCCCCTCAAATCTCTGTCTCACGCAACTATCACAGCCTATCCCCATGTACATTGTACACAATGTCTGTGATCTCACTCAGATTCACAGAAAATCTTATGCATAGCTGGTCTTTGAACTTGGCATCTATGCATGCAAGAGAAATACTGAGCTAAAGGGAAGAAACTCCCAGAAGAAAGTGTAAATTTGTTTTGTGGATCTGTAGATTTGATAGAGGAAGGTGACAAAGTGGGTTATGAGATAGATGTACCAGAGGCAAAGCTTAGGGGAAGGCAGGGTAAGTTGAGCATAGGGGCAAGTTGAGCCACCAGCCCCACACCAATAATGAATGAGTCAGATATTGTGGTGGTGTCATGTATTGATGACCCATTACATAACCCTTTACCAAGCCATATTGTTTTCGACTTTGAAACAAAAAGTACTTTTTTCGACGGAAAAATACAAATTTCAGCCAAAAAAGTATAAAAAAAGGGTGTAAAATAGAGGAGTGCTTTTTACCCACACACGTCTTTAAATAAAGAAATAAGAGCAATATTGTTAGTCCAGGTATGGATCTTCATTCTTGTCATAGTCTTTTAAATTATGGATGCATAAGAAATATGTGGATGTGAAAATATTGCATGAAGTATGGACTGGGTTACTTTGAGCCAGCCAACATGGGGCAAGTTGAGCCATGGTAATTCTTATGGTAATGTATAATAAAAAAAAGAAACAAACCTTGAAAAGCCATTAATATAGAGACAGAGAGGTGCACATTTACATGACAGTTATTTTACTTTTATAGGATGTTAGCATTTATAGAGAATTAGCAAGTGAAAAGGCTTGAAATTAAAAAATGCTATGCTGCTTCTTCCAGCATAATTTTGTACAGGGTTTTTGTGGCTCAATTACCCCAGAAGATGGCACAACTTAACCCACATATGGGGCAAGTTGAGCCATTTGACATCGTTTTTTCTAAGGTCACAATGAATTTCAGTGTGGGGTTAGAAAGTTATATATAGGTGAAAAATATTTCCCAAGAATCAAATTTAAAGGCAAGGTACTTATTTCTACAATATTATTAGTTATATCGATTCTAACATGCAAAATGCCAAAAGTGTCACAACTTACCCCACCTTCCCCTATATGATGGAGCTAAGACAAGAGTTAGAGTAGGGTCTGAGCTGTCCAAGGAGTTTGATGTGAGTGTGCATTGAGATTCACTGTTGATAAATGTGGTTGATGTGGTTTCGGAGAGTGCAAAAGAATGATTAATGAACTGGAATGAGTGAGACAATGGATTGACCTTAAGCTTCGCAAGAGTTTTTGTGAGTGGAAGATGGCAGAAACAAGTTTGAGGGATGGTGGAACAGGAGGAAGAGCTGTGTGATGAGGTAGAATCAGTGAAGGAGTTTTTATACCTGGGGGACAGGGTAAGTGTGGGTGGTGGATGTTGGGTGGCTGTGACAGGTAGAGCAAAGTTTGGGTGGGTGAAGTTAAGGGAATGTGGCAAGCTACTACCCGGGAAAAGATTTCATTTGAAAATGAAAGAATAAAGAGTTGTGTGAGATTGGTGATGCTGTATGGAAGTGAGACATAGTGTCATAGGGAGAGGGATGTGTGGTGTGAAGTTGATGGATAGGAAGAAGACTGAGGTCTTGATGCAGATGTTTGGTTTGGAAGAAGCAGTGGACCAGTTTGCAAAGACAAGTGGGGTACGTTGGTATGAGCATGTGCTGAGGAGGGATAACAGGCATGTGCTGAGGAGGAATATCAGGCATGTCTTAGGGTCTTTTTTAGTTTGAAGTGGATGGTTTGAGGAGGAGGGAACAATCAAAGAAGACAGTCAAGTGGAGGAGAGTAGGAGGGTTGGGTTGAGGATGCATTGAATCATGCAAAGTGGAGGAAGGGGGTAAGGGCAATTGCTAATAGTGTTAGGTGAATCTGGTCAGCCCCATCCACAGGGACAAAGCAGATTTACAACTTTGGATTTACTACTACTACTGTTACCACATATACATAGAGATATATGAGAGAGCAAGATATATACATGTAGTCCTTTTTTATATCGTTTATTAGGCATTAGTGAACATAACATCTACTTTTATAATTATCATATCTTTGATACAGGGAGAAGGTGGTCTAAACAGAGGTGAGGAATTGCTTCCAATTTCACATGAGTCTGAGCATAGACGTTCAAGCTTTATGGAAACTGAGACAGAGAAAACCGATTCTGAACTCCAGGCAGAGTCCCTTTGGGAAGCCATAGAGGCCAACAAGAGTTCTGAGACAGACACTCAACTAAACTTCCTTCAAGATCAGTCTGATCAAGAGACTTCTGCAGTGGAGGAACTCTTCCAAGTGTTGGAGAAGGGCACAGAAAAAGCTCCTTCCACTGCTGGGGCTGCTATGGATGACTTACAAAGAAAAGAAGATGAAGAAGAGGATGCAAATACTGTAGCAGATGACGTTGATACAGATAGTTCATTCAGTCTTCCATTGCCAGATGATGAGGTTGAGGATGATAGTTCTGATGATGAGCCTCCAAAGAGGAAGCTTCTGGTTCCCGAGATGTTCCAAGATGCAAATTCTGGTTTTTGCACCGAGTCCAGACTGGATTCCGAGGATGATGATAACAAGCCTGTCAAACACCTCACAGAAGCAGATATGGCAGCTAGAGAATTCAAAGGTTCAGGGATGAAAGGAGCACCGGCAGAAAAGGCAAGTGGAGTCCTGGATAAAAGCCCACAAATTCCTGGAATTCATACAACAATGGATTTCAGTGATAATAGCAGTGATACTGAAGAGGAAAGTGACAAGGAGTGGGATGAAAGTGAAGTACTCAACAAGCTGGGAGTAGAAGATAAGACTTCATCTACAAAAGTAGTAACAGATGGGACTCAGAGTACAGAATATGATCGTGATGATCATGAGGAAGATTCCCAGGCAGAGTTCTCTGATTTGGTGTCACAAAATGAAGAGCTGAAGTCTTTGGTAGAAGAGAAAGACCTGGCCATTCAGGAGATGAAGGCAACAGCACGCACACTGAAGCAGGTGATCCGTGATCAAATGACAGAGACTGAAAAACTTAGGGTAGCAGAAGATACCCTAGGTTTGGAGACCAAACTAGAGGAGTTGAAAATGAAGGAGGATACTTTGAAAAGAGTTGTCAAAGACCTTCAAATATCAGAACAATCTCTGAAGGAACAATTGAACCAGCTCATAGAAGAAAGGGATGACTTGAAATCTCAATTAAAATCATTTGGAGATACAATCAACCAGGGGAATAAGACTGAAACTTGCCAAGATGATCTAGATGAAAAGTACAAAAGAGCTGAACAAAGGGTCAAGGAGATTGAGGAATTGAACATCAGCATGATGGAAAAGTACGAGACTGAGATAGCTGAGAAAGATTTGAAGTATCAAACCTTGGAAAGAAAACATGATGAGCTTAGTAATATCATGCAGCTGAAAGATAATTTACAGCAGAAATTATCAGAAACAGAACACATTTTAAGGGAAAAGGACAAAGAAATAGTATCTTTAAAGGACAATCTTGCTGAATATGAACAAAATGAGGAAAGTGAAAGGCTAGGTAAAGAGCAGATGGTCTCCAAGTTTCAAGAAATGGAAGAAAGTCAGGACAAGGTACAGGGAGAACTTGCTAGAAAATGCTCTGAGATAATCCAGCTTCAGGCACAACTAAAGCTAGAAAGGGAAGAGAAGCAAGTTCAAGGCGATGTAATAGCAGAGAGAGAGAAACATCTCCAAGAAATTAAAGCTCAACTTGAACAAGCAGAGAATAAGTTGACAGCAAAGAAAGAAGAATGTGAAAATATTAAAGAGAGATTGGAACATCAAGAATTAAGAGCACAGCATGATTTTAATGATGTCATTGCTGAGAAAGATCAAGAAATTGAGAAGCTAAAGATGCAGCTTACAGAAGAAGAGGATAACCTGAAAGCAAAATTATATGAAAGTGAGAACAAACTAGTTGAAGCAGAAGAGAGCAAGAGGAAATATGAGGAGGAGCTATCTGGATTGCGGTTACAGCTTGCTGACTTTCAGGATTCTCAAGATGAAGTGTCAAATTTAGTGGAGAAGGCAGAGCGAGATATTGCTTTGAAAATTGCTGAAGTGTCAACACTGAAGGCATCTTTGCATATAATGGAGGAAAAGTATGAAACTGAAAAGTCAGAAAAGGAGATGATCAGGACAACTCATTTCAAACTGGAAGGAGAATTGATGGCAACAAGAGAAAATGTTTTACAGTTGGAAGAACAGCGATCTTCTCTCAAGAAATTACTGACGGAAATGAAATCTGAAGTTGAAATTTTGAATGAGGAAAACAAACTATTGGATGAGAAACTGAGCCTTAATGAATCAAAGTCTGCCTCTAATCCTATTGTATGTGAAGATGTTATCATTGCTCATGCAGAGGACACAACAGAAGCTGTACCTGTAGAGCAGTTGACTGAAATTCAAGAAGAGAAATTGCAATGTCAGCTCAAAGAGAAAGAAGAGGAAGTCAACAAGTTAGAAAGTCTTGTGAGAACTTTAGAGGATGAAAAGGTAGCAATGGAAGAAAGAATGAAGGGTATTGAGGAGCTTCTGAAAGATAGTGTCATAGATAATGAAGATATGCTGAGGGAGAGAATAGTAGAGCTGGAATGTATAGAAAAGACCATGAAGAGAAGAGTCCAGGAACTGGAATTGACTCTAAAGGAATCTGAAGAGAAAGTGAATGATACTTTTGAAGAAATGAAAAATCTTGAGGAGAGCTATGAGGAGAGGTTTAAAGAGCTAAGGGTGTCGGAGCAGCTGCAGATGGAAAGAGTTGCTGAACTTGAGGAAGCTGGAAACCATTTGAAGAGTGAGACTGAAATGCTCAAGGAGCAGTTGGATAACAGTGAATCTATGAACAGAAGCATGAAAGAGAAACTCAAGGAGATGGAGACAGAGTTAGAAGAGTTACAGGTTGTGAGCAAGCTTGCCGGAGATGAACTTGGAGGCACCCACAAGAGCCTTCCTTCCTTGATGGATGAAGGATTGGGTGCTCTAGACACAGGAAGGACTAACTTCTCCCACTATGAAGAAGACTTTGAGGATGATGATGTAGAGGAGGACTTTGTCTTGAGTGATGACCTGCCCCAAGGATCGGCTTCTGAAGCACTTAATGATCATTCTGATGAAAAGGTTAAGCTACAAAGGAGAGTTGAAGAACTTGAGAAATCTGAAGCCATGCTCATGGAGAAGGTTGAAATCCTTGAACAGTCTGAAAGCGAGTTAGCAGAATTATTGGAATCCTTGCAACAGAATGAGGCTATTGTCAGAGAAGCTTCAGAGCAACTTGAAAACACAAGGGTACAGAACCAGGAAATGGAAGAGAGTCTTGACAAAGCACTTAAAACAAATCAAGATCTCCAGGAAAAACTGGCAGAACTGGAGATTGAACGAGATGAACTTTTGCTAAAACTGGAAGAGGAAACTGAGAAAGATGAGAAACTAAGTCAGCTACAGAAGGATCTGGAAAAAGCTCAAAATGTTCAAACTGATTTGGAAAATAAATATCACAAACTTGAGGAAGAAAATAGCAGCTCATTATCAAAATATAAAGAACTTGAAGAGGCTTATGTTCAGATGGCAACTTTAAAAGATGACCTTGAAAAGAAGCTCAGGACATTGTCTGAATTTGACACATCCAATTCAAGTTTCATAACTCCAGAAAGTGTCTCAAAACTAGAAGAAGAAAATAAGCAGATAGCAAAGCAACTATTGGAGGCAGAGGAAGAGCGCACAGGCTTCGTAGAAAAAATGAAAGCTTTGCAAGCAGACATTGAGTTTTTAGAGGAACTAAAGGCTGGAGGAGAACAGTCTATTGCTGAATTGAGCTTCCAGGTGGAGTCTTTGGAAAGTGAAGTGGCTTCAAAATCCAGGATGCTAGAAGAAAATGAAACTGTCCTGGAAGAAAGGCAGACAGAATTGACAGAGCTGAGAAGGAGGTTGGAAGAGGAGATGGATTTGAACCTGGAGCTGGAGGCACAGAATAAGCATCTGAAGGAGGAATATGTGGTGAAGAACAAAATGTTTCAAGACAATGCAAATATCATGGAGAAGAAAGTGATTGAACTTGATATGACAAAGAAAGAATTAGCAACAGTTACTGCAACATGCAATGAACTGAGAGTCACCATCTGTGATTTAGAAAAAATGATGGATGATCTCAAAAGTGAGAGAGTTCCTGAAGTACCTGAGGAGAATGTGAAGACTCCCTTTGTAGTGGAAGAGATCATTTCAAGTGAAGTTCAATGTATGGAAACAATGGCTCCTCCTCCTCCACTGCCTACTTCTCTTCCCCCTCTGACTCAGTACAGTGCTCAAATGCATAACGATGAGGATGATGAAGATGATGATATTGACAGTCCTGAAGAGGGCGGTAGAATGGAAAGTGCTCCAACGATTGAAGCCCTGCAGCTTCGCATCCAGCACCTCATGGACAATGAGGAAAGGCTGCAAGAGAAGATTGATGAGCTGGAGCAACGTCAAAGTGCCTTCAATGAAACACTTGCTGCAGCAGACTCTATCATGGCAGAAAGAGAGGATGAGTTCAAGGAAGAGATAAGTGAACTCCAGAGCTCAAACAATGATTTGAAACAAATGCTGGAAGAAGCCAAAAAGCAAGGACAGATGAGCAGAAGATCCAGTGATGTCCTGACTAAAAGTGAAGAGGAGTGTAGCATATTTGATTGCATTGATGAAGACAGTGAGACAGAATATGGCTTTGATGATGATTTTGAGGAAGATTTTGAGGAGACTGGAAAACCAAAACACCAAGCAGGGAATGCTAAGAGGAGAAGGTCAGTGCAATCTAATAAGATGCCACCAAAACTGAAGAGGATAGATAGTGATGATACTCTGATGCAGAGCCAGGGGAAAATAGCTGATTTAATGGTCAAAGTCGATGAACTGGAAAAGCAGAATGCAGACCTTTTATCTGCCTTGCAGGAGATGGAGAAACGCCTGAGTGAAACTCAATCTGATCAGGAATTACAAGCAAAGTCTAGTCCTACACACCAGGAGAAGAATGAGATGGAATCGGAAATCCAATCCTTGAGAGCCCAACTAGATGCATTTAAGCCATTTGAAGATCAATTCAAGCTGTTCCTGGAAGAGAAAGATCTAAGTGAAGCAGATAGACATGCTCAAGAACATGTATCCATATCATCTACTGACAATGAGGTTAAGACCCTGAGGGAAAGAATAATGGAACTGGAGTCTTTGCAGGAAGAGTTGAAAGAAGAGTTGAAAGACACCAAACTTAGTGAAGAAACCTTGACAGAAATTAGTGAGGAACAGGTAAATGAGATACAGAGGCTCAAGGATGACCTTGATGAAATGAGATCAAAGATATCAAAAGAAAAGATTGGTAAAGGACAAAAGGTAAATGTAAACAAAAGTGAACTAGATGAGCTGAAACAGCTTCAAGAGAAACTATCATCTTCCATTGCTGAAAATAAGGAATATGAAGCAAGTGTTCAACTCATGAATGATAAGATAAAGCAAATGGAGAAAGCAAAAGAAGAACTGCAGGATGAAGTGGATAATCTTAATGTTCATGTGGAAAAACTTGAGAAGTCAGAAACCAAAGTCACTGAAGATCTTCAAGCCAGTGAAAAATCACAGGAAAAGTTAAGGCAGTCCAATGAACAGCTTGAAAGAACTGTGAAGGCACTTGAAGACAGCATTGAGATGCTGACCTCCCGTGTGCAGGAGAGCGACCAAGGACAGGAGAGGGCAAAGGCATCCAACAAGGTTCTTGAGAGCAAGTTCAAGGACATGCTAATGTCTGAATCAACACTCAAGAACAACTTGAAGCAAGTGGAAACCACTAATCGAGACCTGGAACAAAAGGTGAATAAGCTGGAGAGATCAGATGAAAAGTGGAAACAGGAGATGCAGGAGATGGAGGATGCTATCTTGGACACCAAGAGACAGAGCAGGAGGCTCGAGGAAGAGGTCAAGCTTTTGAAGCTGGACAATAGCCAGCTCAAGCATGAGAATGAGATACTATTGGAGAAGGTAGAAGACAAGAAGAGCCAGGACCTTCAGACTCAGAACAGGTTGTCTGAGATGGAGATTGGAGAAAGCAACCTCAGACTGCAACTGAAGAATTCTGAGATAAGGGAAGCAAAACTCAAAGAACAACTCAAGGACTTGGAGGACTCTATTTCCACTTTGAAACAAAAGGTAGGAATGACATTTTGAACTTTTTTGTATTTTGTATTTTTAACTTAGTATTTTTTTATGTTTATGATTATGATTTAGAAATAGATAAGTTCATAAATTTGCCTCTATGCTTCCTGTATTATCAACATATTTCAAGCATTATTGTACAGTATGTATGTATTTGAAAAGCAAAACAGATAACTGTTGTGATTATTAAAATTATAAATTTAGGATTAACTTTATTCTTTGTGCATATACATATATACGAAGCAAATCAAGCTTTGTAGGGCTTGTTTAAGAGTAGAAATGAGTAACTCCGGTATACTATCAGTACCCAAAAGTCCTCAAGCAAGAGCTACCCATGGATTTCAATAGATTTTATTTAACAACTCTAGAGTTGTTTTACAAACAGATCGTTTTATGATTGTGAAACAAAAACATGTGATCATATTTATAGATTTAAAAATAAGCTCTATTTAATTGTACCTACTGTAGCATTTGAAATTTGATATCTCTGCTTAGCACTTACAGTTTATTACCCATTACTAGGGTCCTGGGGAAAATCCATAAATGCCAATCATATGGGTAAATGAGTTTATGTAGAACAATTCTGTCCAGTTGTTTAATTTTGTGGTTATTTTGAACTAGGGACTTGGAGTATGCCTACCCAAATATAATTCATGTACTGATATAGCAACGCACTTGACTCAACCCATTGAAGGTGTTTCTGTTCTTCAGAAGCCACCCCCTTCCCTGCTTAATGGTTGTCGTTGTTTATATCCATAGACACATCCTATTCTGGACACTTCCTTTTCTGTACACACGTCCAATTTCAAATCAAATTCTACATCACATCTACTAATGAAGTACTAGTCAATGTCTGCTGAGAGGGGCAGGTGGTATTGGTATTGTTTCCATTCTAATATAAAGGGCAGCTACAGCTGTATGAGGGACTGTTTCATGAAATGAATTGATGTTTCCTGACAAATTTGCTCCGAGCCAATCAGATGCATTGATTTTGGTTGCTTATAACAGCTGAAGCCGATGACTTTGTTCATGTGCTATTATCTGAAAGTGATACCTATGTGCATAAGAAATTGCATACGACAGTAATGGTAGTGTCTCCCAGAGTTGATTAGCCAATGAGGTGAACATGTATGAACAAGACAAGGAACTGACTGCCATTTTGAATCATCGTCGCTTGCAGGTTTCCAAGACAAACAAATTGGAAGGGGATTATGACTCTCTGCAAAGAGAGCTACAGGCGGCACAGCAGAGGGCCAATGACTATGAGAGGTCAAATGGCAAACTGGAAGAAAAATTACAACAGCTGGAACAGAATCTCAGGAGTAATGGCATGGTAAGACATAATAATACTAGATCTTATAATATATATTTTTTTGTTTTGAATAATATTTTATTTTCTTCCTCTTTCAAATCAATAGCAATTCATATAAATAAAGTTTCTCTGCATGTATACAACAAATAAACAAACAAATAAATAAATATATATATCAATGTCAATGAGATTACAAATATCTTTTAAATGGTTACAAATGAAATTAAACTGCCAAATTTCTATTCTATGGCAATGTGAAACTACATGTATAGGGGAAAAACCCATATCAATCGACAAAATAAAGAAAAAAATTACTTTGTAAAAGATGACTTTTTCCCTGAAAAGAAAATTAAATTATTGTACAAGAAATATAAAAAAGGATAAAAGATTATTTTAACGGTTAATAAGAGGAAGGTTATTATCTTAAAACGTCCCTACACACTCACCTTACCCCCATACCCCCTCCCCCTCATCTCTCTCCCCAGACATTCACACAAGCTCACTTCAACTCAACACCACCTACAGCTCCCCCCCCTTCCCCGTCACAGAACTCACACATCCATCTACACACGTACACCCACACACGATGCATCCTGCTCTGGTACAACTATTTGTATTTGAACGAATAAACAAAACAAAACAAAATCAGCAACCAATATATGCATAGTATTAAGAAAGGTATGCATTTATTTGTTCCCATTTCCTTAAGTGCACCCCCAGCTTCCCCTTTTTAAACGCTATTTGATATTCCGTATCTCTATACTCTTTAATCAAATGTGTCACTTTCTGTACGGTGGGCAATATTCCCTGTTTTCTTGAACTAAAAATGATATACTTAATTAAATATATAATACAGTTTATTAAAGTTACTCTTGTAGTGTTACCAGATATCCTCATGAAAATTGTTTTCCAACTGTCACTGCCAAGTCCATTCACGTGAAATCGTTTACTCATCTCTTCTCATAATCGCTTAACTTCAGGACAATAAAAGAATAAATAAAAAAGACTCAACTTCTTTTTTACAAAAGGAACACAAATTATCCGTCTCAAAACCAAGTTCCCTTTTCGTGTACACAGCCCCTTGTAATTGTTTGTATTGAAATTCTCTGTGTTTATTGCATAACATTGTACATTTCAGTCTCAGAAATACTTCTTTCAGTTCCCCCATTCCCAAATCATATTCGATTGCCCATCTGTAACATGAAATACATAATCAATTTGAAAATTTTCAATGAAATTTTCAGATATATATATATATAAATATGTCATAATCAAATAGCGCCCTCCTTTGGAGGATATGAAATGCACATAAACAGAGTTGTCAGAGATTGCTTTCTGATGATCACCAATGCAGGCAAAGCAACGGCTTAAACCCCTAAGATGTCAATACATAAGGTTTCAATAATTTGAAGTTTTATATTGAAAATGTGGTTATATCTTAAACTTTACCTGATTTTAAAGCCATGAATGTGTTAAAATTTCAATAGATATTTGCATGTACATGTATGTATGAGGTAATGAAGTATGCCAAACTCTGTGTTATTAATTACTGATCAAAGATGTCATTGTCAACTAAATGGTTTTTTTTAATGTCACAATATTTCAATGTACATTTAATATCATTTTGTATATAAATCATGGACAGCCGTTGTTAGAAATAGAATGTTTGTTATTTGTTGATAAAGGTAAGTTTATCAGTGAGTGAATACCAGGAGCTAAAAGCACAAGCAACCCTGGCCTCCTTGGCTGATGGAGACACACCTGGAGCTAAGGAGATTGGAGGAGGAGGAGGAGCAGCAGGAGAAGTATGGATGAGATTGGATCAAAAGAACAAGGTGAGAAAATATCACATATATCTATATCCCATCTAACTTTTGCTCTTTCATCCATTTCTGATGTTCATGGATTAGAATAAAATTGTTAACTTTCATATTAAAGTCTCATCTAATCTTTGTTTATGTACTTGATATGAAATCAGTTGTTCTGAGGGGAAAGAAAAGATCAAAGTGCCCCCAATTTCATATCACATTTTTGCTCATACACTTAAACCAGATTTGTTGAATTTCTGATCAGAAAAAAACTTATTCAAATTTGCATTTTCATTTTTGCTCATTTACTTCAATTATTTTGTGAAATTTGTAGATGCACACACACACAAAAAATACATTTTACATTCTTATCTCATTTACTGTTTATTTTGTGAAATTCATGATAACAAGGAGATATTTTTTTGAAAGTATTATTTTTCATCCATAAAAACCATTATGTGAATTCTCATTGACTGCATAATAATTTGTACTGAATTTGTACTAAATCATACAAAGTTTACATATGTTACATTCATATATCATTCATTTGTGTATATTGCACTTGTTGGTAATATTGGTTTATTGATTATGGTTGCCCCTATAATTCAGTCTTCACTTCTTAAAGAATGGCATGTTCATCACTTCTAATGAAAATACAAGCCTCCAAATAAATACATATAAGCAGGATTGAACTTTACATAAATCAGACCTTGTTACATATATAATGCATTAAACTCTGGAATATGATATACATATGCATAATTTGAATTTTTTATTCATTTTTTAGATAGGTGTTGAAAAAAAAATATTAATTTCAATAGTAATTATCCTTTCCAATAATATTTCCTAAGTTTTTACTACTATTGACCTGGTTCCTAACATTTAGAACCAGGTCAATAATACATTGATTTCAATGGGGCTAATTATGTATTCATGAGGTCATATCTAAGGCTTCCCTCCATGGAACAATTCCCAACTAATTTGGGTTGTGGAGGTATTTCATCATGCTCAAACAAAATATGGTATCAAAAACAGTAAAAAAACATAAAAGAAAAGAAAATTGATGACGTCACAATGTCTGAAAGTACTTAGTTCTTCTCCTGGGCTGATCCAGAAATGGTCTACTACCGATTGGTCTTGGTCTATACATGTACACTTGGTCTGATATTTAGTCTAAAGTCTAATACCCATATGGTCTAATTTCCAATTCATCACCTAATTATTTCGCTCTTTGTGAAATAAAAATTTTATTCTCTGAAAAAGTTCAACTATCAAGACCAATAGACAAAATGGGTATAAAAGAAGAGTTGACAAAATGGTATATGAATCAAATCTTGCCAAAAGAAAGTCAGTAAAAAAGAGACAAGAAGAGGGGGGAGGGGGTATCAATGTAGATTTATTAGTAGTTCATCAGGACTTCAATTCCTAAATGGCAATTGGAAGTCAAACTGGTTATAACCCATGTGGGTTAAGATCACAGTGTGTAGACCAACTACCCTCATACCTCCTACCATTCTTTATAGTATCTCACTCATTCATCATCAACTCATTTCATGCTTAACTAGGAACTGAGAGAGGTTCAGGAGTTATATAACCAGTCTGTTAAAGAGAATATGAAACTGAAGCAGAGGATTCGAGACCTCCAAACAAAGGGAGGCCCTAGCAGTCACATTCATCCCCAGGTATAATAACTGGTATATTAATTAACTATGTGTTTAAATTGTTTCAAAGTATGTGGTTTGTGAGTGACATGGTCTTCATGTTTCTTCCATATTTTCACTTTCAGATTCATAGTCCATCTTTAAAAAATAATCACTTTTCTGTTCAGGAGCTGCATATAGTATGTTTTCTATTACATTTTTTATGCATTGAAGTGCTCATATTAACTCTGCAAAGTTCTTAGGGCACTGTTACTATTACCTCATCATGCTGGCATGTAATTATTAAGAAAAGAAATCTTACACTTGTCATTCAAAATAAAAATGTTAATGTATTGAGAATTTTTTATTCAACATGTATTTTGTCAGTAAGATAAATCTGGAATTTATTTATCATGCAACCAAAATCATTTTTGTTTCCATACCTGAAATGAAACATCAAACTCTTCACTGATTGCTTGTTTGATGTTTTAATACATGCATCTGTAATATCTGTAATTTTTATTTGTGAGACATTGAGTTTAATAATTAAAGAGGAATGAATGTAAACATAGATGATTAATTGCAATATATTCACTAACATATCAGTCTATATAATTCTAGCTACAGTGCATCCCAGAAAAAAGGAAACAAAAATTCCCATGTCTTTATTCTTCAACGGCAAATGAATTGTGATAATTCATTTACATAATCATGTAGTTCAATTCTTCCTCTTTATTTTGATAGCTAATATGAGACAAACACTTCACGCATTAATGAGCAAGACGATTTTGAAATTTCAATGTCAAACCAGATTGTGCAGAAAAATTGGACAAGATTTGTTCATAATAGGACGACCATGCTTATTTGACAATTGGCTCATTAGCATTTCTTTTATATTCATTGTTAGGATTCTATCACTGATCCAGAAATGAGAGTGAATTCAGATTCACTCGTGAATTTCTGCGCAATTTTTTTCTGATATGTCGCAATATTTATTGTTTGTTATCTGCCATGTGTGAACGATTTGGTAAGCTGTTGGTTTAAAATTAGAGATGAGATTTCAATCTTGCCATGAGTATCAAATTTTTAGTAAAAGCATTTTTGATAATTGTGAAGTCTATCTCTGAAAACGAGTTTCCTTTTTTGTGGTACGCTTTGTATACCATTGTCATAATATTAGTCAATAATGTCACCCTACATGTACTTGTACAGGCATATAGCCAACCTCTCAACTTAACATCATTTCTGAAGCCCCTTGCATTTAATTGAAATTATTTTATTTACCCAAGACTTAAAGATCAATAACGAATGCCGGTGGATGATGTGCAGTGTATATTTGCTCACTATTCACCATCAAGGGAGGCTTATAATTACTTATATTCAATGGCCTAGATGACTCAAGCGCTCATTGAGGGGGGAATTTGACTTGGGAGTGCATGTAAAAGCAGTATATTAATCATCAGTCCATTGTCATGCAGGGCTTTTGTATTCATACATGTATATTGCACTAATATGCAGTGTTTCTACAGGTGTATTCTCTGAAAATGATCGGTGGTAAGTGAAATTATATTATAAATGTTAGGTATTTAAAAGTGCATATTGATAAGGCATTGGTAATATGATCAATCAGGCATACACCCTGCTTGCTTGTAAATGGATATGAGACATACTGTATCTACAGTATGTTCTTGCTCCAATATGTATGTAAGACAAGAGACTTGAGACAGACCATGGATATTTATCATATTGTGTGACAGTAAGCAGGGAGTGATATTGATCAAGAAATACTTTGTATCTCTGACCAGTTAGATTACAGAATTCTTTAACTCTGTAGTGCTAAGGGATAAGATATATGAGATATTTTTTGAATTTTGGGAGATAAGCTTCAGATGTATGTACAGTGTATACAGTATCAGAAGTAGACATTAAATGCATACTGGAAAATTAAAATGCATAAATTTTTAATATACTTTGTACAGCAACTTTTTATGTGATAATGTGATATACATACATGGTGTAGGCATTTATAGAAAGGAAAAATGGGTAGACTATATTGCTTCCACTTTTTGAAAAATTGTATTATGCAATCCAGTTTTTAGGCAGATTTAAAGCTTATCTTAATTCAATTAAAACAAATTCTTGAAAATATATCCTATTACATGTATATCTAATTTTGAGACATGTCAATACATTTTTTTTTTAAAAATATATGATTGGTTTAGGGACCCAAATAAACTTGCAATTGATCGCAAGTTTCTTGCAACACTCCATTAGCATACTATTATTCAACATTTATATTGACCTTTGAATTCAGCATTTTGATATGATACTGATTTGAATTCATTTTTCTTCGCATATTCAACATTTATATTCTGTATCAGTGCAACCAAATGTGAATCTCGATCTACACAAAGAAAGGTTGTATCCTATTTCTATAATATATGAATTCAAATCAGTATCATATCAAAATGCTGAATTCAAAGGTCAATATAAATGTTGAATAATAGTATGCTAATGGAGTGTTGCAAGAAACTTGCGATCAATTGCAAGTTTATTTTGGGTCCCTAAACCAATCATATGTCGTACAATTAATTGAAAATTCACGATTAATTGCCTATATATGCTCCTTGAAACAAGGACTGTAATCTGATTTGCTGGAGCTAAATCAATCTATCAGTTGTAAAATTGCAAGAAAATATTTTCATCTGATTGCAAATATTTTCTTGCAACATCCCCTACAAAGTTTATTATCAGTATCATATCAAAATGCTTTATTTAAGAACACATTTTGCTGTTGGTGCTGTACATGTATGTAAATATAACACAGGGATTTGTATAATAAATACTTTTTTATGTATTGGGGAGTATGGGTGTGAAATGGGAATAAAAAACCCACTTAAAATCACACTATTAAGAGATATTGATTGATTTGTTGAACCTTGAATGCATATATACCAGTAGTTACTGATTTTATATGCATTAAAGTAAACATCCTTTCTAAGATTGTACAGTGAGTCCCAGAATAAACGAAACCGAGATTTAGCGATCATTTATCATAACTTAATCATAAATATAATAGATAAATGACCTACCAATTTAAAGCTTAGAATCTCCTCTTTCATCTGATATTACTTAGCCTATTTCTTATTCACGCATGAGTGAGTAAAAACAATTTGAAGAAAGGATACCAAAAACTCATTTGGCTGGGGGTATCTGGGTTTCAAAAAGAAAACCACATTTCTGAAAAGTTCAATATCTGCTCTTTAATTTGGTACCTCAATTACAGAAAATGGTCGAGAAATAAAAAAGTTCTGGTCATTTGAAATAAGGCTTGTATTTCCATAATTTCATGAGATAAACGTGTTTTCACCGGTTTCCCACAGAAGCTTTCGCATGGTGAACAAAAGATTTAATGCATGGCTGATCGTCAACAAAACGGAGTGTTGAGTGTGTTTGAAAGCCAGCCTGGAGAACCTCTTCATTTTATGAAATTATTGAAATTCAAGCTTTATTTCAAATGACCAGAACTTTGTTATTTCTTGACCATTTTCTGTAATTTAGGTATCAAATTAAAGAGGAGATATTAAACTTTTCAAAAATGTGGTTTTCTTTTTGAAACCCAGATACCCCCCGCCAAATGAGTTTTTGATATCCTTTCTTCAAATTGTATTTGCTCACTCATGCGTGAATGAGAAATAATCTAAGTAATATCAGATGAAAGAGGAGATTCTAAGCTTTAAATTGGTAGGTCATTTGTCTATTTTATTTATGATTAAGTAATGATAAATGATCGCTAAATCTCGGTTTCGTTTTTTCTGGGACGCACTGTATATCTGCGCAATAATACAGCTGCAGAATCAAACCTAAGCCATTGTTTCTGATATTGTGTGATAAGATTAATAATTGAGAAGACTTTGATTGTTGCTTTCTCAAAAAATAAAAGCTGGATGAATGTCAATTTGATTGAGTTCCACAGCTGTTACTACTGGAAATCAATATATGTACTACCATGATTTATTTGCTTTCAAGATTCTAATCTAGTACATATATTGGTGCTATGCATTTACTGTCCCCTTATAAAAATGAAATTTTAGGTGATTTAATCTGATACATACATGTACATTATATTATGTCACTGTATAGCACTAGTTTGTTCAGAACTGATTTTTTCCCCTTTTACAAAATTATAGTAAATTTTTCTTTGAAAGATCAGGTTATGATGTAAATTCTTACAAAGTTATCAGGTACAAGTTAGGGTTTCTGTGTTAAAGTGGTTCCATATACATGTGTATGCTCAATGTGAATTATATTACACCAAAAAAGTTTTAAATGATTTTAGCAGGAAAGAAATGGCCACAGATTCTGTCCATTCTTCGATGGAAAATCCCATTCTCACTGCATGCATATCTTAGTTTATGCCTGTAGAGTTATTGTATTTCATTTTGTGATTCTACCATTTATATGAATTTATTCTATGTAGGAGTCTGGAGGGGAGGATATAGAAGCCAAGTCAACCCAAACAACTCCCTTGAAACTTTTGACAAAAGGTGCTCTCCAAACAAAAATACTTGCAGGTGAGAAGAATATTTCTCTTGGACATAACTTAATATGAAATATCAGTGTAAAATGAGATGCCGTAGTATAGGGATACATATTTCTGAGGTATACATATCCCACAGTACAGGGTTTTAATCCTTACTAAGGATCTACATTTGCTAATCAATCCTAGCAGAAATCTATTCCATTTAAATGGCTGTGAATCATAGAATTTGTTTTATGATGTAAGGTTTTTGATATAGCCCCCTTGTCATCATCAACAATACCTGCAAGGATATTATTTAACAATGAAATGAATTTGCTTTATTATGAATGGCACCTGAGTTTTCCAATATGAATGCACTCTCTTTTCAATCCTCATTCACACAGATGATGATGAACTTACCCTTGAAGATTTCTTGAATGCACTTCCACACCAGAGCTCAGACCACGCCTCTCCCATCCCTATCAGGGTGTATGGACCACTGATTCAAACAGAGGAAGACCTGATCCAGGTGGACCAATCAGCATCAACCTTCATGCATAGACAGCCAATCAGAGAGCAGCCCATAGGAGAAGAGGTAGAAACAGGACATGTCACCATGGCAACAAAACCCGTGCTGGATGATGGATTTGATTTTGATGGTTTTGGTTTAGAGGGTGAGTAACAGATGATGGTGATGATGATGGTGGTGGTGGTGGTGGTGGTGATGATGATGGTGGTGGTGGTGGTGGTGATGATGATGATGATGATGGTGGTGGTGGTCATGGTGATGATGGTGAGGATGGTGATGATGATGATTATAGTAATAATTGTGATTGTGATGATGAAGTTGACAACTATAATAATGTTACTGTTCTTTTTTGTCATTAGATCATTTGTCTCATATTTAATGATAATCATTCTGTTCATAGCAAGTCATAGAACAAGTGATTGAGAAAGTGACTAGCTTGCACTCTATGGACCAGATAGTGGTTTGAACAGCTATTGCTTTATGAAATATTAATTATTTTCCAGATTGGATTAGATTGCATGTTAGTAATTACTAACAAAGATGATAATGATGATATATAGGATTTATGAGATGCCAATGGCACACTATATATTACCTATAGATGTATAACTTTGGATTTACTTTCAGTTGATGAGATTGACAAGTTACGTGTTGGTTCATCCGTAAGTGATGACAATGACGTTTCCCTGTCGTCAGATGCACCTCCTCTACCAGAGACCTCCCCACCAGGTCAACTCAAGGCATTCCATAGACGTACCAACTCCACGTCTTCAGACATCTCTGACCTAGCGCCACCTCCACCCCCTCTCCCATCACTACCCCCTCCACCCAAGCACATGGGCGGGGTTAAAGAGGGGTCAGGAGAAATCTCCCATCTGAGGTAGGATAGGTTGATAATTGCTTGAAAGATTGTGTCTTGAGTATAGCTTTATGGTATATGTGAAGATGTAACTATTCTTTTAGATTGCAAATGAATAGAGTGATTCTAGTATCAGAGTGTGGAATTCAAAGCTTTTTAAATTGTATCCCTATAGCATTGATCGTGTTGTCAGTTGATCATATGATACCACATTAATACCGCATACTCGACTTGTTTAATCTCAGTAGGCATTGTGTGTTTTCTAAAAAATTAGTACACATATATTGATTTAATTTCCCATATTAAACACAACTGGGTGAACAAGAAGAATCTACATCACGTTTAAACTAATACACAATTACATTGATTGTGGCAGGGAGTCTACTAAAAACTATCTGATTCTGGTATTTCATTATATCCTCACAGAAATGAACAATTTGACTGTCATTCTCTTACTCTGTTTCTTATGCTTTCTATACCCAATAAAATTATTCAATTAAACATAACTGAGTCTGTGGCAAATCATGTACATCTTCTAATCTCTTACAAATTCCAGTTGCTAAGAAATCATGCGGGGAACGGGCCTTTGCTCATGCTGGGCCTAACCTGTGGAATTCTCTCCCACAGAGTTTGAAAACCCAGACTTCAGCGACCACCTTCAAGGGCAACCGGAAAATATACCTGTTTAAGAGTGCGTTTTGACAGACATTGACTTATTGTTCAGACATGTATTATTATGTAAATGGCTCTTCTTGTTCTGCTATGAAGCACCTTGAGCATCTAATCAAGATTGAAATAGCACTATACAAATCTTGTGTATTATTATTATGACAGAATGTTCCAATCAATGTTAGTAAATATCAACCATATATCTCATGTTACACCTTTCTGGTATAATAGGGCTCCCTCTCTTGACAGTGGTATGGAAACGCAAGAACCAGAAATTGAAATGTCCAACTCACAAGATGTCCACACCGGTCCCCCTCAGCTTCGCTTGCCTACCGTCCCAGGGAGTGTGGGTCCTCCTCTTGCCCCTAAGCCAGGCACGCCCATGTGGTTGAAGAAGATGGTTGATTGGCAGAATTCAGAGAAGGAGAAGGAACATGGGGAGTTTGGCAAGATGAAGGAGAAGGTTGGACATCTCTCCAGAGTCAATCAGGTGAGGACTCATCCTTGCAAGCAACCTGGTTGACCTGCATGGTTGTTAGTAACCTGAAATGCACACTTTCTACAACAAGATTATTATCAGTGTGGACATGGGTGCTGCGTGGTCTAGTGGTTCTGACTCTCGCCTTTCAAACAGAGGGTCGTGGGTTCAGATCCTAGCCATGGCATGTTTTACTTCAGCAAGAAATTTATCCATACTGTGCTGCACTCGACCCAGGTGAGGTAAATGTGTGCCGGTAGGAAGGAATTCTTCAAAAAGCTGTGCGCACCAGAATGGGTAGACTAGCTTAGCCGGGGTAATATAGGAGCGCCTTAAACACCTAACAAGGTGGATACTTGTTCTATACTAATCCAATATTATTTTTTTTTTAATATCACCCATTCAAATTGAATGATTCCAGCAGCTTTAAACTGTTATTGCAACTTTTGTCAATGTAGCAATGTTTTATGAAATTTCCACTGAACTTAAGAGATTGAAATGTTTGTTAATTGTTAACCCAGCAGCCAAATGTGAAATTCATCAATTGACAAAATTTGATCAGGGTTGCATGATCTTCACCCCTATGATAATTATACAAACATGAAAGAAGTGGAATATTTTTATTAATACAAGAGCAGGTAGCCATTTGCACATAAAGTTGTGTGTAGCTTGAGAAAAATCATGGAATACCAACCTGGGGCCCATAACACAAAGCTTAGCAATGATCGTAGAACATTTTTCTACGATTGATTCCATTGACTACAATGTACAATTAATTGTGAAGATCAAGAGTAAAATCAATCGCTAATCTTTGTATTACGGGACACTGGAGTCACAGAAATTATGACTAAAAAGAGAGCAGAGATTAGTTAATTTCAAATTTTGTTGTTTGCATCAATTGCACATTGAGGACCATGGCTTTGTAGCAGAAAAATCCAGTATGGTAGCTCTCATGAAAGCCTTGAATTTTATTGGCTGTTGAGTTTTATTATGAAAACAGTTACCACAGTTTGCAAAATTGTTATAATAGAAATTTGTAATTATACAAGATGTAGTATTATTCGATGTGGATTTTATGGCATAAAAATTTTAATTTTGACATTAAATACTTATACCATTCATATAATTTCATGAACTGAAAATAACATAAAAAATAGCACTGACAATCTTTACTCGCTCTCTATTTTGCTTCCTGTATTTTAACATAATACTTATTTCCCGTCTCTATCATGATATTGTCATTAGGCTTTGGAAGATGAATTGCGTCAGTTGAAGGTTGAAAGAGAACAGATGAGGAGACAAGTACAAGGAGCTAATGATGCAAGAGAATTTCAACAAAAGGTAAAATGAAATTCTGATCAAACTTTTAGGTAATCAGGGATGCTGTTTCTCAGGTAAAAAAAAAGGATATCTACTTCCAATAGTTACAACATTTGTGTAAAAATCTGATTATAGATTAAATCTTATACTTCAATTGACACAATAAACTTGATTCAACATCCAGATATGGAAAGATCGCTGAAAAAAGTCTTATTTTTTTCTTTTAAAAAATGTACATTTTCTTGCCCTTCATTAAGAATTGACAGGAAACTTTCAAACATGTGATTAGTGAAAGTCAATAAGGGCCATTTTTTTGTAAATTTGGGTAAAATATGTTGATGCAAATTTAAAAGAAGATTGTTTTTTATATTAAGCATAATGTTTTTATTATTAAAGCATTCTTTATCTTTGGTCATTTTACCAAATATTTGATATGATGTTATAGTTTCTGCTAAAGTCTATTGCTATTTTGCTGAGGGATGGGGAGGGGGCAGCATCACAAAGAGTGTCATATTCAATGTATGATATCACTGATGAGCATTGGGTAGTATGTGCTCCCTGAATATGATGTAACCAATGCCGCATAGTGTGTTATATACCACAGGTAACTTTGAAGGAAACCAAAACCCAAGAAATTAAGCAATCTTATTGGAAAAAGTAAAATGAGAGGAACTATTTAAAACGGGTTTCATCAAAATCGGTTATTAAATAAGCAAGTTATGGACTTTTAAAAAGTCTTGTACTTTCTATGGGGATCCTCAAATGGGCAAACGTGCTTCAAAATGGCTGATTTCATGGACAACTCTTCTTTTGTTTTGTACACAAATTTTCAGATTTTCCCCTTTATTTTACGTATTTCACATTATCTCCTGACCTTGACATATGTGGTGTGAATTATATTTTCCCTTTACATATGTCATGCTCAGAAGGAGGCAAGATGCAATTTGAAAGATAATGAGGAAGAACTGAAAATTTGTGAACAAAACAAATGGAGAGGTTTCCACAAAATCAGCCATTTTGAAGCATGTTTGCCAAATTAAGGATCCAATAGAAAGTACAACAAGAGTTTTCATACTTCCATAACTCGCTTATTCTATAACAGATTTTGATAAAACAAGTTTTTTAATTGCTTCTCTCGTTTAATACTTTCTGATAAGATGGATTCACTCCTTGTATTTTGGTTTCCTTTAGGTGTGTTTTTAAATAATACTGAAATCTTTGTGAAACACTTTCCTGATGTATATTTAATGATCAGTTAGATATCATCAGGACAAGGTTGGGTATTTCATATATTTTCAACTAGTTAGGATTGAATATTGATAACTTTCTTTCTCCATTCTGAACAAATTTCTATAAATCGTTTGTGAAACATGGTGTGTTATTAATGGTGGCAGCAGTGGAATGATGATTTTCAAGGTCAACATTATCAGGACAATTTTGGCATTTCGCTGGTTGTCATCCATTATGGAATTAATATCAGTGAGTATATTTCTCCATTTCAAATAAATTCTTACAGCTTCAGAGTCGGGAATTAGAGCTGGAAGACAAAGAACGTCAAGTGATGCGCTTGAAAACTGAAATAAAAGAGCGTGAGATGGAAGTGGTACGACTGAAATCACAGGTGATTATGATATCATAATACCATTAGATATTTTATATCACAGATCTTATATATGAACTTGTGTACATACATGTATTTGTTTGTTTATTGTATGGTTTGTTCATGATACTAATACCATTTGCAAACTGATAAGAGAGACATACAATATGTACATGTAAGTAGTGTTTTCTTCATTACATATGATGTACATTTTGTTGATGTTAAGAATATTTATCAGCAATTTTTCAGTGTTCATGTTATCCATTTTTGTATAGTAATTGTACCATACTGTACTTTCATTGATTTGGATATTTCTTTTCATAAAACTTAACATAGTGATCTGTATTTTGAATTCTTATATAAATTAATTTTACCTTGAACTCATGTTTACTCTACATGCACTTATATTTTCATTAAGAAATTATACTTGCTCATGATAATTGATTTAATCTCAATATCTCAATATTTAACCATCTTTCTTTTGTAGAATACTGTACATCTACAGGTAATAGTTTGAATTTCTAAACAAAATTACAAGCTATCAGAGGTGGTTTGCTAATGTATAAAAAGATCTTTTAAAAATTGCAGTTCATTGTCATGCGTAAAGATGTAAATCATCCAAATTTTCTTTCAGGCAGTTTTTCAAAAGCATTTTATGGCTTGCTTATACTATTGTCCCAAACTGTGTTTAATTATCTTGTGATATAGGAACGTTTGATTAAACACATGATTCACTCTTTGAATTTATCTTATTAAGTATTTCACTCGTGTATGCTGAAAATTTCCTGATTGATTTTCAGGTCATTTTTTAGGTAATTAATCTGTTTTTGATGGGTCTTTCAGCCTTAAAATTTCCCTCTGTTTTAATTGGTTATGATCAATTGAGGAAATCATATTCGAAAGCAATTTGTTGTTATTTTTTTTCTAATTTGATTTCAACTTGAACTCAATTCCATGAAGTATATATGTCCAAACTGTACTTCTGGAAGGAGTTTTTTTTGTATTCTAGCTCATATGAAGAGTAAGTTGTAATGCTCTCAAATAATCAAAGCTTGCACAATTTTTGATCTGAAGTAAGAATGGAGAAGAGAGAGAAAAAAGGAGATTATGGAATTGCCTTTATTTAAATCCAGAGCCTCTTGACATATTGTGCACACTATCATCTGTTATCATGACCATCAATCATTTGTGTGTTACATACATTCCCCCCTCTCCGCAATTTTCAAAAGTTGGAAGCACTTTCCCAGGCAGGAAAGACTAGTCAGTCTGATGAGATGGCAATGTGGCATTTAAAGGATAAGGTAAAAAAAGTGTGTAGATATTGACTGTTCCCCCTCCCCTGCCCCTATCTCCCATGCATGACCATTACCCTCACACCAATGTGTACTAAAAACAACTACCTCTAATCTCAATCCCTCCCTGTGCAGTGTAGCCCAAAGAAATATCAAACATAAGGTTCAGAATTATGTCATAGTATAATTTGTGAAGATATTAACGACACAAAGCACTGATTTAAGATAGTTGAAATATACATCAGTCACTAAAGTGCAATTGTATTAACCTAAATTTATGAAAAATACTAGCTGTTTCTTAACTAATTGTGAATATACATTAACATAACTAACATTGTGGCTTTTTATCAACTTATAGCTGCTAATAATTTTGTTAAGGTGGTGTCACACCTTGGCGTTTTAGACAGCGTATGCCCGACGTATCAAAATTTCTCTAAAACGTCGGCATACGCTGAACTTTGATTTTTTTTTCAACTCTGGGCGTATACTTAGCGTATTCATAACGAGTTGGACGTATACATAACATATTAGTAACTTATATCGAACGCTTCGTTAACTTATAAGTAACGTATTCCAACGAATGCTTAGCGCATTGCTGGCGTACACAACTTATGCCCTACGATAGCCTAACTTACGCATAGCGCCGGTAGCGTATTGCTGACGAACACGTGTCGTAGCCTATAAAAAGGCTGCCGCTCGACTATTCAAATCATAACCGCACGATACATCACCTATCAACACCACCGCCATGCCGAAGAAAACTCCTGTGAACCCCACCTTTATATACCAATTCCTATAAACATGATAAACGTTGTCAATACGCCATTATACGGTAGCTGTAAGTTATAAACACGTTCAGTAAGTTTTGTGGTCGTCCGGAGCACGTCTTCATACGTCAATATACGTTGGAGTTAAGTTACACATACGTTCAAAGCACGTTACTCATAGGTTAGAAGTAAGTTTTAGGGTACACTGGACATTATCTCGACGTACATCGACTTATGAGTAACTTATGAGTAACGTGTGTCAACGTGTATCAACGATCGCGTAACTTGCCTACAACTTATGGCCCGCGTATGCGGGACGTATGAGCCATACGCTGGCATACGTCGAAAAATTTTGTGCTTGCACAAAATTTTTTGACGACCTCGCCGTATGACGACGTATACCAGCGTGTTTTAGCGTACTCTTAACGTATGCAAAACTTACCCGTAACGTATTCGACGTACGCCAGCGTATTTGCCAAATTCCTCATACGTCGGGCATACGCTGTCTAAAACGCCAAGGTGTGACAGCGCCTTTAGATGAAGGAATTATTAAATAAGACAATTTTTAAACCAACAATGATTGAAAAGGTAATTTGAATTTGTGAATCATTAATTAATGATTACCATTCAGTTGAGAATCGCCATCTTAAACAATTCATATCAACATCTCATCCATCTGTATAAAAAGTAAATATTACTGAACAATTTCATCACCTCGGGCATAAATCACATGTGTCAATATTTCATCATGTTGCACTGATGCACATCAAAGAGGTTTTGAAAGAATTATCCATCTATGGACCATGCCAGTTATTCTTGACCATGCCAGTTATTCTTGAAATAAAAAAATGTTTATGCTTATGAAGTACACATTTTTCATCTCTACTACATTAGCAATTAATGCACTGCGTTATTGTCTGGGTAATGTTTCTACAAATGACATGAGCTTTGTTATTTAAATGATAAACATGTTTTAAAAAATCATTCATTTTAAATCATTGCAAAAAATGTATGTGCACATGTGATGTTGTGGAACTATACTTAGACATTTTTTTTCTGTAATATAGCTAATTTTTAATAGTGTAGAAAGAATAATTAATTTTGATAATAATCTGTTATGTATTACCATAATGCAATATGGAAATGTAATAGTGATTAATAGTATGTTAACTGATTGATATTGTTTGCCAAGTTAGCATCTCTTTTTTTATTTTTCATAATACATCCAAGAAATATGATAAAATGGTGCATTCAAGAATTATCATTTGCTTGCATCCTGAGTTATGTAATATTTTCTAAGGAGTGGGCCATATACGAAGGCATGTTTACAATCACTTTAATCAAAAAAATTTAAAAAAAACAGGCAGTTTATAAATGTGTGTTTGATCCAATTTATAGAAAAAAAATAACAAGTGAAATGGACAAAAAATGTGTCGGCATTAATTGCAGATCCAACATAACATTGTATTTTTGTTGGGATACTAAATCTTGTTTCCCCAAATTATTATTTTTTAAATGAGGACAGCTTTAATGAGGCTATATTTTCTAGTTTTGACACAAGAAATTACATTACTTTCTTCTACCTGGACATAGTTCTCGTCAATATTAGCTAGTTGTCACCATTCTCATTGTTAAAAAAAAATGTTTAGATTTTGAGACCAAAGGTTTCAACAGCCCATAAACATTATGGTATTTATTTTGGAGCTGTGTTTAATCTAATCACAGATGGTATTGCTGAATACAACATTGTATCAAATGTGGTTTTTCATTTAATCTACTAAAACTTAATCAGTTGGTACAGGTACATAATTTACTAATTTATTAATTTGGTGGCCTTTAACATTTTTGTTTGCTATTTGCTTATCATATGGTGATGCTTTGCCTTTTTGCTTGGTTGTTGGTAAGTTAATATGTGTATGATAATTGTGCAGTGTATAGTTTGGTGTATTGTAAATAATAATGTAAACTGCACAGTATTATTTGCATGTTGTGAATAAGATTGTCGTTGTAAAGAGGAAGAGAGGCAGAAAAAGAGAGAGAGAGGGGGGGGGGGGGGGGGGAGAAGGACTGGGAAGAGAAATATTCAAGATTCAGGTTCTATTTTAATTGAAGTTGTTATACATGTATTTGGGGAGAAATAGGATGAAAATTCCACTGTCTTGTAGAATCCTCTTTTTTTATTAAAAAATGTGTGAAAGTTTGAAACATCTTTGAATTTTTGAAGAGATCCGATGAGATTTGTTACTATTGCTATTACTATATCTACTCCTTCTACCCCCTTGTATTTTTGATTCTTCTACTCCTTCTACCCCCTAGTATTTTTGCTTCTACTACAAATCTTTCTATTGATGGTGGTGATACAGGTCATATACTTGAGGAGTAAGGCACATTTAAATATAACACACATAAATAGCACTAGATAATATGTCTTCTTCAATGTCATTATGATGTTGATAGTACATGTATATGATGATGATAATCTTGATTATGAGGATAGTGATTATGATGACAATGAGTATGATGATGTTATGATGATGATCTTGATGATGATTGATAATGCTTGTAGATCCAATCAAATTCATCATATATATATTATTAGAGCATAGATCATATTTTTTGTCCATTATAAAACCTTAGTAGCATTACTTGTGATATTAAGATCATACCTTCCTATTTCTTGTATTCAGTTGGAACGCACACAGGACCAGCTGAGGGAGAAGGAGCGTTTGATTCATTCCCATGATGCATCACTGGGTCGAGTCAAGGCTGACCTTGTCAAGAAAGAAACGGAGCTTCTAGCAAAGGTAAGAATTCCAGTTCAGTAGCTGTGCGGTATCAATCATTGACTACATTATACATTCATAACCTGTTAGAGATAAAATGTCAATAGTTAGTACTTGATATAATTCTTGTCAGAGACAAATAGTTTGTAAAAACACCTTGTAGCTAAGGCCTGTTCCTATTGGCCGACGGACACAAAACGTATTCTTAACGTATACAGCGGACAAGCAAAATTTTTGGTGACTCCATCCGTCTTCATCTGCTCCAGACAATGCTTTGATAATGATTAAAATGGGCACACAATGAAATCACAGTGGACGGATGTTCGATGGATATAAAGCATATGAAACACGTATTCAAAGAGTTCACAGCGGATAAATTTTTAACGGATGGCAAGATTATTTTTCGTTTTACATACTCTCTGCAGTGCTAAGTGCAGTGAAGACTAAGTCTGTAGTCCTATAACCCTCTTCAAATATTACATTTTCAGCTCTTGTCTTTACACTTCACACCTACAGAGATAAATTTCAAGATCTTTTTAGAATAATGTATTTTTAGAAATAATTATGCTCTCAAAATAAATTCATTTTACATGATTGTAGTATTAAAAGTTGCGTTGATCTTACCTGTTTTTCTGCACCTATCATATTCATAAGTTGCTAGATGCATTTTTTTGGTGGTCCGTTCTCTCCATTCCAATTTCATTCTCACGATAACAATTGAACCATATGAAGAATCAACTTCAAACTTTGTCTATGTATGAAAGATGGATGATCTGTTTATTTAGGGGGTTATGCAGTCAAGAACAAGGGGATTGTTATATTCATTTAAATATTTTTGTTTCCACATTAACTATAAGGAATCTTGTTAATTATCAATTTCAAACTTGGTTCATGTGAGTAACCATGGAAGGTCTGATTAGATTTTGGGGTCACAAGATAAAATTGACAAGAGGTCATTGATATTTTTTGTCTTGCATTGGTGGATGCTTAAAGTTTTATTGCATGCAGTCAAAAATCCTATTAGTTTGAAAGGTGTATTTGTACTGATTCCTGCTCAATCTGTTAATATACAGGAGAATGCTTTACAGCTTAAGATAGATGAGTTGACCATGGTCAAGGAGAGGATGAGACTGGTTGAAGAAGGTCAGAGAGATGACACAACAAGGCTTCAGCTTTCCGAGTATTCTTCTAAACTTACCACACTGACAGCTGAGGTAACCAACTTAACTTATTAATTCAGTTTCTTTTCCCCTCGCATTCATTACTGAGATGATCAATCAATTCATGTTTTGTTATATTTATTTTTCCTTTTCCTCGTTGTTGTTCTTCTCAGTAGATTTTGGACCGATTCTTTATAAACAAATTCAAATTTTCTCCCCTCAAAAAATAAAAAAAAGTATTGAAGAACTGTTGTTTCCTCCCTCACGATTTTGGCCAAGCTGGTTCAGGCATTATTCATTGCAAAAGAAATATTTTAGTGAGTAATTTGTATTTCAAATTTTCTGCTGAGAATTTCATGAAATAGATATTGATTCTCAATCATTAAAACCTAATGAAATTCTTTCATTTGATTTGCTTAGAATAAATAAATAAATTAATTAAGGTCAATGACTTTTTGCTTCATGAAATACTCTCATAAGTTTCATGAATATGATTATCCCACTGCTGCCACTGCTGCCACCGCTAAGTTGCTGGTTGGTTGTCAATGGACCTAGCTCTATAAACCAGACACTTAATCCTATATGCTTTGATACTGGGTTCATTTAATATTTTAGTTTTTACCACTGATGATGATCCTTTATATTTTATTTACTAGTTTTCCACACATGGGCTAGATAGGCTGTCTTCAGACAAGCTGGTCTTCTGGTGTAGTCATAGAGAGCTAGAAAGAAATTACAAAAAGGTTATGACTTCTTGTGAGCTATATATTTCTCTTGCCATAACTTTTCTTAATCCCTGTTTCACTTTTTAGAATGAGAGTCTCCGTACCAGGCTGTCTGAGCTAGAACCGCTGGAGATGCAAGTTGGAGAGCTCCGATCAGAGCTGGGCAGGAGCTCTCATTCCACCAGGAGCACTGAAGCTATGGAGAGAAAGCTCCAGGTAGCTCAGAAAATGCTCCACGAAAAGGTAGGGACAGTATGATATTATATTCAAAGGGCATACTTCCTTCCCTATACAATGTATTTGAAATTTTAGCAGATGTCTAATGGCGAAGACACTTATTTTGGCTGTGTGCAGTCAAGAATCAATTTTGTTTTAATCCAAGGACTTGGATATTTAGAAGTGATGTCAATTAGATTGTTTCTATTTTTAATATAAAGTGGCAAATGAGATATTTACTGTTTTGTTGTGTAATTGCTTCCAAAGGATGGTCAAACACATCATACTTCCACATTCTTTCTGTATTTTCCCCCTATAACACTTCTTGGCGATTCCATGAAATAATTAACATTTCTCTACGTCCATCCCTTATGTTTCCTTGCTTTATGAATTTCTCATGCCACAATAATTTGAGAGTTATACAACCTTTCATGTGAACTAGGAAAAGACAAGGTCATTTCAGGAAGCCCGGGCCAAACGTAAGGGGTTGGACAAAAATCAGACTTTATTGAATTGCCTTATGTGAGTTTTATGCTAACCCCAAGGGGTCCTGTCCTTACCCACAACATGAAATCAAACAAGCAGTGATCAAATATTGTTTTGATGCATATTGGAATACTGTTATTTTTAATATATCAGACAGAGAATGAGATGAGGTTAGCAGAAGATAATGCTAGCCTTCAACAAAGACTCAGAACCATACAAACCCAAGATACATACACTAAAGACTTGGAGAAAGAATACTCTAAATTGGAAGATCAGGTAAGAAAACATGCACAGAATTAATTGCTTTTGCCAGTTTGGTTCAACATAAGCTGGATTTTTGTGGGGATTTTATATCCTAATATTTCACAAAATCAAAGATATTTTTAGATCTATAAATGTTCTTAAAATTCTCCTTGTAGAATTATGACAACAGAAATAAATTGTGAATATCAGAAATATTGGATGTACTGTATGTGATATGTGTACAAAGTAAAAGAAGTTATTTTGCTTCTTTTTTTTAACTCTTTTTCTAATCTATTGTTATATACATGTTCATTGCTGTAAACATATTTGCATTAGTATTTTGTCTATTGTTTATTTGAGATTTGTAATCTTATGAAATAACTTAGCCCCTGAACACAGCAGATTTTGTCAAAATGTCAATTATAAATGATTCTGATCAGATTGTAGCAATATTTTGAACAATATGTACACTACATTCATCAATGATGTTGATTAGCCATTTTGAAGTTTGATTTCAAACATTAATTACCCTGGGTCTTGCAACAAAGTTTAGCTATCAATTGTATTCAATCATTGCAATTGATTGTAAAATTGATTTACAATCAATCACTAAGCTTTGCATGGTTGGACCATTGTCTTTATTTTGGTTTTATGATAGTATTCCTATTTTGTCTTTTTTAGATGGCAACTCTTGAACATGAAAGGAATGAAGCTGAACTTGCGGTAGCTCCACTCAAGGTATGTTTGGTAATAATGAGGAGGTAATTTCCTCTGCTCGATATTGATGACAAACAGGGGTGGTATTCTGGAACTCTGTCATAACTTTTGTCATAAATTTTGTCATTTCTCTCCGAGATGTGACACCACTATGATTGTCACAAGTTGGTATTCTGAACATTGTCTTTTCCCTGTCATATCTCTCAAAGTTCCCGCCCATCTTTTTTTAAGCAAACCAATCAAAATCATTGTTAGTTCCCAGTTGGAGCCCTTCTAGCCAATAGGAAGGCCCCGTGACAGGTAGGGCGTATCCCCCATCCAGTTGCTGGCATTATGCAACTACACGAATATTGATGTGCTTAATTACAAAGAGAGACAGGGAGCTGTGAAGGATTTTAGAGGAGAAGTAGAAAAAAAGGAAAACAGAAAAAAGGAGGAATAAATATGTAGGGCCTAACTGATTGTAGCATGAAAAAATAATTTTGAAAATTGTCATGGATGATGAGTGAAACCAATACCACAATCTAATCTAAATAATATCAAATAATGTTATTTGCTTGACATTTAGTCAGCAGGGTATCGGGATATTCGGTACTAAAAGATATGACAAAATTGATGACTGCTACCCCCCCTGTCATATCTTTTGCTTGTATAAAAGGATTACGCGCATTTAAAGCCGCATATTTTTGGTGCGCGCTAAAGAGAAGAGACACAATTTTTGTGACAAAAGCTATGACATCCACCAGAATACCAATTTTGTCATATCTCTGAGAAAAAATAAAATATGGAGAAAAGACAATGTTCAGAATACGGCCCCAGGATTGCTTAAATCGAACTGTAATTCTTGCTGTGATTGTCTGTTCCTCTATATGTTAGACCTTCCTGAAAGGCATTGCATCTGTTTTTGAGTTCATATTATACATGTATTTATAATACTGTCAAATCATTATGGGCTGGGCAGTACTTGAAGTGATCAAGATAGAATGGAGATAAATGTTGATCAGATGTATAAAAATATTATATCATTGTCCAAAGTTGTTATTTTTCCAACATGAGTATGTAATAGGTATTGAAAAATAATAGAGTATAAGTAATTGAAAGATTAAAAAAGTTTTGATTTAGATATTTAAATTCTTTGTAAAAATTCTGGAATTTCCTGCAATTCCTAGGCAAAGGTCTCTTACCTCACCAAGAAATGCCAAGAAAGGGATAATCTTATCCGGAGACTCAAACAGGAGATTGCAGTGGTGAAGTCTGACAAATCCTCTGAACTATTGGAGCAAATTGGCAACCTTTCAACTCTGTTACCAGATGAAGCATACAATGAACCCCTGAAGACTCGTTCAAGATTAAGTAAACACAAGACTTCCAGGAAATCAAATAGGGACAAATTGCCGGACTTGTCAGAGCTGTTGAATGATGATGAAAAGGAATTTTTGAAGAGAGAATCTTTGGAAAATGGTGAAGCGTTGTTTGATGGAGAAGATGATCAAGGGGAGATATCGCTCCAAGAACTTCTGAAACAAACAAACGGTTATCGTCATGGCATCAAAGGTTCTTTAGATGATGTTGACTTGGATGAGCTAGATCTCCTTGGAACAGCCGGAGAGACCGGTAGTGATCATTTCTCAGTTGAAAATGGTATTGGGTTAGGGAGCAGAGACAGGAAGGGAAGATCACCAGTCTCCTTTGGCTTTAGTTCCATTCCTTCTTCCTTCAAATCCAGGGCTGTCAAAGATCGCCAGGTAAGATCATACCTAGACTGAGTATAGGAGTGGATATCAACAGAATTCATTCCATCTCATTTTTTGTTATAGCTGTTTGAGATGTCATAAGTGCATCTTGATTATGGCATCAACAGACATCTGCTAGAAGTTCTTTTAAACAATCGATTTCTAAATACTAGTCAGGTCTTAGATTTTAATATTTTTAAGACAATTAAAGGCCACTTTTATGTAGGACACAATTGTGTATTACAGCACAAAAAATGGGAAATTCTAGAAAAAGCACACAAAATATCCAAGTCAATGAGAGGGGAATAGAGGCCAATCAACAGGGAATGATTTTGATGACAGATTAAATTAACCCTTGAATGGTTAGTAACCATGTAAGAAAGAGCATTATATCAGTGTACATGTAATTATTAGAAACTCTCGGAATCTTGAATGAAGAAGGTTTCCAGAATATAGACTGGAATAGTGTAACTAAGTATTGGGGTTGATTTTGGTGGCCTTTCTACTTACCGATATGGTTTTGCACTACTTTCTTCTTTTCAGACAAGACCATCTTCCTTGGGCGTTCCCGTACCTGGTAGTAACCAAACATCACCTGGGTCTCTTGGATTAGACATTCCTGATGGTCTCATCTCTGCTTCTCTTGCCACTCAACCATCCCTTCCTACCTCTCCTCCTACCCAGCCTCACTATCAATACAATGTTCCTGCACCCCAACCTCCTCATGCTCCACCCTCATTACCCCAGGGTTACCCCCATCAGACACCATCCATCCTTCAGAACCATCCACAAGGTGTTCCAGGTACCACGGGACCAGTGCAGCAACCTTCAGCACCTGTTCAGGGTCTTCGGCCTTATCCCTCGGACCCACCATCCGCTCAATATTCAGGTATCTCCGCACCCAACCAGTACCCACAAGCTCCTCAACCACTACCTCAAATGCTGAACAATTCCGTCCCTCGTCCTCACCCCAGTATGTTACCAAATGGACACCCAATAACCAACGGTATGCCATCGTCTATGTATGGGGTAGGACAGACGCCCTCTGTTGGTGCCAGCTTGCCATTGAGTCATCAGAATGTGCTGAATTTACCAGGAAATCAACCCAACACCAATGGTCTTTATCATGGTCCGGTGTATAGTGTTACTGACCAGGGTTTAAATACAGGTTAGCGCACTTTGTAATCAGCAATGAACTTGATAAAGGGATGAATAAACATGCATGTACTCTACATTGCATTGTTTGTCAATTAATGTTTTTTTTAGATAATCTAACAAGGTTTGAATACCCAGAAAAATACTGTAAATATGTTACAAGTGTTCATACATTTTGTAAATTATATATGTTGCAATGTTATGAATGAAAGCCAACAGGTAGAAAATTTGACACAAAGGAGCTTATTTCGGAAGTGGCAGAAACAGATATTTACCAGAAAGGGGATGAGGGGGCAGAAGCTTTCTGATAAGCAAAAAAAGAAAAGGTAAATGGTAGATGACCACCATTGGAAGCCCTCTCCAGTAGAAATTTGTCTTGACAGATAAAAGACCCCATGATTTCCATTCGATTACCAGAATGCAACATGCAGTTGTTAATTGCACTGGGGGGGGGGGCACAAACTTACTTGAATTTACAAGTTTAGAATATAATCTTTGAAAATATAGCCTTGAATATGCTTTAAAGTGATAGCAGAAAAGAGACATCTTTTTATACTTCATATGCATTTTGTATTTTTGTGTTTGAAACACACTCTTTTGTGCAATCCTTGTAAGATTCTTACCCTAATATTCTTGTGTTGTTTAGGTATACCTGATCCTCCCAAGTCTCTTTCTATCTCCCGTGAAGTGAGCAAACACAGTGTTCTACTGACATGGAGCCTGCCCTCTATGGATGTAATGTGTCGTAGCAATGGTGTGGAGGTAGTAGGTTATAGGATATATGTCAACGGACAACAGAAACAACTAGTGTCAAGTGCTCATATGACCAAGGTAACATAGTTACTGTTACAATACTGGTAGCCTTTTTCTCTATCTCTTTTCCCTTTCGTGAAATGGTAACAGTTTAAAGTTCCTGAAATCGTTCAATTTCATAGATGATGGTAAACTTGTTCTAGAAATTCTGCATTTATTTTGATGAAATGGGTTCCTGAAAGTAATGGGTAAATACGGTAATCTTTTTGGAGTGTAAACATCATATGAATTAGGAATGATATGATGAGCAGCATGTTAGGCAAATCTTTTCACTTTAAAATCTCACAGTGATATTATGGCATGATATTGAACTGAGCCTGAAGAATCAGCTGATCTAGTAAAACATTATTAAACCAGTCTACATGTATGTGTTATAATATCTTAATTATATAACTACCCTGAATATATGTATTCAGTGTTTGTGTCTTCAAACAGAGCAGATACCTGGGTCGTTGATATATAAATCTTTATGCCTTCTTCTTTCACATTCTTGAATCCATTCTAATCTTCACCCTTCTGTATGTTTGTAAATCAAACACACAACATCCTGTATGATATTGTCTATGGTGAAATTTATCCACATTGTGCTGCATACAACTCAGGTGAGGTGAATGGATACCAGGGGCCCGTTACAACTGTTGTATCTTTACCATTATGTCAACTACCATGGTAACAGCTACATGTAGGCTCATCAACCAATCAAAATCAAGGTTACCATGGTAGTTCCCATAATGGCAAAGTTACAACAGTTGTAACTCTTTATAAAACAGGTCCCAGGTAGAAATAGTTCCTTGAATGGACTGAGGCTACTCCAGCTTAAGTTGGTATAATAATAGTTGCGCTGGGTATCCTCTAGAAAAAGCAGTGTATATATCAAGCTATGTTTATCAATGTTTTTTATAGGCACTGGTTGACGGTATCTACCTGAAGACTATTTACAGATTTGGTATATGCTCTGTTGGTGGTAATGGTCAAACATCCAACATGGCTGAACTGAGTTATAATCCCACATCAAGAATCCCATCATCAACTGCCTCAGAGTCTGGAAGAAGCGAATCTATCATCAGCTCGGAAGTCTCGTCAGGTCCAAAATATAGACAAAAGGAAGAGAGGCTGGTAGGTAATGGGTCTGTCAGAGACCAATTTCCTCAGCACATTCATTTACTTTGGTTTAGATTTTTCACTCAATCAAAATAAGGGCTCAGACACCATGGCAACATAACAACAGTAACGATGTGTCAAATAGTGGTTTAATTGCCAAATAATTTCATGAAAGTTGAATATAAATGGCACAAAATTTCCAGTAAAATATATGATTTTGATAGAAATGTAAATCCTGTTAATCATAAGTGTATACCATGATTAGTATCAAGTTACTTGTGTATGTTGAATTTCACAATTTCTGCCCCAGTTTTTGGACAGACTCTTGTCTGCTATTATGCTTTATTCGAAGTTCCAATTTTCATTGAATTATAACAATAATTTTAATTTTTTCAACATTTGATTTGATCATGTGTTTTTTTTCTAGTTCATGGCCATTTACACCTATGATCCTGAGAGCCATTCACCAAACGACAATCCTGAGTATGAATTAACATTCACTGAGGGTGATCTGATTACAGTGTATGGAGATAAGAGACCTGATGGATTTTATCATGGAAAGGTATGGACTAGATGGATGGATAGATAGATAGAAATATTGATGAATGATTAGATAGATAGATAGATAGATAGAAATATTGATGAATGATTAGATAGATAGAAATATTGATGAATGATTAGATAGATAGATAGAAATATTGATGAATGATTAGATAGATAGATAGATAGATAGATAGAAATATTGATGAATGATTTGATAGATAGATAGATAGATAGATATGCACTGATGGACAGATGGATAGAAAGATAGATGGAGGAAGGGATGGATAGATAAATGAGGTTGATATGATTACACTCGATGAAGATAAGAGACCCAATGTTTTTTTTATCATGAATGGATTGACAGATAGACAAAAAGTCAGATAGATAGATAGATAGATGGACATACTAGTTATTGTTGTCATTTGAATGATATTGACTCATCAAGTTTGTTTTGAAAGCTTTGAATACCCTGTTTTATCTGACACCAAGAAAGATCCTTGTCATTTGTTTGGTTGCTTGATATAGACCATTCAGCCCATTTTACAATTATGTAATCATACGCAATTTTGGATCTTCATGTATATCACTGAATTTTCAAGACACTGATGCATGCATCATATAACAAAACATTTTAGATCAGTCAGTTTTCTGGCTCTCCATAGTGAAAGTGTTTGTATATGACAAGGTGATTATTCTAGTAATGCAGATCCATTAACTGTGAAGTATGATTTATATCTTCTGAGTATTTTTCATGAATAATAATTGAGATATATTTTATTCTTTGTGTGTTCCACCAGGTTCAAGGAAGGAAGGGTCTTGTACCATCAAACTTCATTGAAGAGATCTCAAAGGGAGAGGCAAGAAAAAAGGTAAGCATATCTTTCTCAATATATTAACTATGACTGAGGGAATACATTTTCCTGTTTCGGTCAAGAATCAGGTCTTACTGGACAGCTTCATGTAAATAAGAACCTATGTGAACTTTCATTGAAGGATGAAGTTAAAGTTAGTTCCAACTTGGAGACAAGAGATTGAGAGATGACCATTTACACATGTAGTATATATTGTTCACAGTACACATTTTAAAATGTCATTCAAAGTTATTTTGCTCCAAACCTTATCATCAAAATATTGTTTCATTCTGATTTTGGGGGTGATATTTATCAAAGAAATTGATTTGATTTCAATTCAAAAGTGCAGACCCACTAGCATTACCAGATTATGCTGGCAAAAAAATACAGTGAAAAGGTTATAGAGGTTTTGCTTGTTGTATAGCCGTGTGTTATAATACATGGCTGTATTATTATGCTGAATGTTGGCTTGATGCATGCTCGACAATATATGTTTGAGGCATAGATGAACCTCCGTTTGCTGTAGAGAATTTCAGTCACAGTGAGTAGACCACATCTAGAGGAACCCAGAAGAGGCTTTATTTAATATGATGTAATCATTTTTTCTTCAAGAAGGGAGCATGAAAAGAGGTTTCTGATATCCGTGCTCAAATAAAATCACTTTCCATCAAACAACATATATATAGGAGCTGTTTAAACTTTGTCATTTTTCAATAAAGCCTCCACCAATATTTCCTCTTATATTTCTGCTTTTATCAAAACCAAGTTACCAGGGTGAATGTCTCCTCTAACTTAAAGTTATGTTGATTATTTTAGGTTTCTTTGCAATAACTTGTAATTCCAATCTGTCTAATGCATGACTATTTTCCTTTTCATTTATGGCAGGGCTCACAAGAATTATATACCAGGAAAAGCAGAGAGAGTATTACAGATGGAAGGAGAAGAAGAGAAAAGAAAGGAAGGATTGATAAAGAGAGTAGAAGAAGAGAAGGACAAACACATAGAGGATCAAGAATGTAAATTTATCTTCCTTGGACAAATGCAATAATACCCAGGGGAGCCAATGAGCTTTGTGTACTCTCTCATTCACTGTGTGTTATGAATAACTATATATTCATTCTTAGAATAAATTAGCCTATTATTTAACCCTAAATCTCCCGGGGAATTGCGGATTGCGCGATCACAACAAAAATTTGCACGATGGTAGAGAATGACATAATCTACGCAGTTGCGTTGGTAAATTTCACTGAATTCATATATTTTTATTTCATATGAATTAATTATGCTAATTTATTCAATAAATCATACTTTTTGCTCTGATTCACTAAATATGGTTCCTAGAATGCTATTTTTTGGTGAAAATATTCTTGATAGCATTCCTAACAATTGTGAATGAAAAAAAATCTGGTACCAAGAGCGATTTCTTATGTTTTATTGTTTTTTAATTTCTTATGTATTTCTTTGTTTTTTACTTTTTGTTTTTTATTGTTTTTTCTATAGAAATCGTTCCATTCTTAATTATGATCATAAACAAGGCAAAATTAAGTTTAATCAGTAAAAGTAGAAATGATACATTAATGAATTTTGGCTAAATACCCAATTTGCATTGGATTTGTACATGAAATCACGTTTATGAGCAATTTTGTCTGACATGCACGGCATAATGTTGTAACCGCATACCTGGGCTTCACAGGTTTGGTCTCAAAATTTGCGCAGCAAATATATCATGAAATTTGTCAAGGGGGGGGCATTATGACCCCCCCCTGGAGAATTAGGGTTAAAATAAATAGAGAAATTAAAACCAAAACTTGAGATATGAATTACTTGTTAATCTACATGGTGATATCATTATATTGAGGTATGAATATATTGAGTTGTGAATCAGTGTGTTATCATTTAAATGGGCCTTTATTACACTACACTATACTACACTTTACTGGCCACCAAAATTGTCTGCCATTTGACAGGTATGTTTGTTCTATGAAGGTTACCTGCATTCATTTGATCTAGATAGCAAGGCTTGGCTGTAAAAATATGTGAGCCTTGTAATGACTATTATGAGCATGGGGTTTTATAAATGCATCACATTTTCTTGCCAGCGATTTTCAGTATTGTCACATGTATAATTATATATTTGTACACTTATCATGTTGTCAGAACTATGTTAGAAGAAAAAACATCCTGGCTTTCATATACCTAATGAATTGTGTGTCATATGCGATAGAAAGCTATAGCCTTTGTTTTCTATGTATATTTCAGACATATTCTGTATTTACTGATGTATAACTCACAAGGCTTCCATGATCAAAATTAAATCTTTTTGGGAGCCGAGATTAAAAATATCTAAATTTAATATTCATCTGGAACATGTCTATTACCTCCCCCTCCAAAAAAATCACATAATTTACTAAGGTAATTGGATATATATCGTGTTTAAATACCAAGTAATGATCAAGTAATCCCACAGGGATCACAATTATTAATTTTTGACTGAACACAATAACTTGCATTGTACAAAGTGTAATAAATTATTTATATTCAAAACTCCGTCCTGTAATTTCACCTTGAGACATAGAATTTTGTTGTATTAATTTTTTTCATATGGATTTAAAAAAATATATCAAATTTGTGCACTTAGTAAATGTAACTTTATAATTAGATGCATTATATAGTGCATCTGGAACCATCAATGATTAAATATATAATAAACATATTCATCATTGTAAAGTTTTGTTTTTTCTTGTATCGCTAATTACATGTATGTGAATAGCTTGAATTTTATTTTATGGTTTAGACTTTACCACAATACATAATCATTGTGATGATAAATCTCCATCCATGAAAGGAAAATTCCAAATGGGATGTTTGAATCGGGGGGGGGGGGGGGGTACTCGACCAAAAAAGTAGTAGGTATGTGCCGCTGGTGAGAAAAAGGAGGGTCCTCGTAACAGGCTTTAGAACTACAAATGTTTTGTGAAAACGGGGTCCTTGGAATGGTTCGCCTGCGTGTGAGTGTGTATGCATCCCTATGAAACGGATGCATGATGCAGCTCGCGCGGCCTCCGTTGGGTGCGATCGCGCAGAGACGATGGTCGGACAGCGCTCTGCAGCCGCTTTTCACCAAAAATTGTGGCTCATTGTAGCAGATCAATGTGACTCAATGTGACCGGAACGGCATAACAGAAAATATGCTATGCTTTGGAGCGGCTTTCTTTGTTCTTTTTCGCAATAAGACAAAAATGCTATGCCTTGGAAACGGAAATTTGAGTGTAAAATGGGGGTCCCCTCCGCGCCACATACCCACTATACATTACCAGTATATACTGAGTGCCCCCCCAGTTTGAATGATGTTGATAAGTCAACCAAATTCTGATTTTTTTTTCTTTCAGATTGCAATATTATATTGCATTATAGTATGTGATAATTAAAACTGTAAACCCTAATAAGACTGATTCAGCCCCCCACTCAATATTTTTCGCAATAAATCTGTACCTCAAAGAGCTGGCGCCGTGCAAATCCAATTTAATGAATGTTGTCAATATAAATGAAAATAATTACTCATTTATGAATTCTAGCTGAAAATACATTATGTATTAACTTTTTACATTAAATCATTTCTTTGAGCAGTTTTTGGTCTGAAAAGCACTAACATATTAATGTTGCCTAATTCTGTAACTGCGTGCCAAGGCATTGCATATTTGGCTGAGAAAAGTCACACAAGACAAGTAAAATGTCAGTTAAAAAAATTTCACGTAGTGGATTTATCACAAAAAATGTTGAGGGGGCAAAATCACCCCCCCCCCCCCCCCGGGTTAAAGGGTTAACAACCTAGAGCTAAAAGTCAAATTGACAAATGGGAAATATACAAGGTATATAGTACAACACTAAGTTTTATGCCTATTCAATACTTGACAGCTTAGTATTTTGATGAAGAAAAACTCATATTATTAAACAGGTTTCAACAGTGGGCCTTGTGCTTTTCACTGGCCTCGAGACCGTGATATCATGTTGTATGAAAAGCATGATTCCATAGGGTTATATGCAGAAAAACAATGATTTTCTGCTTTTCAGACTGATAATTCAATCTGTTTTCAATTTGCAGAAGAAAATGGTACTGACAATTACCCAGTTCTGAAATGGATGGAAACCTACAACTCTTCACTTTATTTTTTTTGTTATTTCTTTGATTGGCTCTTATTAGAGAATGCGTAGCAAGAGATTTTTTTACGTGTGGGGCTGTTAGAGCTAGGTTCGGGTGGATGAAGTTCATGGAATGTGGAGAGCTACGTCATGGGGAAAAGATTTCCTTCAAGATGAAAGGAATGGTGTAAAAGAGTTGTGTGAGATTGGTGATGATGTATGGAAGTGAGACATGGGGTCTGAGCAAAAATTAGATGGGGGTTTTTAGGACAGAGAGCAACGGTGAGAGTAATGTATGGTATGAAGTTAATGGATTGGAAGAAGACCGAGGACCTAATGCAGATGTTTGGTTTAGAAGAAGCAGAGGACCAGCTGGCGAGGCAAATGGGGTACGCTGAATATGGGCACATGCTGAGGAGGGCTAACAGGCAAGGGCTTTTTAGTTTGAGGTGGATGGTTGGAGGAGGGTCAAGTGGAGGTGGAGGGTTGGGTTGAGGATGGACTGAATCAGGCAAAGTACAGAGAGGGGTGATTGCTGCAAGTGTGAGGTGAATATAGCCAATCACTCAAGGGGGAAAACTGAATATTAATCTTTTGATGATACATGTAGGCCTAAATAGGCCTAAAATGTCAGGAAAAGTTGTTACACATAATCTGAATACAGATAGAAAGCTGCGTCAAATAAACAGGAAATAAAATATGGCAAAAACTAGTCCAAAGCTGTAGTCTGGTCTGAAATATTGCTTTTGAGTTGGCAATTTGCTTGTGGAAGGTTGACTTTTGCAGAGACTACCATATATTATTTGTACTAACATGCAAAAGGATGTGATAAAAATTTTACTATTAAAAATACAAAAAAATTGCATTTTTTTTGTGGGGGGGGGGGGGAGTGAGGCAGGGGTTCTAGCCCCAAACCTACCAGTGTATTATTGGTTACCATATGCCATGAAGCCCTGGGGTGGTATTCTCAAAGTACACATTTAGTCGATTTGACAGTCTCAGGCTCAATACACCAACCTAGAAATGTTCTTTCCGATGAAGTTTTTTTCTTGATTCGTGTTCCTAGGGGGTTTTAGAACAAATTCAGCTTGGTTGCCAAAAGTTGCCGTTTGGGCAATTATGCTAATTTGCATAAATCCAAAATGGCCGCCAGATATCATCTTGAAAACCTAACATTTGACTCCCTCTGCACAAAATGATGAGTAATAACTCGTTTTAGGGGTTTAGAGATGTGTAGAATCGATTTCTGTAATCATTTTTGCAATATAAGATCATCTTCAAGTCAAATCCAAGATGGCCGCCGGATGCCATCTTGAAAAATTGACTTTTGATCCCCTTGCCCCAGAATGACGAGTAATACCTTTGTTTAGGGGTTTTGGGGTGTGCAGAATCTCTTTCTGCTTTCTAGTTTGCAATATAATGTTATCTTCAGGTCAAATCCAAGATGGCCGCCATATGACGCCATCTTGAAATATCAACTTTTGAACCCTTTGCCCCAGAATGAATAATAATATCTTTATTCGTGAGTCATTTGGTATGTTGATTCAATTCATCTGTAATTTTGCATAAAGGATAATCTTCAGATCAAATCCAAGATGGCCGCCAACCGCCATCATGAAAAGTTACTTTCCGAGGCTTATACGTGTTAGAACTAATGTAAAGGATTTCAGTAAGAATACTCATTTCTTTTATTAATTCTCAAGTTTTTGTCCCAGAATCATGAATAGTCCCTCTTTTCGTGAGTTATTTGGTATGTTGATTTCATTTCTGTTAATAATTTTGCAATATAGGATCATCTCCAGGTCAAAATAATCCAACATGACCACTAAACGCCATATTAAGAAAAAAAATACTTCCGAGACTATTGAACCTTGAAGAAGTGCTCTCCCTAATAAGGTTGTTGTTATGTATTGGAGCTCATGTAAGGGGATTTCAGTGAGAATGATTCATTTCTTTTAATCACTCCATTTTTAGTTCGAGGTCAAGTCATGTCTAAGATGGTCAGATGGTTGATAGATTTCGTCATTAACCGCTTACTTTAGAATGAAACCATTCAAGGTTTGGGCTATGATTTCGGGAGTTTTGATCCTTTTTTATTTCTGTACAACCATACTTTTCAAGTGAAATGACTTTAAAGTATTATTTGAATTAAAAAGTGATTTATCCGTATTTTTTTCAAAAAAAATTAGTTCACTTAGTAACTTCTTTAAAATTATTACTGGACTTTCCCTCCTGACAAGAGCCATTGACTTGGTCAGCAGGAGTGCACTCTTTAGCCTCCTGCAGAAGATATGCTCCCCCAAGACTGTTCCACGGTCAGGATTGTTCTCATGCGTGAAATGTTTTACAGAAACGATGTCGCCCCTGCCTCTCAAGAAGTGGGAGTATATAAGACCTAGTCATACATAACAGCTGCCTGTCCTGTGCATGTAAGCGGTTTGGATCATCCATCAGCCTTTGAGACAGTCAGAAATCCTGATAGACTCAAGACACCGACTGTCCTCCAGATAGGTATATCAACAGCACACACTCGTCTGGTTGTGGTGGACTTCTAACCTACCTTGGACCGAATATATGTCTCTTTCCCCTTTCACAGGACAAGCATATAAGCATCAGGATTGTAAAATCTGTCACAGTCATGGCCAAGCTCCTGCACGGAAGTAAGTCCTGGAAAACGTACGCCGACCAAGAAAAGTGGCTAAACACCTTCCATGTCAGCTGCCTCGGACGTATCATGCACGTTAAATGGCAGGACAGAGTGAAACATACAGAGGCCCTTCAGCGTACGTGCTGGCATCAAAAGCTTATTCTCGCTCCTTAGTCAAAGGCACCTCAGGTGGTTGGGACATGTTTGCCGCATGAAACCTTGGCGAATCCCTTCTTGGATTCACCAAGGTAATATGAGCAGTGTGATTGGTCTCACCCCATCGGTAGATCACACCTCCGTTATAAAGACACCTGCAAACGTGACAAAAAACTTGCTGTCATAGACACTAACACTTATGAAGGTGTAGATGATAGTCGCCATTCTATGGAGAGCTAGTAAGTACAGGCGTCAAGACGTCAGAAAATAATCGGAATGCTAAATTGGCAGACCAAAGGCCTAGGACGAAGGCTAGGGCAGCAACTCTATATAAACGTGTCTCAGCGCCATCCTCCTTCATCTGTAAAAATTTGCTCTAGAGACTGCTACTCTAGAGTGCAGCTCTACAGTGCGTATCAAAAAAAGTTTACACTTTGAAAAAATCCTGTAAAATTATGCATTTGTAATATCCTGAAGATTTTTCCACATTTTAACATTGGTACAGGTCCATTAAAGCAAATAACGATATAACTGTCAAAAATATTTCCTCTTGAGTGAGCACCACTTTTGAAAAGTTAGTGAAAAATGATTTGCGAAGAACATTTAAATAGTTATGCGAATAAAAGTAGACTGTAATCATGAAGAACACATGGAATTTAGCTAGTAAAATTGATTTGAAGATATCTTCTACTCTGTTAGACATGTTTCCTTGCCTAAAACACTTCGAAGAGTGCATTTCGCCCTACCCCACTCCCCACACACCGAGCCCATCGTGACGATATTTGCTTTACACTGAGGTGTGATATACATGGAATGGCTTAAGCTTGATTTTCATTATGTTTATCATTGAAAAAAATTGATTAAAAAATTCAAATTCAAATAAGACCCTAAAAGCCTCTTCAGTACAAAGGTATGGATGGACCTTAAAAAAAATAAAAATACACTCGAAATGGATCATAGCCCAAACCTAAAGAGGATTCACTCTAAGTTGAGCAATTAATGTTGAAATCTGACATCTAAGATGTAACTTCACCTTGACCTTGAACTTGAGAATTAATAAAAGAAATAAGTATTCTTACTGAAATCCCTTTACATTAGTTCTAACACGTATAAGCCTTCGGACAGTAATTTTTCAAGATGGCGGTTGGCGGCCATCTTGGATTTGATCTGAAGATTATCCTTTATGCAAAATTACAGCATGAATTGAATCAACATACCAAATGACTCACGAATAAAGATATTATTATTCATTCTGGGGCAAAGGGTTCAAAAGTTGATATTTCAAGATGGTGTCATATGGCAGCCATCTTGGATTTGACCTGAAGATAACATTATATTGCAAACTAGAAAGCAGAAATGGATTCTGCACACCCCAAAACCCCTAAACAGAGGTATTACTCGTCATTCTGGGGCAAGGGGATCAAAAGTCAATTTTCAAGATGGCATATGGCGGCCATCTTGGATTTGACCTGAAGATAGCCTTATATTGCAAAAATGATTACAGAAATCGGTTCTACACATCTCTGAACCCCTAAAACGAGTCATTACTCATCATTTTGTGGACAGGGGTTCAAAAGTTAGGTTTTCAAGATGATATCTGGCGGCCATTTTGGATTTATGCAAATTAGCAAAATTGCCCAAACGGCAACTTTTGGCAACCAAGCTGAATTTGTTCTAAGACCCCCTAGGAACACGAATCAAGAAAAAAACTTCATCGGAAAGAACATTTCTAGGTTGGGAAAATGTCAAATCGACTAATTTATGTCAATCTCAAATTGGTATTCAGAAAATGTTTTTGCCATTTTCTGATTTTTTTCTGGCTTTACGATCTATGCTGAGCATGTGAATTAATACATATACCTAATCGCAGTCATCTTTTATTTTTTGTTTTCTTCCACGGTATCTATGGTGATATTTACAATAGAAATGGCATTCTGAAAATGTTCTGTTCTCATCTTTTATCTTGCACTGTATTTATAACAATATTTACCAAAGCTAGAGGGCTATCACATCTCATGATAGCCATGTTCTTTCAATGCTCAAAATCAATGGAGAATTTTGTAATCAGTCTTCCTTCCATCCTTTCTTTGATTTTTTTTCTGTCTTCTTTTCCTTTATTTCTATTTATTTTCCTTTCATACAATCTTCTTCCTTTTTAGAATCTTTTTATTTCTTCTACCTTTTTTCTTTCATCCATTCATTATTTTGTTCGTCCTTTTCTTTCATTATTTTTCTTTCTACTTTCTCCTTCCTTCCTTTTGATATATTTCACATTCACGTAATACAGCATTACAAGCAGAGGGCATTAAACTATGATGGTTAAAGTGTGTTTTGATTTTGATATGGAAAACTGGCTTATTGAAGATGAAAAGGGGCAGTTTTTGCAGAGATAAGATTGCATTAAGAAGATTTCCAGAATACAAATTTACAATGATTTTAGCATCTTCCTATCTCAGTGACAAATGCTAAAAGATAAGAATGTTTCACAATCACCATCCCAGATAGTGCCTCGGGTCAGTAATGAGAATTCCATAGCATCGCTGACTGAAGTACCAATCTGGAGTTGGGTCATCACTATTCTCTCAAAGGTAGAAAAAAAGTAGTACACAAGTCATACATGTAAGTGTATAAAAATTAAATTTTATTGTGCTGCTACACTGTAGTAGGATAATCAAATCAATTTATACAGAAAAGAAAGCTACATGTAACAGATTAAGAAATTAAAATAGTAATAATATTTTGTGACAGTAATAAATATTAGTATTATACAGAAATATACTGTTATCATACACAAAGGTCCACAGCTAGTACTGAAATTTGTTAAAATTAGGACACACCCATGAAAAAAACAAAAACAACTGTTTTGTTAAGTAGAAGAAATTTTGTATTGAATATTTCAACAATGCCTGACATAGCAATATACTGGTTCATTGTGTTGAAATTGCACATGTATTAAAGTTTGTACATTTCTTGCTGGTTTAAAATAATGTAACAAGCTGTGGAATGAGGAACAAAGTAGTTTTTTCATATTAGAAAAATGGGAGCAACAAAATTGAGAACATACAGAAGAATGATAAATGTAAAAAACAAATATGGGCACTAATTTTTACATGACAGTAATATGGATTTATGACAAGTACTGAACACAAAGGCCAATATTCTGAAGTACAGTTTAACTTAAGCCATGGTCTGAGTAGTAAAGTTATGTTTCCTATCTTTTCATGCCTCTTTTCCTAATGATTGAATGGTGAGGAGAACTTCAGTTATTATTCCCATGCAGTTATCAATAATCCTGAGTTTGAAATAAGATGATAATTTGAACCTGTACTGTAAGAGATTGATGTCACAATTGGCAATCCATAGTTAGCTGTAGATGAGAGTTAAACCTGATATCAGATTACGAGTAATTTGTCACACAAGTTTAGCTGTATCAATATAGTTACTGAGCTTGCCATATAACAGCCTTCTCAAAGAGGTATGGAATACAAGAGAACAAGATCTATCTTGACTATCCTAGATTCGGTTGGGGGGAAGGATTGACATTTCAGACAAACACTGATACAAGAATGTCACAAGATTCCTGCATAAAACACTGCGCCTTTGTATGATGTGTTATAGCGTCACCTTGTGACACTCGATAGCTAGTTCATTGCCAAAAGATTATTGCTCACCCTTTTTCGGCGCTGTGTTGTAAAGACAGTGTTTCCTCAATAAATGGTAGGCCCAAATGTAATAATTGTGATCATTGTGTCATCCTTACAGTCGCTGAAGAATATCTCACCAAAGTTACAATGCTATTCATCTTGCAGTAAATGAACCAAATAGTTTAGCCATAATACTTTCATGGGGGAGAATGAAATCAAATTTAAGAAATCAGTCAGGAGATCTTATAAGTAAAATTCCATGTTTCCAATGGGAAGGAGGAGAGCGTGATGCCCTTAGTGGCATTTGATAAAAGGTGTTTATTGGTACTCTTTGAGGTAAAAGGAAAATTTAGCACTTGAGTTAAACTTAACCGATACCAAAAAATTAGTTAGTACATGCCTTCATCTGAACTTACTTTTAATACATACCGGTAATAACAATAATAATAGCTTGCTATTTGGAATCTAGGAATCACTTCTCAACAATTACAACATATCTAACATTCTGCTGCAAGACTTATAACTCGATAGAGAAAGTTTGAACGCATAACCCCTATCTTATCTGACCTTCACTGGCTACCCATTCGATCAAGGATCAAATACATACTTCACTTATGAACATTCAAATGCATATATGGTATTGCCCCTGCTTATCTTCAAGATAATCTCTATTCTAGTTCACGAAATCTCTCTGAAATTACTGCCAATACCATATCATATATGGAGATCAGGCTTTCCAGAAAGCTGCACTAGCTAAATGGAATTCTCTCCCATCAACTTTAAGAAAATACTACCTAACTTGAGCAATTTCAAAAGTACAAAAACCCACCTCTTCAGGATGTTTAACTAAGTTAGGTTCAATCTATAGCCGGGTAATATAGGAGCGCCTTGAGCACCTAACAAGGTGGATATGTGCGCAATATAAATAACCTATATATTGTTTAATGTTTTATTTTTAGTTTACCATTATAACCATATTTCCCACTTTTCATGCACAGAGACCCATACGTGTTACACATGTACATGTCTAGTAAGAACTGTATAATAGTACTTGTCATTACACTATGTAAAAAAAAGGAGTAACCTGCGAGAAATTATACAAAGACATGATTTACAATTATATCTCATGATTTCTGCCTTACAAAAATATGCACACACTGTAATTTCATGGAAGATTTCATTTCACACATAATCAGCTTCAAAGGCATGATGAACTCCTAATTTGTTGTGTTTCCATTGCTTCCATACATGTATGTCACAAAAGCCCAACAAACACTTTAAGGGCAATCTTCTTATTTTGGCTTTCATGTATGTCGGAGAGATGCTGTCATGTTGATGTTGTCAGGCAGGTGGGAATTATCGAGAGTCAATTCTTGCTTTAATAAACATCATCTCAATTTAAAGCAAGCTCTGCAAAGACGCTTGATGCAAGAAGCTTCTCTCATTAGCAAAGACTCATCTCCAATCTGATTGATGAAATTCTTTGATGACTCATCCCTGCGATTGGCAATGATGGCAACGACCATCTCTGGACTGAACCCAGCGTCCAGGTTCTCCACCATGCGTTGAAATGCTTTGGATTTACGCTGTGACTCCTGAAGTGATTCCTTTCCCTCCTCCGCCTGAGGGATGAAGTCATAAACTTGAGAGAAGCAGTAGAGCTGCTGAGAATCTGCAGTGAAGACGACTCCTCTAGGTGACCAGGCAGGGCTACCTGCATGGGGTGAAGAACTTAATTCACAATCTGATATGTCGGAAGAGGAGGATTCAGAAAAGGTAGAAGAACGATTACCTCCTGAGCCGGGTCCATGCTCAAGATTGATTTGATGTCTTCCATCTCCGTCTGTTTTGATGGAAGCTGCTCCAGAGTTTGAAGGCTCCTTATTTTCAGTTTTAGTCTGTTCACTCCTATCATAACAAGAAATTTGGTTTCTTTCAACACACTCTGTTTCAGGATGAATCAGTTCTACATTGTTGTCAGTATTCAATGTGGTCTGAGTATCATCATCACAAATAGCTCTGAAATACCGCTCATCTGTATCATCCTTCAAAGGTTCTATAGGCTCCACTTTGGAAGGTAAAGGAGAGTGATGAGATTCTACTCTATTACTTTCCTGAGCGTTTGAATGTGATTCTGTTCCTGGCACAACTGAATCACCTTCTACTGTTGAAGCTTCTGTGTCCCTTTCAACACTCTCATTGTCTTTTTGCAAACTTTGATCAGGGTAGCACATGTCCTTATCATCTTTCATATTACCATTTAGTTCATGTTCATCTTGATCAAACTGATCCTTGACTGCATCAGAGGTTCCTGTTAGACAAGATATCTCATCTTCAGCACCATCTCCTACATCCTTTGAAGAATGTATTTCTTTGGTGGTTACTTGCATAGAGGACTCATCTTTACGACGATCGATATCTTTTGCATCTGGAGGATCACTAGAAGACACATCACTTTCTACAGCGAGTACTGCAGGTCCTACGGTCACTCCTTGACTAGGCCTAGGATCATCCTTTGACCAACTACCAGACTTTGAAGGCACAACTGACTGTTCGTCTGGAGGAATTGGACCACGATCACTCACTGACTGCGGACTGGACACTGAGGGCATCACAGGTTGTTCATCTTGGGCAGGTTGGGGACTCATGTAAACCTCTGCCAACACCTGAACGATATGCTGGACCTCATCATCGTCCGTTTCATTGTCTGTGCTCTCGTCCATCTCATGGCTCCGATGCAACCGTCTAGAGACTTCATCAGACATCGCATCCGTGTCTTCACCATTGGTAGTGCTTCCAAGGGTTTGTTTTCTCCTGGATGTCCTAGGGATACTATGTAAGGTGACCTCTGGGTAGCTGTATCCTTCATAGTCACTGATCTCTCCTTGAGAGGCAAAGTGGAGGTTTTGGTTACCTGGAATAGGAAATACAGTCAGGGTTTGAGAGTTTATATTCACTTGGTTACAATCAGATCATCTACTCCTCTGATAATAATAATAAATAATATTCTGTTTTTATACAGCATTTAATACAACGGAAGAATGTCTCTAAGCGCTTTACAGATATATTACCCCGACCATTGGATCATGGCATGCCCGCATACAATGTACGCACCTTCTCCACTCCCTGGTGAGCATTCCAACAAGAGTTCCAAGACTAAATTGCTATCAAACATGAAGTAGACAAAAGTGGGCGTAGGCAATCTATCAAACTAATCACTGACTAAACACCAAATCAAGTTAAACGCTTCAAGAACAACAAAAAAATCATTTCAAATTTGTTCAGTAAGCTGTCTGAACATATAATGCAGTGTTTTCAACTTTAATCAGCAAGAACAAAAAAAAACAAGTACTTCAAAACAACACCAATCTTAAGCCAACAGCTGATCTTCTGTAACACACTATTAATGACACCACAAAATTGACTTTTTTCAATTCAAGTGTTCATACCATCAACTTCCTGAAGAATTGGTCATAAATTAGAAACAAGTGGAATGCCTCTGGCCGTCTCACCTGCATCACGCGATTCAACATAGCAGCAGTGCTGACTTTGAAAACTACTGTAACTCACACAAGATGTTCAGTGATACTTGGTTACTCTTATTTCCCCGTTTTATGAATTAGACCAATACACTTACAGAGATAGGATGGTAATTCAACAAATACCCCCAATGCGGCCAAAGTTCATTGATCTCACATGACCTTTGACCTTGATCATGTGACCTGAAACTTGCACAGGATATTCAGTGATATTTGATTACTCTCATGTCCAAGTTTCAAAAGATCAATAAACTTGCAAAGTTATGATGGTAATTCAACAGATACCCCCATTATGGCCAAAGTTCATTGACCTTTGACCCTGGTCATGTGACCTAAAATGTGCACAGGATGTTCAGTGATACTTGATTACTCTTATGTCCAAGTTTTATGAACTAGACCAACATACTTTCAAAGTTATGATGGTAATTCAACAAATACCCCCAATTCGGCCAAAGTTCATTGACCCTAAATGACCTTTGACCTTGATCATGTGACCTGAAACTTGCACAGGATGTTCAGTGATACTTGATTACTATTATGTCCAAGTTTCATGAATCAGATCAAAAAACTTTTAAAGTTTTGATTGTAATTCAACAGATACCCCCAAATCGGCCAAAGTTCATTGACCCTAAATGACCTTTGACCTTGGTCATGTGACATGAAACTCTAATAGGATGTTCAGTAATACTTGATTAACCTTATGGCCAAGTTTCATGAACTAGGTCCATATACTTTCTAAGTTATGATGTCATTTCAAAAACTTAACCTTAGGTTAAGATTTGATGTTGACGCTGCCGCCGCCACCGCCGCCGCCGTCGGAAAAGCGGCGCCTATAGTCTCACTCTGCTATGCAGGTGAGACAAAAAGCAAGAGAAATGAAACTCCTGATAAGACATGAAATTACACCTACCTCTTTGTTCCAGGGCAGATAGATCGACTGTATGACCACTAGCCATCATCCTTCTTACTAATCCACATCTCAATAGCTGCTCAGAAACAAGATAAGCCCAATCCCAAATGTTCTCCACTGGCTCCTCGTCTGTAAAGATTCAATCCAATCAAATAATCAACATTTGATATGTCCCCCTTTCTATTTTGAGTTCATGAACTGCTCAAGCCATAATAATATGAGAGCATTACACCTTTTCACATGAAGCACAAAATAGAAATTAAACATGTCAGGAAAGTTCCTTATTAAAGGGGTCAAAAGTACATACTTTATGAAATGGCCTATTATGAATTTAGATTGAGTAAACAAGTGTCTCTGGCAGTCTTGCCTGCATCGCATGATTCAATATAGGAGCAGTACCGACATTGAATAATTATTCACAAAAACACTATTCATATGATAATGAAGTTGATATGAAATGAACCTGAAACTTTAACAGGATGTTCAGTGATACTTGATTACTATTGTGCCCAAGTTTCATGAATCGGATCCATAAACTTTCAAAGTTTTGATGGTAATTCAACAGATACCCCCAATTCGGTCAAAGTTCATTTACCCTAAATGACCTTTGACCTTGATGATGTGACTTGAACTCATGCAGGATGTTGTGATAATTGATTATTCTCATGTCCAAGTTTTATGAACTAGATCCATATAATTTCAGTGTTAAGATGGCAATTCAGCAAATACCCCCAACATGGCAAAAGTTTATTGACCCTAAATATAACCTTTGATTATGGTCATGCGACCTGAAACTCCCACTAGATATTCCAGGATATTTGATTTCTCTTATGTCCAAGTTGCATGATCTAGATCCATAAACATTAAAGTTACAAAAATGACAATTCAACAAATAACCCAACATGTCCACACTTCATTGACCCTTTAACCTTGGACATATGACCTGAAACTTAGGTAGGATGTTCAGTAATACTTGATTACCCATATGTCTACATTTCATGAACTAGGTCCATAGACTTTCAAAGTAATGCTGACAATTTAAAGACTTAACCTTGGTTAAGGTTTTAACGTTCACGATGCAGCCGCAACTACTACAACAAATACTAAAACTGCTACTATTACATGTAATACTCTACTACAAATAAAGACTATTTCTACTCGAATTTCTACTCGAATTATGACTGACGCAGGTCCATTATATGTTCTAAATCAATAATAAATATTGCTGATCTGTTTCTTGAACAGTGCAAATTGATTTGATAGAATCTGGAAATAAAATGGGCAAATTATTTAGTTTCCCATGAGTAAAATACAACAATAGTAGTCATACTATTACATCTACATTATTGCTCAATTACAAACTATTAAAATGCTCATGCAGTCTCTCTACCTTTTTGGACTTGTACAAGAGCATTCAAGAGCTCATTTCCAGTGAAGCACTTTCTCTGTTGGCATAGCAACCTCTGTAGGATACGAAGAGTCTGGAGGCGGATCGGCCATGATTCATTTGTTGTTCCTTCCCAAGCCTTCATACAAATTAAAGAGTAATTAAATATTTTAGAGCACTTATCTTAAAAATCTAGTGATTAGATAGAAGCAGGAAGCTACAATCACATTATATTTACATAATATTGACTGGCCTTGAAGGGAACATCAAATATGTTGCCCGAGGGCAATATGGTTCTTTTAAGGGCAACATATTTGATGCTTCCCGAAAGAAGAGCCAGTCAATATTATTATTATTACCTTAGGCTGTACAATGTGTAATTCAAGCTACTGTTTGGAACAATTTATAGGCCTGTTTGCTTATCACTGCTTCTGATTTTAGGTTATTCACAAACTAAGCGAAGCAACCCATAATAAGGAATTGTGACGTAAAGTCACCAGGCAGTCGCACATCATACATGGTGTGCACATACACTTACCACATATAAATCTACAATGCGTTGGTTCATATACTGGTTCCAGCCAGATTTGTCAAATACTGAAATTAGCGATCAAAATCGGCTCCTACTGTGCAAGCGCATTAACAGAAATATGGCCAATATTGCCCTCTGTTTTGTACAGGATTCCTATGGGTAAAGCCCTGGGAGGGCAACATGGCAAATGTTTACCTCGTCGGTCTCGGATTGAAAGTAGCGAGCGAAATATGACTTTTATTTATCTCCTAAATTCCCTATATGGGTAGTAATCTGAATTATTTAGCACATTCCATTCTTGACAAATGAGAAAGTAACAGATATTTTCTTTTGATTGTGCTCCTGATCAAAATCAATTTTGATGTAAAATGGGTAATTTTATCAAGTTATTATGTCCATTTAATACTAAAATAATAATAATAGTTACATTTATATAGCGCTTATTACACTTTGTTTCTAAGCGTTTTACATTGCAATTATTATTACACCAGTCATCGGATCCTGACATGCCCGCACACAATGTATGCACTTTCACCACTCCCTGGGGAGCATTCCAACAAGAGTTCCAAGATTCAATTCCTAGGCATACTACATAGGCTTTCGTATCCTACTTGGCACCCATTTAACACCTGGGTGGAGAGTGGCAAATTGTGGATTGACGCCTTGCCAAAGGACGCTAAGCAATGGTGGGATTCAAACACATGACCCTCTGATTACAAGGCGAGAGTCAGAACTGCTACACCACGATGCTTCCATTTAGCCAATAAAACACTTTTCTTTATTAGTGGATTAGTCTCCGGACTTTGAAACAGAGGGTCGTGGGTTCGAATCCCAGCCATGGCATAATTTCCTTCAGTAAGAAACTGATCCACAATGTGCTGCACTCAACCCAGGTGAGGTAATAGGAAGTTATTCCTCAAGAAGCTGTGTGCGCTATGAAGACCTAGCTTAGCCGGGTTATATAGAAGCGCCTTGAGCACCTAACAAGGTGGATATGCGCGCAATATAAATACCCCATATTATTATTATTTATTTTACATCCTTCACATCATGACTACTTAAGGCACACATTCATATAATCTCAAATTAACTGGAATAGTGAAATACAGTTTGGGGGGATTTATCAAAACTGATCCCTAAGCATGCATGGGTGCATTCTTACCTTCTGTAAAAACCCTTGATATAGCTGAATCAGTCGGGATGTGGGCCATGTATAGAGTTGTAGAACCTGGATGACTCCATCCTGGGATAGTAAAGAATCATTGACATCGATCAAATATTGGATGAAAAGGGTGAAAAACATGTAGGGTTGAAATTAGTACAATTTTAATTATCAAATTGCTTATTCAATCCTGAAGATGAAACAGGACATAGTAGAAATATAGATAGGCCATTTAAAAAAATACCAACCTTTTAGAACAATCAACCCCATTTTTCCATTTGTATTTCCCTTTAGGACCAGCTCAAGCAATAATTTAAAAGCATTGCATCTTTTATTATCAGGTATATAACAGATACTATCATTTCACAAAGGTCCAACATAAATAAGGTACATGCATGATCTACCTAGTTTATGGAAATTCCCCAGATATCATTTTTCTGTGAGGTTGACCAGCAAAAGGGATTGATTTATATCTTCTTACACTTCATTTTCACTTTGTACTACAAAGAACCTTGCGTAATATAATGATTATTTCAATGTACACCATCCTCTTAAACTTCTATGCTATTGTGATTTTTTTTTAAACAAGTGCACACCTAATATCCAATAATGCATATAGCATTTCCAATTATTTGAAAGCAGGATAAAAGAGCATTGTCGATTATTGTGATTTTTTACTTGTTCCAAGGTGTCAGTTATATCCTCGCACGCATCACGAACCGTCCTCTCTGCGCACTTCGATGCGAAAGTTAAGCGCACTGTATCTATTCCACGAAACCGTCCTCTTTGTTATGTTGCCCACTGTGGCGTAAATAATTAACTTCAAGAAAATATAAAGATACGGGACGAAACTTTGGAACCTGAACTTTTTAACGAAGACACTGGTAAATAATTTGCTCTCCTTGTAGGTGCACTTATTGCTGGTTTAAAAAAAAACTTTTCTTTAAATGCGTTTTCTGCAAAAGTAACTTTCGCATCGAAGTGCGCAGAGAGGACGGTTCATGGTGCGTGTGACGATATTTTCAATTGAATTTTTACATATTTTTTCCTCTCTTTTTGTTTGGAGGGGAAGGGGACAGGGGATTGGTTACCAAATGTTCACATTTACCCATCTTTTGATGGGTGGAGGTGAGGGGTAGGGAGTTGCTAATTTATTATTTCCCCCCTCTCTTTTCCGGGGGGAGTGGTCATTCAATCATTCACCATTGTGTCAATTATCAGTGTGTTGATACATGTGTAAAGCGTGCCGATATCCAGTTATTCTGCCTCTTGGCCATGTTATAAATAAAGCACACACTTCCACCCCACTCATAAATCCGTCGGGTAAATTATCTTTTATTTCAAGACTGGTGATTCATATGTTTACATCTTTAGGGGCAGGGGGAAGGAGGAATGGGGTCTAGCTTGTAATGATAATCAATTTTAGTGAAAATGAAGATAAACAATTACAACAAAGTTGACAGGCACACATGTACTCAAATACTTATTCTGCCCTCAAGAATGCTTTAATGAATAAACTTACAGCTGGTTCTAAGAAGACATCAGCACTGAGACCATGTTCAGAGTGGTTAATGATGGTTTCCATTAAATGCTGTTGATAAAAAATGAGATTTAAAAAAACAATGAATTTTTTACAGCATCCTTTTCAAGAGATACATGTATAATTCATAAATAGGTTTGTTCACAGATGTTTCCACTTTTCAGATGTTTAGTTTGAAGGAGTTCATTCAAATACCATGGGGCAAGAGATTGAAAAGAATTAAAGCCGGCCTGTTTTCAGAATGACATAGGAAGGGGCAGTTTTAGAATGAAGAAAGTACATTGCTCTTTGTTGCTGAAAGAGTGAAGTATGTAAGAAAGAAGTATGGTAGAGTTTCCAGGTCAATGCATGTATCCAATAATGTATAATGTTAGAAACAGGCATCTAATGAAGTTCATTTATGAGAAGGATAGCATGATGAGAACATATTCTAAAGGAAACTTAAACATTGTTAATGAAGTCAAGTCAAATTTGCTCCCATCTATGATCATTCTACAGACATTACAAGAATCTTTTTGCGATTGATTGTAAATTCAAATCAATCACAAATCTTAAATTGATAGATTTATATTTACTATGACAAATCAATTTCTGTATCTACAAATAGAAGCAGACCCTCTATCAATTCTGTGATTTATTGCAAATCTTGTGCATGATTCTTGGATGATCTCAAGTTACATGCAATGCCCCCCCCCCCCCCCCGAACCATTACAGTTTTAATATTTGAAACTCATAACTGCATGCCTGTATTCTGTAACAAAGTGATTTAAAACAAAACAAGATTTTTGTATTTATATTATGATCTCTGCGACCTTTCCCCTTGATATAAAAAACATGTATGAGATCATTCATATATGCATCCATGGACCAAGTTTGAAGTTGATCCTGTAATGGCTATCACATGAACAAAGACAGATAACCTTAGGTAGGCATAAGAATAATGTATGAATTCTGAATAATACTCACTGCTGTAGTTTGAAGAAGAAGCATCGCTCTTGACCTATCTTCTGTCTTGTGCAATAGCAGCTCTTCCACTAGTTTCTCAATGTCCTGTGTACATAAATGAAATAATAATAATAGCAACAATACAAATTGAACAGTTTAAGGAGAGAAATTGAGTTCTGAATCAATTTACACTAAGGTTTTTCACAGGATACTCTTATCCAAATCACTTCTTAATCCATCACAAGGTTTTTAATAATGGTATTTGTAAAAGGGACCTATGAAAATAACAGGATAATGATTGTTCATTACAAACGTTGCAGTCTTTGAGCAAGGAAAGAGGTCAAGAAATTACCCTACTAGATATAAACCACATGAAAACCTTGAACATCTTGCCAAAACATTACAATATCATACATTGCAAGACATTAATCGCATCTCTTATTTTAAACAAAGCAGAGATGAAAACTTACATTCTTAAATTTGTATATTGTTTGGTTCCCCATAATTTTAACCCTCCCTAAAACTCTTAATTTGTCACATAGAAACAAACTTTGTTAGGGCTTCCAAGAATAAGTGAACTACTAAGGGAACTACCCTAGTAGAAGGGCCTACTAGCCTAATATCAATAAATATATTAATTAAATTGAATTGAACAAATGAATTAATTAACATGTAAATACACAAGAACATAGTTTCCTGAATTGGTTACTTGCAAGTATACTAAGTTGATCTTATAATTGCACATTCTTCTCATATTAAAGAAAAAAGTAACATGTTCTGAGATCCAAACAATAAACTTCCGCAGTTCCTAACAGAATACTTGATAAAATTAGTGACAAAGCATTAAGGACATAATTTTTGTTTCGCCATTAAGACCGAGTCTTATTTTGTAATTCCAATGTATTGTATAGAATAAGAGTTGGCCAATGAGACCTTCCTCATTGAAAAGTTGAAGGAATCATACCTTGACAATACACTTCCAGAGTTCTTGACAGAAGATCTGGTAGCACTGATGATAAAGCCATGAGGACGTTGCGACTAGGTGGTTGTGGATACAGGCTGTAAGGGGATGTAGACGATCAGCAATGCTGTATGAACCCATGTCAAGCTGAAGAAGAACTCCAAGGGCTTGAGAGAACATCTGATTCACCTACAAATTCAATCATGGTAGAAAAACTTACATTTTGGGGGACCAAGATAGCATTAAGAATCAATGTGCTCATGATACAATTTAAGAATCTCTGAGTGACTTGTTTTCAAAAGGCCAAAGAGGATGCACGAGTGTGAGATAAATACGGATTTGTACCAATTGACCTAGGGTAGCCGGATTCACCTCAACCTCCATTATGCTACCCTCACCCCTCCTTTAACTTTGCAAGATCCAGTGCACCCTCCAACCTCAAACCACTAGCTTCTCCAAATCCTCCTTGAACCATCCATGTCAAACTCAAAAGCCCTTCTTAACCCTAAAAAGACTGGGGGGGCTGATTCAGCCCCCCCCTCGACATTTTTCGCGATAAATCCGCCGCGCAAAATTTTTTGACCGCGTCGCTCACTGACTTTTTACTTTCAAGTCTCGCGCAACTTTTGAGACCAAAATTGTGACCCCCGGGTACGCGGTTCGGAAATTACGCAACATTTCGTAAGTGCATGCACACCCAAAATTACTCAAAAACGTGAATTTGTGTACAAATCCAATGCAAATAGTGTTTTTAACCAAAATTCATAAATGTATCATTATTTTTCCTTTTACTGCTTAAAATCAATTAATTTTATCTTTTTTATGGTCCAAATAAAGTCCCCGACAATTTCCATTGAAAAAACAATAAAAAACAAAAAGTCGAAAAACAAAGAAATACATAAGAAATTTAGAAAACAATAGAATACATAAGAAAATAAATGTGATGTTGAAATTTTTTTTAAATAAATTTGATCAGATGCCTATCTAGAGTATGTGAAACAAAAATTAGCATTTCAGGGGCATTATTTTATTAATTACAGCAAACTTATGATTTTACGCATAAATTAGCATAATTAATCAAACATGAGATTTTTGCAGAATTTGATGTTATAGTTTTGTAGATAATGCCATGGGTAACGTGTGTGCCAATTTTCGTCGCGATCGCGCGATCGACGGCCGAGATCATAAGGGGGGGCTGAATCAGCCCCCCCCCAGTCTTCTTAGGCGTCGAAATAGCCCAGTCTATTTAGGGTTAAAACATGTCTGTACCACCAGCACTCATTTTCCTAGGTCAGCCGATCCACTGCTTCTTCCAAACCCAACATCTACATCAAGTCCTCAGTATCCATCAACTTCACACATCGCTCTCGCAACTGCTTTTTCTGTCCTCAAGATCCAGATCTCACTTTAATAGAAGCACCATGTCTCACTCGCATTCAACGATCTCATTTTAAGTCTTATGCGAAATTCCTATCATCTTCAAAGGAAATCAAATACAAACCTTGAAGGCTAGAAGCTTGATCTGTCCATTCATCAAGTTATGAAGATACCTCTGTAGAGGGCGCTGTGTCTTTGAGTCTTCCTGCATCTCTGAGGATCTAACCGCTCCATCAAGGTCTGTCAGTAGGTCAGGTAGTAGTTCAACAAGACCTTGGACATTGTTGATCCTAAGGCACATCTATTTATTAAAGAAAGTACAAGATGAGAAAAATGCTAACAGAAGACTATAGTAAATACAACAAATATTTTGTTTATCAATAATACCACTACACATACTTTATAATACATCATGTCTTTATTCAGTCTGACAATAAACCAGGGCTTAGGAGATGGTCTAGTTTCTCCTCAGCAGAGAGAGAGAAAAAGAAGATGGCCAAGAAGAAAAAGCACTCATTCTTGTTGTTTAAAGGATCATTTGGTTCTATTCTAATATATAACAATTGCATTTGAGCATGTTGTTTGTAAAACATCTAAGAAAAAAGGTGTTCAAATTATTAAAGAATGTAAAAGAAAGCAGGTGCTTCTCTCCTACCTCCGGGTTGATAGGTTCAAAGTTATCACAAAGACATTCCATGTCTCGGTTGAAGTAAATGTTACAGTCTGGCAAACCACTCCTCTCATGTCGGCATCCACCAAGCAAACCAGCATTCTGTGCTATGAACACACGGTTTAGAACCTAAGGTATTGAAAATATAACCAAATTATAGTTTAAGGATATTCAATCATATTGCCAATCTTTACTAACCAGCTTCTAAGAAAATAAAAGCACCCATTTGCGTTATGAACACATGGTTTAGATAGAACCTGGGAAACTGAAAGTATAACCAAATTAAGGTATTGAAAATATCCAATCACATTCAAAATCATATTCATATATATTCACAACCTTGAATTGCTACATGTATAACTTCTTAAAATAAAAATTGGGCTAAACTCATTTGGTCTACCATCATTTTTTGTCAAACAGCTCTTTAGTCTGCACTACATTTTGCTTGATACCCACTTAGTCTAATTTTCATTTAGTATGTCCGTTTTGTCTAATTTCCACTTAATCTATACATGTACCTATTATTTTTTACAGACCTTCCACATTATACATAAACAGCATTGATCAATAAGAATGAACCAATACAACATAAAAAATATCAGATGATCTTTGTAGGTTTATATGGTGGAGTTTATAACGTGGAGAAGGTTTACAATTCACCATGTGTAATATAAAGAAGGGAAATGAAATACAGGCAGAAATATTGAAATGGAAAGACAAGAAAGGATGAAAGGAGGAAATTAGAAGTATTCTTTCTTGAAGTGAGTGAAGTCCTGAAAAGGACTGTAAACCAGATGAGATGAGCTGAATATGGCTTGAGTAGTAGCAGGATACAGTCCTTTTCAGGACTTTACTCACTTTCCAGAAAGAATACTTCTAATTTCCTCTTTTCATCCTATCTTGTCTTTCTATTTTAATCTTTCTACCTGTATTTCCTTCCCTTCTTCACATTACACATATGGTGAACCGTAAACCTCCACATTATAAAAAATATCCTTGTCAAATGCTGTTAGACCAAGTGGATAACACCAGACGAAATGATATCCAAAATGAAAACAATACAAATGGTAAATTAAGTGGTAATTAGATAAACTGGACAAATTGGTTGTAGACAAGGAGGTATAAGACCAAAAGTACAGGGCAATTATCAGGAAAAAGAAGTAAAGAAGAGTTACTGACCTCTTTACTGATCATGTTATTGACTTGACAAGCAGGTGTAGCACAGAGATCCATTGCTAACATATTAGATGCAAACAACCTTATAGCAAAGGTCACACCCTGAAAAAATAAATAAATCATCAAAAAGAATTCAGCATTGAATACAAAATCCATATAGATTAAATGCAACTCCACTGTACTCAGTGAATATCAGTTATAGAATGTATAACTACCTGACTACTGTATTAACTTAATCAGCCCCTTTAGATGCTTTCCATTTAAACTACTTGCATTTTTGGGGGGCGGGGGGGGGGGGGGGGGGAGTGGTACATATATTCACTATTTCTACAAGACCTATTTGGTAAAACAAATTAGGGAATGCGTTTTCCATTAAACCTGCAATTTTTCTATACAAAAAAAAAAGAATTGGCATATCTGTATGAAGTAATGCAAGAAATTCTAATTAATATTCTCGAGTACCAGTACATCATGCCACCAACTGAAATTATATTAAGTAATTTTAATTCATTTCATGGACTACAAGTATTCCTCTATTAGACGTGCTCAGAGTTAAAAACAGAACCAATATTACATCTTTGTTTCTCATCATTGGACATTACTGCTAGAAATTTGAAAACTTTTAATAAGAAGAGTTAAAATCTGTGTGTGAGAACCTACTTACCTGTAAAGGACTGATGAGCAGTTGCTGCAAATCTGCAACCAAGAGTTTCTGTTGCAACTCGTCTTGTTCAAACTCGGCAGACATTTCTGGTTTCAGTACACTGCATATATCATACATCAGACTACAAGAATGCCTCACTACATAAACCATGTCAACAAGGCTACTTGAAATAGGCAGGGTGATCTCTGATTGACCACAGAAACCTTCTCCTGAGAAGATACCAAGTTGCTCAAAGACAGCTCTCAGCTGATCCCTATGCTGTCTCCTAGAGCTGGTGACGCTCCTAGAGGATGCATCTGTGTTGTCTTCCACATCAGAACTATAGGTGTGGTCTGAGTGATGATGGCTGCTGCTGTTACTTCTTGAACGACTTGTGCTTGTCGACTGATCCTTACCAGAGGTGTAATCATCATGGAAGGCATGTTGCGGGAGCGTCAACGTCATAGCCCCTTCCTGAACACCACTGGGTCCAGGAATGTCCTCTGGAGCTGGAGTGGCAGCTGAGAGTTCTGGGAATGACCGGGAATGTGTCAGTTCCCGTGAGGATGATTTACAGTTTCTTAAGGCACCTGAAGATTCCCTTGTGTTAGAATCAACTGGCTGGAAGGCATCGCCCCCTCCGCCCAATACATGAGGACTGTTTCCTGCAGTCATGGTAAAACCAACAACTTCTTCATTCCTTGAACTTCCTGCAGCGGACCATTTCTCACTGCGATCAAGCAACTCCTTGATCTGTGGGAATGATTGGGTCCTGACTGGTTGCTTGAAGTTGAGGACTCCTGAAGGATTGAAGCTGATACCTGTGTGCTGAGGATGGTGAGTGGTATTTGGTCTGATGGTATTGTTGTTTGAAACACCTTCACTGTCCTGCATGTTAACATAAATACATTTCAGTTTCATCAAATGTGAACAAGAAGTATCTGGTATGTAAGACGTTTCAAAGCAACATTTTCATGTTATTTCAATCTAACTTTTGGATAGAAAACTTTCCATTAAGTGAACAGAGATATTGTGCAATGAGCACGGCTTGAGTTACCTCAAGGCAATGACTGCCCTAGTCACGTTCCTGCCCTCAAAATTCCCCTATTACCAATAGTGGCTCTAGAGCATGGTTTTTTTTATAATTGCCTTATACTTCTGAGAACTTACTGTAAGTACTGCATGACAATGAATATCTCAAATCTGTTTAGGATTGAAAAACCAGTTCTCACCCTCTTTTGATCTTTAGGAACGACACTGGCAAAAGCTGATCCTATTGACTGGGTCAAAGGGTTGGCGTTTGATGGGCGATGGTAACTATTGTAAGAGCTATCTGATCCTTCATCTTCTTGGTTAAACGTCAAATGAACTGCTTTGAACTGGAGGGAAAAGACACACAAGTCATGCATTTGAACAAATTTTATTGACAAAGATAACTTTTTATTTTTACAAGTTTGATCCCATGATTGTAGTTAAGTTCCCTCTCTGGCAAAAAGAAGTACAGTTTTACAAAGTGTTGGTTTTGAAAAATCAATGTAGGATCATCATCATCATCACCATCATCATCATCATCACCATCATCAACATCATCATCGTCAATATCATAACCGATACCAATACCAATATCATCATCATCATATGGCAAGCATGGTCTTAATGAGTTGAATGGCACTGCCACCCACTAGGTCTGCCCATTAATTACTCAAGGCACAGTGTTTGATGAATCTTGATAATATTTTGCCTTTTAGATCAGATCAGTTTTAACATGTAAATCTCAAAATGAATTCCACTAAGAGGTTATCTGGACACCACACTCTGATACATCTCTTAAAGCTAAATTGGACCTTTGGGACAATATTTTTGCAAAGGCACATATCAAAATCTAGCTATATTTGGCTATCCTTACATACATGTAGGCGCAATAAAAGACTGGTGTCATACCTTATCTCTACAGATGCTGTATACTATCATCGCCTGCATATCTCTGATGAGATATTGGAACCAGTTCACAGCTGACTTGGTTAGTGACTTCCTCCACTGTTGCGATCTGAACATATTGAAATGCATACAGTCATGGATTTCAGCATAAATCATTCATCTTTTTACAGAATTTGGCAAAGAATTTTTGCCAGGCATTATCAATAAAGAGGGATATATAGCCACTAACTTCAAAAATTTTTAACCATTAATTATTCAGGGGTGTTTCTACAAGAATTTAAACCATCATTTTTGTTAGATTCATCAGCAAACTCACTCCGCTAAACAGACGCCACCACATAGAATAGACATTTTGGATGTTTTATCTGATAGATACGAGTGTAAAAAAGTCAAGCACCTAATATTCTCGGGCCATCAAGAACTCAAAATTTGTAAGATAATAAATGTTGAGAGTTCTTTCTGGATATCAGATGCAACATCTCTAATGCCAGCAACAAAAGTCTGTGACAAATATAATCATGTCTTCCTATATATCCTACTCCATGTACATGTAATTTTCAGGAATAACCACAACTGATACAGTACCTTAGACATAATACTTCTCTCTTAGACCCAATACAAATATCTAAACCTGATAATTGAGATTTAAAGACTGAACACCTAATACTAAGAGAGATGATGATGAAGGTATTATCCACAAAGTGACTTACAAGGCAGGAATGTAGTTCTTCCACTTTTGATCCAGTTGATCTAACTTCCTTGCCATAGCAACCATCTCCGGGTCAACAGACTCTTTCATCTGAAAATCATATAGGAATGATCGTAGGGAAAAATGTCTTAAAATCAAGGAAATCTATGTTCATTGTTTGATTTACAATAGGCAAGTGAGGATCTTAGCGCTCATTGGATACAATGCTACAGTGATATTCTGAAGGACACTATCAAACATGCTGATGAATTCAAAACTGCTTTCAGAAGGGTTCATAATAACTGATATATTTTCTGACATGCACTCTGAAATGCTAGGCAAAGTACATTTTTGGCTTTTGTATTTCATTGGGTATCCTCAATACATGTGTGGAGAGTAGCCAAGTGTAGATTAACGACTCATCAAAGGATGCAAGGCTACAGTGGGATTTGAACATATGACCTTCTGATTACAATGCAAGACTTAGAACCACTAGGGTATGAATCAATAAAATAGAATCATTTCCCACCTGTTCTTGCTCCTGTTGTTTTCCCTGTATTTCATCACACAGTACTGATACATCAGCCATAAGGCAGGTATAGAAAGTTGAAGCTGCAGACTCCATAACCTCAACATGGTATCTGTGATGTGACCAAAATAAAAGAAAAAAAAAACAAATATCAGTGTCATATCAAGGTCAAATGGTAAAGCATTACTAATTATTCACCAGTCAAGACAGAAGTAGGTTGAAACTGTAGACCAGGGGCGGATCCAGGATTTTCCAAAAGGAGCAGGAGCACAATTTCCCAAGGAAAATGTGACAAGCAAAAAAGAAAAAAGGTCCTCACTTTCAAAGGAGAGGGAGCACACTTGTGTTATAATGGCATATTTACATTTCAAATTTTGATAGTGCCTCTCAAAAGGGAGCATGGGCTGGCTGCGCTACCCCCCCTGGATTTGCCAGTGCTGCAGACCCAATAATCTTAACATGGTAGCTGATATGTGACCAATGCAAAGTAAAAATAAAGTTAATGATTCATCAGCCAATTTTTTGCCTCGTACGTAACACATTAACGAACAATAGAGTGTTGATGCATGAATGATATTTTTTTCTTTTATACATGTATCTATGATGACATGTAACCTATACCAATTGCAACAATTTCAAAACGCACTTCTAAGTGCGTTAAAAATTTGCTACAAAGTGATGTATATTTCTTAATTTCCATCAGTTTTACTTCATCTCATTTCATTTTTTTCTTCAACAACTTTCAAAAACAGATATTAGAAACTACAAATAATATTCCACAGGTGCAACATTACAAAACAAATGATTAGGGAGCCCTAGAAATGGTTAAATGCAAGTTTTATGCAACAGACTCTAAGCACACTTATTAATAATAATAATGATATTCCGCATTTATATAGCGCTTAATACATCGGAACGTCGTCTCTAAGCGCTTTACAGACATATTATTCCCCCGGTCATCGGATCCTTGCATGCCAGCATACAATGTATGCACCATCTCCACTCCCTGGGGAGCATTCCAACAAGAGTTCCAAGACTCAATTGCTAGGCATACTACATATAGGCTTTCACATCCTACCGGGTACCCATTTAACACCTGGGTGGAAAGTGGCAAAGTTTGGATTAACGCCTTGCCAAAGGACGCTAGGCCATGGTGGGATTCAAACACACGACCCTCTAATTACAAGACGAGAGTCAGAACCGCAACACCATGATGCTTCCACTTATTTTCAGATGTAAGAAAAAAAGTACACACTTACAAGGATTTCAATAAAAAAAAAAATCAGAACTTAAGACAAAATGATTTGACTACTCACAGCTGGAACAATTGTTGGTAATTATCTTGGATAAACTGGACCTCTGACTGGATGTGACCTATCAACTTGCTGATCTATTAAATGACATGAAAACAAAACATACTTTTCTAAGAACCCTCCACATTATATCTTCTGCTTATAAACAAATTTTTATTAATTTGAATGCCTTGCAAAGTGTTCATGTTGCATATTATCATCAATTTATGTTTAAATTTTATTGTACTTACGCATCTCTTGTTTTGTGGAAATTTTTGAATGAACTTTTTAAAGTAAACTTATGTTACAATTGATGTCAAACTCTGGAATTAGATTAAATAAAGCTGTATTTTGGTATACGTCCAACTTTTCCATGTTCGATTGAATGACTTTAGTTTATTGGATGTGAATTTTTAAAACAAAGCCTCTTTTTTCAAATATTTTTTTCATCTGTTTGTTTGGGGGAGGGGTACATGTACTTATGGTACTCTTGTCTACATGTAATAAACAATAATATATCAGAGTAAACATTTTTTTTCTTTCTATACATTTTTTGCCAATTATTCATAGTAGAAGGTGTATCTACCTTTTTGGATTATAAATACGGTACAACAAATATTTTACACGTAACTAAGAAAATCAATACACACTTGTCTACTTAGTCTATACAATATTGATGTAATTTCCATTTGACAAAGTGTGAAAAAATAAGTTTAAAAAAATGGAGATTAGACTGAAAGACAATGAACTAAAATATGGAATTGGACAAAACAGCAATCAGCCCAAAATAAAGAAGATCAAATGGGTTAAGCCAATGTGGTATCAAACTACATGAGAAGCAGACCGACTGCTTATAGATCAAGTGAAAATAAACCGAATTTAAAACATAGCTTACAAGTTCAGCAGATACCGGTGATGAGTAGGCATTGAGACGAAGCTCCGTGGTCAGACGAAGCTTGTGACCATTATAGCTTTCCTGGACACTCTCCTGAGAAGAGTTGAATAAGAAATGGATACAATGATATTTAATACTGGGCCCTGTCTTACAAGAGTTGCAATTGATCTCATCAAACACAACTAAGGAAAGCCAGAAATGTCATAGTTCTTTCTACACAATAAATATCCCATTAAAGAACAATGAGCAAAGATTGGTCTGAACAATCATGCATCTACAAGCCTACATCGTATTTAGAAAACACTTTTAATGGATTTGTGCAATCTAGATGTTTGCGTTACTGGCTTTTTGTAGTTGTGATTAGTCAGATCAATAGTTATTCTTAGTAAGATGAGGGCCAAGTTTGATTTAAGAAGCGATTCAAACAAACAATACAATTAGATTGAAATAATTCTCTCATTGAAGGAAAAAGTCCTGGGCATATATTGCATTCCTTTAATGTGCAGATTTGCAAATAAAGTGATAAATAACACTCTTGCATTTTCAATGTCATTTTCAGTGTGGAAAATATTGTCATAATGTGGGAGTACATGCCTTTAAATATTTTTCAGAGATAAAAGGTGCTATACAAATTCTGTTCATCATCATCATATTTGTCAGAAAATTCAGATTGGTAACATATTTAACTGGTGTGTTGGCTCAGTTGGTACAGCGTCCATCTCACAACCGGGAGGTTGGGGGTTCAAACCCCGGCCGCGCCAGACCAAAAGACATTAAAAGATGGGAGTTGCTGCTACCCTGTTTGCCGTTCGATGGTTTAAGGGCTAGAGCCTCGTTGATCTGGTGCTGCACAGTGTCTGTCAGGCCCACGATCAATTGGGCAAAGCAAATTTTCAGAGTATTTCATTTCATGTCTATTTCGAACAATAAAATATGGATATTTTATAGAATAGGGTCCTGATTGGAATATGGACTTTCCAGGCCAGCAGACAGACATAAGTACACATTGATAAGAACTGTATATATTGGGATTCCTGGAATCCAAGGTGATAAAGACATGGGTTATATGAAAACATTTGCTGATAACATTATTTGGCATCTTTCCAAAAGCAAATAAATAGGGAGGTTAAACTGCCACATACGGGCAAATAAATCATTAAGATGTTATCAACTATCATTTAAATGATTGTACTCTCACGTTAACAGTCGTGTGAGTGCAAAGGGCAGAAGAAATTTATCAAAATATCTTCAAGCATTCTGGTTCCCTAGAAGTAAGACAGCTGCAATGAATACCACTTTGAGGTACGGGAAGGATTAATGAAATGGTACCCCTACTCCCATGATTATTTGTGAGAAAATTAATCCAATTAATAAACATGAAAAATCTGAAAATCCATATTTTATTGTTCGAAATAGACATGAAATGAAATACTGAAAAATTTGCTTTGCCCAATTGATCATGGGCCCGGCAGCTACTGTGTTATGCCAGATTGACCAGGCTCTATCCCTTAAATTGTACGTTTAACAGGTAGCAGCAACTCCCATCTTTTAACATCTTTTGGTCTGACCCAGCCGGGGTTTGAACCCTGACCTTCCAGTTGTGAGACAGACGCTCTACCAACTGAGCTAACACACAGGTTTTTTTAGTATATGAAACATATTACTTCAAAGTACTGTATCATTCATCAGCATTCTAAAGATACCCAAGTTAAGGTTCTAAGCCCAAGCTTCACTCAAAATTGTTCTAAAGAAGTGGTGCACACTGAATCAGCAAATCGTGAGTGTTTGCATTAGAAGAAGGGAATTTCCTCCTGTTAGCATCACTTCGAAAAAGAAAAAATTTCAAGCGCTTTTTATTTTTTGAAGACAAATCAACTTAAACCTCACCTTGAGACTTTGTGTGATAATGGCTTCTAGGTTGCCTTGGTGACGACCCAACAACAGAGCGCTCAGTGCCAGAATATCAGTGAGATTAGTAATCAAGCAGACTGCAAATTAAGAAGAAATGTACCTTTATCAAAATCTTGATCTTATGAGTATGTATATACATATATATTAAGACTATGAGTAATAGAGGATTAATTATCATTAATATTGCAATCTTTTGTGAATGAATTTTACGGCTGTGAACCATATCAGAGTATAAAGCATATACGCTTCTTAATAATATTTGACCTATTTTGGACGTCGGCACCTACATGTATGAACTTATCTTACAGATACTGTAAATGGTACTATTCATATGTTGTTCATCATCATCATGATCTAGAGCTCAATTTTGAAATTATATGAAAACAGATGAAGAAAATAAGTCCATAATAATCAATTACTCCTTTTATTTTAATAAGAATTGTAAATTGAACATACAAATAAAATTCATGATCATGCCCGGATTTGATGTGTAGCATAATAGAGTATCCATATTACTATCAAAATGCAAGATTTTTTTCAATTTGTGCATACATTTTCATGTCTAACTATGAATTTCAATATTTTAGACGTAAATAATAAACCTCAATTGCTGTTATAAATGAGCTATTTTTTCCATATTGTCCCATTCATATCAACATGATATAATTTTCATTGACTCCTGTGCATGCAACTCTTTATTTTTCGTATACAAAGTCAAAATGATATTGTGGACCCGTTTTCACATACCAACTCTGTGCTGTGGTGTCTTCTCTTGCAGTAGCTTCTCTAACAGATCACAGCATCTCTCTTGAAACTGGGTCAGGGCTTGACACAGCAAATCATACTGTTGAAATGACAAAAAATAACAATGATGAAAACAACATCATACAATACCATTACCCGCATCAGATATCTGAATGTCTTCTTTTAGTTTCCATCATCTACAAGTGAATGTATACTTGGTCAAAACATGGCACATTTGCACAGCCTTCATGCTAGCAGCGATCAAGTCTGTTTTGCTACATTTCTCATTGAGATTAGGGAATTTGGACAGGTGTGACATGGTCTGTGGAATTCAACAATCAAATCTTATGCTGTCATTATTCATGTATCCCAAATTTGTCCATGTTGGATTTGCATTTGCCAATTTCCGTGCAAGGATCTGAACTGGTTGTTTACAAACTACATTGACCTAGTTGTTATGAATATTAAGCATGAATACGTCCTCTCTGAGCGTACCAACTTAGCATGCAGAAATGATGCAAAATATGCCTTTTTATTTCCCAGTCCAGGCACCTCTGAATGCATAAAAAGAGACACATGTCTTGAATTCTAATGAAGACTTAAATACATGTATATACAGTTGAGGCTAGACGTTAACATAATAGTTAACAGTTGCCACACATAAAATTTACTGTATCTTATAAAATATTTGTGCTATCATGACGAATTTGATATAAAACAAATGAGTATGTCATGTCCCTTCATCACATTGCTTTAGCATCAAGAGCTGAAAGCAAATTTCACTGAATTCCATGTGTGTATGTAAACTTTCGGCCTCAACTGTACATTGTATGTAGTGTGGGCATGGCTGGGGTGCAGAACAGGGGAGGAGGGGGGAAGTGGAGCAAGAAGGGGGGTAATAGTTTACCTCTCTCCTAACCATCGTAACCCTTGCTTGGTGTTTGGTAAGAAGATCTTGAATTCCAAGAAGGGATTGTGATATGTGCTTCAAGAACCAGTCATCACTCTCAAACCACCTACAAATAAAAAAGATATCATGTGAAGACAAAATGGAAAATTCATGCAAAAGCAACAAGAAAAGATAACAATTAAATACATGTAGGGGATTCAAATGAGTTATGTCAAGTCATTATAAGTTCATTATTACACCAGTAAATACCCCCCTTGACCCTATGTCCAAAGCAAAAAAGCATTTGAATTAAATGTTCATTATATATTTATTCCCTTTCTTAACAAAAAAAGATATTGTGTCACATTCATCTTTGTTGTATATTTTTCATGTTTTATTTATTTTTCTTGTTTTTTTCTTCATTAATGGCTATGATTTATTTATTCATTTCTATATGTTTCATTCATTTATAGTTTTGTGAGGGTATTCAAATCCAAAAGCAATAAATACCTAACAAACATGTACAAACCTGTGAAGATTATTTATATAAACTAAAATAAACTCAATAAAACCACATAAAATAATCAGTCTGCCAACATTAAATAAGTAAATCCCACTTACTCTTTGCTTGATAATCGTTCCAGATAAACAGCTCTTCTGAAGACCTCACCCTTTATATATAAAAAAAGATATCAATAAAACATTAAAAATATTTTATATGTATGCCCTTCCTAGAAATGCAAACAATTTTTCCCTATTTATATATAGTGCACTATTTCATGAAACTTGCTGTCAATAACTGTTTAAATTCTATGACAAATTTAATAATTATGGTGTTCATTTTGTGCACACATCAGTTCACTTGTATTTACATAAACAAAGTAACAATAAAGTCTACAAATAAATCATAAACTGCATGCTGCAAAAATTTACCCTCAACCAATCATAAAGCAGCAATTTAATATTTATTACTTTATAAATTTCCACTTCTGATTAGCTTAATAGGGCGCAGTTCAGTTTCAAATCATACAAGCAGATATGATTTTCTAGGGCCTATTGAAAACTCCTTGAGGTAAATACGTAAAACTACATCAATAATAACATGAAAATTATCATTTGCTAAAATAAAAAAATACAGATTTAAAAAAAAAATCCTTTTCCTTTTCCTTGAAGATGAGCCTAATTACACATCTGAGTATAAGTGTACATAGTCTATGAACAAAACCCCCAAAACTGAACTGAACCATTTTATAAATCATGGTCATGCATTCAATAGAGCAATGATTTCATGGATTGTTGAAATCAATTACAAATTGTGTGGACACAGACAAATGACTGAAATCTTACAACTAGAAAATTATGAAAATAATAATAAGTTGCTTTCACATTTCAATGTTTTCCTCCATTCTTTAGGTTTTAACTTGAAATTGAAAAATGGTTTGAAAAGATTTAAGCAGCTGGGGGTTATTCAATAAAGGCACTAAACCACACTTTACCACTCTTCACCCACGTGTTAAATGGGTACCTGGTACATGTAGGATGTGAAAGTCTATGTAGAATGTTCAGATATGTAGTTTTTAAATCCTTCTTGAAATGCTCCCAAGAGAGAGGAGAAAGTATATGTACAGGCATGTCAGGATCCGATGGCCAGATAATAATATATATCGCTTCTGAAGGTTTCCATGGCGAAGATGAATAGTGTAGTAGATTTCACGGTACACCATGTATCTTTCTTGGGCAAGTGTATATAAGAGTATATAAGGCCTGCTTTTACAAACTTTGCTCATTCTCCTGAGGACGACAACACACTTGTCAAAACGTCGAGATTGGGTGGTCCTTTTCGGGACCAACACTTGCCCAAGAAAGATACATAGTGTACCATGAAACCTACTACAGTAATATATCTATAGCCCTCCAGACAATTTTTCTACTTTTTCCATAAATAGAGCACAATATAAAAGTGAAATATAATTATCATTATCACTTTATGGAACTGCCCAGCTTCTATGGACTGGGAACACCATTCTGTACTCACGATTCCATACTGGAGGTGAAATTCTCGAAGGAGACGTCGAGAACTGGACAGCAGAGGGCAGCCTGTAGTTTGACCAGCTTTTAAAACTTTGTCATGTCTGTAGATTAAACCAACAAATACTGCAAATAAATCAATGCTTTATGAGAGACATCATCAATGCTTCATGTACTGTATCATAAGAGCAGAACATCAGAAAAACAGATAGATTAAGAAAATGCAACCGATACAAATCTTCATAAGCGACTACAAATCCTTTAATTTGATTGGCTGAATGTAAATCAGTCATTGAAAAAAATCACTAAAGGCCTGGTGGGTGTTTCATTAAGCTGTTCAGAGTGACTTTAAGAATGACTGGTGATCCTTTCTTACACGCAAAACCCTCGCCAATGAACATTTTGGTGTATACCATTTACTATAAGAAAGGATCACCAGTCATTCTTAAAGTCGCTCTTAACTTACAAACAGCTTTATGAAACGGCCTTCTGGTCCCACTGGCCGACGGGGAAAAAATGTATTACAAATGACGGATACAGCGTTCAGGGTGGCTCCATCCGTTTTCATCTGCTCCAGACAATGAACAAAATGGGCAAACAATGAAATCACAGTGGATGCATGCTCGATGGATATAAAGCATATGAAACACGTATGCTGAGAGTACACAACAAATACATAACATTTTCCAATGGATGGCAAGATTCCTTTCCGTTTTACATACTCTCTGCATCCGCAAGTGCAGTGGGACCGGGCGTTATTCATAACTCTTTATCAAGTATTCCCTCAATGTTGACAAGGTAACTTTTGTTTGCATGCATGCTATTTACTTTTACAAAAAAAACCTTGTGAGACTGAGCACTGCATGACCTTGATTTGTTTATTTTCTTAATAATTCTTTAATACACCACATGAAATATGTACAAAATGTTTTAATATCTTCAACATGTAACAATAGGTCTGATTTACTAACACATTCAAATGCCGTGCATGCTAAAAAAATGGTTCTTGAAAACCAGAAAGCTTGTCAGAGGCTTGCAGAAAGTAATAACTAAAGTTGCTGACTTCCAAGTATTTTAGTTTATTTAAGGAAACATACTAGATTCCTACAGTAGAAGATATGCGTAAATTTGAATCACTTTGAAATAAAAAATGATTATTGCTCAATAAAAAAGGGTTACCATGAATAATATGTAGATTAAAAAAGCATCCTTATATATCATCAGTCATTTATCATATAGCAAGATTATATTTACTGGCATACATGCTATTTAGTTGCACACACACTAAATGTATTTTGATGTACATTCCATGCATCATTGGCATCATGTGACCTTAAAAGGCTGGTGGAAAATCATAATAGCTGCCAGATAAACATTACCAAAGGTCAACAAACTTTAATGTCCTTTAGAAGTTTAGATCCTCCAATCACATGATGATAATGCTATAAATACACTCAACCATATGGTATCAATAGGATAACTTGTGTCACACATATCCATAAAATGTTTGTAGAGCTACAATAAATATTTACATTCAAGATTAATGAAATTTCCCTTTAAAAATTCAACACAGAATACTAACTTTGATTTGCCTTTCATGATGAAAAACAAAAATCAAATATTTCTGAAATAATTGATGCATTTTCACTAGACAGAATGAAGTAAAACCTCAATGGTTATTATCATGTTGTCATGGTTCACAGATTTCTTCATAACATTCCACAAATAAATTGGGACAGTATTTACTGAAAATATTGGAAAGCTGTGTGATTTCTGAATCCATGAAGCACCAATGCAGAGCGTTAATAAACTATCATTGCACAGGGAAGGTTTCTAGAGTCATGCAGTTGACTAATTTAACACAAGACTTGCATGTGTTCATTGACATTTTCTCATGGACACAGACCACAGAAAAGTTGTGTACATGGCAGAGCCAAACCCCATATATCACAATGGATTGTAATCAAACTCAATTAGAAGTACATGACTTACTTAAGAAGTAACACCATGAGGTCAATGTACATATCATGCATATTAGACCAGTAGGAAGCTCGGCACACCAAGGGGTCGAGGTTTGGCAGCGGCCCTTTCCAAAATTGGTTGATGAGGGCACTGATTCTCTGGCCTTCTTGCTGCTGCCATAGGTCATAAGCATTCCTCGTCTGCAAATGTTACAAGGGAAACAATGTGAAGCTTTTCTTCTCCCTCTACATGTTTTTAATTACATTTTCAGGGTATATTTTCACAAATAGATGAAATTACAATCAATTTCCCTGTTGCATGGGGTTAATGAAACTTTCCGCTTTCGGTCATACATGTATCTATTTGGTCAGACTAATTTGGGATTGTTTAAGGGTTTATTATAAACAGAAATGCGAGAATAAATCACCATTTCTTTCTGAAGACCTACATTCTCTAATTAGCTGTTACCAATAGTTCTTGTTTTAATTACCCTTTCAAAACTATTCCTTTCCTCTACATGTATTTGTAGTCAATTTGAAGTACCGGTACTTGTAGGTGGTTTGTCAGTTTTTATCACGTAACAAAACATACCCTTTACCCATACAGATGTGTACTTTCAGATAAACTTGAACAAGTTTCAATATCGAGAGTGTAAATATACAAGGATACTTCTGAACCTAATTCATTGCAACCAGAACAATCATTACAAAAATGATTAAAGTTATCTAGATCTAGATGTCACGAAAAGTCAATGTGTGTTTAGTGTTTACCTCTTAAAATTTATATTTGACTTGATTTTATTGGTGTGTTGATATACATGTAAGAAATTGATAGTTTACATGCAACAATGTCAAATACAATTATTAGAAATAACTATACCATGCACGGAGGCAATAAAGTTGAAGTTATAGATATCAAAATGGCATGAATAATACTTCTTTGATACCTCTCCCCAAATCAGCCATAATGGCCTGAATTCACAAAGATGAACCCATGGTTTATACTGATTTCCTGTATAAATTATGCTTATTTACCGCCTATATTACAAAATATCCAATGCTGATGCATGCTTTTGTCACAGTGCGCCCAAATGATGCCTGTATTTTATTCATGAGTCCACTGTTTTGAATTAATGAGTCCACTCTTCAAACAGTGGACTCATGAATAAAATAACCTAACCATGACAGCAGGCATCAATTTAGTGCATTGTGACAAAAACATGCATCAGCATTGGACATTTTTTTAATATACATGTACATGGTAAATAAGCATAATTTATACAGGAAATCTGTATAAACCATGGGTGTCAAACCGATGGTTTTAAAAACCACCTTTGTGAATTTAGGCCATTATGTCATCAAAGAAACCATGATTTCACTACTAGCACATGATATACATGATCAAACATCATTATTATTATTTGTTTGGCGTCACCTGTGCCTGGGAAGCGAATAGCGAACTGAATCACTATGACCCGCAGGTCTCTCCTCCCGATATAACTGATTGGGGGGGAGTGCAGGTGGACCACTACACCGGGGTTTCCCCCCTACTCTTATACGAATAGTGCAGTGGGTTCTTAACATGCAATTGTGGCGACTCTCCTCTACACAGGGCCTCCATTTAACGTCCTATCCGAGGGACTGTGATATGTTTTGAAACCAACCTTGTAGATATCCATTTGAAATAAGAAAGAAAGACAGGCTATAATAAAATCCAATAACAATATCAAACATCTGAACCATTTGTGAACAAATTTTGCTAAAACGATAGTTACAGGTGTTATTATGGATCTAACATTAAAACATGTTGGCTAGTCATTTTCATACTAGATGCCAAAGTGGTTAAATACCCAAAGCAACAACTGTACGATGATCATTATGATATTTAATCAGTTACATAAACAATAAGATTTATATTAGGTCTATCTATTTATGAAGATCAAAAGCTTACCTCAAAATCCTGCGGTTGATAGAATGGATGACTATTGGTTTGTAGAAGTGAGAGACGTCCCATTAGCTCTTCAACCAGATGCTGTCAAGGTAAAAAAAATGATTAAGTGAATAAATAATGCACATAGGCAAATTAATACACAAAAGGTACAAAAGGAACAAGGTATTTGGGAGGGCATCTACACTGTTTCAATGGATATAAATGTGCAATTTTTGTATTACTAAAACAATTTATCTATTTTAGTAAGATAGAATAAAATAAAATTATAATAGAATTTTACTGTCTAAAAAATAGGCTATTCATTTCTAATTTATATCCTTAAAGTAATGAAGAGAATAGAAAGGATAGTATTGTAATTCTAAAAAAGGTGAAATAAATTGTAGTTTTAATGAAATCATCAGATTTAGAGTATCGTACATGTTTACACTGATTTTTGAAAAAATTTGTCTAAAATGATATTTATCCACATTTAAGTGTGTAAGAGCAAAATCATGTCCATTTTCCTATATACAGTACAGCATCATTGGGTTCATGTAATAGGTGAATGCAATCATACTTATTGCAAGGTTATTTAATAAAGTAGTCGCAAAATAAAAGGTGATTTTGATCATGTGCTATACACGTATCAAAGGAATCATGATATCATTTATTCACTTGAGTTCAGCGACAATCACACACATTGATCAGTGATTGTAGTGGCACCAAGAACAGGGAATACATCAAGACCCTGAATGGTAAAAAAAGCCCTGAAAAATAACAATTCATTGCCATGTTTAAAGCTAATCCAATACTGGAGAAATAGGTTTTGAAAAGTAGCCCTGAAAATTAAAATAATAATTTTTTTGCCTAAACCTGATTGAGCTTAGTGTGCAGGCTATGTCATGGATTCATCATTTCCCCACATATGAATAAAGAGAGCATTTGTTTAGAAGTTACCTTGGCTGGAGGTTTGTTTCCAAGCCCTCTATTGATGTAATCATCGTAGAAAAGATGGCGCTCTTCACTAAGCCTGAAGGCCTCCTTCACTAGGACGCAGAGAGTCTCCTCCTGGACCATAGAGTCTCCTTCATCTCCAGCAGCTCCATCAATGCTAAGGGATCCAGGAGAAGGTGGAGGGGAGCCAAGTAGGGATGCCCCACCCCTCCCACCGTGGGGAGAGGAGACACTGCTTGGGCTTGAGAGAGAAGGGTTTCGGAGTCGACTGCCGAGGACAGGGAACTGGGCACAGAGAAGGGCGCGCTTGTACACCATCAATTCCTGCAGTTTAGAAATAAAGAGGGGGTGGAAAAGTCTAGACACCTTTCACTTAAAACTACATGTATTTATCTGAAAGACTAATATATCCAAACAAGTTGTTTATAATCTCGAACAAGCCTCACTGAAAAAGGCATCAAAATCTGATGTGATATCAAAATGGTTTTCCAATCTAGGCCTGTTGACTAAAAGTAATTCAGATTAACCAATGTTTCTTCCCTGGAAAGATAAAACTACATGTAAAGTATTCTTCTGACCTATCAGTTTGCAACCAAACTTGTTGCTATGTCTGACATCCTCTGACAAGTTCTTTGTATTGAAATGCAATTTTAAATGCCAGAGCTCTTTTATTCCATATTCTCATACAACTGTATGATGAACTTTAGTGGCATGCCTAAACAAATTGATTTTAAATCAACTCCAGACAATTATGGACTCCCACTCAGGGCCTTGGAGAAAGCATTTTTTGTATTTTTACAATGAATGCACATTCCTTGAAACTAACTGAAGCCCATCAATGCTGCACAACTATTCACTTTACAGGATTAGAAGAAATGTCTCCCAAGACACTATTAAATGCTGCAGTCATATTTCCCCTCCCAACGAAGCGTCGAAAACAGATGTTTTAACATTTTTGTACCAGCTACATATTACACCTAGGTGTTCTGAATAAAATGAATAAAAGGGCTGTCTTTGACTCGCTGTATGGTCACCATAGGGGAATTTTTGAGCTTCCAAGTGAACAACCGCATTCTAACATGGAGTTTTATTACTGACAATGCACCAATAATCGCTTCAAACCAGATGATATTTAAAATGTCAATTCAACCAATCTAAAATAGTCAGATCATTATTTCAAAAATATGGGGGGAAAAATTATCTTTTTTAAATCATTCTGGAATTAAAGGATGTCAGAGGGTTCCCCCCCCCTTTCTCCCCCCCCCCCCCCCCTCTACACTGTACATATTTTTCTGACTATTGGTACATTCATATTTCCTAGATTTTTTTTGTATGATAAATTGCAAAAATATGCACTTTATATACATGTAACACAATCTATGTAGAAACAATCTATTCCAAGTGAACTAATATTACCAATTTCTTTTATTTTTTTTCTTAAAACTTAAACCTGAAGAAACCTGAGTTTCAGAGAATCTTTCATATTTAACAAATACTCAAAATATTATTTCATCATTTTTTTTTGTGTGTATAGTGTACCATACCATGCCTGATTCATAAACCTATTAATCCCCTTAGTGCACAATGTACTAAAAGCTATAAATGTGGATTTATGAAATATCTATTTAGATTGTTATTAATCCTGAAAATCAATTCTCTGGGAGAAGACCAACAATGCTTCTAATATCACTTGGTCACAAATCCATCACAAAGCAAATGCAAGTTAATTATAAATATTTCATTCCAACATTACTTATCCCTTTTTTTGTAACTTGGCTGTGATTTTCAAATAAAAAATATGAATCAAAATTTTACAAACATATCTATACATGCCTCACAGACTTTTCTCAGCATTAAACAAGTCACAAGCTGCCTTTATTATAGCTCAAAGCAAAAATTTAAAAGAATTATTGCATTTTCCGGTGATAACAATGTTTATACTACTCTTGGATTAGTAGTCTAGCAAACACAGATCTTCTTTTCTTATAAACAAAATTGCTTTATCTGAGGCAGACTACGGTCACTTGTCTCACATACATCAAAATTAATGGAAAATCCGTTTGGATTTCATAAGGATTCCATAACAATCTATACTAGAGGAAAGGATTAAGAGAAAATAGAATTGATTACCAACAGGAAGCCTGCTTTCATGATTATTGAGAAAAAATATCACTGATCGATCAAGGGGTATTGTACATGTAGTTAATCTCTGAACGGCTCTGGCTGGGTCAATGGTAGAACAGTGTACATATCACTGTATAGGATACATGGACCATACTATGAACTCTGATTAATTCAAACTATGATATAAAGTTGTGATTTTTTAGTACTATGGATAGCCAATCATGACACAAATCACTATTGCAGGGGGCTGTTTCATAAAGCTGCTCGTAAGTTAAGAGCGACTTTAAGAACAACGGGAGATCCTTTCTTATGCGCTAAACCATCGCCAATTGTGTATACCATTTACCACAAGAAAGGATCACCGGTCTTCTTTAAATCGCTCTTAACTTACAAACAGCTTTATGAAACACCCGGCAGGTTAGATTTATCACCTCATCTGTTTTAATACTCATCAGATCATTTATAACTACATGTATCTGGGATTAATATTTTTCTTTGCCATTATAGCATGAATGAAGAGCAAAGTGGTCACTATTGATCAGGAAAACTGTTTGTAAAACTTGGTTTTGAAATATCAACCATTTAGAGCCGGCCTCAAATACAAAGGATTTTCTGGTTTTAGACCTCTGCTACCCCTCACATTTTTTAAACTTTAGGTCTTCAAAATCTGATTATATCTCATCAATGCAATTCCTTTATATGAATTTGAGCCACGTTTAAAATAAATCCCACAAATGATAATTTATTAACCAAGCAAAGAAGTATTAAATTACCTCTTTGACCTTTGACCATGCTATTGCTCAAATACTAAAAAGAAATAATTGCCACAAATACACGTTCAAAACCACTTCACCAAATTTGAAGTTGATATATTTTCCTTCAGCAAATAAAATTATCCACACTGTGCTGGACTCCACCCAGGTGAGGTAAATGGGTACCCGGCAGGATAGTGCCTTGCATGCACTGAGCTCCAGTGATGGTAGCTCGAGCTAAAGCTGGGGTAATGATAGCAGCACTTTGTATTCTCAGGCAAAATGCGCCTTATAAATCCAGCTATTAATATCACTAGGGATATTTCATTGCACTGTTGCCTTATCATATTAAAGCTAGTTAAGTTCTTAAACTTCTTTTATTCCTAGATTTTCAACCTGATCTGAAAATGTTCATGTTGAACCGTTGCTTGCGATCTCTAAATGAGCTAAAAAGGCGAGTTCTTTTAAATCATGCAAGTTACATGTACATGTACATGAGTCTGTCCCAAACCTAACCTCAAACAACTATCACATCGGTATAAAGCTCTAATCAATTCCTACCTGGTCTGAGAGAACATTCTTGTTGAACTGTTGTCTCCGATCTCTTGAAGAGTTGGGCATGGTTTCCACAAGGTCTTCAATGCCAGAGTCTTGAGGATCAGTTCGAACGACAGGTATGGTTGAACCTGGAGGTGGGGTGTGGTGGGGCATCACAGCATTCGCTTGATAATGCCCCATCCTAAAGAAAAGAGAAGGATGTCATGGTGAAGTTATCTCAAGCCCAGGAGGAGTTGATGTTTTAACCAAATGAATACTTTAGAGATCATCTTCTGTGGTACATCTCTTCTTAGGTTACCAGGTCACTCAGAGAGACTAACAGGCTTTTTAGCAGTCTAATACTACAATGAGTGAACTAGTCAAATGAACTGTTCCATATGCTCTTTGGCTATTAAAATGAACAAAATCCAAAGAATTACATTCCAATATTAGAACACACAAATGCAGAATCACACAATATAAATCTTATTCTTTGCACACATACAATGAAACAATTTCCTCCTATCATCAAGTATTCATTTTTGTAATACTTTTTTTTACAGCAGAGATATTCTTTCATAGCCTTTGATGTTTGGTGTGTTTCCCCAAATCTGCAAGAAAGGTACATGTCAACTCACATTTCTCTCTAAGTACATACTGTACAACACTCATATGTGGACAAAAATATTACCAAACAGTAACAATCGTATCTGTAGACAGAATAACACCAGCCAATATAAAACAAGACAATTACCAAGAGTGGATTCTTTGATTCAATGCATACATCATTAAATGTATATTACTGCAGCTCATTTTTATTAACACCTGCTTCTGTTGACATAGATTGAAATCATTCTTTGCTCATTCATCATGGATAAAAATAATTCAAACATACATGTACATTGAATATTGCACGTAACATTTTATTATAACCAAACAAACTATAAATTTATTTTACAACATGTATGTATTTGTATTTGTCTTCTTTAAAAAAGCGAGGATCACGGTAGCGTTTCATCAATATTTTCATCCGACAAGTTGTAAGATCTGACATCTTTCCTTGATTCTGATTGGCTGAGAGGCACTGTTCCTATGGTAACTGTAGGATAAATTGGTACTTGTCGGATAAAATGTCCGACTTGTAAGTCCTTTCATGAAACGCCCCCAGCACAGTATGTCTATAAACAGACATTGAGCATTTAAATGTGGCCATTATAAATTTGGTTACTTAAAAAGAAGAACTATTTTTCCACAATAATTCTTACAAATTTTCCTGTGTATCACATTTCATATCATAACTTCACAAGTTGTAATAATTACTATTGGTAAAGAGGCAAAAAACCATGTCCTATAGAGCACTGTACTTTGAAGAAAGTTCAAGAAAGGGGATATTTTGAGGGCTAATTACTGAATATCATAATTAAAATCTATGAGAATACCAGACAAGAGAGCCATTCCTCTGTTTACTTTGTACTCTTCTGAGTCACCATGTGTGGTACAACTAAATGGTGATGAAGACAAGATGTACTATTCCATTCCTTCCAAAACTTTGCAAGTCACTGTTAAGACTATATTGGAATTGATTTGCAGACTCAATACCCAATAGGAATAGACTACACCTCATGAATATTCATGGGACAGAATTTCCAATGCATCTATCAGCTCCACTGGTTTGGTGCGATCAGTAAAATAATACGCTATTGTGAGTATACTGCAGTCAAGATCATTGACGCAAGTCTGAGTCTCATCTTGACCAATTTTCTCAAAGTTTTCTTTGCTTTTTTATTAAAAATTGAGGCGAGACTCTGAAAAAAGTCCAAGATTCAAATCCTCCGAAATAGCCTTATCCCTTTATATTGTATGGTTATGAGTCTGCAGAATATGGATATGATCATCAGTTAGGCCTTTTGTAGGCTGTGTTCAACATTTGGAAGATTGATTTCATTCACTTTAGTTTATAAATCTGGGATTGTAATCAGTACCTACATGTACATGTACTGTTGTTACTCACTGGTGGTGTCAGAGGGACATTCAGACCACCACAAAGTTTGAGATTACCAGGTGATTGGGATCTACTGATCTACCCAAAGCAGAAAATACATGTACCAGATGAGTAGTTTTAGTAGTGTGAAAGCAAATTACTCGTAATATTCCTGACAGAAAATACCTGCTTAGTAGAAGGTACTTGCCAAAATCGCAAGAACTTTTGCGGGGATTTTTCTAAGGTTGTGTGTATTTTGGGAGTATGAACTTTCTCAGCCCAGCTTATAGTTGGGCACAGGCGCCATGGGCGGTTGCTGGGCGAGTGATTTTTTTTCAATCATGAGCCTTGCCTGCTTATCAGACTGTACTGCACATGTTTGTAACGTTGAGAACTATGTACACCTGAAAGGGTCTGTTCTGAGTCAGTATGAATGCAGTTATTAGTAATCAGAGAATTCGAGGCCTAAACAAGTTCTCATAATTGAACAGGTACTCCAAGTCCGGTGACCGAGGAGGTCTGAATAGGCCTACTGAAAAGCTGAAGAGATATCCTTTCAAGCTATTCTAATATTAAAAATCTTTGAAAATTAGCCCTCTAAATTTGGCTTACTTACATGTATTTGGATATGCACATATTAGTTTGTATAATTTATTTTCACAAACATCCATTCAAGTTTATTTAAAGGAACATTTAATGACCTTCAATGAAATATATTCTAACACCATTTTGTGACAAATAGTCTGGTGACGTCATCACTCTCAAGATACATTCAATCATGGACTGTAGGTCCATCATTCAATCAAGAATTCAATCATTTTTCTCTTTTACAAGGATTGTACCAATTCACTTACTGGAATTTCTGGAAGTAAGTATCAATCTTCTCCACTGTCCCAACAGACCTGAGAAAAAGGCATAAAAAAGAGAATAACAAAATTAATTTCATGATTTAGCAGAAATGGGTACTCAAACTGGTATAAAATATATATGATATCTATACAAATAAAGGCTACAGTGTAAAGGTTACCAGCAGATCACTTTTTTTCTCTTGTTAATCCTAAGTAAAATTAAGTATATCAAAATGTATGAAAAAAAACACTTGTACCCCCCCCCCAAAAAAAAAACTAATAAAACCCCAAATTCTCAATCTTCCATACATGTACATGTATAGACAAATAGACTCAATTTTAATGAATTCAGACAGGTTTGAGTTTTAAATACGTACATCTTTGAAATTCTGTAATTCAATATAATTTGAAACACAGCTGATAATTTTCAAGCATACATTGTAAATTTAAGAAAAAGAATATATGATTCACAATATATACTTGTCTGGAGCAGACAAAAATTCATGAAAATGATTAGATTATATTTGTAATTCATATTTTCCGGAAGACAGGATATTTATGCATCCACTTGGAAACGGATATAAAGCATCCAACTCATTCTATCAAAGTCTGGTTGCTCAAGGCTTCTTGGTGAATGTGATAATATAATACCTTAACATTTGAAAATTTGGTTATGTTAATAGACAAAAACACTCTCTTAAAAGTTAAAAGCAAGTATAAAAAATATTTAAATTTGTGTGCAGTACATTATCTACCCGATTTAAATTTCATTTTGAATAAAAATGTTTCTGAGAAGTGAATAAAGGAACTGGGTCATAATACTACCAAATTGTGTGCTTCCGGACATAGAATTTGGGATTTGTGACAAAATTAGGAAGAAGGAAGGACCATCATTTATGCCATATATGGAGATAGGAAGGATCTGTGTGATGTGTTCTCTATCAATCTTTTTACAACCTTTGATAAATAACTGCCTTTCCCTCTTTATAAATAAATAAATAAATAAATTAAACACAGGGTATCAAACTTCCCAACTTTTAGTGAGTGACTTAAGAATATTAGAAAATTTCCACATAAAATTTGCATACATTTCACCTGAAAAGGAGAAATTACAAAATGTTCTGTGGGGATTCCCCAAGAACAAACTGTAGCTATGTTTGCTCATCATGTACATGAATTCTCGACTGAATGTTAATTATGAAATAAATGTATACTAAATTTATGTGCAAAAGGTGAATATTAAATTGGGGAGGGTCCATGGGGTTGAATTGTTTTCATATATCTTCGGCCTCATGCCAATAGGGGCTAAACCCAATTTTGGGGAGATTTAAGTTATTTATATCATCGTGTATATCTTGACATGCTTTTTAAAATGATGTCCTTAATTTGTCAAAATTTGTTATAATTATGAAGTTAACTATGATCTCCATAAAGCCCTGAATCAGTATCCCTGCTTTTCAGTCTGCCAAAAGGGGCCTTAAATAGGGCAACATTAAACCCAAGGGTATTACCATTACAATGGACCTTTTGGCACAAGTATATTCATTGCGTCTTCTTTATCTTTCTAAATGCCAAAAAGCCACTGTTGTGCATGCACACTGTTTTATTGGGCCTTTTTGACAAAGACACATGCCAGTTGATGCCTCATGCCAAAAGGGCAAAACCATAAATACGCTTTGATTACGGCCCTTTTGGTATGTCTGTCGTAATTTCGGTTACAGCCCTTTTGGCATAAATACGCTTCACTCAAAGCATATGCCAAAAGGCCCTTAACATGTTTTTTGCTCATATGTAGCATGAAAAACTTCTGTATTTTCCAAAAATACAAACAACATCATGTGAAATGTAATCTGAATATATCAAAATTGACCTCCAAAACAAAGTAATCATAAAAAAATTGCTTCTTACAAAAGGCAAAACTAAATACTTTAAACGCAATTATATGAGAATGACAAAAAAAATAGTTAAAGGACAAGTCCAACCCCAACAAAAAATTGATTTGAATAAAAAGAGAAAAATTCAACAAGCATAACACTGAAAATTTCATCAAAATCGGATGTAAAATTAGAAAGTTTTGACATTTCAAAATTTCGCTTCATTTCACAAAAACAGTCATATGAACGAGCCAGCTACATCAAAATGAGAGAGTCGATGATGTCATTCACTCACTATTTCTTTTGTTTTTTATTGTTTGAAATATGAAATATTTTGATTTTCTCGTCATTGTCATGTGAAATGAAGTTTCATTCCTCCCTGAACCCGTGGAATTCCATTATTTCAACATTTTGTGCTTCAGGCAAGGAGGTCCTAATCGTCAAATTCGTAAAAATTGAAATATTGTATAATTCAAACAATAAACAACAAAAGAAATAGTGAGTGACATCATCAACTCTCTCATTTGGATGTAACTCTCTCGTTCATATAACTATTTTGTTGAAAATAAGCAAAACTTTGAAATGTCATGATTTTCTTATTTTACATCCTATTTTGATGAAATCTTCAGTATTGTGCTTGTCTCATTTTTCTCTTTTGATTAAAATCAACATTTTTCTGAGGTGACTTGACCTTTAAGGCCCTTTTGGCATAAGGCCAACGATATATCAAGATGTTTGTAACTTGTAACAATTTTTTTTTTCATAAGAAAAAAAATTACTCCATGATTTCTAGTCACCAGATAAGTGTGGAATACAGTACATGAACTTCATATACAGCATCAACATGAAAAAGGGCATCACAACAGATACAAATGAAAAGATCGGAAGACATTAAAGAATTTGAGTTATCTGGAAAGTTCACAGATTAGTTCATCACTGCTTGAATAGTTACCTACTTGAAAAGCATCTATGAGAGTCATTAAAAACACTGTCAATTTTAAAGTCCAAAGTGGTGGGTTGATAATGATAGCACCTATCTAAATATTGCTCCATTTTGGAAATTCAACACTATTTGTCGACATGTGTCATACATGTATGACATACATTATCAGGGGATTTTCAACAAGTATGTAGTATCTGGGGATTTTTAACAAGCATACAGAATCTGTGCATGTATATCAATTACATGATTGGATACTCATAAATATAATCCTATTCACTAGTGTACAGATGGGGTGGGGGCTGAAGCCCCCAAGCTCCCCCCCCCCCATTTTCGAGGCCCCTACCCCACAAGCTTCAAGGCAAATGAAAAAAAGGATAAAAGGAAAGTAAATGGAACCTACTTTGAAATTTCATACTATTTTCTAAAATGTTTAATGTAATTTATGATTTAATAATAATTGAATTTTTGTATAAAAAAGGTAAAAAAAATTTGGTTGCTAAATTCCCTAGAATCTTTACTTTTGCTCCATCCATCTATATTTTGCCCCTAAAAATCTTCATATCATTACCTCACTGACCAAATGGTCATCAAGCTATTGGTGGAATGAGCAAAATGCAATCTGAAATAATCTGACTGTATTCTGAGAGTATTAGAAATATAAGGCCCACTCGTGGGGCCGGTCTAAATGTTAAATGCTCAGGCCGCAAAACTTTTTAAAGGCATTCAAATACATCAAATAAAATTCAAAATATTTCTGAATATGAGACAATGACAATGCAATCTGATGTTCTAAGGGTGTGTTCAAAGTCGGTTTCCAAATTTAAAGGCAACATGGATCAAGATTTAAATTGTGATTACAAAATGCAGATATGAGAAACAAGGGGTGTGTTCACTATTCCCGGTTATACAAGTTCGGAGGAAAATTTACACGTCAAAAAATGTGTTTGGGCAGGTCCAAGCTATTTGACTTGTGACGTACGGGACATTTAGAGACTTTAAAGTTGTGTAACATAAAAAATAAATGCACAACAGACAATTCTTTATGGATTTTGGAAGGCCAGTTGTGCCCTCTTTATTCATAAAAAAATTGGTGATCTGCAATTCCATTAACGATGTAATATTTCAATTAATATGCACTGTGAAGTACCAGACCAGACGAAAGATGATTTTTTTGAAAAAAAGTTTGTCATTAAATCTCTGTGAATTGGAATAAGCAGGAAATCTCTTATTATCATGATTTCATCTTGTATCTTACAAGTTTCATTAGCCATGAATGAAATGATAGAACTCATAAATTGGTGTTATGTAATAGCTCAAAATATAAACAACCCCGCTGTGACGTACGGGACATTTGTCCATGTGGAAAACGAATGGGGAAAGTGAAATTTCATCAAAATTTAAAATCAAATTGATGCAAACCATTTGAAGTAAGTTAAGTTTAACATGGATTATCATGATTGATATATATTTCTTTAAAGGATACACACAAAGAAAATTCACGAAAGTGATGATTATAGACAAATTATATATGAATGGAAAGGTCTTGTCTTTTTATACACAAATATGTCACTAAAAAGTCTTACAGATGTTGTGGAAATGCAAGAAATGAAATTAATAGAGACCCTTCTCAGCCCCCCAGCCGCCCCCAGGCAGACATTCACGCGATCGAAAACAGTCGAGAATAATGACGTCACATGATCGACTACACACTATCTCTCTGTGCATAATACACTGATACACCTTCCTGGTCTCTATTTTTCTTCGAATTTACCGTTTTCTTCATGTGTTGTGATATCCGATTTCGACATCTTCAGACTATAAGAGAACCAGAACTGTGTTACTTTATCCATTTTTATTGAATTATGAACTGGAAAGACCGATTTTGTCCACTCGACAGTCTTCGTTGTGTTGCTCTGATTCCAAGCTGTACGGTCCCATTCACTTGCTGCCGATGCAGGTTACGCTGCACTGTTTGATCCAGTCAAAAGTCAAGGTAAGCATGTTTGGAAACTGTAGTCTGTAGGCCTACTTGTTCTGACGATGCATTCAGGTCAGATGACAGATACAGATCTGATATAATTTTAGAATCATGCATTTTGGCATGACTACTATTAAAATTAAAAAGTCTTTATTTTAGAAATAATGTTTTTGCACAATTCCAGCAGATTTTTCTTCACAAAGACTTCAGTCAGATTTCTAAATAAACTGGTCAGGACTCAGGCGATTAAATTATTTAGGAGCATGAGCACTGGCATGGACCATGGCTGAAAATATGCTGTTTCAGAGGAATGTTTGGCATTATCGTAGTTTTTGTCACCAGTCCATTCACTGCCGTTTATTTCGTCAACGGCGGTGATCCACTCCCATGAGTCCCATTGACTTTGTACACAACGAGCGCACAAACACCAAATTTCACGATAAGGCCGAATGTTTTCACGATAAGGCCAAATGTTTAAGTTTTTATTATACACAGGTCTAGTACCCAATGCGTTTATGCTCAGGAGGGCCCTGTATCGTATACATCCAGATACACAGAATTATATCACCATAATGCCGATGTCATGAAGCAAGACAAATTTTCAGCAGTGGTTACCCTGATCATGCTGATTCCTGGCCAAAACTAGAGTCTGGTGTTTCTTTCTGATTAGAGTGCTTCTACATATGAATGCGTAATGCCTTCAACATAAAACAATGAAGATAAATGCACTCTTTGTAATGACACAGAGTACCGTACCTCAAGTGATTCACTACCGCTAAGCGGTAAGTAGAGTGGGGCCTACACAAACATCACTTGAGCGTTGAGGTAGAGCACCAGTGTTCTGAGTGGAATTTTTCAGGTGTCTAAACCTACTATTATTTGTTGTTGACCGGGAATTACATGCCACCGCACGTCGTCAATCATCAAGATAATGAAATTCATACTTTGATTTGATTATTTAAATTATTTCTTTATTTTTTCTCTCTTCTACACACAGATCTGCACACTTGCTGACTCTGGTGACTTCTGGTCTCTGCTCGCTACTTCAATCTGGGAGATTCCATCATGTCCTCTTACTGATTTGGATATAGCCATTTTTTTCTTCACTCTTTCCAGGAGCTACGGTGCAAGTTTTGGACTGATAATGATGCAACAGAAAATTTATCTTTATCGATCTTGGAAACGATTTTGAGCACAGTTTTGGAGAGAACTAAAAAAATTGACTTGGACAGGAATACAGCTTGTCGAAAATAAGAACACACAACTTAAAACGAAAAAAACAATTTTAATGTTATTAGGGCATTTTGCAAGAAATTTTCTAATCAATCACACGTCCCAAATCAAGGGTAAGTCCTTTGATTAAAGACAAACATGTACATGTAGTTGAACTGCTATTGCAACTCGACCTTATTACGCTTGAATTTGAATTTAAGACTTACGCTTGATTTGCAATGGAACATAAGTTTCTTGCAGTGCCCCATATTTGTGTTTTGTTATCAGATATCTAACGTGCTGATTTTTCTCGAAAGGTATAATATATTTGTCCTTTTAAACGGTATTTGAATATGGGTACGCCTTTTATTTGTTTTCCACAATATTTATTGCATGTACATGTATGAACAGAAGTGAAATATTTATTGTGAAGCACTGAATGTTGTGTGCTGTTGTGTGATGGTTCATCATTTTTTTGTTCTAAGACTGTAAGCCTGGTGGGTGTGAGGAAGTGGCCTGGATGAAAGAAAAGTGAACATGTGCCCAATTACAGATTTGCATATTTTAAGACAATTTTGTTTCTGGATAAATATTGCTATGCATTCCCTACATTAAGAGTAAAGGAGAAGTCCACACAATCAAAAATTCATTTGAATTTAAAGAAAAATAAGATATTGCAGGAAATTTCATAAAAACTTTGATTCAAATTTATATAATTACTACTCTAACATTGAGAAATTTTGCCTAATTTATAAAACGATGATATGCTCATCTGTGTCGATGTGCAAATTACACTAACCGTTATGTCACATGCACTAAGTTCTTTTGTATTTTGTTGTTTGATATATTTACATGACATGTAGATTTGATATTTAATTTTCTATTTATTTTCTGAAAAATTTTCAGAGGGATTTTAATTCCTCCAAATAACATTTAGAGTTACAATTCCGTAAATGTAACCTATTGTGTTCGGATGAAGAAATTCCTATACTCAAATCTGCAAAGAATTAAAAAACAAAATGCCACAAAAAAATTAGAAACGAATGTGATGTGAGTGACAACACTAATTTGCATATCATTGTTTTGTGACTGTTTTGAGTAAAAACAGCAAGGGAAATTACTCTATTCAAATAATTTTTAGTTGATGTGGACTTGACTTTTAACTCATCCTGTACCCCTCCCATCCCAAATAAGAGTAGAATCTAATCAAGAACTTGAAAATCAAAAGCAGCAATTAAATAAGATTTGATAAATACAGGTCTGAATGGGATTTCACAAGAAAAAAAAGCTGGGTAGGGACGAGAAGGAATAAAAAAAAATACCCAATTTAATCCGAGTTTTGAACCAGGGTCCTCGCACACGACAAAACGATGGCCAACACGTTTGGCCACAGACCATTCCCTACATTAAGGTGGGCTTTTAAGATATATGAAACAAAGTCCGCTCGCCGCTGTGGGCTAATCATGTTTCGGCAATTCAACTGCAATTTCAATCATTTCGCGATGGATATTGCCATGTTATTTTGTGGTTCCTGACTTTGTTACGTAATGAAATTTCATAATTTTTTTTCAGTCGTGACGAAGAATGTCTATGCTTTATATTGATTATAATATCAATTTGTCGCAAGTGTGATTTCTAAGTGAAAATATGCTTTGTTCAAATATATTTCTTGAAAAAAAAAAATCATTTTTTCTAAGCTAAATATCGGTTACCAAAATACGTTAAATGTGCACTTTATTTCACTGTTCAGTAAATTCAAACTTTTATCTATATAACAAGACCAATCTTGTGAGGAATAAACAATTCTAAGAGCAAAAAACGCTGATTGGAAAGATCGTCTTCAATGGGCTGCTGTCAGCTCAGCTGCTCACGCTCATTGTGTGACGTCACTCAGCTGGAGCTCGCAAGAGGACCGATGGAAGGCAGAAATATGGCATGAAAATAAATCATTTTTGAGAGCTGATTTCTGCAAACTCTAATGACTATTTTGAAAAGTGAAGTTATATATCTGATTAGTAATACTTCCCCTTTACAATGATGACCACAAAAAGGCATTATAAAATACTTTGGATTCTTCGGGTGTCTCCTTTAATAGTATGCACTGAAACAAAACATAGCAAACACTTTACGACCTCATAAATATTATGAAAGATGTCTTGCAAATAATTCCATGTGTTAAACGAATGGGGAAAGTGAAATTTCATCAAAATTTATAATTATCTGGATGTAAACCAAAGTAAGTTTTACATGGACTATTAAGATTTATATAAATTTCTATTATAGTATATGATTAAACAAAACATTAAAAAACTTTATGACCTCATAATTATGAAAGATTTAATTAATAAATTAACTAATCAATAATAATTAATGTTATTTATTACAAATTGTAACTTTATTATCAGCCCTTTACCAATATTCAACCACTGATATAATAATATCATTTATCTCAATTTACATTATCTTTGCTCGTTATAAAATAACCCTAATTAGAATTACATAGAAATCCTATGTATAAATAAAGTATGGTGTGTCCCGTACGTCACAAAGCTTCATTAGCTGATATAATTAAACATGAAATTAATTCAGTAAATTCACTTTAAATTTTGGATGTACACTGTAATTAGAAATCTCCAAAGTGTGAAGAAAACTGTTCAACTTTTTCTTAACTTAATTAATTTTCAAAATTATTTTTTTCTCAAATGTTTGCATGAACTTAGCACAAGTCCCCACAGAAATATTTTCAAAAATACAATTTGCATTATCTGCAGATCAAAAAGTGTGATGTCCCGTACGTCACGCCAATTAATGATTTCTTGGAATCGTGACCTTGGCATTCATTAACTTTACCTTTTCAGAAGAAAACAAATATAGGCAAAAAACTTCAGAGTATAAGCTTCAAAATGACATACAATATGTTAGATATAAGCAAAGATTTAATTTTGGCTTCAGAGGGGACAATAGCTTGGACCTGCCCGTTTGTAAACGCAATCAGCTCAAAATTAAGACCTTGAGCATCGCAAATGCGACACTGAACAAAATTACATTTTGAAACATTTTTAAATTTGCTCTTGCAGTGAAAGTCTACTCAAACCTGTGCCAGAACTGACCTTTCTTGTGATGGGTCAAACTGAGCACCAACAGAAATCCATTTAAAATTCAAACCAGAATAAATACATGTACATACCCTTTCAAAACCTAAGGTATATACTAATCAAAACAATCAAATGTTTTTTTATGGACATTATTCATTTGTACAAATTTGAGAATATACTCACAGCAAATGCTGACTAGTATCATAGCTATACTCCATCATGGATGTCAATCTCATTCAATCATAGCCTTGAAAAATCCTTTAAAAAGTAAATCACTATTAAACAGGAGCATGAATCCCTATGAACTGAACCACAGAATGCTGATCAAGAAATTGAAACCAATATAATGTCCACTTTATCTGTAGAAACAGCTCTTTGCAAGTACATCATTCAGTGAGTATGATGACTGCTGCTTCACTGAAGTGGATCTGATTGCAAAGTGGAAGACCGCCTTGTTGAGGAAATCCAACACACTTAAGAGCCCACTGCTACATTAAGGTCTGTTCTATCAAGTTCAGTTTCACAACAATGCTATAAAAAGCAAGCTATCAGTACCCAGTACATCTGCTCTTTAAGTGGAAGAGCATGTTTGTGAGACAATCCAAAAACAAGAACTGGTACACTGCATGCTACGGCAAGTTCAAGCTCATTTTCGTAACAATACAAAATGTACATCTATAAGAATACATCCACAAGCATCGTCACATGTTCAGAGTGTGACTTGCTAACTTTTTCTGCAATGTGTCCAAATAAATTACGCCACATTTGTTGGTTTGTTGACCACGATCCAGACACAATCTCCCATAAAAATGTCTGTAAACCTGTGATTTGGATTAGAATGGAGATCCCCAGCTTACTTAGGACTTGGTCAAACATTGAGTGGTGTTATCAGGAATGAAGAAACTATGGCCAAGCCCCTTGATGATATCACAAGATCCCTGATAAGAAAGAACTTTGAGCTGCAATCAAATACTGAAATCCAAATCGTTGAGGTTTATTATTTTATCATCAGAACAGAAGCTATACAGTACGGTCACAAAGTTACACCACCCCTTGATATCATTCAAATTGAAAACAAATAGAATCAGTAATAGAAATGTCTTGTGATCAACATTTGCATGCAAAATCAATATTGTAAAGTTAACGAGACATACATGTAATAGTTACAATCAATTTTATAGCAAACCCAATATTACATGTACATAGACTACAATACACATTGCAAATAGTAGGGGAAGGCGGGGTAAGTTGTGACACTTTTTGCATTTTGCACGTTAGAATTGATATGACTAGTACTATTGTAGAAATAAGTACCTTGCCTTTAAATTTGATTCTTGGGAAATGTTTTTCACCTACATAGAACTTTCTACCCCGACACTGAAAGTCATCGTGACCTTTGAAAAAACCGATGTCAAATGGCTCAACTTGCCCCATATATGGGGTAAGTTGTGCCACCGTCTGGGGTAAGTTGAGCCACAAAAACTACGTACAAAATGTATGGGGGAGAACCAGCATGTCAATTTTTTGTTTAAAGTCTTTTCACTTGCAAATTCTCTATAAATACTAACGTCCTTTAAAAGGAAAAGAGCAGTCATGTAAATTTGCTCCTTTCAGCCTGCATTTCAATCAATTTTTATGGTTTGTTTATTTTTTAAGATACATTACCATTAGAATTACCACGGCTCAACTTGCCCCATGCTGTTTGGCTCAACTTACCCCAGTCCGAACTTAGTGCGATAATTTTGTATCCACACATTTATTATGCATCCATCATATAAAAGACTATAACAAGAATGAAGATCCATACCTGGACTAATAATGTTGTTATCATGTCTTTATTATATTTAAAGACATGTGTGTGTATAAAGCACTTATCTATTTCACACTCTTTTTTACTTTTTTGGCTGAAATTCATACTTTTCCCTCTAAAAAACTACTTTTTGTTTCAAAGTGGAAAACAATGTGGTGGGGTTAGGGGTTATGCTATGGGTCATCAATACATGACACCACCGCAATGTCTGACTCATTCATTATTGGCCTGGGGCTGGTGGCTCAACTTGCCCCTATGCTCAACTTACTCCGCCTTCCCCTACTGTACAGTACAAGTATGTGCTCCGACACTAACTATATTTTGATCTTGTGCAATGGCTCTTCAAGACCACAAAGAGGGGACTTCATGCACTTCAAGCTCAAATATATTCCCAGAGAGTACAGATTGCCATATTTTGTCATCATGCCCTATATGTCAATTCAAAACACAGTATGCTCCAGAATATTTGAGTTTAACTATCTGACTCTGTATGACGCCACCAGAGTACTGTGGTCAGCCAGATGGTACATTATTGCCAATTCGTACACTGCCAACTCGTCCACTCGCCACACGGTCTACCTTCATTTAGTCTAATGCCATTCCATCCATCAACATTTCATCTAACAACCATTTGGCCCAATAACCATTTCGTCGAATCATCACTTCGTCTAATCACCATTTCGTCTATTACCATTCATCTAATAACTAGTTGGTCCAATACCCACTTTCTTTTCATTCATTTTGCACAAAATGGACTAAATGGAACTGGTTTATTAGACGGAATGGCATTAGACTAAATGAAAGTAGACCATGTGGGGAATAAACGAACTGATGATAGACCAAATGGTAGTAGACAGCTATTGAATAATTATTCACAAAAGAAAACATTCATAGGATTGAAAATACAATACTATGTCCATTGACCCAAAATGACCTTTGACCATGATCATGTGATCTATGTGTGCAAAATAATAATTCATACTTAACACCCTTATGTCTGTTTTATGAACTAGATCCATAAACTTTCTGATGCCAATGAAATACTCCCAACAAGGCTAGAGTTCAATGACCCTAAATGACCTTTAAACTTGGTCATGTAATGTGAAACTCACACAGGATGTTCAGTGATACTTGATTACCCTCATGTCCAAGTTTCATAAACTAGGTCCATATACTTTTTTTAAGTTATGATGTCATTTCAAAAACTTAACCTTAATAAGATTAGATGTTGATGTCGCCGCCGCCACCAGAAAAGCGGCAAGACAAAAACAATAACAATAATAACAAAATGGAGATAATGACATAAACATGACAATTGTAGGCTAGAAAGATCTTTGTTTGTAGTGATATAAACTTGTGATAATGTTTGGTTGATTTAGTTCATCCAGGGTTGCAGATATTAATCAGGACCCCATCAATTTATCTGGGTTAAAATCAACTTTGAAGTGTTTCACTGTGTTTGTGAGATCCATCTGTCCCTCACAAGTTTGTTTGTCGACAAGTCTTAAACTGTCATGCAGGTGGTATGATTCTTAGATAGATAGATAGATAAATGGTTTTATTAAAAAAAAATTCATGGTAGCCCAAAGGCTAAATTTACATTGTTTTACATTGTAAAGATCTTGTTACATCTTCTTTCATTGACTGTATAAAGAGGCATATCAAGGAAAAATAATGCCCCTTAAGGGGGTGCCTGGAGGATGTACAGTACTTAGCATATCCTCTTGCCCCCCCCCCCCCTAGACAGTAGACTTCAAATAGATGGTTTCAATATTATACCATGGGACAAAACCACATGTGGAATGTGCATATTTCTTTCTCTTTTTAATAGTGTATACTATGTGCTAATTATGTACCGGTACACAAAATCTGCATAGCCAATGGTTTCCTTCTTTTTTCCAAGGGCTTTGTATTTTGTACTATGGTACAATTGAAACCACCTTTGTGAAGGATTCAGGTCATTGAGTCTAGTGACCTTTTTGTATTTATTTTCAATTGGTATTGAATAAAAGTACAAAGTACTGTAGACAAATCACATATTAAAAAAAAACTTTTTATTCATAAACTGCGACAAAAAGAACCAAATTTGCTACTCTTCTGAAAATCCATTTCATTTCATTGTGACATTAATTTTGAAAAGGCATTTTTATTTATTTCCTGGAATTCATTCATTCTGAATATCAAATTATGTCATGAGATACATAACATGTATGGAAAAGGGGTAATAAACAGTATTGAGTCACATACATGTATGAGAGAAATGGGTGTGTATAGAGATAAACTCTGATTACAAATGACAAGAGAGAAATCTATATGATTGAGTTCCTCTGATATCATGTACATGTAGGGCTAGAGATAGTGGACTAAAAATGTGTCATTTCACAAATCACAAAATAATGAAGAATTGGATTATAATTCCATATAATAAGGTCTGTATTCTGAACTCAGGATAAATTCAAACACTGGTCTAAATTTGTGGTTTAACTATTGTTTAAAGGAGAATGAAACCATTGGAACAAGGTAGCTTGTGTGAAAACAGAAAAATCAAAGAAACAGTTCAATGAAAGTTTGAGAAAAATCGGACAAATAATGAGAAAGTTATGAGCATTTGAATATTGCGATCATTAATGCTATGGAGATAGCAAATTGGCAATGCGATAAAGATGTGTGATGTCACTTGTGAACAACTCTCCCATAACTTTAGTATACATGTACATTTCACTTGAATTGCCTCTTTTATCACATCTATCCATAGACCATGCGTTCTTTCTACATGAGGGCATGTAATGTTTATTTTTTAAGGATACATCATGGATAAAGAGTTTGTATCATCATAAGAAAAAGCAAAAAGAGACATTTTAAGGGTATTTTATAGTCCACCAAAGGGAAAGTTGTTCATCAGTGACATCACACATCCTTGTCGCATTGCCATTGGGAGGATCTCCATAGCATTAGTGATTGCAATATTCAAATGCTCATAACTTTCTCATTATTTGTCCGATTTTCCTCAAACTTTCTTTATTCTTTGATTTTTCTGTTTCTACACAAGCCTATTTGTTCCAAAGGTTTCATTCCCCTTTAACAGTACAAGTTCAATTTGTCAGCTCATTTGAGACTAATCATTTATCATAACTGAAATAAATTTAGTTCTCCTTTATACATAAGGGAAAATCAAGTAAAGATAGGAAATGCAAAATAATTTTGGCTTCCAATAAATATACCATGGCCTTTAATAATAAGACTTCAGAATACAGGCCAAAGATAATAGAGGTTTGATCAAATCTTAATCATGTGATTAAGATAAGCATCCCTGGTCAATCACCACTCACAAAATGCAATTACCTCTAGAATCATAAAAATCTTTTAAAAATGTATTATTTATAATATAAAGACACTGATCACATGATTAAAGGGTACTCCAGGTTGAAAATAATTATTCCTCAAGCAAAATGCTGAAAATTTCATCAAGATCTGATAACAAATAACATATTTATTGAATTTTAAAGTGTAGCAATATTTTGTGATAAACAAGAATATATGGATGCCAACATGAATATTCAATAGGTGGGCTGATATTGTGATAATACCATGTCCCCACTTTCTACTTTCTTATGTAATTTATGAAATCATGTATTTTCATACAGGTTTGCAAGATATGTGATCCTTGTAACAAAATAAGTTGCAGCAATGATTATCTTACAAACTTTGTAAATCTTTTTTTTTAATCCTAGGTGGAAAAAACTTTAAATAAATATGATTTCATATAATAAAAAAGAAAAGAATAAGAGGTGATATGACATCATCAGCTTGTTCAATGCATATACTGAACTCTATAAAGATATGCAGGGAACTGAACACCAAGACTTCATAGTCAAATAAATTTTGTTATATTCCTTGTCCGATTCGGATGAAATTGTCAATCTTTTGTTTGTCTAATTTCACCTCATCTGTTGAAATCATATCATTTTCAGCCTCGGTACCGCTTTGGAAATAAGAATCTCACAAATTATATTTTGTTGGTAAATATCCAAATAATAATCTTACCTGTTAAGCCCATTATGATGTTTTCCTCTGTTTCCTAGATTCATATAAAATACATGGATATTTTTCTTTATCTGGCACGGCAAACTGCCTCAAAAGTGAAACATCCTTGGAATATCAATAGTACAAATATATCACAAGCCAATGACTGCCACTGCTAGTTTGCAGAAGCAAAATTCGCCTCTATCAAAAGATGTCTGAATTGATTAGACTATCTGAGGTGTACAGAAATTGTTTAATATAAGTTGGGGTTGCGATAGACTATCCTACAGACCCACTTGTTGATTTCTGATAGAGTGCATGTTTAACAGAATATGTCTGCAGACAATATGTATGTTAGTCACTGCATCAACACATCATTGGGTATTCCTGTAGAAGAATGAAATGCTTTCAACAATGATACACACAGAGGAATCCTTGTTCAAATCACTTTCACAATCTAATGAAATTATGAAAATTGGTTAGAAGTACAGCATTAAAAAAAGAGAAACAAAATAATTTACCGCATTAATTTTTGCAAAGAACGGCAAATATTAATTTCTCTAGCTGTAGATCACAGATAAGAAATGGAAGTTACATGTATGTCAGTGCCACACATGGCTCAAGAACAATCAAACTGAAATGTACTGTCTTGCAAATAGAATCTAGTGGGTTACAATTCAGAAAAGCCTGAGAACAATGGGTATCCTCTAGAATGGTTTAACGTGTGATAAACCTAGAGAACCAGTCCTTGATTAGCCTACATGTACATGTATGTACCAAGGAGGATAATTTTCAGCAAGTCATCATCTCTTGCCTTGGGCTAAGATCTTGATCCAATATTAGTTCAGACCACACTGCTATGGTATTGATCAACAAAACAAATCAAACACACCTTCACAGGTTTAATGCACATAGCATTATATTTAAAGAGACTTTAGCTCCTTCCCACTTCCCAAACTATTCTCATGGGATTTTGTGGCAATATATTGGTACAGTGAAAATAAAAATAAGTTTATATCTCGGTAAAAGTGTCTAAATTACAAAGTAAAATTGTCCTAAGTGCCCTGTGCAAGACTGATTGTGTGAAATAAAGGCCCAAATTCACAAAGGTGGTTTACATGTAGAAAACCCATGGGTTTGGCAGATTTCCTATAGAAATTACGCTGAATTTAGCATGTATCAAGCGCATAAAATGCCCAATGCTGATGTTCACTGTTGTCAGTGCGCCAAATTGATGCCTGTTACCAAGGATACGCTATTTCATTCATGAGTCCACTGTTTGAAGAGTGAACACATCAATTCTAAGCAGTGGACTCATTAATAAAACAGCGTGGATAACCATGGCAACAGGCATCAATTTGGCGCAATGTAACAAGAGCGCGCATCAGCGTTGGACATTTTTTTAATATATATGGTAAAATAAGCATAATTTATACAGGAAATCTGCATAAACCATGGACTCAACCATGGGTTTTCAAAACCACTTTTGTATATTTGGGCCAATGTCAATTGTTAGCAATTTGAAAATTAAAGTTAGTCAGGATGTTCATTTTATTTCAATTCATTTTCACTTTCATGGTCTTCATGTAAGCAGTTAACGTGTACTGGAAACAAATAGCCCAAGTTATTATCTTTGGGATTTAGAGAATTTTGTAATTCAACTGGTTAACATTCAAAGTGCTTCTGTAGACCTGTAATATACAGAACATGATGTATCGAATTCCTGGCCCTTGTACAATATTGAGAAAAGAGCTTTATCAATATTTGCTTTGAACAGTCTCCACCCCATTCACGGGTGATGATGTCATCATCCTCATCTTCTTTTACACAGTTCTTCTAAGTACATGTAGACATATCCCTCTCTTTAAACCTATAGATAAATGTGTAAAACACTTTTTAAGCCTTCATGTTAATCGTAAGTCTTTAGTAAAAATATCAAAATTTTTGATATTTAATTGGATATAATTTTCCTTCCATACTTTGAGTTTAGCATTATTTTGTGTAATCCACCCAAGGCAGCTAAATCTAGTAGAGCATGACTGGATTTAGACTTTTGTTAATATCATTTTTATTATATGCTACTACCTCCAGTAATCCAGGGTATCTTGAATAGGCTACATACATATAGATGAGGAGATCTCGAAATGCATACAAAATCCCACTAAAAAGGACACGGTTCAACAAACTTCAACAGAGGCACCTAATTCCATCCCGACAGTACATGTATCTCTAGATGAATGAATCTCTGGTATTACCATGGTTAATAGAGTGATGCATGTACCAAGTACCGGTAGGTAAAATAACTACATGAATACTGGGTTACAAAATACCTTGTAAACAAGAAAGGGGTAGTCACATGGTACAATTGTGATTTTACCCCAATCAAAACAAGCAAATTGAACAAAACTAAAACAAAGATTATACTCTTTAAAGCATCCATATCATAATTGAGTACAACAATTTAGCCAAAGATGGCAGTTTTCACTTGCAAATATTTTTTAAAAAACACATTAGTAGTGTTATCTGTAATTATAATACATGTATGACAAACTACAGTTCAAAAACTAATATTTGTTTAACAAAGTTATTGCATACATGTACATGTATATATTCAACAAGTGGCTCGCCTCTGGGAGTCTCACCTGCATCATGCGATTCCCTAAAGTAGCAGTGCTAACTTTGAAAATTAAGTACTACATGTATAAAATAATTATTCACAAAAAACACCATTCATATAACGTTCATTGACCCTAAATGACATTTCATCTTGATCATGTGACGTACATGTAGGTCCATATACTTTTGAAGTAATGATGAAATTTCAAAAACTTAACCTTAGGTCAAGATTTTGATATTGAATACCCCAACATGGTAAGTTCACTGACCCTAAATGACCTGTGACCTTGGTCATGTGACCTGAAACTCAAGCAGGATGTTCAGTTATACTTGATTAACCTTACAGTATGTCCAAGTTTCATGAACTGGGTCCATATACTTTTTAAGTTATGTCATTTAAAAAACTTAACCTTTGGTTAAGATTTGGTGTTGACGTCGCTGCCACTGCTGTTGCCATCGGAAAAGCGGTGCCTATAGTCTCACTCTGCTATGCAATTGAGACAGAAATTAATACTAGAATAACTATAGCCTACTATTAATGATAGTAATGTAACACCATGAAAACTAAACCCCCGTCCTACATGTATGTCATTACCATGGGGACGCAGTTTCCAACATATTTGGAAAATGACTCTTGATGTCTTTACCCCAAGGTAAAGGTTTGTGCCAGATTTCATGAGCAATGGGAATGCAGTTTGATCTGCGATGAATTTGCTGGATTTGGGCCATATGCATTTTATACCATTGCAGGGTGCTACATGTACATAACTTTTTAGAAGCACTTGCCCAGTCGGGCAAATAAATTTTCAAATAGTTGGAATATACTTGTCCCAAAATCTATTTCACTTGCCCAAAAGAAAGTTTTTCGGTTTTATAAACCATTGACTTTTGTCTCTCTGACATGAACTGATCTATCTGCCATGACCAAACTATCATATCATATCGACCCTTATTTTGGTCATTCTACAGTGAGAATTTTGATTGCCCAATTCGGGCAAGTACTGTACTTTGGTCTCTACTTCAAAACACTTGCCCGACTCTAACTTTTACTTGCCCTGGGCAATCGGACAAGTGCTTATGTAGCACCCTGCCATTGCAACAGGATTTCACACGTGTACACACAAAAAATATGTCTTTCACATCTTTACTTAATTTTTGTGAGAGTTGGTTGAAAATTAAGGAAGTATTTCAAACCATATTGTTGGTAGTCATCTGAAACCCATTTTAGAGAATATCGACTTCAAACTTTATAATTTCCACAGCCTTACAACATAGGTTAATCATTGATAGAAAAATACATGGTTGGAAAGATCAAGACAACTGCTAGACATTGGTATCTTTAGAAGTATAAGGCTCCATATTTCATGCATTTTAAAATCAAATTTCCAAAGGCTAGAATATAAGAAGCACACACATTAAACAGGCTGGCATCAATTCTTTTTTAATCTCTGCCCCATGTCTTTAATCCCTCCAACTCCCAGAACTACCTCACTTGATCTTTACAAAAAGCACCTGAAGACACACCTATTGTAAATTTGGACTAGCTATAAATGTCTTATACCCTTTTTACACACGCTAAAATTTCCTTAACCCCGTACAATAGGTGGGGCTAAATTGCCATTTAGCCCCACCTATAGTACGGGGTTAAGCTTAGCCCACTTTCTTTTTACACAGCATTTTTGCAAAGTGGGCTAACCCCACCTTTAGTACGGGATTATTTGGCCCTGCAAAAAAGCAGGGTTATCCCAGCAATTGCGGTGCTAAGAGCGATAGTACGGGGTTAAGATCGCTAGTGTAAAACGAAAGTGGGCTATAAACCTTAACCCCGTACTATAGGTGGGGCTAAATTATGGCAATTTAGCCCCACCTATAGTACGGGGTTAAGGAAATGTTAGCGTGTGTAAAAAGTGTACGAGTGAAGTACTTGTACTACGAATGATCGACAAATGTATTTAAAGCATGAGCTTCCACTAGTCCGGGGTTAGCGAGTTTCGTGTGTGAAAAGCAAGCATTCCTTATCCGGGGTTAGCAATAACAATTTGGCATACATGTGAAAAGGAAAAAAAAATAGTACGGGGTTAAGGATAGTACGGGGTTAGCGATAGTCAGGGGCTAAGAAAATCCTGTGTAAAAAGGGTATATAACTGTGCTTTGTATCAGTCCCTGGAAAAGACAAAATACTACATACATTGAAAACATGAAAAATGCAAATACGGCTCATGGTTATGTCAGGAGGGCATTCCATGACACTACATGTATTTTCCCTTTTTAATACTTAAAGTTTAAAGCCCACCCACCACTTGTCACAGAAAAGTGAGTTTGACCCAAGATCTTAACAACCAGATCTAGGACACACCATCAATTACAATGCATTATCCTGCATGTAATACATGTACATTGAAGAAAAAGTGATAAATACCTTTTTAGAGTTTGCCATCTCACAGAATACAAGTCTTTTGAAGAGACTTCCATCAGAATATGCAATTTAAACTAAGCCTTATCTCCATGTAGCAATATCAATCCTGTTGTACACTTGATCAATTCAAAATGATCCAATTATCCATCCATTCTTCAAGAAACAAGGATTTTGATCACAAATTAATATACATTATCATTCTTTATCATTATTACCAAAGTGAATTCACATGTTGGAGAACCCTATAACCACAAATCCCAGCTGAAATAAACTCCACAGTTGAGAGAATCCGGCAAAGAAAAATAGACCAGAGAATTCCTTGAAATCCTTCATGGCAATTTCTGAGGGAAATTTCAGACACTAGTGGACGTCTTCCAAAATCACCTTATCAAATCCATCACAGACATAGGCTAATTCCAGGCAATTTATTTTTTATTTACTCTTCAAATATTGTAGAATTATTGGAAGAAAAATTGAATTATGCAACTCCACAATCCTATCGTATGTAATACAAACATTGAACATAAGTAGCAAAGTCGGTTTCCATGATATAACAAGGTATCAAAACTCAGTCTGAAATAAGACTGTATTGAAAACAGATGGGCAATATGTCATGCATGAATGCCTGCCCCTTGAGTTAGATATTAATGATCATGTTTTTTTCCTTGTTTTACTTTGTCATATGCTGTCATCTTCGCATCATCTCTCTCCCCTGAAATTGAATTTTGAGTTACAGAAGCCTAACAAAGCAGAACACTGCTTTAATTGCATCTGTGCAGGGGGGGGGGGCTTCTTTTCATTTGGCAAACCAGTCAATTTGACTTTTTCACCATCATAAATATTTTTCAATTTTCCTTTCTTTATAAAAAAAATTGTATGAATAATAATTCAAATATTGATTTCATTTATTTCTTTCTTTTTTTTTCTTTTTCTGTTCTCTCTTTTTCTTCTCCATTTCTTTTTTTTCGAATTAAGGTACTTGGATTTGAAGTCGAGTAGGTGTGTCTAAAAAGTTAAAACCAGGGCTTTAATACTGAAAATATACCTAGAAGGGAGATAGATGAAAGAGAAAGCAATGAGGAAAATCACAGCTCCAATCCTGCGCCCGTATCAGAGAATGGGGATACGTCTATCCTGTTGATGTAAGTTCAATATTGCCGAGGTCTCGATCTTTCCCGGAGACAAGACGCCTTTAAATCCTACCTACTTTGGGAGACAAGCCATTGTAGGATGGAATGTGATTTTGGGTGCAAGTTTGGGGGGATGATTGCCTATATACATCTACATGCAGATAGACACATGGGCTAGTCTAGTACTGAAATCGTTTTTTTTTATTAAGTATTTTTTATTTTGGGGGTTACTAATGCCTATTATCTGAAACACTGGATAAGCTTTAACATTGTAGTGAAAGAAGATTTTCCAGGGCCCTTATCAGCATTTCGGGAGCATAATTGCCTGAGCCCCCATGTATTTTCCCCCCTTGATCATTGCATGCATTTCTCAAATAACTCTGCCCTTTACTATGTTGTTATGTACAGCAGCAGCAGCAGAAGCGGCAGTCAAAATAGAAGTAGCATTTTTATTTATTTGGCAAAATGATGAAATTATAACAGAATCACATTGAAGAAAAAGCTTTGATTCCCATGAGTACCACAAGTTGCCAGAAATAGGACAGCAAATTGAATTACTGAAATGAATTATACATACTTGAATTGGTTGAAGGTTGTTTTGAATGGGGTATTGAGCATGGTGTTTCCTCTATGTCCCATGTTGCAATGAGCAGTCTGTGCCTTTTGGAGGTTGATCCAGGGTGACAGGGCAGGACCAGGAGGGATTAAGGTTGGGGTATCTCCATCCCATGTAGCCATCCCACTATCTCCCTGGGAATGGATCCCAGGGGTAGGGTGATTGGGTTGCAGGATGACCTCCAGGATTGACCTCAGAAACCTCATTAATCACCTCATATCTCTGTATAAAGAGAATATTCAAAATGATTACTTTGATTGTTGGATGTTTTTAATAATATAAATCCAGGCATTTTGTCAAGTCCAACTGTCCGAGCCAATTCTTTTCTGCGTGAATCCTGCAAGCGGCTTTTTATTAATAATATTCGCATTTCTAATGGACAACACAGGAAAGTTGAACTGACAAGATGCAAAGCACCTTACAGCAGGATTCCCACTAATAAAGGACAAGTCCACCCCAACAAAATCTTGATTCGAATAAAAAGAGAAAAATTCAACAAGCATAACACTGAAAATTTCATCAAAATTAGACTGTGGGATGGTCGCTAAAATTGTGACTTTCCGTGGGGCGGCAAATACAACCACGGTTCTTGGACATGATAATATGTAAAATATTATGAGTGAATACATGCACAATGTTGCCATCGGTAAATTTTGCTCCTGACCTCAAAATTAAAATAATAATATGCAAAATCGTACCATTGATTCGACTGGAAATTCCGCCATTCACCCCGTGTGTTAAGGACTTCCGTGAACGCGCGCAAGCGTGCACAATGCATGTAACCTCGTTCGCGTTTTATTTTTTATTCGCTGTACATGATATACGTTATATAGAATGTACGATGGCGGATAAGATGTCGTCGTCTTCGTCGTGTTTTGACAGCGAAAATGACGATTTATCACTAGCAAATATATGCTACATGCACGTCTTACCCAAGGAAAGAGGGCCAGTAAATTCCTTTCAAGTAAAGAGCTAGAACAAATTTAAGCCTTTGCTGCATTCGTTGACGTAGACTACCTGGGACTTCAGAATAAAAATAGCTATTCGTGCAGCAGAGAAGTTTGCGATTGACTTGCATGCAGCCCGGCCCCGGGAGACCAGCCCGACGTCCGACCAGCATTTCAGCAAGATCCGAATGGATCAAAATAAATATAGATGTTCGATGTAGGCCTACCGCTTTTACATCTTGCCCAGAGCCAGGTCAAACATCGTTCGTATATCACCAGCATTGAGCAATCAAACGATCGAAGGTAATTTGTTTTCACTTTGTGCTCTTGCATTTCACTCTCTGCAAAAGTGAAGCGGTGCAAACTTTGATGATTTTTGTATAGGTCTACATCTAGATTTCTTAATTGAGTCGATGAATAATGTGACTCATGACTTACTTCGTCTTCTATTCATAGGCTTGTAAATGTGGCGGTGAAGTAAGTCATGACATGAGTCACATTATGTATCGATTCAATTAAGAAATCTAGACCTATACAAAAATCATCAAAGCTTGTACTGCTTCACTTTTGTAGAGAATGAAATGCAAAAGCACAAAGTGAAACAATTTTGGCATGGACAAAGATCGCTATAACAAGGATCACCATCTCAAAATCATCCTCTGTATCTTTTTCACCTTCGATAGCTTGATTGCTGGAATGCTGGTGATACGAACGATGTTTGACCTGGCTCTGAGCAAGATGTAACGCGTTACATCTATAACGTTAGTTTGATCCATTCGGATCTTGCTGCAATGCTGGTCGGGCTGGGCAGGAGCGTAACGGGTCGGTGGCCATGCAGGAGGGGCAAGAGCAAAAAAATCTCCGGTCTTATCAGGGGCAGATCCCAAAAAAGTTTTTCAACCAATTGACAAGCAAAAAAAATAAAGGTTTTCACCCACAAATGAAGTATATTTCGTACACGAAAAAAAGGGTCTTCAATTTCAAAAGAGGGGGCACACCTTTGTTTTAATGGCATATTTACATTACAAATTTTAGTATTTTGCTTCTCAAAAGGGGGGGGGGGCAGGCAATGGCATCATGAGGCAACATTTTGAGGGGCGATATGGTGTATCGGGTAAAAAAAACAATGCGAGTGAGCAAAAAATTATACATTTTTATTACAAAAATCCAATTCAGATTTTGACATAATGTTAAAGAAGATAACATATTTTTCACCCTTCTCTCTTTCCTTTTCCTTTTTTTTTCTTGGTCTGTACGCCACGGTAAACAAGATTTTGTTTATGATTTTGCATGCTTATTTAAAAAAAAATAAAAATCACCTTTTCATGACAATCTATCTGTTCTTCTTTCTTTCCTTTTCAGTTCCTCTTTTTCCCCTTTCCCTTTCATTCTCCCCCTTTTCTCTTTTCCCCTTTCATTCTCCCCCTTTTCTTTTTTCCCCTTTAAGTTCCCGGTGAAATCCGCCAGGGGGGATAGCTTCCCCCCCCCTGCACTGTTAAGCCACTGCTCCCTGGGATGGGCCGGGTTGCATGCAAGTCAATCGCAAACTTCTCTGCTGCACGAATAGCTATTTTTATTCTGAAGTCCCAGGTAGTCTACATCAACAAATGCAGCAAAGGCTTAAATTTGTTCTAGCTCTTTACTTGAAAGGAATTTACTGGCCCTCTTTCCTTGGGTAAGACGTGCATGTAGCATATATTTGCTAGTGATAAATCGTCATTTTCGCTGTCAAAACACGACGAAGACGACGACATCTTATCCGCCATCGTATATTCTGTATATACGTATACCATGTACAGCAAATAATAAAAAAATAAAACGCGAACGAGGTTACATGCATTGTGCACGCTTGCGCGCGTTCACGGAAGTCCTTAACACACGGGGTGAATGGCGGAATTTCCAGTCGAATCAATAGTACGATTTTGCATATTATTATTTTAATTTTGAGGTCAGGAGCAAAATTTACCGATGGCAACATTGTGCATGTATTCACTCATAATATTTTACATATTATCATGTCCAACAACCGTGGTTGTATTTGCCGCCCCACGGAAATGAAAAACTAGAGACATTTTCCTTGTCCATCCCACAGTCTAAATTGGATGTAAAATAAGACAGTTATGACATTTTAAAGTTTCGCTTCATTTCACAAAACAGTGATATGCACATGTCGGTCGGTATGCAAATGAGGGAACCGATGACATCACTCACTCACTATTTCTTTTGTATTTTATTATATGAAATATGAAATATTTTGATTTTCTTGTCATTGTCATGTGAAATGAAGTTTCATTCAGGACTCCCTGAACACGTGGAATTCCATTATTTTAACATTTTGTGCTTCAGGCAAAGAGGTCCTAATCATCAAATTCGTAAAAATTGAAAAATTGTATAATTCAAACAATAAAAAACAAAAGAAATAGTGAGTGAGTGATGTCATCGACTCTCTCATTTTGATGTAACTGGCTCAATGCTGAAAATTTCATCAAAATCGGATGTACAGATAAGAAAGTTATGACATTTCCAAGTTTCGCTTATTTTCAACAAAAAAGTTATATGAACGAGCCAGTTATATCCAAATGAGAGAGTTGATGATGTCACTCACTCACTATTTTTTTTTTTTTTATTGTTTGACAATATTTCAATTTTTATGAATTTGACGATTAGGACCTCCTTGCCTGAACCACAAAATGTTAAAATAATGGAATTCTACGTGTTCAGGGAGTCCTGAATGAAACTTCATTTTACATGGCAATGATGAGAAAATCAAAATATTTCATATTTCATTTAATAAAATAAAAACGAAATAGTGAGTGAGTGATGTCATCAGTTCCCTCATTTGCATACTAACAGAGATGTGCATATAAATGTTTTGTGAAATGAAGTGAAACTTTAAAATATCATAATTTTCTTATTTTACATCCGATTTTGATGAATTTTTCTCTTTTTATTCAAATCAAGTTTTTGTTGAGGTGGACTTGTCCTTTAAGTGAAATATATACCAAAGTAATGGGGAGAGTTGTTCACAAGTGACATCACACATCTTTGTCGCATTGCCAATGTGAGGATCTCCATAGTATTAGTGATTGCAATATTCAAATGCTCGTAACTTTCTCATTATTTGTCCGTTTTTTCTCAAAATTTTGTTGATCTGTTTCTTTGATTTTTCTGTTTTCACACAAGCTATCTTATTGCAAAGGTTTCACTCTCCTTTAAGTTCTTTTCCACAAAATATTGCTAATTTTTTGTTTTGTTTCATAATAGTATGGAAGTATGTGTAAGAAAATTGTGTGCATTTATGTGCAATGATTTTACTCTATAATCTGAATTTATTTATTTGTTTTTCTTAAAGAAAAAGAGAGCTCAATCAGGGCTTTTGTAATACAATGTATGCATACAAATCTAAGGAATGCATTTAAGAATATATCAAAGCTTAATTTTGATCCTTCTTGATACTTGTAATAAATTGCATACAATGCTGCATACATATTTTACCCTCAGCTGCTCATCCCTCCTAAAAAATGTAATCAATGTCCATTGTCTCTAAAATCAAAAGCCTGTAACCTCAAAAAAAAAATATATATATAACCTCTGTCTCAATCGGCCATTTTGTCTTGAATTTTGAAAGAAGGAGAGGTATCATGACAGAACTTTTAATTTTTCTGAAGTTCCAGTCTGTGCCTCGATGTCAGGATTTGTGTGTCACGATAGACCTGATCATTAATCGTGGTAAGTGCATAATTTCTGTTTCCACAGTTTAAGATTACTATTGAGACCCCAATCTACCCCAGTCCCGTGTTTCTGTCGTTTTGCACGGTCGACTCCTGGGGCCCGTTTCTCAACATAGACCTGATCAACCATATAATCGTGGTAAGTGCATATTTTCTGTTTCCACAGTTTATTAAGATTACTATTGAGACCCCAATCTACCCCAGTTCCGTGTTTCTGTCTTTTTGCACGGTCGACTCCTGGGGGCCCGTTTCTCAACACCGTCATAAGTCTAACTTCTTGACTATATCAGAGATAGTGAGCTACCTGTCCGCTGTTTCACAAAGCCCTCTTTGCCAAGTTCGGGTAAACGTAAAACAACCTCACTATGACACCTCCGAACCTGTCATAACTTCTTTCTTTATAGTGATGTAGTGGCATCACGTGGGTAGACTATGACTTGCATAAGTGCTTGGAAATTTGAAAATTATAATCTTATGTAATCAATCATAGAGGTTGAAATTACATCACAAAACAAGTGGGATAATGCTTTCAATGATAATTGTAACACATAGAAAAAACTGTTGGAAAAACACCACAAAACCATTCATTTTGAAGGGGAACCATTTTGAAATAGTAAAATAATTTAATCAGTAAAGATTCTACCACGTCAGGCCATCTACAACTGAACTCGTATTTGTCTTTTTCAGACCCCTATTAACAGTTGGACAAATTTTATCTTTAATTTCTGCATAGTATTTGTCAAATCGTATGTTTCAGAATCAAAGATTTTAAAAAGTTGATGTTAAATTATATTTTGATGTTTGGAATCATAAAATAACGTGTAATTATCATCATTTTACAAAGAAAACTGTAATGGTTTATTTTTGTAAACTATTAAAATTTGACATCTCGGGGGTACCCATTTCAACTTCCAAGTGATTTTTAGTCATAATTTAATTTTCTCAGCAAATTGATTGATCCAGTCTTCATGGTCTAAATATGTACGTCATTTTGCATAATTTACCTGTATTATTATTTTGAAAAGATGTGTTTCCCAATTCATCACACTATTTGCAATTTTTTCATAATTTTTCTTTTTGAAAATTATGCTATTTTGACTTTTTGTGATGAAGGCTACGTCTGGTCTGGTCTGCCTTTTTTACCGATAGTATCGATATCAAGTTATTCTAGTCATGTTAGGAAGCCTTTCGTGAAACAGGTTTAGTAAGCATGAACATGAGTAAGATTGTAACTACCATAACTCGGCAGTTGGTGGATAAAGTGACTAACTTGTCCAGGTGTTGAGAAACGGGCCCCGGCTGTCTAACGTTAGCCTAACCCAGGGAGCTCCCCCCCCCCCGTCTCGATCGGCCATTTTGTTACGAATCATAACAAAAATAGCTGATCGAGAGTAGACGGGGGTAGGAGAGAACTTTTCGTTTTTTTGAGGTTCCAGTTTGTGCCCAGATGTAAGGAAACTGCCACTCGTTAGACCTTCATCGGCATTATCGTGATATAGGGAACCATCGTTCACTTCATACAGCAGCGCTTTATTAAGTCACACGCACGGTTCCCTATTTCCACCTCCATTCACTTTGTACACAAGTGCGCGTACGCAAATCTACGTCTACGAGTGGTTCCCAAAACCACGATTTGGCCCCTTCATTTCATCCATATAATCGTGGTAAGTGCATAATTTCTATTTTCACAATTCATTTGGAGAAATATTTCGACCATAAATCACGCTAGTCCCGTGAGTACGCGGGCGGGAGGGATCGGAGCTCCCTGGGTTAACGTTAGCCCCGACTTGCCGCTGGCGCTGGGCGCAGCAGCGAGACAGAGCAGTTTTGCGCGGCGCTTTTTGGCTCATATCGCCTATCGGTACCGTACCGTACCCATTCATGCAAATCATTCACACACAGTAAAGAAAGTACGGAGTCGACATCAATTTAACAACAAAATTAGTAAAAAATGACACATGAAGTATTTTGATTTTTCAAAGGAGATTCTCACCTGATATTCATAACATCACAATATTCATGCCATTGTTAATAACAGTCTTCTTTCCCCCGAGAAATGTAGATATTTCCGAGCATAAAATTGTAAACAAAGTCACAGACGACATTACCTAATATATTGTGTCTCTGAAAGGACAAATCGAAAGGGGAAAACATAGTGCGGCGTTAATACAAATGTTCAAGAAAAGGTGGAACATTACATGTGTTGTGAATGAAGCTCAATAAGATTGCACAAAATACTAAAAATGACGATGGGAATGAAAATTTTGGGGGAGAGATGGGTAAATAAAGCTGTTTTCTCTTGATTACATGAAAGATGCCACATTAGAAATTGTAAACAAAGCCAGAGACGACATTACCTAATATATTGTGTCTCTGAAAGGACAAATCGAAAGGGGAAAACATAGTGCGGCGTTAATACAAATGTTCAAGAAAAGGTGGAACATTACATGTGTTGTGAATGAAGCTCAATAAGATTGCACAAAATACTAAAAATGACGATGGGAATGAAAATTTTTGGGGAGAGATGGGTAAAAAAAAGCTGTTTTCTCTTGATTACATGAAAGATGCCACATTAGAAGAGCCTTTGCTTTGTACCCGGCAGTGGCGTAGCTAGGATTTTTTCCCAGGGGGGCACTGGGGGGTCCTTGCTTTTTCAGGGGGGGCACCGGCCATTTTTCCGGTGTGTGTGTATGTGCCCACAAGGGCGGACCCGACTTTCGCCAATAGGGGACGGGGCCCGAAATTATATCTTCACCTATATCAGTCACTTGTTAGTTTTATTCTTATAAAACAACATAAACATAAAATAATCTCATAAGCCTTATAAAAAGTGCGAGCGCGAAGCGCGAGCGATTTTTTTTTTTTACTTTAATGTATTTTTTCCTGAAATTTAATTTTCTGGGCAATGTTATGTGTGATCCTGAACAAGATTCGTATGTACCCCCAAGCGCGAACAGAAATGTTTATCAACTGTTCTAGCATTATCGAAAAGGGACCTGTTAAGGACTGCTTACAGTTACCCACGAAGACGGTATATATTTTAATAATGCGAGCGCGAAGTGCGAGCAAATTTTTTGACATTCCGACCTTAAAAAAATGGTCATTCTAAGAACTTTTTGTATTAATCAATGTTATAGGTATGTAACTAAACAATTGATGCGAGCGCGAAGCGCGAGAGAAAGAAAATTTAGATTTAAGACCTAAAAGCGGGACACTCTATTCATATTTTGTAAGTCATAAATATGATATAGTCAATTGGGTATCATTAATAATGCGATCGTGAAGCGTGAGCAGACAATTATTGATATTCTGATGTAAAACTGGATAATTTAAGTACATTTTAAATAAAGAAAATGCACGCTATTGCGCATGTTAAATATTTAGACCTAAAATCTGGGCATTCTGAATACATTTGTTTAATGGAACATTATGGAATACACGTAGACAATATGAACTGGGGAAACCAAACAAAGTGACCACGCAGCGTGAGCTTAAAATGCTGATATGTAGACCATAAAATGGACATTTTACAGAGCACTTAAATTTGTAAATGAAAAAAAAAATAATGAATGCTCGATGTCCGAGCTAAAATATGTTTTGCATATTGACTTCAAAACTTGCTCCACATCAGCCTATTGAGCAAGATATGAATCCCATCGAACAGGCAAAAATTTTATATAGTAATGAAAAGATGAAAACATGAACAGATTTTTTTTTAATTGCAAGTCTTCCCCTCACATTATTTCATTCAGTCGTCTTCCTATTCTTATTTTCCTCTTCTTTTTTCTTCTGTCTTTCTTCTTCTTTTCCTTTTTCTTTCTCCTTTTTTTTCTTTTCTTTTTTTTTTGCTCTGCCAATTTTTTCTGGGGGGGCACCTGGGGGTACAGGCACGCCAAATCTCAGGGGGGCACGTGCCCCCCCAGGCCCCCCCGTAGCTACGCCACTGGTACCCGGGCTTTGTAACCTATGTTGTTTCATTGCTCCAAGATATATATATTTTTTTATCTTAACCACCATTAATGTTAAGTTCCTTTTTATCCCGACCATAATGATTTTGAGCTATTTACCAAATTGGTTAGCCTTTGATCATGTTTGACACACATGTTACATCTGCTGGCATGGTACTGAATCACATTTTGCGGTTATATGGTACCAAAATATTTGTGTGATTACCAATTCCCTAATATAGTTTGAATCCTATGCATGATTGAATTGACACTGGTCGTTTCATTTGATTTTTTACTTTTATCAAGGATTATTCAAGTAGCTCTTATTACAAAGGGCTATCTATCCCCTTTCTATCCCTTGGCCGGCTTAATTCCCCATCTTACATACACAAACTGACGCATAACTCTTTACTTTTTCTCACCCCTCCCTAACTTTTCTCTCTATTACCTCCCCTCCCCCTCAGGTGCTAAGCAAAAGTTTTGAAAGGGGGGAGGGGTGGGTCTGACCATGCAAAAAACATAAACATTTTTTTTGTACGTCCACATTTGATTGTCACAAATCGGTATTCTCTGTAAGTTCCCGCTCATCTTTCCCAGACAAACCAATCAAAATTAATGTTAGTTCTGAGTGTGATTGCGCCTTCTAACCAATAGGAAGACTGGTAAAAAGAAAGAGCGTATCCTCAATGCATTAGCTGACACTGAGCGACTGCGCATATTTTGCTGCACTTTTATGTAATTATACAGAGAGACAGAAAACTGAGAAGATATTTTTTTAGAAGTGAGAGAAAAAGGAAACAGAGGGGAAAAAGAGGATTTAGAATGTAGGGCCTAATTACTTGTAAGCATGAAAAAATTTCTTTGAAAATAGTCATGAATGATGATTGAATCTTATTCAAAGATCTAATCTAAATAATATCATTGTGTGCTTGACATATAGTCGGTATGGTATCAGGATATTATGGTGCTAAAGGATATTTAAATCTGCTAGACAAGGGTCATAAATCTTATAACTTTTTAGTTTTATATGGATTATGCACATTTGTAAATTATTATATTTTGTGTATGCTAAATGGAAGATACAAAATTTAGGACAATTTTTATAAAAAGTTATGACATCAAGAAAAGACAATGTTTAGAATACAACCCCAGAGGGCTTCACCGGTTTGGCACAAATAAACACGTTACCACTACAGAATAAAGACATTCTGGACAGCCCAACTATAAGCATGTTTCTCAGTGTTTTATCAATTAAGCACCTAGCCCCAACCAATAAAGTGGATGATTGTGAGAGTTCCTGATAAAAAGAACATACATTTCAGGAGATCCTGCCAGATTGAATATGATACCATTTTAGGGAATATATTTTTAGTAGATCCACCATTGATTCCATGCCACTAAAACATAAATAACAAAGCTGCTTAAAAGACTATTCATATATATATGCACTGTTTTTATTTCCTTGATTCTAAACAGTTATTTGATATCTTATAGTAAATCATTCCTCAAAAGATTAATACAATTATTATAGTCAATCAAAAAATAGATACGTACATGTATTATTAAAATAATTACAATATAAGAAGTAAAAAAAGTAAAAATATAAAATTGAACTTCAGGTTCCTTCAAATGACACAATCTGTAGGATTATGAGAGTTCACATGGTGATCATCATATTGAAAACCAAAAGGTCTGGCTACATGGTGTTGGTGTTGGCATAATTTTGGTGTTAGTCTTGGAATTTGGATTGCTTCCCGGGGCATTAAAATCTATTCTGAGTTTGTAAAACTGATCCAGATCAAATTATTGACATCTCAAACACTAGCAAGTGGCTTTTCAGGAACATCTTCATTTTATGCTTGGTGTTATACTCGTGTAAAAAATTGCCTAACACCAACATCGATAGGTCAACACTGAACTTTAAATCACCCATTGAAAACCAAAGGGTCTGGCTACAACTTCGCCATGGTAAACTCAAGATTATCAAGCATAGAAACTTATACTTGGCTCAAAGAATATATATGTTAATCCTAATGTCAGCTAATAAAGAGCACACAGAAGTTGGATGCTACATACACATTGTATACTGCTTTGGCAACATCACATCTGTTTGACAGTTGCACCTGTATAAATGTATAAAATGACCCATTCTGATAAGTAATCCCACATTTCACTTTAGAACAAAGAAAAAAAAATGATTGTATTCCACAGTTCTTTCAAATTGTAATTCCATCTTCTTATTCAATATTCCTCACAAAGTTAATGTATCACTTTGAGGCGTTGTGGTCTTAGTGGTTATGAATCTTGTCTTCTAATCTGAGGGACGTGAGTTTGAATCCCAGCCGTGGCGTGTTTTCCTTCAGCAAAAAATGTACCCACACTGTGCTGCACTCAACCTAGGTGAGATGAATGGGTACCTAGCATGATTAATTTCTTGAATGAACCAAGCGCCTTTAACAGCTGAAGCTACAGCCGTGGTAATTTTTAGTGCACCACTGAAAAGGCAACTAGATAATTGGTGCCTCATAAATACTACATATTATTATTGTTAAAGTACAGTGTATTGCAATTCATCTGTATAAACGATTTCATAACTTGGTCTTCCTACCTCAATTAGAAATCCACCACCTCTCAATTTGTTTAAAATTAACCTGACAATCTACCTCAAGAATTTTTAATAAAATGAGTTTTGCTGCAATGCACTTTGTAGAAGTCTTCTATGATTCTCTTTGTTGTTATTTGTTATTTTGGGTTTACTTACCGGTACTTAATGAATTTTATACACAGTCAAGTATATCCATGCAACATTTTCACAATTCTCACTCATTATTATCATCTTTATTTGATACTAATGTTGAACACATCTCAATTCAAAAGTTGACATTCAAGTGTGACAAAGAGGTCAATATCCAGTTGAAGCACAAACAGAAGTCCCCCAATATCATGTTGACACAACATTTGCTCCAGCGACAATTGCTCTGGTCTGTATTTCGTATAAGATATAGGGTTGTAATAGGGATTTATATCAAGTTTAGGGTCGGGTATAGTATAGTGTGAAACCTAGGGTTGAAGTTGTCCATTCCATTTTGAGTGTGGAATTTTATAGCCGAGCAATTCTTTCGGAGCAAATGTCATGGAACCAAGACTACATCTGACTGCTTTTAGACATGATCCCTAAATATTGTCACAATGATGGACCACCATTTCAGAAATACATGCCTTGATTTGTAAGCAGTAAAGCCTAGCACTATTAAGTGTGATAACCAGGTAAATATGCAGTAAGGTAGTACTTCTATTCTAAGAAAACAGTATTACACATGACCCTCAACAGTTTATAGCTCTCTGCTCTGAACAGTTTCTTTTGGTAATCTCTCTGCATTGTCATGATAATAGTTTTGACACGTACACATCAGCGTCAAATATATCTCGGGTGATAAATAGCTGAATATCCACTTAAATCACTCCTGTGACACCAATATTACACAGGTCCCCAGATGGCATATTTCCCTGCTCTGAAAAGTTTCTTTTGATAATCTCTCAGCATTGTCCTGCCTTTGAGTTGTACTGTAGGCACCACAGTCAAGCAAGACCAAAGTATGATGACCATCAAGATTACACAGGTCCCCAGTCAGTCTATGGCCTGGTACAGTCCTCTTGCAAAGTATGTAGTCACTGTAGCTCTCAAGTATGATGACCAGGTATATATGCAATTCTGTGACACCTAAATCACACAGGTCCCGCAACTGCTCTGAACATTTTCTCTTGGTAATCTCTCAATACTGTGATAGCAATGTTAAAGGTTCAAGTGGGCTGGTATAGTTCTCATGTTCTGGTTTGTAAGCACCAAAGTCAAGCACATAGACTGCATGAGATAAAGCTGCATAGAGACAATGTTTGTTGAACTGAAGACTATACACAGGTGACTTGACGTTCCCTCCTACATATATTGTCTACAAGAGGAGAAAACGAGAGAATTAATGAGTTTTAAGGAGTGAATATCTGACGTAGTATTCATTTATTTTGAAAAATATGAAAGCAAAGATATATGGAGGAATTCTTTGACCTACAGTAGTAAACTTAATAAATTTACAGAACTTCTGAAGTTTTGAGTATCAGACCTGTATATTGCCAGTCTACTTTCCATCTCCTCTCATCCCACGTGGAGTAAATACTAGTTTGTCTACAACAATTTCCAGTTAGGCTTTACCCATTCCATCAAATATCGACTTGGTCTCACACAACTTAGTCTCCAGAAAATAATTTTTACAGATGAATTGTCTATAGACAAAATATTCACATGAAAAAGTGCAAACAAAATAGATAGTAGACCATCTATGCATTAGATCAAATGACAATAAGCCCAAGTGTATATTAAACCAAGTGATGATTGGACCAAGTACAAATTAGACCAAACTGATAATATACCCAGTGGCCCGTATTCTGAACTCAGGTTTAAATTAGACCATGGTCTAACCCTGTGCCAAAATTATAGGAAGCCAACAATTAAAATAATCAGTTTATATTGTATATTTCTTATGTTTACTATTTTGTTTCCTTTGGCTTGCATAATGAAGAAAAACACTTTAGTTATCATTCCCAAACAATTATGAACAATCAGGGTGTCATATGAGTTAATAAAATGAATGTGTACCGTAAGGGATTTGACCAAGTAACAGTACAAACTATCAGACACTCTTGCCGATCTGTATTTACTGTTGTATTATGATGCCTATAGTTTATTCATTCTATCTAGCCCTCTATTGAGCTTTGATTCATCAGACAATCAAATTCTCAGATCTTTGCACTTAAGGTTTTAACTACTGTAGTACACAGAATCCAAAATTTCTTGGCCAAGAAATGCCAAGAAAATCAGTCATCAATTGGACAATAGCCCTACTACATTCCTATCAGGTATACATAAGAAAATGGAATTTGGCAAGAATAGAAAATAGGGAGAAAAAATCAAAATACAGAAATATGTTGTAGGTGAACTAATATTGGTAAGTCTGCTTGTAACAAAATACCTTGGGACAATAGAAATCTGTTTGGCATAATCTTATTTGACTTAGCAGATGTAAATAACACATTTTTGGCCCTGTAACATAAAACATACAATAAATTGTATAATTAAGAGTAAATGAAAGTCTATGAAAAACCATGTAAAAAAAAGTTACAAGACTATTGTATGTTCTTAAGGAATCATTCTCACTTGGACACATATGTCACTCCTGCGTTTATCCCAGAATCTAACAATACCATGACGACAGTATCCAGCAGCTATAAAGTAATTATTATCAGATGAGATACAATAGACTGCATTGTCACTGGGTTCTTCAAACTCCATTACTGGCAATCTGCATTCAAATATGAACAAAAACAAATAAAAGACAAAAATTATTTCTGATGGTATGGAAAGGGTTAACCTGGATCTCAGATAATTCTCTCAATATCATTGTTCATGGCCACATCAGAAATGGCAACAGACTCTTGATATACTAATCGATATGTTGATGGCCATTTGATTTTTATTAGATATTTTCCAAATGGCATCATAATAATAATAATACATGTAACTATATAAAGTACCAAATTCACTATGTAGAGTACTAAAAGTGCATAAAGTAATAAGAAGTTAATAGAAAAGCATACAAAGGTGGACAAATTTATAATTTTAGTAGGTAGATATCCTACTGCATGATCAAACTATCGCATTCAGTTATTTCAGGATATTAAAAGTAGGGACCTTTTTTAGCAGTTTTATGCTGATGGTATTTATAGTGGATTGGCACCACACCTTATCATAATACATATAACCAAGAATGAATTAACATATGATCTCTCGGAAGAATCTCTCTATAATGTAATAATGAAAGAACCTACCTTGGAGTACGTATATCCCATTGTCTGACAAAAGTATCATATCCAGCGGATAGGAGCACATTAGAAGACTCGAAAATGAGATCCAGAATACCTTCCCCTTGCCTCTTGTTTTCTCCACATACTAACATAGGTGTGTTCTCACTCCTGCAAATGCAGTGACAAAACAGAAATTAATCATTCATTTTTCAAAATCACTTGTGACCAGCCACCCCAAAACCAACAATAAGTCACCAGGAAGATTCTCTGTAAGTAACTTTTTTTTTCAAAAGCACAAATTATAAAATTACCTTATCTGAAAAAGTAATTCTTCTTCTTTACTGTAGACATTTATATTCCTTCTGTCTTTGTAATCATGTAAATTGCTTAGTAAATTCAATTGCTATGTGTTGAAATGCTGAATAAAATAATAATAAGCTCAGAATTTCAAGTTGTAAAGAAGAGATTCAAGATTTTTTCAAGACTGCTTGGAAGTTGAATGAGATTGCACTGTGTGAACATCTCAAAGTTGAGTAAACAAACACTTCAAACATTTTCTCTTTTTTAAGCTTTCACTGAATTTCTTCTGCATTCGATCAAGTACTTTCCTTTTTTTTTCTTAATCAATTTTGACAAGTTATATATCATTTTAAAGCTTAGGGTGAGTTTTTTTTTCAAGTTCAATAGACATTTCAATATCAATTTTGGGTGTCTTGGTTTTTTGGGTGGCAGATTATATTTTACAATAAGTCAGTAGTCCAAAGTTTTAAATCCACTCTGACCATGTTGAACTCAGAGCGACTGCCCTTTCCCCTTAGATGGTACTAAGTGTGGTTTATGGTAATAATGTCTAAACAAGATTGTGTTTTTTTTTTGGGGGGGGGGTACAAAAATGAAAATGGTGAGGATCCTTTTATTTTATAATTTACCCTAATCTGAAAACCATACATTTTACATTGATATCTGTCTATATTGACCAGCCTAATGGAAACACAAATGTGACCTTTACAGACAGGTGACTTGAAAAGGTTCATCTATACATAATCTGCCTCAATGAGAATTTGTTTTTATGGTAGTGGTCAGTAAAGGCAGGTGGCCGCCGACACAGGTTTGAATGTACCTATGACCTCTAATCACTTGTCATAATTGATAAGGGTAATAGGCCTGTAAAGAGACCCATCTATCTAGAAATTATCTATTCTGAAAAGTACTTTATCATCCTGGCTTTAGCTCAATCTGCTATTTCCAATGCAGCGCATTCAAGGAATTAATCCTGCCGGGTACCCATTCCCCTCACCTGGGTTGAGTGCAGCACCATTTGGATGATTTTTTTGATGAAAGAAATTATGCCATGGCCGGTATTCGAACCTGATATTAGGCAAATATCTGCCTGGTCATTTGATTGTAATATGGCTCATCATCTTTGTAAGTATTGTATTACTCACGTTGCAATGTCCCACACTTTGAGTGATGTATAGTCAGTGTTTCCTGATGTGCCTGTGGCAAATAACCTAATAATAAACAAGAATGGAAGTACAATGTCAAACAACCTGATACAGCCATGAATTTTTCCTATATCACGGTCAAGCATCGGTTCCAATTATTCAATTTTTGGTTCCTGATTGTGTGTACATAATGTAAAGTTCTTCATACAAAAACACACCAATTTTCTCATGACATTAAGATTACAGAAATCTATTTATCCTCATCCAGGCGATTTGTCCAGGCATTCGCATATATGTACATTTATTGACAACGTTGCATGGTTGTGAGCCCGTATGAAATGGGCCATAGATCAATTTTAATTATGAAATAAAAATCTATCACTGCTACATTTCTTAAGGGTGTAAATGTCCCTAGAGGAACAAACTGATTTGTTCAGGTAATGATGTATGTACAAGAATACATATTCAGAGTGAGAGAACACTTTGAACAATTGGTACATTTTAGATGCTGCCTTTGCTGGCTTTCCATAGTTGTGACTGATCGGTCAAGAACAACTCTCTGTACAAAACCTAATGATTTACAAAACAATATTAATTAAGGATGCACTCAGCTATCATACCTTTGTGTAGGATCTACTATGAGAGACCACACCCGGTCTTTCATGGGTACATTGCGCACCCCTCTACCATCTGATTGGCGCCACATCTGCACCCCTCCACCATTGGTACCAGCAACAATGATCTCCCTGGTAGCATCAATGCTAACTAGGCTGCCCAGATCAGACTGCAGGGCTTGTATTGTTCTTCCACTTGCCTTGTCCCACACAATTGCTCGACCATCACTGGGATGCAAAATAGTGAACCAAAATCTAATGATTATAAAAGTTTCGAAACTCACTTTTTCTCCAGCAGTAAATTTGTGACAACTTCCTTTTCTCCATATAATATGGTTGCGATCAGTAAGTAGTATAGCTGAAGGAGTAATATTACCTTCCTTGGCTGTGAAAGATCGCCTTCTGAAATTTAGACTCATAATAAACTACTAACATGAAAATGTGCATGTGAGTCAGGGTCACAATCTTACGATAACACCAGAGGAGAGGTTTAGTAGTAATTTCTACTATTAAAAAAAAAACAACAAGTGGAATGCCTCTGGCAGTCTAGTCTGCATTATGCGATTCAATATAGCAGCAGTGCCGACTTTGAAAGCAATTGTTGAATAATCATTCACAAAAAACATCATTCATCTTATAATTAAATACAATGTTCATTGATCCTAAATGACCTTTGACCTTAATCATGTGACCTGAGACTCGTGCAAGATGACCAGGGGCCCGTTGCAGAAAGAGTTGCAATCAATCGCAACTCTAAAATTCATGCGCAACTTGATTTTCAACCAATCAACAGCGCGCATTTGGGACTTGCGGTTGATTTTTTGACTTGCGTTTAAACGCAACTCTTTCTGCAACGGACCCAAGCAATACTTGATTAACTGTCCAGGTTTCATGAACTAGATCCATAAACATTCTGTCATGACAGCAATTCAACAAATAGTTCCCCCAACATGGATTGAGTTCATTGCCCTTATGACCTTCGACCTTGGTTAGGTGACCTGAAACTTGGACAGGATGTTCAATGATACTTCATTACTCTTACATGTATGTCCAACTATCTTGAACTAGATCCATTTAAACTTTCAAAGCTATGATGGAAATTTAACAAATACCTCCTACATGGCCAAAGTTCCTTGACTTTAAATGACCTTTGACCTTGTTCATGAGATGTCAAACTCAGGCAAGAGTTTATGTCCAAATTTCATGAACTAGATCTATATACTTTCAAAGTTATGATGACATTTCAAAAACTTTACTTGGTCATAAGATTTCAATTTTGATTCCCCTAGCATGGTCTATTGACCCTAAATGACCTTTGACCTTGGCCATGTGAACTGAAACTCGGGCACAATGTTATGTAATACATAATTATCCTTTTTAATATTTCAAAGTTTCATGAACTAGGTCTGTACCGTTTTGATGTTATGATGACTTTGGTTAAGATTTCACAAGCAGTTGGTCTACACAGAACATTGGCTTAACCTATTTGGTCTATGGTACACTTGGTCTAAAACCTATTAAATCTCATTGCCCTTAGTCTGAACTTAAGGCTAGTTAGTCTGATTTCTAATTTGCCAACTTTTTATTTTATCTTTATTTTGTCAAAATTTGGTTCATGAACCAAATAAACCATTAATCTTACTATAGGCCTAGAGATCGAGTGATTCTAGACCAAGTTAATATGAGATGAAATGGGCATAGCCTATTACTGATAATAAGACAAACTGGCGAATTGGCTGGATGACAATAAGGCCAAATGATTACGAACTGGTCTTAGAAAACTAGAATTAGACCAAGTAGGGGGAGACCAAATAGGAAGTAGATACAACGATGAGTGCAGACTAATTAGTAAATGTGCCCACTTACCTTCCTCCACTGACAACATTATTCTCCTTAACCACAAATTTATTGACATCTTGAGAATGACCAGTGTACTTGATTTCTTTCTTGCTGCTTTGTAAGGAGCGTAATCTGCCTCCTGATTGTACCTTGTATCGGCTGATCTTATTCATATTACTAATGTAGAGATGATCAGTAGTCAGCTGTAACCATGGCAACAAGCTAGAAAGGGAGAGAGTAAGAAAGAAAGAGGAAAGGGTGGGAAGGGAGAGAAAATTAAAAAAACATCCAAATATGATCAATGTAAATGTAAATATATACACATAGATGTAAAATGTTATGTAATTTAAGTGTAACTGTAAACATAAACAAATGCAAAATGTTAAAAGTTATGTAATCTAAAAGCAAAGAAATTTGGGACACAATTTTACATCCTGGTTTATATTTTAGTCATGTTACAATGAAACCCTTTACATTAAATCAATTGAAAAAACAGGTATGGTAAATGCCTTATGAAATAATATATTATTGATTTACATGTATTTACAACATGTATGTTTTTAATGTCAGGACCATGATGTCAGACAGTTTTTAACTGATCTTGTCATCCTGAATAAATATATTTGAATAAATAAATAAATAAACTCTTACTGCATATGCTTAAGTCAGAGTTTGGTAGAGGCAGCATAAGCAGTCACTTGTTTGACCAAAGAGGTGTGTAATTATACATGCAAAATCATCCATTTATTATGTGAATAGAGGTTTATGTAGACTCATTTTTTCAAAGTCAATATTAATTTCAGAAATAAGTTGACAGATTGCTGTACTACACAGAAATAGAACTCACATATTTTAGGAAAGGCTTTTTCTATACATGAGTGTGACCCCATTATTACAGACACCCCTGAACCACCACTGCAGACACTCTAATTTCATATTCATCTTTGTACAGGCAGGATCTTCATTTTGTGATTGGTGCTTTGGTAATTAGTAGAGGCATCATCAGATATCATATCACATTCTTGTTTGCTAGTTGCAGTTTTCATCATGCGAGAAATACAATAAACTTCTTTTAGGGAGATTTGAAAATGGGAAAGAAAAAAATGTGATCTGTGTACTTTGATCAATGATAATAGAATGTTATGGAAGGGACATACATTTGTTCTTTGGGGGAATAACAGAGTTTTGAACTTTTACGTTCTAAAGAGCGAAGGGATCATCTCTGGCTGTACACCCATTAGCAGCTAGCTAAATCAAGGATAACCAGCAGCGCCGGCGCCTGGCAGTGTGTCAGATCATCTGGCTGTGGTGAATTATTTTTACTTTTAAGACTTATAACGAAAATTACTTGAACATGTAAGTGATTCTTCACCAAAGGGCCAAAAACAGAATAACAATTCATTAAGGACAAAGGTGAATGGAACAATGGGGGTATTTATCAGGTGATATGTGACTAACTAAGGTCACATAATGGAAAATTTAGGGAACCAAGACAAAACACTTACCCAGTTTTAAATCTTATATAAATATGTTCTGTATGAAATCCTGAGCTCCAATTGTGTGCGATTCTGCATTTCTCCCTTAACGATAAACTTTCCCTATAAAAGATAGTGACAATACATTCACACATCAATCAATGGTGTCATAGTAATAATCAATTTTAATTGAATTACATGAAACATTCATTTTATTCATTCAAATTATGCACCCATACTCATGCAAAATTGGCTGTTTATAATGTATAATTCTACTTACAAAGTTTACTCAAAACTTCAATGTTTTGGATATCAATATTGCAAATTTGAAAAAAAATGGATGTGAATGGTTACCAGTGAGACTCAATAGAAAAAAAAACATGCAAGAATAATAATATTACAATTTATTACCTACAATCAGATAAAGATGTGCATGAGAGAATCTTTCCTGATATTCCTTGATAATTACTTGGTAAAATTTATATCGAAATTGGCATTGCCACATTATTGACAAGTTTTCCTGAAAACACTTTCAAACGTTGTTGATTTGAAGTTAAATTGGGAAAGAAAACTTCAGAACAATCATGAGTCATTATCAAAATGCAACATTTGATTCTGCTCTTGGCAAAGAGGTTCCACTATGAATTAACAATGTTTGAAAGGGGATCACATCCAATTCTAGACCTTTTCATTTAACAGTTCAGCATTTTTCAAAACAATATTAATATTAATAATATGCAAAATTTATACAGTGCTTTTAAAAATCAAATGTTTCCAAGTACTGCATACAAGTATTTCTACCCTGACTTTAGCATGGCTATAAACCTGATCAGGGGCCCATTTTATAAAGAGTTGCAATTGTAACTTTGCCATTATGATAACTACCATGGTAACCTTGATTTTGATTGGCTGCTGAGCCCTGTTGCCATGGCAGTTGTCATAATGGTGAAGTTACAACCATTGCAACTCTTTATGAAATGGGCCCCTGGTGCAAGTGAGCATTCAAGGATTTCCTTTCCAGCAGGTAACTTCACTAGACCTAGGTGAAGAGTGGCACATGAAAATAAATGCCTTGCAAAAGGACACACTTACTTTTGAACCTGTTATTAACTTACATATTTGTGATCACTTCTCGACCTGAAGAATTCTCAAAGTGTACATAGCTCTTTCCTAGTCTCCTCCAGATAAGAAGCCGACTGCAGACCTCCCTCATGCGTCTACAGGTTTCACACATTCGATTCAAATCCCTGACAGGAAGATAGTCCAGTACGGCTATTATTAATTCCACTGGAAAATCCAAGAAGTTGGGCATGATCGCTTTCTGCGGGGCCAACTGTTCTCCATCCATATTCTGAAAGATATAATATATAAAGATATAAATAATCTTTCTCTATACTATTATTTCCTTTTTCCTTTATCCTTGCTACATCCCCCTCTCTTTTTTTCTATTTCTATCTATTTCAATTTCTTTTAAAGCTAAAGCTGAGCGTAGGAAGGTGCAGGCCAATCAGCCGGCGCATCTGTACGCTCAGCTGTAGCTGACAGCAATCAAACGATCAAAGAAAACCTGATCAGTCTGTCATCAAACTGGGGATTTATTATAATAATTTATTATGAAGTTTCAAATTTTAATATTTGTTGAATAATAATTTTTCTATAAATTGTTCTTCAAAACGACAGTTTGTAACATCCCTTATCAAAACTACATCATAACAAAGCAGTTCAAGGGTCAGGTCTATTGTATTGCAGTGTTTACAAATGGATCGAGGTGTGCGTTTGAGTTTTGTCAGACGTGTATCAATCAGAAATGAGTATTTACGTCTGGGACCGACCTTTAACATCACCATCCAAAATACGTGACCAGGGCTCGAACCTCTGCATCAATTTGTAACTATTGTAAATATTGACCCAAAATCAAAAATATTGAGGATAACCGGAGAATGGAGTGAAATAAGGGTGAAGAGTATTAAGATATAAAGCTATTTTTCTTTCTCGTTATATTTTTTTCTATAATTTTTACAATAAATCACCATTTGATCCCACCTTTGTCACTTGGTATATCCGAAATGGTTCACCGTCCCGAAGTTCGGGTAGGTGAAGCGTGGTGTAACGGTAGTAAAGTGGAGTGGAGCCTGCAAGAACTTTGCCCGAGGTAATTACCACCCTGCCTGTGGGGAATCTACAGGTAGGACTATGCCAATGCTGTACACAGCACACAATTTAAAAAATCAATAAAATATCACTTTTGTGACCAAAAATACTAATTCCATACAGTTGCAATTTATTTTTCATTATTAACTTGGGGGTAATTTTTTTATTCACCAGAGCGCTCAAAAACTTGAATTTTTGGCATATTTTTGTGTACGCCCTCTATTGGTGGAAAGTAATATGGCGAGACAATTGTAGTTTTTCAATCTCTATTTTTAATTAAGAAAAAATAATGTAAAGAATCAAATTTACTTAAGAGCCAGGTTATATGATGACTAGCTTTAATGGAACCTGACAGTGTAAAAAAATCAAGCATTTGTCCCAAACAAAAATAGAAAATAATAGGCTTTTTACACAGGATTTTCTTAACCCCGGACTATCGCTAACCCCGTACTATCCTTAACCCCGTACTATTTATTTTCCTTTTTACACATGCCAAATTGTTTCTGCTAACCCGGATAAGGAATGCTTGCTTTTTACACACGAAACTCGCTAACCCCGGACTATTGGTAGCTCATGAATATTCACGAGCGCACTGAGGGGTCATTCGGGTCATATCCAAAATCGCGCGCGCTTTAAATACATTTGTCGATCGTGCATATTCGATTCGTATACGAGTACCGGTACTTCACTCGGAATTGTCGTACTGTATTGTGGATTTGAATGCTACGAAATGAGTGCCATTTTGCTAATTTTGCAAGTATATTTCTTAATGAAGAAAAATAGGGAGAAACGGAGAGCAAAATGTATAACAAGAAAGAAGCTATTTCGTCGGAGGAGGAGATCCAACATTGAAGACGGCGAAAGAATGGATATAGATCTAGACCTGTGGATGACGATGTTGTTGTCAACTTATTTGGCCAACCCAGTTTTGAATACTAGGATTTGGAGTTTGCCCAAAAGTGATTTCTGGTGGCGGGTGATAGTAATGGAAACTTTCAAGGAAGAAGACTGGTTGAGTCATTTTAGAATGTCGAGAACCACGTTTGAATTTCTATCAACACAGTTGCGTCCTTTCATTCGCAAGACTGATACCCATATGAGGATGGCCATTGGAGTGGACCAACGAGTTGGAATTGCACTCTGGCGTCTTGCGACAAACGTGGACTACAGAACAATCGCACAACTCTTTGGTGTTGGGATAGCGACTGTCTGCGTAATTGTTCATGAGGTAGATAATTTCGGTTATTACATGTACGTTGGGAATGAATGAAAATAGTGAAAAACTTCATAAATCATAGATCAAGGCCTAGATTTGAACTAAATTGACCCTTGAAATTTGATAACTTTTTTATTGAATTAGATGTAGAAGGCAGAACCTTTTTTTTCTTTAGTTTTGCAAAAGAAGTCTTGAACAGCTAGGCCTAGATCTAACGTCACATCTTTGGTGTAAATCATAAAAAACTGAATGTTTGAAATTTTGTGATTACAGTATTCACTGATTTAGGAATCAGAATGATAGATTTTTCTCCTGTTTTCTTCAAAAACTTTGACGAGCGCTATGTGATTGTTTGATAGGCAGCAGAAGGGGGGGGGGGGGTTGGAATATACCCCCTAAATTTGAGATGGGGGATTATCCCCACCCTAAATTTTGATTATCCCCCTCCCCCTTACATGTATTTTTTTGTGACTGAAGAACATACATTTTTTTTGTTGATAACCTTTTTTTTTTATTTTTTTTTAGCTGGTCAATTTTTTTTCCTGCATCCCCCCTAAATCGAGGTGGTCCCCCCCCCCTATATTTTGTTAAATTTGTTTTGTATCCCCCCTAGAAAATTTTTATGGTGACAAAAGTAAAGACATTTTTTTTTTATAACCTTTTTTTTGGTCAATTTTTTTCCACTGCTTTCGCCAAAAATTCAGATGGTCCCCCCTAAATTTTTGGTTGATTACCTTTAATCAACGACTGTCAGCAAGGTCTAAGTCTACATGGTGCAGGGCATAATGGTGGACTTTCATGATCAGAAATGAATTCTTACATTTTCCAATCGTTCTTCCATTCTTTTTATAATCTGACATTAGGTATGCAAGGCCATCAGGGAAGCTCTCCAAGACACCATGGTGCGTATACCCAGAGGTGATGCTGCCATCGAAGTCGTCCGGGAGTTTGAGGTAAAGTGGGGGTTCCCTCAATGCTTTGGAGCTGTCGATGGAAGCCACATCCCGATACTCTCACCAAAGGAATATAGAGCAGACTATTATAACAGAAAGGGATTTCACTCCATGGTGCTGCAGGGACTGGTCGATCATCGCTACAGATTCATGAATGTGAACTTTGGATACCCGGGGAGTGTTCACGATGCTAGAGTATTTTCAAACTCAAGTTTATATCGACTTGGTAATAATGGTGCTCTGTGCCCACCCATTCAACGCGAAATAAATGGAACACAGGTCCCAGTCGTCATTCTTGGTGACAGTGCCTACCCCTTGCTGCCTTGGCTTCAAAAGCCTTTCAATGACAACGGCCAACTAACCAGACAGAAGAGGCTCTTCAACTACCGTCTGAGTCGAGCCAGAATGGTGGTGGAGAATGCTTTTGGTCGCCTTAAAGGACGATGGCGCATTCTTCTAAAACGACAGGATACACATGTGAAGTTTCTAGGAGACATTGTAGTAGCGTGTTGCATTTTGCACAATTTGTGCGAATCCGCAGGGGAAAACTTCAATGAAGAACTCCTCATCGGTGTTGAACCTGCTCAAAATGCCCTTGATGGCAATGATGAGCAAGTCAATGGCGATGCAGCTATGATCAGGGATGCACTTCTCCAATATTTCGCAGACTTCTAAAGGACACCAAAATCCAAGGAATGAATCAATCATATTACTAGAAAGAGTAAAATGAAAGGAGCAATTTAAAACAAGTTCATCAAATTAGGTTGTAAAATTAGAGTTATGGATGTTGTAAAAGTTTTGCATCACTTTCAATGGGGATCCTCAAATTGGCAAACATGCTTCAAAATTGTTGATTTTTGTGGATAACTCTCCATTTGTTTTTAACAAATATTTTCAGATTCCCCCCTTTATTTACATTATCCAACAGGATTTTTGAAAGAAGTAATTATTATCTGGAAAAATGGCCATTTCAAACTTTTTGATTTCCATTTTGCTTTAAGTGTGATGTCTGTAATGTTTTAGGTACATTAGTTTTTATAGTACACCATGTCTTGGTCCATTTTAGTTGCAAATTCAAACGCAAATTTAAATGAAATATCACACAACATGTCAACTTAATGTTTTGACATTTTTGTTTGTTAATTGAAAATAAAACGTTGCAGACATTACATCATCATTATGTTAGAGATATTACACATCTGTAGCACCGCTAACACTCCGGCTAACACTGCATACCAGTGCAGGATAAAGTTTTGTTTCTATACTACAATATTGAGATCCAGTGTAAGTAGTTGACTTGGTCCTTAATATGAACATTTATTTGGATATTAAAGGGGTTTTCTAGTAATGGAAATTAACTCTTTATATTTTTTTGAATATTTCTTTTTGTGTCTATCATGCTTGTATGTTCTTAAAATGTTAACAACTTTCTTCATATTTGTGTAAATATGTTTATTAAAAAGAAAGAAAAAGGAATAGAGTCTACATGCTTTTGAAAAATTATTTTGTGTGTGCAGCAGCAATTTTCAAATTATAGACAGATCCAAGGCCGTATGCAGAATGTTTGTCTTTCAAAGAAACTTAAAAGGGGGGATCTTTTGCATGTTAAAAATGAAATTTAAGGATTTCTTGTACTCTGGTGAATTTTGTGAAAATTTTCGGGAAAAAAATGTAATTTTTTTTAATTACTGGGACGTACATGTAACTGCCCCAACCCCGCTGTATACAGCCATGAACCGATCTGCAGTCTACGTCCGTTGTAGTGAGCTTGGATACAAGTTCCAATTAGAAGGAAAATCGAAAGCTCAATTTTCATGTCTACTCATTTTCAATGTTCATTATAAATTTCATTCAATTAATATAATGGGCTTGGTCCCGAGTGCCTCACTTCAACGGGCGTGGATTGAATTGTTTGTTTTAATTTGTAAATTTTGCTATGTGAGCGAGAGATTGGATGGATGATACAGTCAGATTTGCCCAAGTCAAAGTTCTTGAGATCAAAGAAATAAAAAAGTTCAAAATGAGATATCAAAAGAAATTTCCTTAAAATGGTTTTGGATTTGTAAGTGGTCAGTTTTAGGAGGTTGACTTAGACAAGGTTTGGCTGCACCTTTGTAAATGATGGATACAACATATCAGGAGCTTTTTTTTTACTAACACATTTTCAGACATGCCTACGTCTATTTTAGCCTCTGAAAATATGTCAGTAGATAGAAAGTTTCACATTTTGAGAGTTCAAAATTGAAAGAATGAAAATAATTTCTGCCTCCTGTGTGTTTATATTTTTACTCTTCTCATTCTTCTCCCTTTCACTTCACATTGTCTCTTATATCCTCATACATCAAGAAAATGTTTCAACATGCCTCTCCTTTTGAGAAAACTACACTTCACTCTATGCCTCTCATATCTTATCTTTGTTATTTCCCTCTGTATTGGAAATTATCTTATACTCCAGACTTAGAATTTCATTTAAAAAAAAAGGAACAAAATTTTGACCTTAAAAAGAGCTTAATTTCAGTGAAACAGCTGTATACATGTTTTCATGAATATGCAGTGAATACACTGATGCACTTCTTGTATTTATCAGATTATATTTTGATTTTTTTCCTTTCAAGAAAACTGAAAAAATCTGTAACAAAATATTTACTGCAACATAATTATTTTCATGGAATAAAATATATTTTTTAAAAAGAAGTGAAATAACATCAGTCAACTGCATATTGATGGCAATATGCATATCCATGCTCACATTTCAATAATTCCATAACTTTCAGTTTATTTCTTTATCAGATCTTAATAAAATATCCAGCAGTTTCTTTACTAAGTTTTGCTCAGAAAAATGAAACATTAGGAAGGGGTAAGTTTCAATGGAAAGAAAACCCCAAATAAGATCAAAGTTTAGCATTTGAATTTTGAAATCACATATATGGAAATCCTTGGTCAATTTGACCAAGATTTGTTGCCACAGAAGTACAACTTTTGCCCTTGTTCACTGAAATTATACCCCAATCATTTTCCCTCGTTTTAATGATGGTACAAAGCCTTTGTCCATGATATATTTCATGAAACCACTATTACAAGCTCTTCCATGAGAAAAAACCCAGAAGTTTTAAAAAAAATAACTAGGGAGCTGTACAAGTCTGAAACCACATTTTGTTCACATTGCCAATGGAGAATTTTACATGTACATCATTAGTAATCTCAATATTCAGATGTGCTTAACTTTCTCAATATTTGTTCCTTTTTTCCATCTCAAACTCTCACTGATTTTTCTCTTTTCAAACAAGCAAACTTATTCTCGGTGTTTCTTGCCCTTTAACTTAAAGTCATTTTCAGCCTGGAGTACCTGTCATCCTCTCATTTCAACTCCATTGATTATAATTAATTTTTAATTACCAATCATTACCATGCTTCTCTTCTTCAGGAAACCATTCAAATTATGAATTTGCAGTATCTGTATTTGTGAAAGAACTTTTATTTTTGTTTTATCATATAATACATATTTGAACACTTTTACCATCTTAAACATTCTTTAAGTACAAGTTTCAGGCAAGTTCAACATTCAATTCAAGGCAAGTTCAACATTCAGTTACAGGCAAGTTAATGTCCAGGATTGAGCGAGAATACATAAAACTTTCAATTTTGGTATAAAAAGGAAGAACAGAAATACACATTCTGGAAGTGGTAAACTCTGAAATATACCTACATTTCTATGAATTTGTAACCATTCATTAAGCATAGAAATTAACTGCAGGTACACACCATTAAATATGAACCAAAATATTAGTGAAGAATATTATTATGAAGGCAATGTACTTTTCCTGTTGCTACCTGAAAATGAAAAGGGGAAGGCATGTATACAGGCTTCCTCAGAAAACCATGAACACTTTGGAGACAGAATAGGTGCAAGTACATGTATATATGACCTTTGACCTTACCATCTTCGCAAAAAATTTAGTACTACTCTAGACTCATATGTACCATGAATGAACCCTATTTATGAAGAAATAAAGAAATGAGACTAATTTACACAAATACCATCATTTTTTTAACAGACTCATAAGAAAAGTGATTACTACATGTAGGTTTTTGTCGAACTGTGTGCAGATGAGAGAAAAATGGCAAGCCATAACACAATGAATAAAATATCCACAATACGATTCCATGACATTTGCTCCAGAAACAATTGCTCCACTATAAATTCCACACACTAATCAAATAACTAATTTGAACCCTACATTTAACACTATACCCTATCATAAACCTAACCCTAAATCTAACATAAAACCCTATTGCACTAACCCTACATTGTCTCAGGAGCAAATGTTGTGTCACCCACAATTCATGTACCTAACATTTGTCATAAATGGGAGCTGCTGGAGGTAAAATACATAACATATGAAACAAAACAAAAATATCCACACACTGAGCTGAAAAATATAGCACTTTCCTATACCAATACTGCACAGCTTCCCAGTACCTGTCCGTGAAAGACCTGCCATCTTAAATTGAAAATGGTTACTGTTAATCATAATACTAATCCAGTCTATTGCTAATGTAATGATGTGCTTGGAAATCAAGCAATTGTAAAGTACTGAGGCACATATAAACAATTAAACTCTTGAATACTTTCCTGTTTCAACAGGAGTGAACTCTACCTTCAAACTTACCTCAAAAGAATTGAATGTAACACACCCTGACTTTCAGATTTGTTTTCTTTTAATGGGAATGTTTCAACATTCTGTTGTGAATTTGAGAACCCCCCAAAAAGGAATAAACACCAACTTTTCAGCTTATAAATAATAACTAGCACATCAATGATGTGGAGCTCATCCGGCATCTCGCAACACAATTTAACACAATTTTAATTTCAACCCAGTTGACACTGTAGTGAATTATATTGGTGACATGAATTGAGGAAATAGAATTGCAATTGATGAAGAAATGACATAGAAGCATTTTTTGTGATCTATGAATAAATTTCATATGAATTATGTATTAACTATTATTTAGTCAAAATTTCTTAACTCTGTGTAGAACCTTGGTGAACCTAATGTAGCTCTCAGATGGAACAAAAATAACCAAAATCAATCAACAAATAAGTAAGCAATTTTTGTGAGTTTTGAAAATATGAATAAATAGCAGATTCAATGAGTTTCAAAATTCTATGCTTCAATTTTGTATCACCACCTCGAGCTATCATATAAAGCAAACAGAATTGAAATCGGACTTGAAATGCCGAAGTAGTAGCATTTTGAAATTGTGGACAGACGACGGACACCACACAACGGCAAAAGCTCATCTTGCCCTTCGGGCCGGATGGGCTAAAAACAGGTATATGAAAGACAGTGAATCTTCTTGGCAGTAAACATAAACAAAATATAATCAAGGCAGTCTTTAGCAGTTATAAAACTACCTAACTATGGCTACTACTTTATAAAATAAAAACAACAAACCATGACATGAATAAATATGAACACAAGCCTACTATAATGGCACCAATGAGAGCTGCTAGAGATACAAGGTATAAAAATATGTTTAAAAAAAATGATCCACAAACTGAGCTGAAAGTTATGGCATAAAGCTACATGTCCATGAACGACCTGCCATCTGGAGTGAACATGACGGCATTTCCTTGTTGGTTTTGCTGCTGGTTCGAATGCTGAAACATTGCGCCTAGCATCTGAAAAAGTCGAATTTCATGTTCCCTTTCCTCTCGTCTTCTCCTGTCCTCTCTCCTCTCATGAGCTTCCTCGCGCTCCTCCTCCCATTCTCTCTGCTCTCTCGCTGCTGCTGCCCTATCGTCCATCATTCTCTTCACCAACATCTCCATACCTTCCTCATTGTTGCTCGATGCTTGCTTCCTCTTCTTTGGTTTAACCTATAAAACAAAAAAGAAAGCAAACATCCAAATGTCGGATGATTATTTTGTGAGTTTACAATTCAATTCATTATTGTTTTCTTCTCTCCAGACATCATTCCATTAGCATTTATTTTATTTATTTCCTCTGCAGTTCCAGTCAGTGGACCGTTTTTTCCTGCAACAGTTGCTCCATGTTTTATTTCATGTAATATCTAGGACTAGGGTTGAAATAGGATTTTATGTTAGGTTTATGGTTATGTTTCAGGAAGGGTATAATGTTGACCCCAGGGTTGAAGTTAAAAATTTGTGTGTGAAATTTATATAGCAGAGCTTTTTATTCCGTTGCTATTCCATTTCGACACAAAATACCTTTTCTTTGACTATCATTTGCATTGCAAATTCTTCACTCAATTCAATTCCCAACCTGACTTGTTTATTTTTTACTCTCATTACTGCATCATCATTCACATTGGTTTATCTTATTTTCTCTTATATTTTAGCTTGATACTTCACGTTTGATTGGTTGATAATTAAAAAATATCAATATACAGTGCCAGAGTTAAGCTGGGCAAAGTAGCCCTGAGAATAAAGTAATTTCACTTTTATCATTTTGATTGGTGCATGATCAAAGAATTGAGTTGCTGCACAGATCTTCATTTTGTACACCTAAAATAAATCCACAAACATTTTAACTCCCTGACACAAATAAAAACATTTTGAAAAATTTTTTTTCTAACTGTACACAACAGTTAAAATAAAAGACTTGCCAGCAACTATTATCCAGTAAAAAAAAGCACACAATCTATTAAATTGTGCATGGTAATTTTTCATGTACTCAGATCCCCTCGTTTGACCTGTTGCTGGGTATGTGGTAGACTGGGTGATTACTTGACATATAGGAAAAAGATGAATTCTTTGCACAAAAATACGAACATTATGGAAGCTTACCCACAGAAGAGGGTGTTTCAATTAAAAGAAGATAACTGATATTATATGGAATGTAACTTACTGGTACATTCGTCTTAGGGGTTGAGGTTGAAGGCCCAGCATCAGGAGGGACCTCAATAGCTTTGGCCTCATCCTCATCCAATCCAAGCTCCTCAGTCTTGCCACTGTTGTCACTGGCATCTTGACCTACAGTATTTGAATCTGGCTCCAGTTCCTCTGGCTCCTCCATGTCTGACTCCTGTGCAGTATCAATAAGCACCTACAATTCATGAAAGGAAGATATTGCATGGGGAATTAATGTTATTTGAACTGGTTTGAATAGAGTGAGGATACAGCCTACAGAAAAATAAGCAAAAAGGTAAGCAATTTCCTTCATTTTTTTGTCCCCTTTTTGAAGGGGATTGGATAACCCTTGCTCAGGCATCACAAGTCTACTTCATAATTTTGTGGACATATCCACCCAAAACATCATTTTTGAAAAGGTGGAATAAGTCACACTTTAGCTTCAAAATATAGTAATTCTGGATTTGGGGGACATATTTGCATACAAAAACTTGTTGGTAACTTCCAGTTCACCTACCTCATCCCATCATACCACATTATTAAATAATTTAAAATACCACCCCATCAAAATATTTCAGCTGATGTTGCACCCATAGGCGGCGGAAGCGGGGGGGACAGGGGGGACGTGTCCCCCCCTAAATTTGAGGAGGGGTGGACGGTCCCCCCTAAATTTGTAGATGACCTTTTTTTTTTTTTTTTTTTTTTTTTGCTTGTCAATTTATTTTCCTACGTCCCCCCTTAAAATTTTTGGGTTGAAAACCTTTTTTTTTTTTTTTTTTACTTGTCAAAATTTTTTGGGTTGTCCCCTCCTAAAATTTGTGGCTTCCGCCGCCAATGGTTGCACCCCCCCCCACCCACACCACACAATATGACATCTACTTGAATGCTTTTTCGGTGAAGTTAGCGGCCACTTAATATCATGCTTGAGTGTGCAAATAATTTTGGCACCTAAGTCCCAGGTTTACAGGCTCAAAATCAAATGCTGTGGTAAATTTGATTTGGCTTTTTGTTCCACATTCTTTTTTTAATGAAAATGAACACCACCTGTGTCATTTTTTTTTTGGGGGGGGGACATGGAAAACTCTATGCTCCTAATTATGTTTGTTGTTAGTCTTTTCATTTAAAGATACTAGTAGATAAATCTTCAAAGAGAAGTCCATTAATAACTTATTTGGGAAGCGGGGGTGCTGAAGCGTGCTGCGTGTTATTTTCCAGGCATAAGCAGCACCCGACCCCTGTGGAAATCAGGTTGACAAGCAAAAAAGAAAGGGTTATTGTGCTCCAAAATGAGGATGATTTAGGACAATCGATCATCTTGAAGAATTTTTTTTTTTTTGCTTGAAATTTTTTTTTTTTACAACCCCACAGCACCCCATATCTAAAAATCATTCCCAGGCCAGGCCTTGATGACATGTTAGGCCTCATCCTTTAATCCAATTTATTTTATGAGTATGGCGTTAGTAAAGTAAAAAAAAATCTTAGATTCTACCAGGCCTACATTCTGACGTTAAATTTATCATTAAAAAAATAATGCACATTCCAGGCCTACCTGAGGCTCGATACTGGGCCGATTCCCAAGCACGGCATGGATTTCATCGTAGAAGGGGCACTGTACCCTAGCAGCCCCACTAGTGTTGTTATTTGCTTTGGCGTCCTTGTAATCTTTTTTCAGCTTTTTCAATTTATCACGCAACTGCTCGGGTGTCCGGCTGAATCCAGCCTTGTTCATTCTCTCGCTGATGTCTCGAAAGACCTTCTTGTTCCGAACCGTACCGTCCAGTTGTTTTTGGACCTCCTGATCGGCCCAGAAATTGAGGAAGCATCTTACCTCAGCATCCTCCCAATTCTTCATTCTCCTATAATTTGCAGCCATACTTCTCCCGAAAAAAACAAGTAAACAAATCGATCCAGTGAAATTGAATAGATAAATAGACGCGAGGTTCGGTATCTCAAAGTCCAACATGTGCGATGTGCTATAGCGCTTGTTCAAGATAGACACATGTGTTGGAGTGATCAGAATCAAGTCTCCCAAAATATTAAAAACGAAAGTGCATTCATATTTAATCGTAAAATCACCTTCATATATCAATTGTAATAAAAAGAGTTCTATATCTACCCTTGCTAGAATTTATAATAACAGTTTTAATTTCAATTGTATTAAACCGTACATGTTATCTTGACAACTAAATACATGTATCCTCAAAATAGACTAGTTTAATAACACGATGGATGTCGAGAAAAGAATCAAAACACGAATTCCAACTCGCTGACTTCTGGCGCGCGCTTTTTTTTTCATCGCCGTGATCGCTGTTCATGAATATTCATTATACTTACCTCTGATTGGACAACAGGGCCGGCTCTGTTGCGGGGCATGAATGGGAGCGCTTAGCCCACTTTCGTTTTACACATGCGATCTTAACCCCGTACTATTGCTCTTAGCACCGCAATTGGTGGGATAACCCTGCTTTTTTGCAGGGCCAAATAATCCCGTACTATAGGTGGGGTTAGCCCACTTTGCAAAAACGCTGTGTAAAACGAAAGTGGGCTAAGCTTAACCCCGTACTATAGGTGGGGCTAAATTGCCATTTAGCCCCACCAATAGTACGGGGTTAAGGAAATTTTAGCCTGTCTAAAAAGGGTATAAGCCAAACATTGCCAACCTTATTTCACCACACACAGGGCAGTGAGGAATAACAGAGAACAAGGTTATATCATAAACTTGTTCATAGAATGAGTGCATCGAAACTAGGTCAACAAGAATAAGAAGCTTACTTTCTTACTTTTCATCCTAATTACACTCAATATCTATCCTCCCGTTAGCCTCAAAATTGGTGATTTTAGAGCCAAGCCAACATCAAGTTCCTCACACATGTTTAATTATTCTCTGCCGATTTCAAAACATTACATGCGCATGTGCGACAACAGAGTCTAGATCTAGTCCATCATAACCTAGTTATATCGGCATTATCGTGATATTGGGAACCACCGTTCACTTCATACAGTAGCGCTTTATTCAGTCACATGCACGGTTCCCTATGTCCACCTCCATTCACTTTGTACACAAGTGCGCGTACACAAATCTACGAGTGGTTCTCAAAACCACGATTTGGCCGTTATATCATAACCTTGTTCATAGAATGAGTGGATCTAGTCCGGATTATCAATTAGAATAAAAATGGAATAGAAAGTCATTTGGAAAAATTTACAATACAACAAGCATGACAAGTGAACTGTTAAGTTTCATCAATTTTTATTTTCGTACAAAATGATAGGAAATATTATAGAGAACAAAAAAGAAGATGGTTACAACTATTGAATTCTTATTTTTAGTGTAATCTAAAGACAAAAAAGATAGAGGGCTTCATATAAAGTGTTCGGACACCCGACCATCCTACTACCGGTACTCCTACTCCTATAGGCCGACCGACACGGGGCATGATTGACGCTTCGCTCGTTGGTTGCCGTATCCTGCACTGAGCGTGCTGGACGTCCGAAAATCAACGATTTTACACTTTTCTCATTCTATGTCTATCCAAGAAATCATCTTCTAAAACTTGTACTTACATTCACAAAGTATTTTTGGTGGAACTTGTAACTTAAAATGTTAAATTGATTCTCAACTCTCAATGCCTGGTCGATGCGCTGCACGGCCTGTATGAGTGTTGTGTCGAGGATGAGATCGCTGTACATGTATTACGCAATTACGTATGACGTCATATACCGGAATAGACCTCTCTTCTGAATCTGAGATCTCAGTTCTCGATTGATCAGATTCGACTGGTGGTAATGAAACCCGGGGGGGCCACTTCCATTCACGAGTGGATACCATGCGCGACCATGGGGTCTCGAAAAGCACCCTAAATACGTAATTTCCATATTCTGAAAATGCACCCCTTAACAAGTATTGGCATGTGAAAACCTTCCCTTAACAAGTATTGGAAACAAAACGATACTCTTGGCAGATATTAATTTCCTGAAATGAGCCCCTAAACAAGTACAGGAATGTTTTATTGTTAACGGGTCCTTCGGTCGTCTGCTTTACCTTATCGGTTTAGTACGACCCTTCTTTATACATCCCGCGCAAATCGGACTCTAAACACGAAGTGTTGGGGCAAAAAGGACATTAAAACATTTTAATTTTGTTTTATCATCCCCGCAAATTCGACCCTAAACACGTAATTTTCCTAGCGAAATAGATACCCTTTTTTCATTATTTTTGTGTTTTTGACACCCTTATCACGTAACGTGCCCTATCGTGAAAAAGACATCCTTTTTACGTGTTTTTTTGGTCGCGCATGGTATCCACTCGTCAATGTAAGTGGCCCCCCGGGTAATGAAATGAATGCCGCCGTGACGTGACCCAGTGCCCCTGTCCCCCTACCTACACGTATGTAACTCTTGAGTACAGGAATACCATGGGTGGATCCAGGGGCCTGCCCCCTCCCCTATTGGCGAAGCAAAAAAGGGGAAAGAAAAAAAAAGAAAAAGAAAGGGAAACGGGGGAAGAAAAAAAGAAGAAGAGGGGGAAAAAGAGGAGGGAGACGAGTGAATATGAGATGAGGGTCGGAATTAGACTGGGGAGGGGGAGTCCCATTTTTATGACAGTTTATCAAAATCTCGGCCCGCGATTTGCGTTCGTATTATATTTCTTCAAAATATATCAACCCATATGCATCTTAATTGTCCAGTTTGGCAGGCCTTAATATCAACAAATATTATTTTGCGCTCTCATTAGATTAATAGATAAGATAATCAATTTCATGAATTCCTAACAATTAAATCGTTCCTTTTTCAGAAAGGATTATCGACAAGTTTTATCTCGTGCTTAGGAAGAGGAATGGGAAGATAGTATTCATTTTCATGTTCTTAGAATGCCCCGCGGTCCCAGGTCAAAATACTAACAATAAAAATATCAGCGCGCGATTCGCCTTCGCATCATTTATTAAGTGTGATCCAAATCCACTTCACAATTTTGCTATACAGTGCTTAAATTAGTCCTTAAATTGACCCTTTTTCACATCTTAATAATATTTTCAGTTCGAGCTTTCCGCTTATTTGATTTCCATGATAGAAAATGCATATGCGCAGATTCTAGGTGTAAATTAAAAACAAGCACGCATGTGATCATCGAGATATGCAATTTTCTTTACTATAATATAGTATTTCAAACATGCTTAAATTATCAAGTTTCAGATCAGAATATCAAAAGTTTTCTGCTCGCGCTTCGCGCTCGCACTATTATGTAGAAAGATATCCAATTATCCCGGATATTACCCATCCTTAATTTGCAAAACATGAATAGAGTGTCCCGTTTTGGGGTCTGATTTTTTTTCCGCTCGCGCTTCGTGCTCGCATTGTTTAGTTATACCTATCCCGTTCTTGATTACAAAAGTAGGTCGGAATAACAAAAATTTTCAGCTCGCGCCGTCGCTTTTGCATTATTTGATCGTTGAAATATGTATCGTCGTCAGCCTGTAAATGATGCTTCAGAAAGTCCCTTTTCGATCAGACCAGAACGTATATCAAAAATTTTTGCTCGTGCTCTGCATGTGCTCGAAGTATACGGTACGCATCTTGCTCATGATCACAAACATTGCCAAGAATGTTCAATTTTCAGGACAAAATACATAAAATTTCCAAAAAATTTAGTTCGTGCTTCCCGCTCGCACTATTTATATAAGGCTTATGATATTATTATATATTCATGTTGCTTTATAAGAATATAGCTATAAAAGTGACTGGTATGACCACCCCTTTATAGAAACAAACAATCAACTTTGGGCGGCCGATCGGGGAAAATATGGGTGACAAAATTAATATTGCCCCCGGGCCCCTATTGGCGAAAGCTAGATCCCGCCCCTGTCTTAAAAGTGAAAAATTTGTCTCATTCTGCCCTCCCACCAAATTGCTTATAACCCCAATATTTAACCCACCCCCCCCCTTGAAAATAATCCAGCAGAAGCGCAAATGTATATGTATGACCATATTCAAACGGTTTTCTGAAAAGTAACCCTATATGCAGGTGAAAGTGGGACGTAGCCTAAAGCGATTGCCTACCCTGCAGAGAGTGGGGACCGGTGGTACAAACTTTTTTGCCTCCTCCCACCGCCCCCCCCCCAAAAAAAATGGGGGGGGGGTGATATTCGTAGAAAAGACGAAGTTGAGAAACAGGAACTATTAAATAGCATTGGTGAAATGACTAAAAAAATACTACAAAGGGGAAATTAACCAGACGAATAGTTTGCTGTGAAAATAAAAAGAGTAATAATTAAAATTGAGAAAAATCAAGAAAGATATTTTAATTTGAATTTTGGATTTTTGACGTCATATACGAGCAGTTGCTTCATTAGGCCTACACAAAATGCTTAAATTTCATTTTGTTAATGGTTTATGATGACTAAAAAATATCTTCTTTCAGGAACGGGAGTGAGATAATTTATGTGTTGAAAACTGAAGGTACAATAAAAGCCTCTTTTACATTTTCAGAAATGACATTTCATTATTTTTTTTCCTGCTATTTCTACAATAAACTTTTTGTCGGAGTGAAGTCCCTCTTTAAGGAGTCACAATAATGTATTGGAAACAATAATTATAGAAAATGGAGGCGAAGTAAGCATACCTACCCTTTACAAATCCGAGTGCACCCTTTCAAAAAAAATTTAATTGAGTGGCAGATCATTGAGATAGATCTATCCTTTTTTTAAGAATTCTGGAAAACAGTTTTTAAAAATGCCCCCTTTTCAAGTCACTAGGCCTTATATCAATAATTATTGTCTGCTCGCAGTTTTCGTTCGCATTAATATTGCTTAGTTGGATATGCATCCTATTCATTATTACATTAAAAAAGTACGAGAAAATGTCCTGTTGTCTAAATAGTCCCCCCCCCAAAAAAAAAATCAGCTTATGCTTTTTAAGAAGATACCCATCCTTTTTCATCATGACAAAATAATGTCCCGTTTACTGTAGGTCGCCCTTCGCGCTCAATTTTTTTATGAAATAAAAATACATATCTTTCAAGTTTATGATTGCTAAACGTGATTCTTTCGCCCTATAATTTCTGTCTCAGACTCTCCCTTTCTATTCTTTTTTTTCTTTTCCCCTCTTTTAAGATTCCTTTCAAGAAAGGTATAAAGGCCTATACTTTCCCTTTCTGGGGAGCGTTAATGTGTGTTTCATTCGACAAAAATCTGTTTTATTGGACCATGCTGGGCGACGATCCACGGCAATTAATTTCCCCACATCAAATTTCGAACTCTATGAAAGTGGGTCAATCACCGCCCACCCCTCCCCACAGAGTAGGCTTGCCCTCAGGCACGGATCCACGGGGGCCCCCGAGGAGCCTTGCCCCCCCCCCGCTTAAAGAGAGAGAGAGAGGGGGGGACGGGGAAAGGAAGAGAAGAAAAAACGAGAGAGGGAAAGAATGAAAAGAAAGGAAGTAAAAAAGAAAGAAGAAGAGGGGAAAGGAAGAGAACAAAAAGAGAGAGGAGGAGGGGAAAAAAGGGAGAGGAAGAGGGAAGGGGGGGGGTGCCAATTTGATATTTGACCGGGGGCTACTAATTTATGTTTTAGAGGAGAAGGGAAAACTCATATTTCAAATGGGGACGCCAAATTCATGTTCATCCGAGCGCACCAAATTGACCTTAAAATTAGCTTGGCGCCATGCAAATTCATGTTAGAACGGGGTCGCAAAAATGCTCGTATTGCATGCCTGGATATGATGAAATATAATGTCCTGCCCAAAAAGGATAAATGCGGCTGAATTATATTACAATAATTTACAATGATTGCAATGATATACAAAAAAAAACCAAAGTGCTTGCGTTTCGAATCTGTTTAGCGAGATGGTTATCCTGTTCAGGATCACAAAAAGGGCTGAATATAAAACTCAACTCGCGCTACGCGCTCACATTATTTGATTGGTGAGTTAGGTATCCTCTCCATAGATCCCACGTACATATTTAGTCCTTAAAATGTGATTTTTCAGGTCAGTATACACAGGCGGATCCAAGGGGCAAAGAAGTGGCTGCCCACCCCCCCCCCCCCCACCCCATGGAAGTGCAAAAAATAATAATGACAAAGAAATGAAGAAATAAAGAGAAAAAAGAAAAAAATAGAAGATGAATCAGAGCTAAAAAATAAAGAAATAAATAGAAAAAAAGAAAAACAATTAGAAGATGAATCAGAGCTCAAAAGAGTCCTTCTTAAGTCAGTAAATAATATTTCTGCTCACGCTTCGCGCTTGTATTTATTGTTTTTGAAACATTTTATTAGAAACAGTATACTGTGGCTAAAAATAGACAAAATAGCATTTGGATATTCATTCATATACTTGGAGCAGTGTACATTCCACCAGGGGCCCGTTGCATAAAACTTTTTACCAGAGAAAACTCCGGATTTTTTGCCCTGTGTTAAAGTCAATGGCAGAAATCAGACTAACCTTAGTTTTCAGTTTTTACCAGAGTTTTCTCAGGTAAAAAGTTTTGTGCAACAGGTCCCTGGTCTCAAAATATTTTCAAGAGTTAATGTTTGATGACATATCTAGTGATGTTCAACAACACCTATACGACTTCCCGTTCTGTTTGTTAGGATACTTTAATGCTAGAACAAGTAATATGCGTCAAGTACTGGAAACTGACGGAATTCATGAAGCTAATTTTCATCATTTTTGATTGATGACAGTGATGAAATGTTACATACTAGTGATTTAGAAATGGTAAACATAGATCAAGAAAGAAAAAAAAAGATGAAACAATCAACAATCACGGTAATCGTCTTGTGGAGCTCTGTAAAAGTTTTCGCTTAATTATTGTTAATGGAAGAATAGGCATAGATAAAGATGGAGATTTCACATGTGCTAATCGATTACTGCACTTTTATCATCTTCCTTATTCTGCAATTATAAAGAATTTATGGTGGATACATTTGGGGTTTTTTGGCAGATAAACATAATGCCATTATTCTTACCGTGTGTATTAAAGAAAATGCGTACCAAATGAAGAGCTTAAAGGGGAATCCAGCCTTGGCCATAAAATGTTGTGTTGGGAAGGAGAAAAATAAATTAAACAGAATGGTGAAAGTTTAAAAGAAATTGGACAAGCAATAAGAAAGTTATAGCTGCTTTAAAATTGAGATCAATAATAGGCCTACTATATGTAGATTTCAAATTGGCAACTGGGTAAGTAAATGACAAGTGGCAAGGCATAGAGATATCTCTATGGGGCAAGGACAACTTTCCCATAGGCCATGTACTTTATTATCAGGGATTTGTGGTTTTCTCCTAAGTACACATTCCCCTGGGGCAGTAATCTAAATATAACCCATGTAGTATATATTTTTTTATGTCCTCATGAAAGAAAAATATAATTTGAAATAAAACTTTTGGGAAAAATGACAATTTAGCCATAATATGTATTGGAGTTAGAGTAGTACTTGCCTTACATCACTATGACATCCCATATGCGGCCAATTTGAAATCTCCATGGGTATAGTGATTACCAATATTTACAACTTTTAAAAATTCATATCTTTCTTTTTGTTTGTCCAAGTTGTTCAAACTTTCACCTATCAACTTGTCTGATTTTTCTTTTCCTTATAAAACAAGTTTTTATTTGGGTTGGATTCCCCTTTAATGCACCACCAACACAAACGGTATAACGATTAGTAAATGGGATCCTGAACCTGCCAAAGACTAAAAAAAAAAAAAAAAAACAGATATGGAGTACGTTAGCATGTTATTGCATGATATAAAAATTAAAGAATAGGAATTTCGCGTGAACATTTTTAATTAAATTGTTAATCGTCTAAAAGAATTAATTAATTAATATTATGACGCAGCAGAACAAAGCGTTATGATGAAAAGTTGTTGCAAATCTAATCATAAAATCTAGAGGATATCTAAACCTTGGTTCAATGATAACGGTATGAAAAACTTCAAAGGAAAAACAAAGTTGTTAACCTAGCTGAAAAACTTGAAGAAAAGAAACGCATGTATAAACAAACGATAAAAAATACCAAATCCAAATTTTGTAATAATCTGCACCAAGAATTAAGAGGTTTGAAAAAGAAACAACCTCGTGAATATTGGAAACTTATATCAATTTATCTTGTTTATCAAAAACGAACGCTTGGCAATATTGAAATTGAAGCATTTTGTGAACATTTCAGTAACTTGAATCAAGATTACAAAGAAAAAATGTTGAAATAATCATCGAATCACCAACAAGTAATGCAGCTTTTAACAAACCAATTGACAGGGATAAAGTGATCACTAAGTTGAAAAAAACCCCGGTAAGGTGAAGATTTGCTACCAAACGAATTTTTGAAGAATTCTCTGATCCATTTCATTCTTGAATAAAATTATTTAATACCGTGTTTGAAAGTGGAATTGTACCAACAGACTGGACTTTTGGTTTAATACGGCCTATTTACAAGAAAAGGGGGAAATCCGAAGAACTTATACTTTGTTGATTGTCTGGGTAAACTATTCACTGTTGTTTTAAATCATCGGCTGAATTTATATCTAAATTCTAAAGAAGACTAAGAAAAATCTGAAATGAACAGCTGGGTTTAGGGATAATCATTCAGTGCTATTATATTTTTACTTACATTATTTTGGTACTTGAATTATATCCGTTTGGCAGAAAAAGAGTATACTGTGCGTTCATCGATCATTATCGTAGGGCATTTGATATTGCGGATAGGAGATCACTTTGGAACAAATTTTTTTAAGTGATATAAAATGGAAACTTTTTCAAAGTGGTCAACATTACACCTGCACAGGCTAAATCATGTGTTATCAAAGGTGGTGAAAAATCAAGCCTATTTGAGAGTATATATATATAGGAATACGTCAAGGAGAAAGTTTGTCATCTTTACTATTTGCTATACGTTCATAAACGATTTTAAAGAAGTATTTGATGTTCTTGATGTTTTACCAGAAAAGCTTAATTTATTTACAAGATCATGGAATTGATGTGTACATGAAGCTGTTTAAATTACTTTATGCAGATAATACCATTGTCCTTGCCAAATCTGAACAAGAACTTCAATATATCAGATTATGGTATTGAAATGTGAATATATATAGACAAGACGAAAATTGTTATATTTTCCCGTGGCAAAGTGAGAAAAACGGGTTCTTTTACATTGCATAACTAGGCTCTTGACGTAGTTTATGACTACATGTATATTGGAATTACGTTAAATTATAATAATTCATTTCGAAAAGCTCAAACTATATACAACTGAATCAAGCAAGAAGAACAATGTATAGCCTGTTGAATAAGATTTATCATCTTGATTTACCAGTGGATATCCAAATTGAATTATATGATCAAGTTGTTTAACCCATATATATATGGGTCAGAGATGTGATTAGAGATGTATAGAAGTATTTCACATGAAATTTTGCAAGCAGATTCTTCAAGCTATATATAAGTCAATGGCAAACTGCATGGTATTATAGGCGAACAAGGAAGATTCAAATAAAGAAATATATTGAAAATAGAATGATAAACTTCTGGTATATGGATTAGATCACGATACAGTAAAACAAAAACTGTCTGGTATGGTTTATGAGATACTTTCTGATCAAGGTATATACAAGCATGGTTATAACGAGGATAAAGCAAGATCTTGATAGATTGGGTATGACGAATATTATTTGACATTTTTGATTCCTCGAGCAGATATTGGGTATAAAACAAGCTCTACGAATTAGTGATTCATAGTTGCAAACTTTGGTTTACGTTAAAAAACGAACACTTTTAGGGGGTGTTGCAAGAAACTTGCGAATAATATTGTAAGTCTATTTCTGGTCCCTAAATCAATTATGTATTGCAGTTAATGGCAAATTAGTGATCGATTGCTAATCTGCTCCTTCAAACAAGAAGTTCAATCTGATTTGCTATATACAGCTAACGTTGATCTATCAGTTGTAATACAGCAACAGAATATTATTGATCGCAAATATTTTCTTGCAACACCCCCTTAGTGTGTTAACTATATACAGAATTTTCAAAGAAAATCTTCGTCTGAATATGAATATTAAAAGATAAAATCACTTTTTGTATCCGCTGACGAAATCATCGATTTCCTACGGGCTATTGTCTCAGGAAGATATGAACATCGTCAAAGAAACATGAGGCTTTGCACATATTGCACCCTTCAATTCATTTGTCCTTCTTTGACTATAAAGAAAGAAAGTTTCATCTTAAAATATATTACACTGAAAGACCGAATACACTCAAAATAAAAATTGTGAAAAACCAGACATCCGTTCCAACCTTCTAAATTTTTGCAAGAAAATCATGCTCGAAATTCAATATTTTGAGCTTTTATTTGAATAGTTGTATAAGAGCTAATTATGCTAATGTCATTACTTGCCTTATGTTAGACATCATTATGTATAATGTAAATTATAAGTTTAAAAGCTGGATTTTGAAACTTCAGGGCATTAATCCATTGTTATTATTAATCCATTACATTAAAAATATGTCATTGCTGATTTCCAACAGTATAGATCTATTGGATATTTTGTTGTAAACAACAACACATGTGGACAAGAATTCAGAACAGATTTGTATTCAAATACTCTGCCTGAGATTCAACTCAACTTATAGTTCCCAGCTTGTTGAGTTGTGATATTTACTTTCTTTTCAGTTTTGATCAATTAATGTTATTGATCTTCAGTAGATGTGGACATAGTATAATTTTCTTAAAGGACAGCAGATAAAGGCTTTAGTTATGAAATTTAAATTAGTGGCAGCCTTAATTTTCCTTATTTTCTACAGAATTTAGGAGACTTTGTAGAAAATTATGAGGTGGCCATCATTGCCATAAAATGGCTTTTCTGAGCTGGTATATTTTTAACGTAACGATTTAAACAGCACATGTCAGGGACAACATTCTGGACGGTAGGTTGTGTGTTATTGAAAAAAAGAGAACATTTTCTTTGATTTTTTCTTAATTCATATAAATTTTCTAACTTAATGATCTATAGTAGATATGGATATATCTCATATCAAGCTACGATTTGCCGTATAAACCAATGTAGTTATACCTTAACCTGCTTTCTACGTTGTTGAGACTTGATAATAACTTTGATCAACTTTCAAGAAAATCTACGTCTAGAAAGTTACCTCATCAATGAATAAAAAAAAAACTTTTATAGAATCACCCTTTGTTGATACTGCTGTGGAAATCATCGGCTTCCTATATTATGGGCTATATGTCTCAGGAAGATATGAACATCGTATTATGCAACCTTCAATCCCTTCATCATTTTTGTCCTTCTTTTGCTAAAGAGAGAAAGTTTCATCTTATATTACACTGAAAGACCGAATGCACTCAAAATGAATCAGCCATAGTATTTAATTTTGAAAATCCAGACATCCGTTCCAACCTTGTCAAATTTTGCAAGAAAATCATGCTTCGTTTCTAAATAAATAATTATGCTCGAAATTCAATATTCAATGCCTAATTTTCAAGTTTTCTAAAACTTTTCTAGGCTCGAAATTTAATATTTTGAGCTTTTCAACTGTCGAATAATAGCCAACGATATGATGATGTCGTTTGTATATACATTTTTCTTTAAAAAAAATCATGTGTCAATTCTGACTAGATTTTTTAAGCTTCCGGGTATACTATTTCAACCGTTATTATTAAATAATTCTTAATGCTAAAATTTGTAAATTATTTTACTTTCAAAACTACTTGATGAAATAGTATTGATGATTCTGTACATTTTAATTTGTATGATTGTTTTCTCCAATACAAACTCTGTGGGTGACATGGGAATAAATGTTATTGTCATTGTTTAGCTTTTAGAGAAGTGAAAGGGGGATCGGGAGCTCGATGAACAATGTTTGGGGTCATTAATATCTAGGTCGTTTGTTATGCATCGCGTAACCTGTCTAGAATAAGCTTGTTTGTATGCGTACTAAATGGCGTAACAATGCATTTGGGCGCAATTAAGCGCATTTCATTGTTGCCATCATATTTTGCATTGTTGCGCTTAAGTTTTACGCGCTCAACTAAAGCCATTAATTCACCATACCACAATTTGTTTTAATTTCAATTTGCACGCTTTTTTGATACAGTAGATCTACAAAAGCAAAATTTTTCTGTTTCAGTTCATTTAGTAAACTAAATTTTATAGTTTCTCGTTAAAATGAATCTCGTTTCATGTTCGAGTTCGGCTAATGAATCACTGAAGTCAAACATTTTGAGGAGGGTCAGGGAGGAAGAAAAGCAGACGACGTCATCGGAAGCAGAAAAAGACAAAGGCAAAATAAATGCACGTGAACGAAGATTTCCCATCACGAGACAGAGTTCAACTTCACGTTCTTTTGGCTTGAGAATAACTTCTAACGTTAAATCTCAAGTGAAAGAATCAGAGGAATCGAATTCAAAGAGACTGAAGAGTAATATGAAGAAGAACAGAGGTAAATCCAGAGTTTGCAAAGGATCACACAAACCACTTGGCCTAATTGGGTAAGTAACGTTGTCGTTAGACTCCAGTTTAAGGCCAGGGAGCTCCGGCCCGCGGGGCCGGAGCTCCCTGCCCTGGTTAGTTAGAGACAAGCGGGGCGAACCGGGGAAGCGTTTTCATCAACATTTTCGTCCACAGTTATATGAAAATCGGTTTGTCACCTAAACCAGGGGAGTATTACATGAAAGAAATGGACAATGATTTCCTCTGACTATTATTATAAGCTACTGAAATCCATGCATCTGATTGGCTCAGAACAAATTAGTCTTTAGAAATCACTGGCAAGAAGCTCCATGAAGAAACTCTCCCCAGGATGGGCCCCAAGACAAGGGTAATGGACAATAAAGCAACATTGACTGGCCGCGGGGCGATACGACATATATCGCCCAAACTAGATTTGTATTGCCCGGGTCATAGACGAGGGTGATGTCAATTTAGGGAGGATGATATAATTCCTTATTCGCCCCCAGGCCAGTCAGTATTATTAACCAAATCAGACATCTAGAGCAAAAATCGTTAAAATTTATATATTTTAAAGTTTAAGAATGGGAATCTAGTTTGTCATGTTTATTAGACTGGGCCTCTGAACTTTACCAGTGTGATGTAATTGAAATGACACGTCCCTGGCCTGGGGACGCAGTATCCAGCGTTGTCTCAACTTGATTGACATTGTGACGTATAGCACCGCACGGTTCAAGGACCCGTATAAACGCGTAGAATACCTGGATGTTAGCTCTGCCTTTTTGCCTGCTACATTTCCACACATTTTCTAGTGGACTTTCCTGAGCGGTCAATAAATTGGGTCGGTGGATAAAGAAATGGAAACAATTGACCAATCATTTGATCACAGTCATAAGCAAGCAAAAATGTATTAAAGTTGCCCTGCTCAGATATCTGATATGGTTAATCTGTTTTATTGCCTTAAGATATATGGGAAATCATAAATTTATGAAACAGTTTAAGAAAGCAGACATCATTTCAGAAACAGTTAACATTCCATTTTTTTGTAAACATGTAACCCAACTGTTCATTGAACATTTTGAGATCCAAGTTTGAACTATGAACGTTGAATTTTCAATGAAATCTTTATATTGTATGCATGCTACATTTGTTTGAATATATATGCTTATTTATATAATACTTTTGGAAGTTTGGATATTTATTTAAGATTTTTTTCTATATACATTTATATACATAACATGGATTAAAATTGTGTTTTGTTAAAAAAAAAAAAACATTTTCGTCGGGTACGATGCCGATGGGGGGTCAGGTGTCCGGACACTTTATATCTTTTTGAAGCCTTCTTTTTTGTATTTGCATTACACTAAAAATATGAATTCAATACTTGTAATCATCTATTTTGTTCTTTATAGATCTGTTTCCTAACATTTTGTATCTACCCAGTTGTGTGTCCAGACAATCAATTTTACTAGAGTAGAAAGTCATTTGAAAAATATACAGGCAAAGTTTCATCAATTTTTAGTCCAAAACGTTCAAAAATATTATAGGGCCTAGAGAACAAAATAGAACATGATCACAACTATTGAGTTCATATTTTTAGTGTAATCCAATAAAAAAAAGAAGGCTTCGACCCCCCATCCTACTAAAAATTGATGAAACTTTGTCTTTGGTTGTGAATTTTTCCAAATGACTTTCTAAAAGTAAAAACACACAACCTGTCCGGACACACAACTGGGTATACCGGTTGGCCTAACCTTAGATCTGGCCTAACATTAGTTGTTTCATATTCAGCCCGTTCATTCACTAGCTTGCTTAAATCTCCAACCTTTCAGCAATATTTTTTTTAAATTTGTTTTGATCACTTTAAAAATATGTAAATTAATTTTCAACACTCACAGTATTGAAAAGTTTTAAACATAAAACACATGTGGACAAGAATTCAGAACAGATTTGTATACAAATAATGCATGCAGCTTAGTGTGTTAGTGGAAATGCAGAGCACGCAAGGTTTCTTTAGGTATGATGGTGGGCCCCAATTCTGCGCACCTAACAATTTGAGTTCTGATTTCACATGAATTTCTTATTTCACAAAATTTTTTGGTTAACAATGTTCCTTATATCATTAAGAGTAAGTGTACCAAATTTCTCATTGAAAAATGAGAGAAAATATAGGATTTCCTTGAAAAAACCTTGGGCAGTCATTTTCAGATTGAAAAAAAAATGGAACCCATGACTGCGCACTCATTCACTTTGCACACGATTTGGGGCTTTTGATGACAAAGGCTGCATTTTGAGGCTGTCACATGAAATGCCCTGAATTCATTATTTTCCACCATTTTGAGTCGGATTTTTTATGAATACCTGTCTATGTATTGCATGTGTAAAGTTCATGCTCGTTGCGTATCTTCTTTTACTAAAATCGCACAGATACGCGGGTGCGCAGACTTGGGAGACCGCGCAGACATTGGGAACTGACCATACCGTAGGTGCCGCACTGTGCACAAGCCGCTGGTGGCTAGTGCCCAGTGTGAACCATCTGAAGAAACGGAACTTTCTCTGCATTTACTTTTTACACACGACAGGCACAGATCAAGTGCATTATTTGTTTTATAAAATAGCAACACAGAAACAAGTTCTTAAAAAGTTACAGTACACTTTGTTGGACTTCTCTCGGTTCTCCTACCACACTTTTCTTCTTGAGCATGCAATGTCAATTTTCATTGCACACCTTTTTGCACTGCCATGCAATGCACAAAAAAAGTGGTGTGTCATGTGACGCATATTGGCCTATCGCGATGCTTTAAATAATACACCTTTTTTTATAAAATTCAATATTATGCCTGTGATTCAACTCAACTTAGTTCCCAGCTTGTTGAGTTGTGATATTTACTTTCTTTTCAGTTTTGATCAATTTCCTTATGTCATTGATCTTCAGTAGATGTGGACATAGTATAATTTTAAGGACAGCAGATAAAAAGCTTTAGTTTAGAGTTATGAAATTTAAATTAGTGGCAGCCTTAATTTTCCTTAAAAAGGTTTTTCTACAGGATTTAGGAGACTTTGTAGAAAATTATGAGGTGGCCATCATTGCCATTATTCAAAAATACATTCTATTCTGAGCTGTAAATATTTTTCAATGTAACAATTTAAACAGCCCACTGATAATATGTTGGAGCGTTAGGTTGAATTTTATTGAAATTTTTTTTTTTTTATCTATTCATTAATTTTCTAACTTAATGAGATATATTTCTTTATAAAGCTACAATTCGCCGCAAACCTAGTAGACCATGTGGTTTACCTCAACTTGCTTTCTACGTTGTTGAGACTTGATAATAACTTTCATCAATTTTTAAGAACATCTTCGTCAATCAATTTTCATTATCTTATTGATCTTTAGTACATGTAGATGTCCAATTATCCATGTGTATAGTTTGTTTTTTTTGCCTTGAACACACATTTCTGATAGAACTTTAGTGTTCCTACTTTCCATTTTCAAAAATAAACATTGTTTAATAATATTGTAATGATCTATAGTAGATGTAGATATACTGCATTTATGATTTATTATATCAAGCTACAATTTGCGTAACCCTTTTGAGCATTTGAGTGTTTCTAAATGAAATGCTAGTAAGTAGTAAAAATGTGTTAAACCTCCATTGTTGTATTCTGCTTGGTATGTAATATGGTTGTTTTGTCATCCAATATAGTCTTTGACTGGGTGCTGCCCCAGATTCTTAAATTTGTTGTAAAAAAAATAATGCTAGATTGAAAAAGGAAAATTAATGAAATACTACTGTGAAATCTTTCAATGATTTGAACATGCATAGTGTCAATGAGGGGAGCAACTATATGTAGGAGACCTCTATCCCTAGTTATGATTATGGTGTTCTGGTAAAGTCGCTTTTCGCTTTAAATGAGGGTAAAATATTTGAAACTAGATGAAAGTCTTGTTTAGCAATGAAATTATTTTGGTATTAAGCATATTTTGGTTTCCTTTCCAAATTCTTGATCATAAAAAATATTAGAAATGCCTTCTTCTGGACACTTGATTATTTCTTCCTTTGTTTCATAATCATTTTTGTATCGCCTGTATTTAAAAGCAGAGTGAGACTGTATGTGCTGCTTTTCTGACAGCGGGGGCAGCAACATTGAAATCTTAACCAAGGTTAAATTTTTGAAATGACATCATACCTAAGAAAGTACATTGAGCTAGTTCAAAAAACTTAAACATAGGGTTAATTAAGTATGACCAAAGTTTAAGGTTACATGACCAAAATCAAAGTTCATTTAAGGTCAATGAACTTTGGCCATGTTGGGGTAATTGTTGAATTGCCATCATAACTTTGAAAGTTTATGGAGATTTATGAGACTTTATGAAATGTGGACATAAAGGTTATCAAGTATCACTGACAAATTTAAAGTTACATGATCAAGATCCAATGTCATTTAGGGTCATTGAAAATAGTATATCATTATATGAATGGTGTTTTTGTGAATAATTATTTATTATAGTAGTTTTCAAAGTCAGCACTGCTGCTACATTGAATCGCATAATACAGGCAAGACTGCCTGAGGCGCTCCACTTGTTTCTCTTTTCACCGATTTCTTCTTTTACTTCATTATATTTCCTAATGCAGGGTAAAGAAACTTGTCCCATCATGCAAGAAGAAGAAAAATATGGAAAGTTCAATTCTTCTGGACTCTTCAGGCGATTCTAGAGAAGCAAAACCACAGCCAGGTCCAATCAAGAGGCGTCTTCGATCATCAACCTCACTGGTTTCTACCCCTAGGTCCAAAGTTCGCAGAAAAAATGACCGTACAAGAGAAGTGACACCCTCTAGATCACCAGGTTCTGCCAGCATGAAGATTCCTTGGGTGGTATCTGAGAGTCCACATGGCCTTGTCATAGTAGAAACAAAGCAGTCTCCAGCACATTCTAGGAAGATGCCGGCCTGTGAATCGACTGAAGCAGTTTGTTCTTATACAGATGAAACGAGTTGTAGTGCTGATTCAACAAGTGCTGGGAGAAAGAAAAAGACAAAGGTTCGCCTGACCAAACGAATGGATGATTGCTGCCTTGAGAGCAAAGACCTGAGCAAAAATGGGCAAGCAAAATCAAAGTCCACCAGAAGAAAGGTCTCCAAGCAAAAGAAGATTGGCAGTAATGGTGATCTGCTTGCGAAACGCTCTACATGTCAGAGATCTAACACCAAGATTGGAGAAAATATGCCCTTGCAGAAACCTTTGAGATCTGATGATCATCCAAACTATTTCCTTAAAGACTCAGAGAATTTGGAAATTACTTGTGAAGTGATAAGCCATAAATCCCAAGAAAATTTTAAGGAAGAAGATGGCAGTATGATTGTCAAGCAGCTTATCCACCAGAGGATTGATGAGACTTTAATAACTCAAAATGACCCACAGAATGATACATCTTCCATGAAACCCTCTGTGGATGTAGTTATGTCAACAGATAATTCTCTAGCAAAGCATCAACTGATGGAAAATGACACTCAGTGTGATATAGAATCAACCACTGTGACAAATACTGCAGCTGCTGAGGCAGCAAAAGCAGTAGGTGGGATATCACTGGTGCCTCTCCTCAATTCCAAACACCAAGACTTTGTTTCAACAGTGTCTTCTCCATGCACACTAACAATGACAGTCATGAAGGCATCGTCGGGTCAGATTATTTCATCGACAACCATGCCATCTAAATACAACCCGAAAGCTTCAAAGACAAAAACGTCTGATGAACTGAGGACACCCCAAATAGCTTCTGGTATTTCAGCTCCATCTGTCGCAAGTGTTCCCAAAAAAGTGGCTCAGTGTAATTACGTTGCCAGCTCATCTACAGTTCCAACACCTTCCACAATTAAAGCAGGCAATGTCATAACCACAGGACAACCAATTCTTTCTTCAGAGGCATTTCAGCTACAACCTGTTTCATACCCTGGCTATAAGCTTCTTGACATCAGCTCATCGGTACCTGTCACCAAGGAGCCAAAGCCAAAAAGAAAGCGAAAATCTGGTAAAAAGAAATCTCTTGACAAGAAAGCTCAGTCAGTGGATTCAGGAAAGGATTCTCAGTCACTTACAATGGTGTCCATCTCTACCATTTCTTCTCCAACCATCAGTGAATCTTCAGCAGATCACCCGGATACTGACCAAACAAGATCTGATGTCAAGGACCCATCGCTCAATGAGAAGGGAGAGAAGATCAAACGACCAATGAATGCTTTCATGATATGGTCTCGCCAGCAACGTGCAATCCTCGCTCGTCAAACGCCTGGGATGACGAATGCTGAGATAAGTGTCAAGCTGGGTATCATGTGGAATGATCTTGACTACAACATCAAACAGGAATACTTTGATGAAGCAATCCAGCTGAAACTGCAACATCGAAAAGATCATCCAGGTGATTAATTGACCTTTTTAAAAGCTTTATTAGATGACTCAATCATGACTAATGCATACACAGTATCTAAAATGTAAACCCATTGAGAGTTTAAAGGTGAATTTCACCTTGCCAATAAAGCGGTTTTAATACTTAGAAGCAGCAAAATAAGAAAAAAAATATTAGTGAAGGTTTGATGCAAATCCACCCAAGTTTAAGAAAGTTATGGATTTTTAAAGTTCAAAATTTGTGATGTCATATGTGAGTAGCTCTCCCATATCATGTATTGAATATTCCATACATTCATTTCAACATGATGAATAAAAATATTTTAAAGAAATAGAAAGGGATATGAAACAATGTCTGATAATATATCAAGTGCACAAATAGAGTCACTTTCGATTGTTTGGTTCTAGGTTATCTCTCAAATCAATCATTTAAATATAATATTATGATGAGAAATGTAATCTCAAAAGCAATGCAAAAACAAAAAAAAATACTTTCTGATTTTATGTTTAAACTGTCATTTCTTTATAAAAAATAACTTATCCCATTTAGTTTACTATTTTATACTTATTTTTCTAAATGTTTAATATTACGGGAACTGAAAATAGAATATTTTTAATGAATGGGACATGTAGGAAATGCAGTGTAAAGTTACTTTCTTTAATAAGCAACTATTCTGATTGATCCTTTATACTTTATAGATTGGGTATACCAGCCCAGGCCTCACAAACGTCCAAGTCGTCGAAAACATCTTGCTGTCCCCATGTTTGGAGGTGAAAACCAGCCGATGCCTTACAATCAGATGGTGCTGATTATGGCTGATGGGCAGGAGGTACTATGCCCAGCTATACCTGTTCAGACTAGCCAAAGGCATGGATCCAGTAAGTACTCCATCTACAGGAGCTGTCAGTCACATCTGGGACCTGCTGCATAAAACTTTTAGCCAGAATAAGCTAACATACATGTTGAACCATTTTACCATTTTCTCCCATTATTTTCAAGAATTGCCAGTTGTTATTGATACAAAATTATTACTTCACATCAAGAAATAACTTCTTGTTCACAAGAAAATGAAAAACAACTTGCCATATGACTGTTTTTATATGCTTGCAAAGTAGTCCAGGTAAAACATCCCCCAAGTGAATATCTCAAAATGCTAATGAAATTGAAAATGATAGATGGACTTTTTTCTAGTCAATGTGTCATTTTTCTGTCCATATTGCACTGTTTTGTTAATTCTCAAGTCTTTCATTTTCTACCCAAATCATGAAATATATAAAAAATTAATTGTGTGCCAATTTTTTCCCATGTTAATAAGTCTAGAGACATGAATGCTGATTTTTTTTCACAATTGCAATTGATTTTTTTCACTCAACAATGTTTAGCAATAAAGAGCAGAGTCAATTTGACTTCATTTTTTTCAAGAGAAATTCAAAAACTTTACGTTGATTTCATACAAATTATAAATTAGAATGGCAAATGAAATACTAATTTCATAAAATAAAGTTTAAAACTTTGTACATGTCAGATACAGAAAATTTGTATAGGAAACACTGTTCTGTTAAAAAAATTTTATTGTGATATAAACTGTGCCTTGGATTTATGTGCATGAAAAATTAACAGAGCTTGCTGAAAGTTTAGTTGTCCCAAATTGCTTGCAATTTTATAGAAATATTTCTGCTCTAATTTTTGTACTTTTATTTTACACCATAGTGATGACCATGCAAGGACCAGCCAAAACAATCAAAGATGTAAAGACAAATACTAAATCAAATGAACTGGTTCCCACAGCTGGTAAGCCTCACAACTAGTTTATTGTCTCACCTGCATAGCAGCAGAGTGAGACTATAGGTGCCGCTTTTCCGACAGCGGCGGAGGCGGCGTCAACATAAAATCTTAACCTAAGGTTAAGTTTTTGAAATGACATCATAACTTGGAAAGTATATGGACCTAGTTCATGAAACTCAGCCATAAGGTTAATCAAGTATTACTGAACATCTTAATAGAGTTCATGTCACATGACCAAGGTCAAAGGTCATTTAGGGTCAATGAACTTAGACCATGTTGGGGGAATCAACATCAAAATCTTAACCCGAGGTTAAGTTTTTGAAATGTCATCATAACTTAGAAAATATATGGATCTGATTCATGAAACTTGGACATAATAGTAATCAAGTATCACTGAACATCCTGTGCAAGTTTCAGGTCACATGATCAAGGTCAAAGGTCATTTAGGGTCAATGAACTTTGGCCGAATTTGGGGTATTTGTTGAATTACCATCATAACTTTGAAAGTATGTTGGTCTAGTTCATAAAACTTGGACATAAGAGTAATCAAGTATCACTGAACATCCTGTGCGCATTTTAGGTCACATGACCAAGGTCAAAGGTCAATGAACTTTGGCCATAATGGCCATTAAGGCCAAAGTTCATTGACCTTTGACCTTGGTCATGTGACCTAAAATGCGCACAGGATGTTCAGTGATACTTGATTACTCTTATGTCCAAGTTTTATGAACTAGACCAACATACTTTCAAAGTTATGGGTATATGTTGAATTACCATCATAACTTTGCAAGTTTATTGATCTGACTTTTGAAACTTGGACATAGGAGTAATCAAGTATCACTGAATATCCTGTGCAAGTTTCAGGTCACATGATCAAGGTCAAAGGTCATGTGCGGTCAGTGAACTTTGGCCACATTGGGGGTATTTGTTGAATTATCATCCCATTTCTGTAAGTGTATTGGTCTAGTTCATAAAATGTGGAAATAAGAGTAACCAAGTATCACTGAACATCTTGTTCGAGTTATAGTAGTTTTCAAAGTCAGCACTGCTGCTATGTTGAATCACTTGATGCAGGTGAGACGGCCAGAGGCATTCCACTTGTTTTCAATAAAATTATGAAATTCTGCTTTTCAATGAAAGAGGTCACTTACAAACCTCCTGGGGTACATTGAAAAAAGAATTGCAATCAAACTCACCAATCAAAATTTTATTAAGAGTTTGCCAGCGATTTTCATTGACAGATATTCTAAGCTACTGGAATTTGCTTAAGTGCAAATTACTCTCCGCAACATGCGTCACCAGGGCCCCGTTTCATAAAACTTGTTACATTAACAACTTTGCAATAACAGTTAAAAGCTACTGAAAACCTTCTTTCTGATTGGCTGATGGTAAATTTGTTATAGAAATTGTGCATTTGTTTATAACAAGTCTTTATGAAACAACCCAGATCACTCAGAATTCCTCTTGTAAAGTATTGATTTGAATGATGCAACTTGTATCTGATGGGGAGATAATATGCTACTTAATGGCATGTCTTTTGTGGCCTAAATGAACAACATATATAACAATCGGAGGTTGACAAAAATAAAAAAAAATAAAGTTATGAATTTGTCAAGTTTGATTTTGGTATGTGACATATGCAAGCTGGTGTCCAATATGTCGTGTTATACAATATTAGTTTTTTAATGGCTTATGACTAAAATGTTTTTCTTGTACCAGCTTTTCTGAAATTATATTGTAAATTGCACACACAGTATTATGTAAAACCATTTTCAATCTTGTGAGTAAATGGCATTTTATGGACTTTATATTTGACATGACATGTGGAGGAGATGCTTGCTAGTGACTTCATAAACTATCATTTTAATAATCAAAAGCTACTTTTATTCTTTGAATCATGTTAGCCACATCTTTATTTTATTCTCTTATGCAGTGACAATAACTACTGATAGCAATGTGACTCCTAAGCCCACAGTGGAAGTTGTAGAGAAAAGAAAGAATGCAGCTGAGACAAAAAAACAGACAATGTCTAAGGTAATTCATTGAGCAGGCTAATGTTTCTATCCCTGTTGATAAGTTGGTCCAATTCCAGTGAGGAAGTTGGAACTTTTGCTCATAATTTTTGTAACATTAAATGCAAATGAAGTTTAGAAATTATGATATGATACTCGATATAGCAAAGCATTCTCAAGTTCATAAATCAAGTTAGTAATACAATAGTTTATTCCAGTGGAAGATCCAGGGATACCCAGGGGAGGAGAAAACTAAAATATTTTTTAAGGCTCCCAACACTGGTGTCAAGAAGGAGATTTGTGTGATCGAGTATGCATTAATTGTTTTTTCCCATGAAAATCTTAGATGCCTGCAGTTGTACACAATGAAGAACAGGCCATATGCCAATCAAATCCCCAAGAAGGCAGCCAAGGAACTACAACTCGTAAGTGTAAATGACTCGTGAAATCTGTGCCCAGTCGCATAAAAGCATCAAATGGTAACTACCATCAATAGGCAATCAGAATCAAGGATTCCATGGATACCATTGGTATATAGTTACTATTACATAATGGGGCAATGTACATTTCCAGTTAGCAACTACAATAAGGTTGAATGACAGCATACTCTTGCTTTCCTGATTTTAGCAGGAAATCAAAAGTGAAGTATCAATCGCATGCATCAGTTGTACCTCAATATTGTAATCAGACAATAGGAGGGGCAAAGAATTGTGTGTTACTATGGTTTGCCCCTCCAATCAATGTTAGCGCAATTTCCCAGAGCCATTGGCTAGCATGACTGATAATGCATGCAATCAATAGCAACACCATCATGGTACTAATTCCTGGAAGAGGGGAGGGATGTTTATGTCCATTTTTGAAGTCTTCAATCTATGGTGAATGATTCATGAATGAAAATCAATTTTTAAAAAATATTTTTGTTTCCTTCTTGACCCTAATTAGATGTCAGAAATATACAGAATAGTAACCAGAACAACAATCAACCAAAGCCACAGGTATGTTATACTGGGATGTTATCTCTTTGCTGAGTTATTGTATGACAAGCTTGGCAATATTTCATGAAAGGTCTTGTGGGATGTTTTATCTGAAGTTCAAAGATTTGTGCTTCTCTAATGATCAAAATCAGGGATACTGTAGTTGTCGGGTATGAAAACTTATTTAATACAAAAAATGTTGATGAAACACTTTTCAAATAAGCTGAGACAGCTAGATTGCCCATCTTTAGCATGAATAAAGAAGAAATTTCAGATAATACTGTGATATCATTATGTCACGCATGTTACATTCTGACATAGTGATATCATTATTGTGTCATGAGAAATGTTTCTGCGTGACTATGGGCGTACCGTTTTGTTACAACCTTTCACTATTTGCAACCAATTTTTTGGTGAGATTTTTTTGGTCCTTGTAATCAGATAATCTAGTCCTCTGACAGATTAGTCCTAATCCAGACTTTCACTCCCATCAAAAACATTGTTACCTTCCAATTTCTTTATTTTCATTTCTTATTAACTTCTCTTCGTTTCACCATCTTAACAGTCTTTTTCAGGGCTCCACATGGTGAACTGTAAACCTTTGTGTTATCTCCACCACTATGCTACCCTTAAAAACATGTGTGTGGCAATTTGAAACTTTGTTTTGATTATTTTGTTGAGATGTGGAATCAATTCAATTTATGGATTGTAGTGGAAACAGACTTTTCCATTGAAAAATAATTTGCTTATCAAGAGACACATCATGCATCACTCTTGATTCTATCATTAAAAATCAATTTGTTCAGAAAGGAATATGACCATTCCATCATTTACATGGTGCAATATTTATAGGATTTTTCTTTTTCACATTCAATTATTTCATTTTCCCTTTCCTTCAGTACTTATTCTTTGAATAGATAGGTAATACTTAAAAAAAAGAGCCATTTGAATAGGTTTAGTAACATGTAAATATAGAAATGATACAACACAGGTTAAAATGTTTCTAGAGATGGCTTGCTTCCGCCCCATGAGATCATTTCATATATCTTGATATCTCTTTGATTTATCAGCTGCTGTTAGTCTTACCTGATGGGAGGCATGTCCTATGTCCGCAAGCATCAAACTCATCAGCAGTAGATGCAAAAGTTGAGAACAAGCCTGTTGGTTTATCCAGTGACCATTCAATAGCTTCTGAGGTGAGTAGTGGTTCTGACTTCTAACATCAGAGGAAAGTGGGTTTGAATCCTACTCCTGGGGCCCAATTTCATTGGCCCGTATTCTGAACTCAGGTTTATATTAAACCCTGGTTTAAAGTTGTGGTTTAACTATGGAGAGCCAATTGGGGCACAAATCCCTAACAGCACACATCCAATTTATTAACTCATTTGACACTCAAATTATCCATAATTGTCTGTGAATGATATCTGAAGTACTTTCCGTCATTATGAAAGCAAACAAAACCAAAATAGTATTAAACAAGAAGAAATATATTATAAACAGGATTTTTATATTTTTGGCATCTCATAATTTTAGTACAGAATTAGACTGTGGTCTAAGTTAAACCCGACTTCAGAATACAGGCCATAGAGCTATAACAAAAACTATTGCATCTTTGCCATCATTGTAACTATTATGGAAACCTGATTAGCTGCTGAGCCCAATTACCATGATGGTAGTTGACACAAAGGCAATGTTACCATAGTTATCAATCTTTGCCTTCCCAGGGCCCTATTGCATAACAGTTACTATTATGGTAAGTTTGTCATCCAATAACTACCATAGTAACACTGGTCATCAGCTAATCAAAACCAAGGATTCCATGCAAGTTACCATAGCATGGCAATAACCATATTAATAACAATAATGTTAACTTTTATGCAACGGGACCCCAGTAATTAATTTCCTTCTCCCAAAAATTCATCAGTGTTATCCTGTAATCAACCCAGGTAGAGAATAAGGGAACGCAGGTGAGGTAATTTGTGATCCGATTCCTGTTGCAGAAAATGTACTGTTAACTTTGCCATCCAGTGGTAACTTTCTAGGAATCCTTGATTCTGATTGGCTGTTGAGGATTGTTACTATGGTAGTTACCATTCGATGGCAATGTTACCATTATACTAGTATTAAACCTTTATGTAACAGGACCCTGGCAGGAATTTGTTTCTTGAAACAGAGCAAATGATTGCTGCTCTGCTCGCACCTGGGTAACTATGATGTATTATTATAGTGTGTTTTAAAATAGACTATAGACAAGTGTAATATTAAGCATTATTATTCATACAGACAATTTTAGAGCCCAAATACAAGTGTTATTTTGTTGGTGCATTCGACCCACTTAAAAAGTTTGTTGAACTCGCTTAATATTTTTTTCCGAGGTGACACAATATTGAAAATATTGGACGACTAGAAGGGGAATTCCCGAAGTGTACGCACCACTCATCGCGCGCGCATGCAGTTTTCAATGGCAAATGCGCACTGTGTGTGGAACTGTGACTGCAGAGTGATGAACAATTCCTATTAATTTTTTTCTACAGAGGCTGCAGTAAATCTCTAAATGCAGAGAAAACCAACAACTGTTAGGAAGTTTGGAGTTATATTCGCTTTAATTTCATTTTATCCTATAATAATTTGAATATATTTTAGAAATTGAGGCACAGGAAATACTATTTTTTTGCATGATAAATCGAGTGCGTAGCTTTAGGACCCCTTCTACATCGGGCGGCGAAATCAAGAGGTGTTCGAAAAACACGACGGGATTTTCGTATTAGTGAGTTTTGTGATATTTTCTACTTGGTTAATGATCTTTAGAATGTTTGCCACAAATTAGTGAAATATAATTATTTGTTGAAATATTAAAATTGGGACAGTTTTTGTCTCACCTGCGAAGCAAAGTGAGACTATAGGCGCCGCTTTTCCGACGGCGGCGGCGGCGGCGTCAACATCAAATCTTAACCTGAGGTTAAGTTTTTGAAATGACATCATAACTTAGAAAGTATATGGACCTAGTTCATGAAACTTGGCCATAAGGTTAATCAAGTATTACTGAACATCCTATTAGAGTTTCATGTCACATGACCAAGGTCAAAGGTCATTTAGGGTCAATGAACTTAGACCATGTTGGAGGAATCAACATCGAAATCTTAACCTGTGGTTAAGTTTTTGAAATGTCATCATAACTTAGAAAATATATGGACCTAGTTCATGAAACTTGGACATAAGGTTAATCAAGTATCACTGAACATCCTGCACGAGTTTCACGTCACATGACCAAGGTCAAAAGTCATTTAGGGTCAATGAACTTTGGCCGAATTGGGGATATCTGTTGAATTCCCATCATAACTTTGAAAGTTTATGGATCTGATTCATGAAACTTGGACATAATAGTAATCAAGCATCACTGAAAATTTTGTGCAAGTTTCAGGTCTCATGATTAAGGTCAAAGGTAATTAGTGTCAATGAACTTTGGCCGAATCGGGAGTATCTGTTGAATTACCATCATAACTTTGGAAGTTTATTGGGCTAGTTCATTAAACTTGGACATTAGAGTAATCAAGTATCACTGAACATCCTGTGCACGTTTCAGGTCACATGACCAAGGTCAAAGGTCAATGAACTTTGGCTGAATTGGGTGTATCTGTTGAATTACCATCATAACTTTGAAAGTTTATGGATCTGATTCATGAAACTTGTACATAAGAGTAATCAAGTATCACTGAATATCCTGTTTGAGTTTCAGGTCACATGATCATGGTCAAAGGTCATGTAAGGTCAATGAACTTTGGCCATGTTGGGGTTTTTTGGTGAATAACCATCATATCTCTGTAAGTTTATTGGTCTAGTTCATAAAAAGTGGACATAAGAGTAACCATGTATCACTGAACATCTTGTGCGAGTTAGAGTAGTATTCAAAGTCAGCACTGCTGCTATATTGAACCGCGTGATGCAGGTGAGACGGCCAGAGGCATTCCACTTGTTATTGTTTGAAAGCAAAGTGCGTAGCTTTAGGTCCCCCCATCATACAGCAGAGTCAGAGTCTCAGGGCGGGAGGGTAAGTTAAAAATTATTTGCTAAAATTCTCTGTATGAATAATAATCATAATACTGGATGTCCCATTTTTCGGTCAATACAAGGAAATATAGGACTCGCTTTGCAAAATATTGGACTCGTCTTCGACTCGTCCAATATTTATGCAAAGCTCGTCCAATATTTCCTTGTATTAACCTCAAGGCCATCCAATATCATATAAAGATTTTATAAAGATGAAGGTGATTTGGTCAAGTAAAGCATGAATCAAGATTCACAACAAATGCTCTTTCCCTGACAAATTTACTCTCAACAAATAAAATTGCACATTTCACATCCTTAATATCAGTAAACAGATTTATGAAACAGGACAATGGTAGAATAAGAAGATTTAAATATCTAAGATGAAACTATTTCAATCTGTTGCATTGTCAAGAGAATGTTTCATTTTACTTAAGGATATTCAACAATTATGTTTGCTCACATAAGATGATGATGATGCACAGCAATTGTATAGCGCCATATATCTGTCAAAGACATTCAAAGGCGCATTGGAGGAGCCAGCCAATCTGGGTCGCCTACAAGGACGCGCACACAGAACTGTGACCCGCAGGTCTCTCCTCCCGATATACTGATATAGACCCGTTTTACGTTGTGTCTACATTTGTGTTTGTCATAGTAGTGAAAACATCTTGAAACACTGAAGCCTTTGGCCCTTATTCTGAAGTCTGGTTTTATTTAAACTCTGGTTTAATGTTGTAGTTTAACTATGGTTAGCCAAATTTTGATATAAATATCTACCAATAGGAGTTCAATGTGTCATCTCATTTAACAACTGTCTGGGAAATATCAATAAGATAATAATTGTCTTCACCAATAAAGAATTTGGGAAGATCATGGTAAACATTAAGTAACATGCAATGTAAACAATGTTTTTTTTACATTTGTGGCTCTCATAATTTTATCACAAAATTAGACCATGGTCTAATTTAATCCTGACATGGGCCATGATACAGTATATCTGTGTGCTTGATGTGTGGCATATATGGTAAAATTCCTACTCGATACCATATCACTCCCCCCTTTATTATTTCTTTCAGGAGAAAATGCTTATAAGAGTGAAGTCAGAGAAGGGTGGAGAGAGGAAAACTATCATTCCGCTCAAGGCGCTACCAGGTATAGCTAATGCAACCAATCTTGATCAGGTAACCGAAGTACACAAGGATACAGCAAACCCAATCAGCAAGACAGCAATGCCACCAGTCAGCATCCCAGAAGAACCTGTGAGTTCAGAAGATGATAAACAGCATAAGACAACAGAGAGAGTGGATATGGCCACAAGGATGTCAGTTCCAACCATAAAGTCAGAAACATCAGACAGTGATCGTGCAGAATTTATGAAAACAGCAATCAATGCTCAGACGGCCCAGTGTGGTACTCCTGATATGATGGCCATGTCTAAGCCGGAGGCAGTGCCTGTTCCTCTTGCCACTTCTGCAGTAGGAAAAGTAGAGTTTTCAAAGGAAGGTGTTAATCAGTCCGTTGCTAAATTACCTAACCAAATGGGGCTCCAGTTGTCAAACCTGAATCGGCAGAGTCCTCTGATGGAGATGAATTCCATGCAGATGCAACCAACCAACTTTCAAATGCCAGTTCAACATGTTGGCAATTCCTCATGGGAGATCATGGATTCCTCAAGGCTACTCCCTGATGTTCAGCTGGCTCAAGTTGGTTTTCAGCAATCAGTAAACAATCAAATACCTATGCAGCATGTCCATGGTTCCATGATTGGGACCAGATCACAGCCTGATGTTACATTGGTGCCATTCAACCTTCAGGGTTCTGTCAATCAAGTGCCTATTCAGCAACTTGGCAATTCTTTCAAGGTGACTACAGATCCATCAAGACCTCATTCCAATAATCCATTGATTCCACGAGGCCTTCAGGAGGCTGTTGCAAGTCAACAACCAGTTTGCAAGAATACTGCTGTCCAGACATTACATGACTGGAGCTACAATGTTCCCACTACCCAGTCACATTCGTCTCAGTTTCCAAGTTCTGTCCTGAAGACTCAATCAATTGACATGGTATGGCACCCAGACACTAGGATTCTTCAGCCTGCTAATTTGTCAAATAAAGGTACTTCCACTTCGTCCCTTTCCCATTCGTTTTACTTCACGCCTATTCCACAAGACCAGAGTTGTCAAGACACCTCTACTCTTCCACCAGTCTGTCCAAAATCTCTACCTTCAACACTGGACAGTTGTACAGTCCCTTCAGTGACAGGAAACATGAAGAATAGTGATCCTTCTGCTGTTGCCATACCTACTCCACAGTTTTCGGACACTCCCGCCCTGTGTGAGATCAACGAGTCCGATCGTCTCCTGGAGAGTCTGGCCATGAGTGGAGTGGGAATCAGCGAAGATGAAGCGGAAGAAACAGAAAACTTGTTCCAGCGAGTAATGAGCATGGTTTCGAACAACTAACATCATAAACTGGACATGGTGGCTCAGAGGTAGAGCGCCCACCTCACGAACGGGAGGTCATGGGTTCGATCCCTGGCAATACCAAAAACTTTTTTAAATAGGATCTTCTGCCTTCTCGTCAGGTGCTCTATGTTTTAGAATGGAGAAGGGTAGTAATAATATTATGTTATGCAGGGCCCGGTGGAAGAGGAATTCATTAGAGCTGAAGTGGCTATCTTGGGTAAATAAGAATGATTATTATTATTTCATAAAAGTTCAGTTGCTTAATATAGTCAGTGATGCCAGAAATTTTTAGTCAAGCAGGGCTTTGTTTGTTCAGAAAGTTCCAGCACTCTCAATACAATACGATAGATTTATCTAGGCCTTGCCACTTTAAGCATTCCGTGTTAGGAATGATTTCTGTATAATGAAGAGTCATTGTTTAGTTGTCAGAAAATAACAGGCTCAATAGTAAAAATAACTTTTCCACTAAAAATACCATGATACACTGTGAAAGGTATGGTACACTGACTCAGTAGTAAATTCATAATAGGCAGGTAGAAGCATAGAAAACTAGGACAGTAAAAGGAAGTGAATCTGCACAATAATTATTGACCTTAATAGGGTTATTTCAAATGCACACACTGCATACATGCATTATTGCAAGGTCTTGGATTATCTCCAAAACAAGTCAGAGACCATGCGCTGTCCTTATTCCCTTTAGATGATAATTTTTATTGATCATACATGTAAGACATGTAGACCCATTTTCTAACATAAGTGAATTATAAGCATACATGTACTGAAGCACAATTGGTCCAATCACATAATAAAGGGTAGATTTGACTAACAATCATCACTCACAGTGATGGAACTATTGGTGTTTCGCTGATCACTTCAGCTAATTTGGTCATTATGCGTTATATTCCATATATACGAAAAAAGGTAAGTGCAACTTGATTATTTTGTTCTATTTTTCTCTCTCACATGCAGTGACGATTGCAACAGTCCTAGATGTACGCGCGCAGTCAACACGCGTGCTACTAGTAAAACTTTAGGTAAATTGATAGTGCAATGCCCCTCAATTGTTTTGTTGTTAGGGTAAACATCCTTTGTAAGCTCACAATAATCTTGCTGGAACATGCGTGTAGTCAAACTTACATGTGCCAGTAAAAAAACATAGATTAGATTGATTTTTTTTGGAAACATTTTTTTTTTAATGAAAATTCTTTATAGTAGAAAAGCAGTAATAATTCTTTTTTTTAAGTGGTTCCAGATGTGGAACATAAATCATATAATCGCCTCTTGATTTCAAATGACAAGGCAAACTGTGCAAGCTGGATGTACTCACTATAGCTACATCCAGCTTGCTTCAGAAGTGATAGATTACCCAACAGCTTCACCAAGGATGATTATTTGCTTACTAACAAGTGTAAGGAATACCATTACTAGGTTCCCAGGAAATAGATATACATAATATTAAACAAGCCTATTGGGTACATTTCTGACCAATTTACTTGTGCTAATTACAGGTTAGTAATTGCAGTTGGTCCCGCAACATTTTTGCTAGTGGTCAACCAGGAAAGGGTTGCTAAATATTGTGATTAATACTGGGTGTCTTGACTTTCACCATGATTGTTCTTGCAAACTCTTGTCATATTAATATGATTTGACCCTTTCAAAAGAAATTCTTTGAAAGTTGTAAAAGTCGCGTGTCTTGTTGACTTAGGCCAGGGAGATATTATTAGTGCTTTAATTCTTAATAAAATAAGGATATTTGTAAATATTTGCAGGTTAAAATATTTAACATTTTGATTTATTTAGGAATATATTGTGATGTACCCTTTAATTATAAAATATTATAGTTGTTCATTTTCATCATTGTACATAGATTGGTTTCCGAAATAGCTTCTTTTAACATATGAAAAACGTACAGAAAGTGTTATCCTGCATTCTTTTACAATTGCTATTCTATTATTTTCATTGTAAAATTCAATGATTTTGAATTATTTCATGATTCCAAAGTAACAATTTACTTTTGTCATATTTCTATATCATTGAATGTAAATTTTGATTTGTGTTTTTTACTATTTTCTATATTTTCTGTGTTTCAGGTTATGTCAACAAATTTGAATTTATCACAATATCTAGAAATACATTTTACTACACATATTACGGTTAAAACTTCTGATTAAATAAAAATAATTCTGTTTTTTTTTTGACGAACAGTGATAGTCACTGCAATTTTCCCTTTGATGTAATATGAATTCGCTGTGTATGGTTACATGTTTAATTTTAAATCATGATTCTATCTTTATCTCTTCATCAAATATCTATTCCTTCATTCCAAGTCATTTGCTCTTGCCTTTTGCCCTCCCCTACTTTCGTATTTAAAACAGCTTTACATTATCATAAGCTAATGATGAGATTTTTAAAATACTATTTTTTATCATTTCCCTTTCCTTTATAGTCATCTACTTGTGTGTCTATTCCCTCATAACTGTATTTGTAAAATATTATAGGATAAATGACGTCTTCCTTTTTTTTCTGATAGAAATATGATAGGATGTAACATTTATACAGTTTAGGAAGGCAACACATTCCATAATGCTATACTCGTCTTCCTCTGTAAAGTGTCTTACAATTGACTGAAATATTGAATAGACTCAAATTTAGACAATTATGTAAATAAGAACAAAGTGATATTATTGCATTTTCAATTCACATTTTATTGCACAAATAGAAACATATATCCACATTGGCAAAGAAATATATATCCACACTTGCAAAAAAATATGTGTATACATTTGCATTTCTCTTGATGTTTTGTTGTATTTTACTGTCTATTTCGTGTGTTCATGTGTTCAATAAAATTGTTCGTTATGACAAGTTTATGGTTGGAGTGGTATTCATTTTACTTTTTCAACTGGTTATGGACATGTTTTGTAACTACTTGTAATGTGAAGCACAGCGCACACTGACACGATTGAACTAAGATCCGACTGCAACAAATCACAGTGTGCGCCAACCTGCAACACGTTGCAACTGCGATTCAATTTGACATTTGACATGTCAAATCTTATACGATTTTGATAATTTCAACCTTTGTTTAGAAAATGGCATCATGACCAATTTGTTGGGCTGCTGCAGAGCAGATAACATATGCCTAAGAGGTGCCATGGAGATGCAGCATATTGAAGAGCTGTATTAATGTATGCGCTGGCCTGCGATTGTTATTTGGACCAAGATACGCTTGGTAACTTGTTGCAATCATCTTTATAGTGCAATCGCATCAGCTATACACTTAAATAATTTCAGGAATTAAAATCATTCAACAAAATTTTTTTCAAATTGGATACAGAGGTAAACTAATCTTGGTGCAGTAATGATATGATGATGGTGGTAATGATGATTATGATGATAGATGATGATGGTGATGATTATTATGATGATGATGAAAATAGATGATGTTAGTGATGATAGTGGAATGTTGATATAGATGACAATTACGAGCATGGTAATGGTGATGATAATTATAATGATAAGGAAGATAGAGACAAATATCTTGTATGGTGCCAGAATTCATAACGGTTGAGAACAATAATGCTCCATACAGATGTTCTTGCAGAGGTCTCCCCAAGTAACAATAATTCAGAAAAATATTTTAGTACTGACGTGGCATCGCTCCTACCAGACTAATGTAGACTCGTTCCTTGATACCACATACTAAAAGGCAGGGCATGTTTGTCTTCAGCAAGTAACTTCTTCAAATTGTGTTCCACTCAACCCGGGTGAGTTGAATGTTTGCCCGGCAGGATTTATTCCTTGAATGCACCGAGTGTCATTGATGAAGCGACAGCTCCAGCTAAAGCCAGGATAATGATAGTTGGCTATCCTCTGGAAAAGGTGCCATGTAAATCCAGCTTCTATTATTATTGGAAGTAAAACACTTCAAGAGCACAGATGGCATTTTCAGTCTGGCTTCCCCGATTTTTCTTTGAGATGAGCCCTCTTGTGTTTGATGATTTCAGAGGATGTGAATGAAAATGTCTCCTTACACATGGAACATTCATACAGCCTTCTTAAAGATTCCATTCCTTGCTTTTGTGTACTTGATGAGGAACCAAGCTCAACTGACTTGGTGGAATCTGAAAAACACAAATTCATAAAATTGATAAAATTCTAAATTAGAAAAACAACAAAACAATGCAATGGTCATCAATGTTGGGACATGTTAACAACTATAAAATACTCATTATGTCACTGATTTTCAGGTATACAATGACCAGAGCTGCAAACCTGAACAAGAACAAGGAGCATTTTTAAAGAAATTGGGCAACGCATAAAACTAAACATTCAAAGTAATTATTCTCATTTTTTATTTCTAATTACTGAAAACGTGTAGTACATGTCACCTAAGAACACACATTTCATGTTAAGAACACTGAATTTAGAAAATTGAGAACTTTAATCAAGGACAAGAAGTACCATATATTATACTAATAAATAACTATTGTGCAATGATGTTCTGGATAAGATTGGATCAAGGGGGGGGGGGCATTTCATGAAAGTTACCGGCTGTGAAGTGACAATTTCCATGAAATCCTTGCTTTTAATTGACTGAGAAAAACCGGTCTCTGACTGTTTATCATAGTTACTGTTAACTTGTCAATGTCATGATTCTCTAGGCCCCATCGTACCAAGAGTTGCAATTGATCTGACCGATCGCAACTATGGACAGCCAGCAACGTCAACATCTATTATGAATGTTTGTTCATTCTATGGTGCATTCATTGCTTTCTTGAAAATTCACTATGCTTCTCTATGTTTACAAAGGACATTGTGCAAATTTTCTGTAAAAAAAATTATGATACTGATGGATTTCCATAGAGTTACGATTGATCGGATCAATTGTAACATTTTGTAAGACGGGACCCTGCTGATTTACCTTTCTCACTACAGTAAACATACCTTCAACAATACCAGCAGAGCAGTCTGCTTCATGTTGCAACCGCTCCATCAAAGTCACAACTAGACCTCGTTCACACGTTGGGCATGTCCAATGTTTCCTTAGCACCGATGTATAGCTGCTATCAAGGTTTGATGCATCCTCTATCAAACTAAAGGGATATTGAAATAAATTCATGAAAGGGATATTGGTCTGCATTCAGACTAACTTGGGCCATTGTTTACCTGTAACTCTGCTAAAATCATGGGAGGCTACAAATTTCAAAATCTGTCTTATATCTAAACAGTTTAACGGTTGAAAATACCACTTTGTTATTTCTAGACATTTATGAATGGTTCGAGTGTCACATGAGCCAATAAGTCAAACTAGAGCTTATTATAGAAAGGGTATCGAAATCCCTGCAATCTAATTTGTCAATCGTTATGCATTTAACTATACTGGCTGATGATCAAGATCAAGTTTTTGGACGATATTGTGCAAGTAGGTCATTGTGATGTCATTGTAAATGAAAGCTTATGTGCAGTATTCGCAACATATTCTTAAAATTTGAAATTTGATGGAAACCGTAGATCTACTTTGTAGACCCCTTGAATAAAATTTTTTGCTGATTGTTGCTGTTCTATTTGAGATTAGAACCAGTAATCCCTAAAGAAAAGTAAGTACCAGTAACTTAAGGCAACCAAACTAACATTACAGGCTTTGCTTTACAGCTGTATAATTACCACCAGCTAGCTAGCCAATGGTATTACAGTTGCACAGACTACCAGACCAGGAGGCTGGTAGCTCCAGCTAGGCTCTAGTGCCACTAGCCTTAGCTGAGTTTGTATCTGGCAGTCTGAGTGTAGTAAAACATACGCTCACAAAGAAGGCATAAATCTGGTAGATCCAAGGTAACAATTTCTCAGAAAGGGTCTTTTAAACTTTAATTACTCATGTATGGATGCAAAAAAAAATTTGTGTTTTGCCAAATTTTGTGTGTATCGGTAGGACTAGTCAGCAAGTGGTAACTATGGAAACACAAAGGGAGAAGCCTTGTTTCCATAGTAACCAAATGCTCGGAAAACCCAACAATGCATTCACTTCTGGGCATTGTTAGTATATCAAAATATCTGTTCATAAAATTACGCACAACTGTATCTTTATTTTTAGTCTTGGTAAATCCCTCCCTAAATGCTTGACTCTATTTCATTACTAGTTTATATTCATGCACGTGCCCAAAAATGGTTGGGGTGTGAAGGATATGAACTAAAAATGTGTTAAATTGAAAAGAAATGCATAGAGCACAATGACAATCAATGACGTCTTAATGTAAGTCGGATGTCACTGACCAAATTTGATTTTAAGAAGTGATGATGCCATAATGTTACGGAACATGACTAGTTCAATCAAATTTCTCCCTCTTTATTCATTTTTCTTGGGGTAGGGGGAAGTTGGAATCATGATAACAGTTATATTGGATGGCTTTATTTCATGGAATACCAAAAATATTCCCATCGTTAGAGCCAATATTCCACTCATCTACGATTCGTATTTGTTCAAACGCTTGGAATATTTCTGGTATTCCATTCTGAGCCATCTGATACAATTATTAAATTTTAAGCAAAGTTTTTTACATGTCTTACCAGCCATAAGTCATGAAGTCAGTTACTTTCCATCCTCCTTTGGTTGGATGAGGTTCTGAATCTTTGCTGAATGTACTGAAAAATTCATCATCAGAACTCTTAATCACATCACCTGTTTACAGGAATAAAATAAGAAGGTATTGACTTTGAAAACACAATGATACTACTAATAATAATAAATGATATTCTGCTCGTCACACCAGAACAACATCTCAAAGTGCCTGACAGATATACAAGAATTATACTGATTACAATTTTTTAAGAACCAAAGGATACTGATTCATTACATATTGAGTTTATATCTGGATTGAAGTACATTAAACTCTTAAACTATATCTAAAATATTTATTTTCTTTTAAATAAGATACAAGTACCCAATTGTTATCTTTTTTCTTCCTCTTCTTCTTTGCCACCTATTACAGTTTTGTTTTGTTTGCCTTAACTCTTTCTCCTCCTCTCTTATACTCATTTTTTCATCCTTCCTTCTTTCTCTCTCAACAATTTTGCCTCCCCCTTTTCCCTCTCCCAATCTCTTTTCCTATGCATTCTCTCCCTCTTTTAACTCTTCTTCTCTCTTTTCACTTACCTCCTCTTCATCCCTCACATATCTCCCTTCTTCTTGTTTCCTCTATCTCCACCCCTTTACTCTTCCATCATTCATTACCCCTCCCATTCTCTCTTCCCATCCCTCTCCTCATCTTTCCCTTCCTCTCCCTCTTCACCCTTTTCCCTGTCATTATCATAATATTCGATGTAGCTTTTAATGTTTATTTTAATTTCTTGTTTAATTATTGCCTTTCTTAGTAGCTCATGTGCCTGCGTGTTTTTGTGAATTTAGGTACATGGCGTACATTTGTAAAGTTATTTCATTCTCCCCTCCCTCACTATTTCTTCTCTAGGCTATCCTCTCCTGTCACCACTTTCATCTTTTTGATATACCTCCTACCATCTGCAATTTTTCTGAATTCTATTCCTTAAACTTCTGCCATCTACACTTTCTTCTCTCCTATTCTCTTTGCTTGCATGATGTGTATTCTCATGTATCTTCGCTCTGTATATATGTCTCATACGTGATGTCTTACAAGCTGTGCTTTTTAATAGATCACCTCACTTCTGCATTTTGATTATTGTTAATTCATTGTTTCTTCATTGATGACATGTATGTTTTGTGGAAATTGAAATAAACTTGAAACTTGATTCACCTATCCTCTTCTATCCTTTCTTCCTACTCTTTAATTCTCTTCTCCCTTTATATATTTGTCACTTTTGAATATGATAAAACTATCAGTGAAAACATACCTGATGGTCCAATATAGAGATGTTGGAAATCAGTTCCACTGAGCTTTCTCATTGTGTATTCAACGTGACTGGACAGATATTCGGCCAGCTTCCTCGCTAACAGACGCTCAAGGTGAATGACCTTCAAATTTGTTGCACCAAAATTGTTGGTCAATTGAGATTCTGGAAGAAAGGAAGGGAAAAGTTGTAAATATATCATGAACTCCATTATCCAACATATTTCATCACATTCACTGTTGTAATCATCATATAAGTATCATCATCATCATGGTCATCATCATCACTATTATTACCATTATCATCACAAGCACCACTCTCAAGAAAATTAGCATCATCATCATCATCATCACCATCACCATCGTCATTATCACCACCACCATCATCGTCATCATCATCACCATCATCATCATCATCGTCATCATCATCATCACCGCCACCGCCACCACCATCATCATCGTCATCATCATCATCACCGTCACCATTGTCATTATCACCACCACCATCATCATCGTCATCATCATCACCATCATCATCATTGTCATCATCATCTTCATCATCATCATCATCATCATCACCACCATCATCGTCATCATCATCATCACCACCACCGCCATCATCATCGTCATCATCATCATCACCATCACCAACACCACCATCATCATCGTCATCATCATTATCATCATCATCACCACCATCATCATCATCACCATCATCCACACCACCATCATCATCATCGTCATCATCATCACCATTATCATCATTGTCATCATCAATATCATCACCACCATCATCATCATCATCGTTGTCATCATCATCACCACCACCACCACCAACATCATCATCGTCATCATCATCGTCATTATCATCATCATCATCATCATCATCATCACCATCCCCATCATCATCATCATCATCATCAGTATTCTTACCTTTTAACCTCATTTCCAGAACTTTCATCCAGGTAGCTCTAAGATGAAGGACGACTGGAAGAATGTCTTCTGCAGCCTGGGAATCAGCAAAGCAGAACTCTAGCCATTCATCTACAATCAGCCTGGTCAAAAACATCAAATGATATTTTATACTTTTTACTCTACACCAGAATCCTAGCTACTTGTCAACTGTGATATTTAAAATGAAAGTATTGATCAAGTGCTATCTGATGACTCATTCCAAGATTCATAAAAATGATTCAACCAGCACACAAATTATGATTTAATTTTACAAAGGATGAATAAGCAAAATTCAGATACTCATCCATTCTAATTACCTTTCCACTGCAAGCATACAGACTGTACAGCTGATTTTAGATTTACTTGCTCTAAGATACTCTTGAAGTGAAAAGGCAGTCATGTTAAAATCATATTCATATACCAAGGCTATGCCTGACATAGCAGTAAAATATCATGAGTTCATCCAGACAATGTAATGGTGGAATTCTCTCATGTTTGAAGCAAAATAATGGTCATGTAGTAAATTCTTACATTAAACCTCTCCATTTGAATAGAGCTACGTGATCCATTTTCCCCTGCACTCCCAAAGATCACATTGATTACTGAAACATAATACCTCATGAAATTGTGACTTCTAGAGCAATAAAACATTATGTGTGTGTTTTATTGTGAGTAATAAAAATAACATGTACATCTATCATTTATAAAGTGCTGCATACTATCATAAACGGCTACCATGATCAAGCACTCAAGGAATCTTCCTACCAGGTACCCATTTAACATACCTGGGTGGAGAGGGCAGAGGGACGCAAGTGTTGTAGTGGGATTTGAACCACAGTCATTTCGCTTCAAAGTCAAGAGACTTATCCACTGAGCCATAACACATCTGGTTTGTAAGGGTTAAATAGTATGTTTTAGTTAACAAAAAAAATGTAAATACCTTGTACAATGCTGGTTCGTATCCAGACTCCTGGCATAGAGTAACATGGTTTGCAATGCAGGTACTCTCATTGTATTCATCAAGTAAGGCTTGTTGGTTTCTAATAAAGACCTAAAAATGATAAAAATCAATTAACTAGTCTGTATAAGCAAGTAAGTGATAACATTCTTACCCTCTAGTCTGATATATTTTCATATTTCCTTATCCAGATTTACATCATTTATAACTAGAATTAACACTAAAGGTGATTAAATCCCCACTCTATGCCACTACCATGACAACAGTTTCCAACACATGGAAAAAAAAATGTCTTTAACCCAAGACCTATGTGTGAGCAAACTTTCATGAGAACTGGTGAAAAACTGAGAGTTTGTTTTGTTTGCATTTATTTCTGCGTTCAAAAACACAATACAAAATTATTTATAATTACAAAATACAAAAATAATTCATAATATAAACAATGTGGTCATATTACATAATAAATACAAATAAGGATGTGAGTATAAATTAATCTTTTATAAATGTAAACATATACATATAATGTAAAAAATGAACGCAGGAGACCACCATCGTGAGCGGTTAGGCTTGAATTGATGGCGGCCTCATAAAAGATTCGTGACTAAGATTGATATTTACTGACCAAGTGGGTGCATTGCAAGTGCAGGTGCTGGTGCTGTGTATAGCAGTTGAGTAAAATCAGAATATTAAATAGCGAATGTGAATATTTGAGTGAATGTTTTAATTTGGAGGGTGGGGTTGATAAGATTGAATGATAGTTTTCTTTAGAGTGGCTTTTAATGAGTATATGGTTGAACACGTTTTAATATTGTTTGGAAGACCATTCCAAATGTCAGGACCATGGTGTCGTATTGATTTAGAGGCAATTACCAGTCTGGGGTTAGAGAGGTGAAAGTTTCCGGATATGCGCGTTGGGTAAGTATGGACAGTACTATTAAATTTGAACATGTTATCAAAGGACGAAGGGAGCAGTTTGTTAATATATTTAAACATAATTATAGTTATTTGAATAGTATATAAGTCGGCAATTTTTAATGTTTTCAGTTTAAAAAATAAAGGATCGGTGTGAGCCAAATAATGTGATCCTGTACAAATGCGAATTGCTCTTTTTTGTAATTTAGAAATAGAAGTAAGTTTTGTGGAACCACAATTAGCCCAAACAACGTTACAATATGTTATATACGGGAGTATTAACGAATTATACAATAGAAATAAAGTTTTGTGTGGTAAAATAAATTTCAACTTGGAAATTATTCCAATATTTCTCGAGATACATATAATGATATGGTGCAGATGTTCATTCCAAGACAAAGCTTGATCTATGATGACGCCTAAGAATCTAGATTGAGTCTTCCGCTCTAATGGTGTGCCGTCAATCTGTAAGTGAATTGGAGAATCTGTAATATGAGAATGTTTAAAATGGATGAAGTGGGTCTTTTTCGAGTTCAAGGATAGTTCATTAGCTTTAAACCACTGTGAGACTTTAATTAATTCAATATTTAAGATGTTATTTAAGGAAGTTATATTTTTATGAGAAAAAAATATATTTGTGTCGTCAGCAAATAATACAAATGATAAAATGGAAGATGTATTAATAATATCATTGACATATAATAAAAATAAAAGGGGGCCTAGAATGGAACCTTGAGGGACACCACATTGAACTGGAAGTAAACTAGAATCGTTGCCATTAAAAGTGACATATTGTTTTCGGTTTATTAAATAATTTTTAAACCAAAGGAGTGATTGACCGCGAATACCATAATAATTAAGTTTTGAAAGTAAAATATTATGATTCAGTGTATCGAACGCCTTACTGAGGTCACAAAATATACCAATGACATGCTCTTTGTTGGCTATGGCGTTTGTTATTTTATCGTAAATTTGAATTAAAGCCAAGTTTGTGGAATAATTTTTTCTAAAGCCATATTGATTAGAAATTAATAAATTGTGTTTGTTGATAAATTCATAAAGTCTATTATAAACTATTTTCTCGAGGATTTTGGATATACTAGGGAGAAGAGATATAGGACGATAATTGCTTATTTCATGAGGATTGTCTTTTTTGAAAATTGGATTGACTTTGGCGATTTTGAATAAGTCAGGAAATATACCTTGTGATAGAGATTTATTAAAAACATGACTAAGAGGGTTTGCAAGCGGATGAATTATTTCTTTTAAAAGAGACATACTAATTTTATCATGCCCATGAGATTTGGAGCTATTAAGAGACCGTGTAATGTTGAGAATTTCTGTGGGGTTCGTAGGGTTCAGGAAAAATGAATGTGGATTAGGTTCGGGGAGGTAATCTGTGAAATGCGCATTTTGGCTATTGATCTTGCTTGCAAGTTCGGGTCCGATATTTGTGAAAAATGAATTGAATGAGTTTGCATGAAGGGAAGAGTCAACTTTGGAACCATTTAAAGTCATGTCATCAGTAGGTGGGGGATCTGCACTTGTTCCCATTAGTTCTTTGATGATTTTCCAGGTAGTATAAGTGTTTGAACTGGCATCTTTTATTCTATTAGTATAATACATTTTACGTGATAAACGAATTAATTTTGTTAACTTGTTGCGATATACTTTGTATTTTTTTAAATTGGCTTCAGTAGGATTGCGTAAATGTGACTTGTAAAGGCAATTACGTGTCTGTATTGATTTTAATAAACCTTTTGTTATCCATGGTTGTTTGGGTGTTTTTCGATTATTTTTTACTTTTCCTATGGGAATATTCTTTTCATAATAATGTTGTAATTTATTATTTAAGAGATTATACGATGTGTTTGCGTCAATTTCATTATAGACATCCTCCCACCCCTCAAGTAATAAGTCTTGCTTCATTAATTCAATATTACGTTTAGATTCTTTTCGATATGAGTGTTGGTTAATTGATTTGGGGCACGGTAATTTCATTTCACAAGTTAAAAATATTGGTAGGTGGTCTGAAACTTCAGAGCATAGAATTCCTCCTATCATTTTATTATTCATGTTGCTATGTACGTTGGAAAAAATATTGTCAATTTGAGTAGATGAATTTGGGTTGATTCTAGTGGATTTATTGATGAATGAATGGAAGCCGAATGAGTACATTAGTTTCATAAAATTGATTGAATGATTACTGTCGACCGAGGGTAGGAAATTGATATTAAAATCACCAAAAATAAAAGCATGTTTATTTTCATTACCTATTGCATATAAATATTGCTCTAGCTCTTCACAGAACAAATCAAGATTAGAGCCTGGTGGTCTATAAATCAAACCTATGATGATATTTTTAAATCCTGTGTTTTCAATTTCAATGAACAAAGACTCTGCATGCAAGAGTTTCACATCGGAACGGATCTTAAATTTTAGTTTATCAATAATATAGAAGGCCACGCCTCCGCCTCTTTTTCCTTTGCGGTCTGCCCTTATCAACTTATAATTTGGTAAATTAAACAAATTTGGGGAATTATCATGCAACCATGTCTCGCTAATACCTATAACAGAAAATTTGAAATTATTCAATGTGTGTAAGAGATTTTCAAAATATTCGAAGTTTCTATTGAGACTTCTTAAATTTGCATGTAAAAGGGAAATATAATCGGAATTACTATCAAACATATTATTAAATTCTTGAGGTGTATAGTATTTGCTGTCATGTGAATTGTCTATGTAATTATCAAGAATAAAAGAGAGGGACTCCATCAAAATTGATAAAATGTAAAGTACCATAAACTAAGAAAGGGGTCAACTGCAAGGGTGCTTGTGGTGTAGGTGCGCTTGCTAGTGATTGAACGAGTGTTCATGTATGTCTGTGGTGCAAATGTGCAGTCAATATCAATATAAATTACATGTACAAAAAGAACAAGACCCATCTTGGTCAGCAAGAACATATCATTGGAAGCATTAGAGCAGAGCTCAACCACCCAAGTACATATAAGATTTGAAATCATTACACTTTAAAAAATAAAAAATAAACGGTCAGTTGAAAATGAATTAAGAGTATACCCAGAAATAAAAGTTAGGTACAAGTCTAGCGAACGATTAAAAAAAAAGGAGATTGTATCAATCAATTTTAAGTAGCAGATTGATGCCCTTGCAGTGCAGGCCGATTAAACAGTCACTTTATTCCTGTTCTGGTGAGTATTTTGATAGCCATGCATGCATGACGGAGTTGCCACGCCTTCTCTGATCAGACACGGGCAGGGGTGAACATGCGCGAGTTAATAATCAACATAAATGTCGGGCTGTTTTGGAAAAAAAAACATGTGATGAAATGTATTAAAGCCGGGTGTAATGCCTACATCAATCAGTATTTAAATACCTGACCCGTTGGGTGTTTTAGTGATTTAAAAGCAAAAATATGTGTGCATTGATCATGCATAAAATAGCCCGCTTTCTCTGATCAAACAACGCATGTGCGAGGGTGTCGGGAGACACACAAGTTAAAATTAACATATTTAACAAGTCAATGTTATTGGTAGGGTAGATTGAAATTAACCCATGCATATAATAGCGAACATAATAGATGGACGTTTGTTCATGCATGTATAGCCACACCTTCTCTGGCAAGGTCGCATGCGTGTTTTTAATCATAAAGCGAATCTGAGACACACGTAGGCATGGTAGGTGTATCTTCATGTTCAATATTTGAACTGCAAGATTTTTACCTCATTTTTGCAACAATATACAGATACCATGGCAACACAATTTCTGACACATGCGAAAAATATATGTTGCACATCTTCACCCCAACACCAATATATGTTCCAAGTTTTATGAGAATTAGTTAATCTGCAATGGATCAACCATACGCTGATTCCTATATACCCCCTTCAAACTTCGTTTGGCAGGGGTATAATAAATAGTAGTTTCTAACAGTGATATGAAGAGAAAAAAATCAATAAAATTAATTTGTCCATCCAGAGGATGAATATAACTTACACATAGGATAGGAGTTGATGTTTAGCACTCAACACTCCTCTCTTCCCGGTTGTTTCTTCTGGTAGCGTATCCCCATCTGGAGGTTCCAGTAAATCAGGGTTGTTTGCGAATATTCCAGTGGGGTGGAGTACAACAAATGGCTTGGCCTGTGTGAAAAGACAGTCAAAACATCAAAAGGGAATAAAAAGTTTTTACATGCTTTTCAAGAGATACAAAATACATGGAAACCTTTGGGTTTACATACCTTTGTATGGAAGACCTGATCGGATTCCTTTCTGTACGAGTTACAGTCATCAGCAATAGCCAATTGAGGATATAGTCCAGAGCACAGTATCACCTTCAGAAGATTGATCTCACGGTTCAGAAGACTGCGATTCATGTTAGACTTGGCCTACATCAAATGAAGACAATAAACCTTGTGAAAGATGATTTGAACGGAGTTCACCCTGGGGATTAATTGGTTATAATAAAAGCAGAAACAGATAGGTTTGACAAAATTCCTTTAAAAAATGAAGACATTTACACATTTTCTTTAAAGTTCCCAGCTTGTGATGTTTGCTCCATATGTAATGAAATATTGAATAAATTTATGCATGGAGAATGCATAGATATTCTTACCTCCATTTCTGTGACATCATGAGAAAGTTTGAATTGGATATCTGCAAGCTTGGAAGCATCATCATCACTCTCTTCATCTTCATCACTCACATCAACATCCTGGAATTCAGAAAAAATTGCATTATTTGTATTGATTGATATAACATATACACATCAGCAAAGGCATTGATAACAAAAACCTACGAGAACAAAAATGGCTGAACAAAATGATATATACTATATTTTTTTGTAAAATAAACATATGAACTATTGTAATGCTCTCATTTAGAAACCATGTCAAGGGTTGGTGATATATAGCAAAAATAAAAAAAACACTTCTCATTGGTTCTTATCTGGCACTTTGAACTGCGCATGAAACATTGATCTTGATCTTGATTGGTCAATCGATATAGCGATTGATCGCTAATCTTTGTGTTACGGATCCCTGAGTACATTACGTATGTCCACTCAATGCTTGCCATAAGCAATGCAATTCTGTAGTTACATACAGAAAACTATACAGAAAACAATCACTCTCTTGCAAGAAAGCACTAATTCACAAAATTAAAATACATACATAACAGGTACTTATAAAGCTCTTTACCAAAAATATGATCAAAGTGCTTTACAATAAATAACTAATAATAATGATAATGAAATTACATTAAACAACACTTAAAAATATATCTACGGGGACCACTGAGTACATTACGTATGTCTACTCAATGCTTGCCATAAGCAATAGGACTTGAAATAGCGTTTAAATTTGTATTATGTTGTAAGCACTATATTACAGCATCCCTCAAACCATGCTTCAGGAGACACAAGCTCCTGGTTTTAACATTAATGGGATTATTCAATGAAATTACCAATTTACTTATTGCATGAATTTAAAGTCACAAAAATCCCTGTCGAAGGAAAATGGCTGGTTTTGAATTCAGTTAGTACATAAGAAATAGTAGAGTTTGCTACTCAGGGCGATTCCGTGTAAAAATGAATCTTTTTGTACATCTAACCTCCTTTATTTTTACTTCATCTGATAAAATTACTCAAATCAAATTCATTTGAGTGCATTTTACAAAGAACTCAAAAAAACTAATAATTTCAGAAATGTCTCATAATATATCGAAAGTCAGAGATATATTGTATGTGAAATTCCTAAGCAGATAAAACAATTTGTAAGTCAAGTAATCTTGATGTGAAAAGATTATTTCATAGCAAATCTTGAATCATAATTGAATCATAATCCCAGCCATGGCGTAATTTCCTTCAGCAAGAAACTGATCCACAATGTGCTGCACTCAACCCAGGTGAGGTAAATGGGTACCGGTAGGAAGTAATTCCTTAAAAAGCTGTGTGCGCTATGAACGCCTAGCTTAGCCGGGTAATATAGGAGCGCCTTGAGCACTTAACAAGGTGGATATGTGCGCAATATAAATACCCTATATTATTATTATTATTAATTGAGAGAGAGATGTTATAACATACCTCATGTTCAAGTTTCAGTAATTTCCTTCTTTTTGTAGCATTCTGTGTCTTCCTCTTCAACTCTTTTAATCTCTTTCTCTCTCGATTCCTAGATTGTCTCTCGAGACTGGAGAATTCACGTTTCTCATCTTTGACACCAAGAAGATTGTTGGTCTAAAACAGATTCACAACCAAAAATTATTATCTTTTTAGATATCTTACTTTTCAACCATTCAAATTTACAAGAGTTTTAACCATAGTCTACTACATTTCAGTAATTTCAGAATTAAAAATGAAAAATTCTGTTAAAATAGATGTTGATATCCTCCTGCAGGTAAAAAGGCAATGGCATCCTGAATAAGGTAAATTTTGTAAATACAACTCATTTAAAAAACAAACAGGCAACATCTGTGGCCCCTATATGCTTTCCACGCTTTTGTCTTAGTGCACAAAAAGCACAATCAATATATGAACAATTTTGTTTCACAGGGAATGTACCTTCATTTTTTTTAAATATGAATTGGCATATCTTCACTTCATCCTGAACACAATATGCAATAATGCAATTTCAAATGAAAAAAAAGTCCATTTGAATTGAACTGAACTGTCAGTGTAAAAAATCATATCCAGAAAGTATTCTGCCAAAAAGATTTTAATCTCAGTGAAAGCATACTTGTCAAAAGAAACATTTAAATCATCTTAAAATTGAAAAGTCTTACATCCAATAATTCTTTGAATTGTTTCTTGAGTTTAGACATTTCATAGAACCTCTGTTCCTCCAATCCTCTTCTTTTACACCACTTACGAGATGATGAACCTCCGGATGCTTTCATCTATCAAAATAAACAATTCAATCAAATTCATTTATTTCCCACAAATGCAGCATATAAAATTAATAATAAAAATATTAACATCATATTTTACCCAGGGTAGCCACTTCAGTTCTGAAAACTGTTCTCCCAGAGGGCCCTGCGTAACATGATAATATTATTATTACCCCGGCTTCAGCGCGGCTACCTTGATCAGGCACTCAAGCATTCAAGGAATTCCTTCCTACTGGGAACCCATTCACCTCACCTGCGTCGAGCACAATGTGGGTAAATTTCTTGCTAGGGGAAAATACGACATAGCTTGGATTTGACTCCACATCCCTCTGATTAAAAGACAAGAGTTGTAACCACTAGGCCACAACGCCTCATCCAATTGTTGATATCACAGAATACATACAATATAATACATAATACAATAACAGAAACACTTTAATAGAAACATATCAATATTGACAGTATGTTAAAGGAGAATATGAATAAAAAGAAGCAAAATATAAACAAGTATGATATATTCAAAGTATATTGATTTAGAATATGAATGAAATGTTTACTTTAACTTGCTCTAAAATCAGTTTACTTCTCCAGTAAATCTATTTGGTGTACTATCAAGGTGGTCTAATGGCCGTAACTCATTGAGGTAACTAAGGAAATGAAGGTAAAAAGCAAATAAAAATTTAAGTAAGGAAAACGTTATAAAAGATGAAGAAACTTTGTTATGCTACTACACACAGTAGAGGTGTTGTGGGTCAATGGATAAGTTTCCAGACTTTGAACCACAAGGTCCGGGGTTCAAATCCCATCGCAGTACTTGCTTCTTTTGGCAAGGCATTTATCTACATCTACCACTCTCCACCCAGGTAGTTGGATACCCGGTAGGACGGGATTCCTAGAATGCTACAGTGCCTTATCAGGGCAGCCCTGCTTAAGCCGGGGTAGTAGTATGGAATGCTTAGAATATTGTATTAAGTGCTATATAAATATTGTTATTATTAATATTAACTGCTGAATGAACATACCTGTATCCATTCATCATATGCATTGAGTAATGTAAAAGGATCTCCATGTTCTGACTCAAGGGATTTTCTTGCACTCTGTAAAGATAAACATCATCATTTATTTTACATTTAACATTTTAATTCCACAAAGAAGAAAAGTAGTGCATTCTACAGTAATTTAACAGCTATTTTTCAAGCTAGGTACTACAAGGAATGACAGTAGAAATGTAATATTCAATCAGTAGTATTTGTCACAATGACATGCCTATATCATATATTTTCATGATGTAAACTGTACATGTATATGTACTATATATTCTTTGCATCTATTTCTTAAATATCATTATGAGTACACAATTCATTTTTTTACTATAAAACTTTATGCAATGCAGTTTCTTGGAGGAAACCTTGATTAGTTTTTAATAAAATTTTGTACAATTCAATTCTTTTTGCAGCGAACCTTAATTAGTTTTCAAAATATAAAAAAGTTGAATTGAATTGAAAAAAAGTATACTTTTGGTTGATTGCATGAAAACCATGCAATTCAGTAAATGAGTTTGTGATTAAATGGCTATGGGCAATGAAAAGAGGAGTATTGGAAGTAGCAAGTACCAAAGTGATGATGTCACAAAATTCCTCATTTTGCTTTTAATTTGGCTACCTTGGGCTACCATACATCATCAATTTATGTCAAATTTGGCGTATGGAGGTTTTTCATCATGCTCTACATAAATAGTCATGAAAATCATAAAATGCACAATAAGAAATTTGATGACATAATCCCCTCCATACAGACCCAGCCCAACGCCCTATCACCCATGTTTATACATTGGTGATTGCAAAAAAAGAAAACTGATATAGTATCTCAAGCATTTCTCTACAATCTTAATGCACTAAGTTTAAAACAATCCCCTGCAAGTTTGCACACTAAGCCCTTGCCCTCTTCCCCTGTCTTCTCTGTCAATGAGAGAGAACATAGGAGGAAGAGAGAAAGATAGAACGAACTTGTAGAAAAGATAAGGAAAAAATTGTGAGGAGTGAAAAGAAAAAAAAAGAAGAGATAGAGTGGAATACATAGTTTCATGGATTAGAAAATAACATATTGTAGTACAAAGGCATATAATGAACTTCTTTACAAGAAATGAGATGAACAGACAGCCAGTACAAATTAAGTAGCAACCTTCTTGAGCCCAGGGAGACAGTTTTCAGGCAATATGAGGTTGCCACTTTTGCCATATTTCTAAAATACATCTTTTTCTCTGTGCCCTCAATTTTTTGTTTAATCTTGAGATATGAGGTTTTAACACCCCATCAATTGTATGGTATATTGATGGATCTAAACTACTTACCATTGCATCATGATCTCTATGAGCTCTACTTGTGAAGGGAGATTGTACACTGAGAGCAGCTGCTATTGAAAGCACAGGGTCAATCATCTTAAAACATAAACAGAAAAATAATTATTATTATTCTCACTTCATCATTTAGCTAAACTGAATGATATACTTCAGCTAGCAAAACAACTAGGCCATCATATCTGCTGATAATAACCAATAATACATAAACATGAATGATATTAATATATTTCTCTCCTATCACAAATCTACAGAGCCCTTGATGGATTATGGCATACAATTTGTTCCCACAGGTTACTAGCTTGTTCCCACAGCATAATTCAATGGAACAAGTTAGTAAGTTGAGGAAATGACTTCATTGTGAGTAAGATTAAAGGTTAAGTCCACCCCAGATAAAAATGTTGATTTGAATAATTAAAGAAAAGTAAAACTAGCAAAAAACTGAAGATTTCATCAAAATCGGATGTAAACTAAGAAAGTTATGACATTTTAAAGTTTTGCTTATTTTTCACATAACAGTGAAATGCACAACTCAAATGACACAGTTGATGATGTCCCCCCACTCACAATTTCTTTTGTTTTTTTTATTGTCTGAATTATATGATATCTCATTTTTTGTAGATTTGACAATAAGGATCAACTTGACTGAACCGTATAGTATTAAACAATACTCATTCCACATGTTCAGGGAGGAATTAATCATTGTTTCACTTGACAATGAGGAGAAAAATAGAATATTCCCTATTTCATATAAGAAAATACAACAGAAATAGTGAGTGGATGATGTCATCAGTCTCCTCATTTGCATATCCACCAGGGTGTGCAGATAACTATTTTGTGAAATTAAGCAAAACTTTAAAATGTCATAACTTTTTATTTACATCCGATTTTGATGAAAGTTTCAGTGTTATGCTTGTTTTTTTTCTCTTTTTATTCAAATCAACTTTTTGTTGGGGTGGACTTGTCCTTGAAATGAAAACCCCCATGTCATATCATCCTGGGGCTCTGTAAAACACAGTATTGTTACTCCAGGCAACTTCTACTTTCACATTTTTGCTTTCACTTTTTAAAGACTGCATAACCCGTTTACTACACCTGGGTGGAAAGTGGCAAATTTAGATGAATGCCTTGCCAAAAGATGGTGGGATTCAAACCCTAGGCCTTGTGGTTCAAATTCCGGAGACTTATTCACTGACCTACAACAACTCTACATCACATAACATACATCTCTGCAAGCTGCTCTGCTAAAACCAGGGTAAATGTGATACATTATCATAAAGTACCTAGAGACTTATTAAATTAGAGTACAGTAGAGATCAAGTAAATGATATGTACTATACACTTTATTCAAATATATTAATAATAATAAGGGAATATTGGATGGCCTTGAGTGGGATACATAGAAATATTCTTCTTCAGCGGGTAACAATACAAAAACAAAACAATATGAAAACTGATCATCCAATATTATTATTTAAATATCCCCATAAAGCTAAACATAAATTAATAAAGAAAAAATTGTTTTTACACACCATTTTATGTCACTCCTGTAAATCATGAGCATGGCGACTAAGTGTTTTTTTAAAAGAAATCTCTGTAAAGATGTGCGAGCGTATAGTTCAAGTGCATTTGACTTTAATGAATAGACGCAATGTCGCTCCTTTGCCACACCTCCTGGCAACTACAGTAATACACAATGTTATTCATTGTGACATAATAGCTTCATACGCACAACCCTTTATTTTTTGTGGGTGGGGCAAAATATTAATTTCATCCAATATGGAAAATACTTGATGGTCTTCATAGACATACATGTTAAAATCAATTTTAATATTTTGTCTTTTTGAAACAACCTTGCAAGACGTAAAAAAATATCTACACCTTTAAAACCCTACATCTGAAATAATAATCATTATAACCTGAGAGCACCTACCTTGAAGATAGTACCCATGATAAGCATTTTGCCAATGACAACATCAACAGGGAGCTGAGATAGCATACGACCAACAGGAGTAAGTGTCTCCTTCTCAGATAAGGCTCCTTGCTCCTTCAAAAACATGGTAGAGTTCTCTATGCTGGAGGCAGGAGGGGCCTCGATGAAAGGAAACCTGCGGAATTATATAAAAGAAATTATTATCGTAGATCTAAGATATCTAATAGGGGTTAGTGTAGACCTCCATGTCCAAAAAATATTCAGTGCTCCTTCGAAAAAAAATATGATGGGTTCTTAATTACAAGATTCATTAAATTGCTTTAAACTTTTAGACTTTGACCTTTAAAAATCTTCTCTCATCTTCTCTCTCTCTTTGTGGTAATTTCACTCCTGAAGGGTATTAACCACAATCTGAACAATACAATACTCTAAGAATCATTGTTTTTCATTGTACTATATTTTTTTGCAAGTTAAGCAATCAGTCTACTCTAATATTTGACTATTTTAATATGAAAAGAATCTCAAAGATCATACAACTTAAATGAAGAAAACTTGAATGAAACATCATGAATAAATATCATTACTCATTTGTTTCTTTGTTTTGTTCATGTATGTCTATTATCTTTCTATATAGCAGTGGAAAACAAATTTCTTTGTAATGTTAATGTTGCTAAGACAAAATAAAATATCTTGTATCTTCTATGAAAAAGAAGTACATCAATCTATCAATTAACTGAAAAATTTCATTAAATGAAAACTCAAAGATTATAAGTACACCTGTGAAAAGTTTAGCAAAGTTAGCAGTAAAAGTATGATATTGATTTGACTTTAATGCTTTTCTTGTTGTCTCCTCTAACTATAAGGAAGAAAACATGACATGTGCAAAGTTTTCACTTATGCAAGCTTTCAAGCAATCCCTCACCCCTCCCCCTTCCTCTAAAGGACAAGAATAAAAGAAACTCCATGAAGAAAACAACTTTATAACAACTGCACAATAATATTCATGAGAAAGACAATGATGTGAATAACTCACTCTCTGGGGTTTTTAAGACCTAGAGCAACCATCTGAAGTAGTAGCGAGTCTAGAGGAACCCTTTGTATTTCTGGTGTGGAGTAGGCCTGGAAAGCATCATAGTCAGACTTTGCATACAGCCGGAAACACACACCAGGACCAGTACGTCCTGTGAATTCAAGGTGCAAATAATCGAGTTAAACATGACAAAGACCACAACGTTTGGTTTTCAAGATATACATGTAGCTGCCATATAAAGGAGGAATGAATCTAGAAGGATTCTTTGTATTTTTTTTTTGCTGGGGTAGGGAGAGAAGGCCTTTAAAATAGTTCATAACACCCTTTTCTACAGATAGCTTCCTACAGGTACACATATTTATATATTCCCTGCCTTACCCTGGCTCAGGAAATACTTTCAGCTCTAAAAAAAAAAAATGTAACCCAAAGACTCTTGGTACCTTATTAATATTCATGAGTGCTCTGTTGTGCACATGCTTTCATTGAACACTTGTTTAATCCTATCAACCAGTACTGAAGCTTAAGTTGGTATTTGAAGGAACATGTTGATGGTACGTTGCCCTCCGTCCCTATTGCAGGCTAATGTATGTGTTTATGTACATAAAGACTGTTGGATACCATACCCTACCTGCTCTTCCTTTCCGCTGCTCTGAGCTAGCTCGACTGATCCAAAACTCCTGAAGCTGCTGCATCTTAGCCTGTGAGTTATAATTCATCTCTTTCACCTGTAGAAAGGTCAAAGGTCATAGAGGTTAAAGTTTATAGGTCATAAAACTGCAGAATGACAAAAGTAATGGCATAACTCACATTGGTATAGACAGAAAGCTGATTAAGTCAGTGCTAATATCAACCCATGAATCATTATCATAAATGAGCTTTAGCACCTTGTCATAATAATGAAATTCACATATGAATCGCTGATGATGAATATGCATTATTTAATGATACAAATCAAAATTAAGCAACTCACATATTTAAAGCAAACAAATTGTTTGAAATTGTTTAAAACATAAAAAAAATTATAAGCATATCTTTAAGACAAAATAAGAAATCACAAATATGGCTAAATAAACTTTTCTTTCGATGAGAGTAAGGCACTATTTCTAAAGTGACTTTCAATGAATTTCAATTGAACTGAAAGAGTTTGATGATAATTGCACTTTGAAGCAAAACTGGAAGAATGAGAAATCATAAGCTATTACAAACTACTCAAATCACAGCATCCGAATGGCTGAAAGCATCTAAACATGTAACATGAAAGAGGAATAAGATTACTATACCTTTCCTGAATCCACAATAAATCTTACTCCATCGATTGTGACAGAAGTCTCTGCAATATTTGTTGATACAATGCATTTCCTCACTCCCTCAGGTGCTATATCAAAGGCCTACAATCATTGAATACATCAGTTATACAAAGGAAGAGTGGAAAGCATGTAACTTCTTTGGATATCATTTAAAGGGAAACCAACCAAAATTAAAATTCTTTTTTAGAGGAAAAAGAAAAATCAGACAAGTTGATAGGTGAAAGTTTGAATATCAGATGAACAGTAAGAAAGTTATGAATGTCAAAAATTTGTTAAAATTGGTAATAACTTTACCTAAGGAGGCTTCAAATTGACCGCATTAGTGATGTCATAGTTATGTAAAGCAAGGACTACATGTTCCATATAGTCTAATATGTAAAATGGTTGAAATTTCTTTTTTTTAAGAAGTTTTACTTCAAATAATATTTTCATTTCATGAGGACATAAAACAATATGCTACCTTTGTTATATTACATGCCCAAGGGGATACATGTAGCTCCTTAGGAGAAAACCACAAATCCCTGATAATAAAGTACATGGTCTATGGGAAAGTTATACTTTCGCCTTGACATAATTTATTTACCCAGTTGCCAATTTGAAATTTACATAGTCTTCAGGATATCAATTTTGAAACAGCTATAACTTTCTCATCACAACATTTTTTTGACAAAGTATAGATTCCCCTTTAACAGAAGTGCATAGTTCTCTAATGGATAATAAATGTAACCCAAATATATTTTTGTATAAGTGTCAGGACCAGATCAGAAGTGGGGGGTCATCTCAATTTTTTAAATGAAAATTATTTTGTGCATCCCCTCATGTAAGTAAGATAACTTTATTCTGCACTTTCTCTTTTATGAAATCTATACAAATATCTAAAGTCAGGGTAATAATAGGAATAGTGCACTCCAAAAACAAATTTCTATAAAATATTTAATAACATAAAAAGTTAATAAATTCACTAGGAAATTTAATAATCAAAAGAAAGAGACCTTATCTTGTTCAGCGACTGAGAGTGAGCTGTGAAGTGGAAGGACAATCCATCTCTTTGTTTGACTTGCATACATTCTGGCTGCTTCTACTACACTGCTGATCTCTGACATACCACTTAGAAAGACTAGTAAATCTCCTCTCTCAGTGTCAGGATATTTGTGGTCTATACGCTGCATAATGCGGAGATAGGGTCTGGGATCCAGTCTTTCTGACTTGCTGCTCTGCTCCTGTTAACAGAAGAAACATACCTTGGGTCACATCAACACTAATCCTGAAGACGGACAGTCAACCTGCCCGAAATGTCAAGTAACCTCTCTTCACTTCATCCTGCTACTACCAAAACCATCACTACTCAAGCAATATTCAGCTCATCTCATCTAGTTTACAGTTCTTTTCAGGACTTCACTCACTTTCAAGAAAAGAATACTTCCAATTTCCTCTTTTCATCCTTTCCCGTCTTTCAATTTCAGTCTTTTTGCCTGTATTTCCTTCCCTTCTTCATATTACACATGGTGAACCGTAAACCTTCTCCCCGTTAACACTAATCAAACCAAATCAAATCTTAAAATAAGCTTATCATAAATTAGCTACTGTTCATGATTTTTTTCAAAGCCAATGACAAATGTGAAGGAAAATAGTTAAGCTTCCATCATCATCTTATTACATCATTCTAATTGCAATTAAACAACATTTAGCCCTATCACAGAAGATGTTTTATTTCCAATTTCCTGCTCCCCTATCTTTCACATTTTTACTTACCAAATTCTACTCATATATCTTGGTAATAAGGTTAGCTTTTCAATTGGACAGTTACTTTTTCTTCAAATGTACAAACTTCAGGTCCTTACTAATATTTACTGGACCTATATTCTAACATAACCAATGGTACGATAGGTAAACACTTACTGATTCATTAATAGGTACATACTCCACCTGAATAGGATACAGCCGTCCTGGAACCTGCAAGAGACATAAAATTATACTTGATGAATATCAATATGATGTGCTTATTTTGCTTACATTGACTTTCCTTTATAAACTTCATATTAGCCGTTTTACATCTCTCTCCTCTCTGTAATTATTAACTACTGATGGAATTCTTTGTGCAGCACCTTGCTGTTGATCTCCGATATAAGCGGAGGAAGAAGAAGAAGATACTACAAGTTATTTAGAATTCAATTTATTAATTAAACCATCATCAGGTACAAACAATTACATAAATACATACAAATATAAAAAATATATACATATAAAAATATGGACAGAACCAAGGGAAAATTGCCTTAAGGAAAAGTCCACCCAACAAAAAAGTTTATAAGACTAAAAAGAGACAAATCGATCAAGCATAACACTGAAAATTTCACCAAAATTGGATGTAAAATAAGAAAGTTATGAAATTTATGACAAAGTTCGCTTAATTTCACTAAGCAGTAATATGTACATCCTAGTCGTATGCAAATGAGGGGACTGATGACATCATCCACTCACGAGTTCTTTTGTATTTTATTATATGAAATATGAACTAGATCTTTAATGATACTATCTATCAATAATCACAATAAATTAATGTAACCATGAAAACAAAATCAACTTTTCATTTTTAGTTATTTGTAATTCAATCATATGTCTTATCTTTTTGACTACAAAATTAAATAAATGATAGTATCGTGAATCTAACTGCTTTGAATATAAAAGTTGCCCAAAATATCATTTCATTTAAATCTGCAAATATCAACATTCCATATATCCATTAATTGCCTAAATCAAAGAAATTACATAAAGTCTATCAGATTTATGAGGTACCAAGAGATTTCACTTTTGCAAATGTTACACATACATTTTTGTACATTAAATGGGCGATTTCAAGTACAATGCTAACATCTGATGTTGGATTTTTCATAAAACAAACACCAGTCACAACACCCTCCATGAAATAAAAATGAAAATCTGATGAAAATAAAAATCCATAATTTATTGCTCGAAATAGACATAGAAATGAAATACTCCGAAAATTTGCTTTGCCCAGTTGATCGTGAGCCCGGCAGCCACCGTGCAGCACCAGATCGACGAGGCTCTATCCCTTTAATTGTTGAACGACAAAACGGGTAGCAGGAACTCCCATCTTTTAACGTTTTTTGGTCCGACGCGGCCGGGGTTTGAACCCCCGACCTCCCGGTTGTGAGACGGACGCTCTACCAACTGAGCCAACACACCGGTTGAGGCTGGTGTTGGGATTGAATTGGAAAATATGATATATTTCCGGCAGCTTGTCTTGAGCACTAGTGTTAAATGTTGAACCAAGCATTACAGTTGGTGTTGGCGATCTATGTGTGATTTCCCCATTCACCAACACCAACCCCCAGGAATTGCGAAAATCATGATTTCATGTTCAGTATTGATGTTCTTGTTGGTGATCTGAAAGTCACCAACAGAATGAAACATTCTTGTAAAATTGCAGTAGTTACAGTAAAGATGAGTGCAAATTATTAGAGATTTACATATTTTAATGAAAAATAATTTACTATTTGGGATTCAACAAGAGATTTACTTTAATTTCTCCCTGAATTTTGTGTAAAACCTAAAATGATCAACAATGTTGCACAGTGGTGTAACGTCATGAGGTTTCCATAACGCAGTCAGTATCGCATTTCTGAAACACCTCAGTGTTAGATCTCAGTTCAGGTGCCTTTTTCATGCTCTCGACACCAACAGCAGACTTGAAATCCCCAAATGTAATATAAAAACTTCAATGAAGTGAAGAATATTCTGTATATTTAAAAAAAAAGACTATACACTCATGAAATGGCTACCAAATAAAATTATAATTCTGAGGGAAAAAATTTGTATGACACCAAATATTCTGAAAATATTCATGCTTAAGTGCAAGCTCTACTCACTATTGTATAAAGGGGAATTACAAAATAAGTAAAATATTTTGAGCAGGAATCTTTCTTTTTAGATATAGAGTAATGTTTTTCAATTTTACCTGAATGACTGGGGCATCCTTGAAGTAATTTGAGAATAGATTGATGTTGATGGTTGCTGACATAAGAACCAGCTTGAGATCATCCCTTTGCTCCATCATACACCGGAGGACACCAAGGAGGAAATCACCATGGAGATGACGTTCATGAACTTCATCCAAGATGAGGACATTGTACTGGGAGAGAACTGGATCAAGCTGGAGTTGACGTAAAAGGAGACCTGCGGTATACATTTACAAAGCATAAGAGAAAAGTTAAGCTCTTTCATTTGAAGGCGTCATGATGTAGTGGTCATAACTCCCTGTGATGAAAGTACATCTGAATTGATAAATTAGCGCACCAAAATTAGCGCAGAAGTGATTTAGCACTTATTGTATATATATACTTTCACTATTGCACTACCTGATTAACATATTTGTATCTAGCACTCCCTTAGTCAATGTGTACACTTACATAGCACCATGACAGTGCATTTGATTTTTGGACATTGGGTTGTGTGAGGGACCAGGATTTTGCCCTTCAAAATCACAAACATCCTGGCTCAGAAGACATTCAATTTACTTGAGAAAGCTACTACATTTATTATATGATATATAAAGAATGATTGTTGATTTGTACTTTTATTCTTATAATTGTAGTGAGAACAAAGCTGAATTGTGTTTGTAGTTTGAAACCTTTAATGAGTAAACAATCATATATATATAGTGGAGAGAATTTGGAATCTAGTTTATATTAGACTATTTAGGTCTTCCAAAGATTGATGTTGCTCTAGTGATATTTAAGATGTTTCGTTTTGCTGGTATTTATGATTCCTTTTTCTTTATCATTGACTCCACAGTTTTCACGGATTAAAGGTATCATTCGGATTCAAAGGATTAAAGGAACTAATTGGTTCAAAAAGGGATTAAATAATCAATGGATTAACATGACTAACTTGATTTGATTGTACGGATTTGATATCAGATTGATCGACGATTAAAACAACGAAATCCTGTAGAGGCCTTTGTTATTACGCTTGTCTTTTGTTTGTTGACCTCGCTACAGCCACACTCCCATCTATCAATCTGAGCTGGGTTGTGGGTTTGAATCATTCTCTAGATGTTAATTTCCTTTAGCAAAGAAATGTATCCGCAATGTGCTGCACTCAACCCAGGTAAAGTCTTATGTAGGATTTATTCCTTGAATGCTTTGCTGTCTACTATGGCAGCTCATATATAAACAGGGTAGTAATACATATTGGGCAAAGAAGAAAAGGCTTACATACAGGTCAATAGGTGCAGGGCTATATAAATTAATATCATTTGCCTTTAAATTAAATTCTTGATTGAGATATGTCCAACTATTCATGTTCTGCAATCACCCTGTATTTGGAAAATTACAAACTTAACAGGGATTGTTCACCACAAAATCACATCAAAGCATTTTGTACAAGAAACATTGAAGAAAACATGTAATCTCCTATCCATTATACAGTACACATGCAGAGATAAAACTGTATTATTCACCTTTCTGGAAGAATCATAGTGAAAAATCAGATAAAGCTTCTAAATAAGTTCATAGAATTCAATTAACAAATGGATGTAGTGGTTATTACTTGTAATTAATACCTTACCTGCTTGCTAAGACAGCATAAATGCTTTATAAGTAACAAGGGGCTGAGTGCATGAAGTCTCTCAGAAAGAATTGCTATTGAGGATACATACCTTACCAAAGAGCACAAGCTTGTGGACTTGAACCAAGGATCGGAAGATCACGGATGTAAAACTGTGTGGAAGGAATAAGAAATCTGCCAAACATACATGGCACAGACTTCCACACTGATAGCAGGTCTCATCTTACGATCATGAACAAATTACAAGAAATGCTCAGAAGCCTCAACATACCTTTGGTGAGAAAAAGATTGTTGGTGTTCTCAAACCTGACTTGGCCTTCAACCTGAGAACCATAAGGTTCTACAAGAAACGGTCTGAACCTTTTAGTGAATAAAATATGAGAAATGCTCAGAAGCCTCAACATACCTTTGGTCATCTCAAACCTGATTTAGTCTTCAACCTGAGAACCATAAGGTTCTAAATCATATTGTCTTATATCTGACCCTCTAATACAAGAAATGCTGAATGATAGAGAGGCCATACCTTCAGTAAGAAAAAGAAGTTTTGTGGCCTGTGTCTTGGTTGTCTCAAACCTGATTTGGTATCCAACCTGAGAGCCATACTCGTGAAGTGTTTCATATCCGACCCTTTTAGCCAATGAGATGCAAGCAATACGTCTTGGTTGTGTCACAGCAACTGAGTCAAATCCTGCACTCATCAGATACTGAGGTACCTAAAGGCAACAAAAGTTTATTAATGATGATAATAATAACATTTATTATTGCTTATATTTTCCTAAATAATACTTGAACCCTACCTTACCTGGGCTATTTGGCAAAATTTAATCTGGGGGAGGGTCCTTTATGGCCCTCCCCTGAAAACTTTACTGTGAATTGTGACAAAAAATGTGCATGAAGGTAGAGAATGATATATTCTATGCAGTATTGCAGTTGCGTAGGTAAATTGTGCAAAATTCATATATTCTATTTCCAGATTATGATAAGTTATTCATGAAATCATACTTTTTGCTCAAATTCACTATACATGTATAAAGCTCCTAGAAAGCCTATTTTCTTTAAAAATATTCTATATAGCATAAATTTATTGTGTATTACTGATTTGTTATGTTTTATTTTCATTGTGTTTTTTGTCAAGATTTGTCTATGACATTATTTCAGCCATAAAACCATCAAACAAAATGACTGTTGTCAATAGGAGTAAAAATAATCAATAATTTATGAATTTTAGCTGAAAACACATTTTGTTTTGACTTTGTACATGAAATCATGTTTTTAATACCGGTGTGTTGGTTCAGTTGGTAGAGTGTCCACCTGGTGTAAAAAGTTGAGCAACACTTTAAAGTAAAATTTCAGCAAGCGACACGGTAAAAATACTTTGGATATTTCGCAAAAAAAGTAGAAAGGGGGTCAAAAGTAACCATTTTTTTTTTTATAGATAAGATATTCATTGGTCTTTGTTTCTGCACATACATGTGTCTTACATTTGTTATTTCACATTCTGCAAATCGGTATAATCATAACCCATTGTTACAGTTACAAGAAACACAGCAACTAATGAAAGTATTGAACGAAAGATAAGGGGAACCCCTGAAAAGCAGGGCTTGTAAAGGTTAAGCTATTATTACCCTTTTTTCTTTTTACCTCTTTTTTTTACTAGGAGAAGAGGAGAAGGAAGAAAGAGAAGAATAACAAAAAGAAAAAGAAGGAGCAGCAGAAGAAATTGAAGCAAAGATACTACAAGGGGAAGATTGGACAGTACATAGACAGCATAATGAAACGCTCGGGAAGAGCGCCCAACCCCCACACAGCATTGAATACGTAACAACCTTTTTTTCTTTGCGTATCACGAGATGGTTGTGTACAACACATATGAGAGAAATGGTGAAGGGTTGAAGGAATAGGGGATTTTTACATTTAAAAGAAAATTTTCATTCATTTTTTTTCTAAAATTAAAGATGAATATATTTCAGAAGTTTATTGGTAATAAAAGGTGGAATTACTCCCCTGCACCACCCCTGAGCCCTCTCCAAAATCCCCTCTCCCATTTCCCCCATATGTTTTGTACACAGCTGCGTGCCGATGGAAGATGAGGAAGAAATGAGCAATAAAAACAATTAATAACTGACCTGTGTAGATTTGCCGCAACCTGTATCTCCTGCAACGATAACAACACTGTTCTTTCTAACAGCTTCCACTATGGTTTCTTTGTACCTTGCTATAGGGAGATTAGACTGATCCTTACGAAGCTTCACCACCTTGTTGAACTGAGAAAACAAATATATCATCGATGTAGTGACAGTCCCAACATTTTATGGAAAAATAACTCTTTTTGTAACCAGATAATATACATGTACACTGCAAAAACTCTGGTGTTGATTTAACACCAGCCCGGAATCTATGTCCACACCAGAGAAGTGTTAAACAACACAGGTTTTGGTATTAGTCTAACACCAGATAGGTGTTTATACAACACCAATTAGAATTAAAACAGCATCGGTGTGATTCCAAACTGGTGTTGTATCAATACTTCTCTGGTGTGGTCATATATAGATTCCGGGCTGGAGTTAAATCAACACCGTAGTTTTTGCAGTGTACATGTATCAAGTAATGATGATAGCTCTCTGCCTTCCCTGTCACATTTATTCAAAGTATTTGTCTACTGTCCATTCCATAGTTATGAGGGTTTGTCAAATCATAAAATAGATGACTAATTATTTTTTACATACCTGTTGTTTCTGATTGAAATCCAAGTAAAGCAAAAGAACCTTCTTGAATTCTAACACTCTCTCTGATGTCAACTCATCTCTTTCTTCTACAAAAAAAAATACAAAAGAACTATACTAAATTTCAATTCCTTACAATCACTTCTGTAATTCAGATAATTTACAGGTTTTTTCTTATATTCAAAGGGAGTGTTTTGTGTCGTGCAATATCCATAACTGGTCTTCTTTAATCATAGCATAAGCACAGTTTCAAAATCTGCTCCATTTCTGGAGAGAAATACAAGATTTCATTTTTTTTTTCAATCGCAAATGTCTTTCATTCAAATAGTAGAACAAAGTATGAATCCGTCTTTTGACATTTGGGGATGGCAAAATTACCTAATAAAGATTAAGTTTATTTTTTAAAATCGTAATAGAATATTAGGGATATTACAGATTTATAAAATCCATGACTCTCTCTTTAATATGTAATCGTATTCTTTCTTTTGTATCCACCCTACTTTTTGCTCTTTATCCTTTTTTTTTATAACTACTCAAAGGTCCCAACCCCCCATCTCCCGACAACATACCTCCACTTGCTGCTACATGACTGTATGATTTCAAAGTGTGTTTGCTAGGGACAGTTAGATCCACGTTGATGCGGTGTCTCTTGTCATAAGTCCGAGGGAGTTTCAGCTTCCCGGTCTTGGTATGCTTGTCAACTTCTGCTTGTTTCGCTGTCAATGAAAGAAAAGAATTGTTGAAAATCATAATAATGCATTTAACTTTTCAATTTCATTTTCTTTATGTATCTTTCATTCAAATTTGTTAAAGTAATTAAGATAATAGCAGGCATTATATAATTAGGTTTTAACACATAAAATTTTAACAAAAAACACAAAAATGAGACTATAATCATGAAAGAAAAGTGAGATCTGAGAAAACAGAGCTTTCTCTAATTTTATACAGAACTACACAGCTAAAAGCTATAGTGAAGTATTTCATAAGAAAGAAAATAGATACATGTAAACTAATAATATTAGATATGATTCATGATGCACTGAGTGAACTCAGTATTAGTTAATGATCAAGGCACAATGTACATTTTCATTTTTTTTCAGTATTTTCATTTCAGTGATAACATTACTTTATTTGGCTAGTCTTGCATTCACACCGTTTACATTATTTTAGGTAGGAATAGAGTTGAAACAGTCATTGCAGATTTTTTAGAATGGAGAAGGTCGATCATCGTGGCAAATAAAGAAGAAGCAAGAAATCAAATGCCACACCTAATACAGAAATGTTGGCTTTATTTTGGGACACAGGAAATTATTCATTCTGAAAATTTTGCGCTATAGAAAACAATATAGCAACAAGAGGCCAATCCAGCCGGGATCTGTTACGTACAATGGTAGGCCTATCCATAGTGTCTTCTCCAGCACTGATATCAACCATGAAAGGTATGCAATGCAATTTTCTTTTCTTTAGTTATAGTGTCAAAATTGACAAAAATAGCACCATAATTTTATTCAAAACTTGCTTAAATTGAAAACAATCTGTCATTAGTGATTAGTTTCAACATATACAGTATTCTAAATTAATGTGTAATCTACTGTCCTCTCAAACTGAATAAAATTAACCCTAAACACTTTTTTTCTTCAAACGTGTCCTCTTACCTTTCTGCCCACCTGTTAGCTTCTTGCTCTGAAATGACTGGTACCGCTCAAAAAAGGACCAAAAGTCAGCATAATCAGAACTCCCCCTAATGTTGTTTGAAAAAAATGATAAAGCAGGTTTCAAATAAAGTAGCTTCAAAGAAATATTCTCAACCACTTTAGATCCAGGTTTCTTTAACCCTAACTTATCTGGGCTATAGAGTACCAAAGCGATGACGTCAGTTGCCATGGTGTCATGCCGGCATGGTTCTAAAGAAATGAACCCGGGGCCATTTCATAAAGCTGTTCGTAAGTTAGGAGCGACTTTATTCAACTGGTGATCTTTCTCATGTGCTAAACCATCCCCAATTTATTATACCATTTACCACAAGAAAGGATCACCAGTCGTTAACTTACGAACAGCTTTGTGAAACACCCACCCAGAAGTATTTTGCGACTCGCTCATATCGTTCTATAGCACGTGTTTCTATTGCATATTGATCACCATTTTTGCAAATACAAATGTGTATAGACGATCGTCAGCTGCGACTCTGTTAGAACCAGCCGGTTTGTTGTCATGAAATCGTGACGTCACACTTCGGAACTCTATTTCCGTCATACGTACAAATATGTATGCACATCCTGGCCTGTATGCAAATGAGGGAACTCGAAACATCACCCCCTCACTATTCATAATCACATCATAATATTATGTATGAAATTTTTTAATTATTCTTCATCATAATGGGAAACAAGATTTGATTATTCCATGAAATATGTGGGATTACCATTATTGATTGATACATATGGCATGAAAAATAGTTAACTCTACCTCTCTCCTTCCTATTAATTTTCCTATCTATCACTCTACGATCCAATGTTCCTTTTCAGGACTAGCCTCATGGAGATCTGTAAACATCTTCTATGTTAGCTGTTCCACTACTATCATGCAAACCTTCAAAGATAATCTAAGCAAAACATGTTCAGCTTTCTCAATAAAATTTCCTCAATGTCCAATAGATTTTTTATGTTAAAAGTGATTCAAAATGAGACAGAAATACTTGTTAATTTTCTACAATCAAAGGGCAAATAAGGATTATATACCTTTTAAAGACACCATCATCATCAAAGAAGAGTTTATCAAGCTCATAGCGATGAGAATCCCAGTCAAATAACCCTGAAGTTGAAGAGGTCTCCATTTCTGACTTTAATTGCTCCTTCGATCTTTGTTTCTCTGCATGCTTCACCTTCTCATAGTATGGAAAATAAAATGGAATTGAGATGTTTATCTTATGAATATCTTTGCTGTAGCACAAATACACTTCTCTTTCCTACAAGGAATTTCATGTTTTGGTACTATGGAAAGCCATCAATGTCATATTAGATTAAGGGAATGTAAACATTACACAGTGGAGCACACTATTTATCAACAAAACGATGCAGGCATGACTATTCATAATATTCATTTTGAAACAAAAAATGAACTGTCACATGTGACCCCCCCCCCCACCAACAATATATAATTTGTCAAAATTGATCAACAGTAACTTTTACAAGCACTTGATAGAATGCTGAAATTCAGCGAGAGCTTATAAAAAATAAGGAAAACAAGATTTGAAGTTTGGGATTCACTCAAGCATGATATACATGTATATAAAACAAAAGCAAACATAAAACATAAGCAAAACATAAAAGCAAAAATGGTGTCAAAGAAATTCTTGTACCTTGTTTTTTATTCATTTTTACAACTTCATATCTTGACAGTATAATTATAAAGGAATATTCCCAGATAACTATTTTTTTTCATTATTTCTGTTTGAAGATTAAATTACTCTTTTGAATATTCACAGGGCACCTTCCCTGGTGAATATTGGTTCAAGTCGGTTGGTCACATCCTTCAATGTTGCAATCTATGCATTATTATGATTGATCAGAACCTTTGTAAGACAGAGCCCAATACCTGAGTAAGATCTTGATGTTCTTTAGTCGGTTTTGATGAACTGCCTGGGATTGAAACTGATGCATGTGCACCTGTTGAGGTTTCTGTTGTGTCTCTGTCCTTGTGAAGTGTTTCCGCATCCTTAAGATCATCTGATGTGTAACCATAGTAATTCCAAGATGGCTTCTGTAGCTCTGAAGCTCGGCCATGTCTCCTTTCATGACGGCGCTCTGGACTGTCCCTCAAAGACTCCTTAGTTTTTAGTCTGTCTTTATGCCCATGCCTAGAGTCACCATAATGAGACTTACTGGAGTCAGATCTATGCCTATGATAAGAATGCTGTTTGCTGTGATCATCTCTTGAAGAATGTGAATATGAACTCCTTTCTCTTTTACTCTCATGTCTGTCATGATATGATCTCCTATCATCTCTCCTTTCCTGATGATGTGAATGATGCTGACCTTCACTCCTAGCACGAGGCATTTTTATCTAAGTTATAGAAGATAAATGCTACAATTTAGCAATTTAAACTCTTTCAGTTTCAACCAATAACAATTAAATGTGATCTCCAGGTATAACATTATGCTTTTCATCGCAGATTGGCCGCAATCTTAAAATCTACATTTAACGTTTAATAATCCCCTAACTTCCTGCTTTCAAAGAATTCCTTTTGAAACAGCCATGAAAAAAATAATTACTATTAACTGACTAGCTAACATTCTAAAATAGGGGGTTGAGTAAAAATGGGGCATGGAACTTGGGTGGTATTTATGGTAAAGGCCGACTCGCACCTTTATTGTCACTTTCACTTTATCACATGGCCCTTGAATGTCAGTATTTACTCTACTATAAATGTTTTCGCTTTAAAAAAAAAAAATGTTGATATGGTTCCGATCGATTTGACATAAATTTGCACCTGCGGAATTTAAATCAAGTTCCACGAGGTATTGGATAGAGCGCCCCCTGCTTACGTTTGAGAGACATAGGGAATACAATTTTATTGTACTCCTGAGACGCCCTCGAAATGCACCTCAAGCGGGCTTGTCAGGATAACGTACTAATACAGGGCAGGATCAGAGTAGCCTGGGGCGTTTTGGGGAGTGAAAGTTATATACTGTACGTATGGAGTCACTCCCCACTAACGCCTGGGTTTCCTCCCTATACTTCCCCACATACGGGTACAAAACCAGAAACTTTTGCCCCCGAGAATTCTACTTTCCATCTAAAAGATCTAGCCCTAAAACATGTACATGGGTTCCAACTTCATTTCCAACATTTCAGCGATATTGATTTCATTTTTAAAGAAGAATTCATTAAAAAAACGAGAGATTTGTTTTGAAAAGATGGAAAGAGCTTACTTCCGTGTTTACGTCGCCATCTTGATTTCTTTGTCTTCCGCTTGGCGACAGCACGCAAATCGCTGGATTTGCGTGCTGTCGCCAAGCGGAAGACAAAGAAATCAAGATGGCGACGTAAACACGGAAGTAAGCTCTTTCCATCTTTTCAAAACAAATCTCTCGTTTTTTTAATGAATTCTTCTTTAAAAATGAAATCAATATCGCTGAAATGTTAGAAATGAAGTTGGAACCCATGTACATGTTTTAGGGCTAGATCTTTTAGATGGAAAGTAGAATTCTCGGGGGCAAAAGTTTCTGGTTTTGTACCCGTATGTGGGGAAGTATAGGGAGGAAACCCAGGCGTTAGTGGGGAGTGACTCCATACGTACAGTATATAACTTTCACTCCCCAAAACGCCCCAGGCTAGATCAGAGGTGGTCTTGCACAATTTCCTGGGAACTTTTCTTTCCTTTCTTTCTTTTACTTTTCAAACTGACATAATTTGAACAAAGAAATTATCATATTTTGAAAAAAAAGAAAAGCATATTTATAAGGCAACAATAGTCAAAACCGTCTAGTTTGCCCATTCAAAATAACAACAACAACAAGATAAAATTTCATTCACGCAATGGGACACGGATCTAAACGTGTGGGACTGGCATCGAGGCTCTAAGTTGACTTTTGTTGCCGTTGTTTGACCACCGATGACGAGGTTTGGGTTTCCGAATGGCCTAAATCCTAATCTATAGTAACATTACGAAACATATGTTCTATATGTTGAAAAGTTACCACAAAAAACACCACCAAAGCAACTTAAATCATATATTTCACCTACCAAATTAGTCACCAAAAGAAGAGACCAGTCGACGACAGTCGACAGAAAATAGTCTTCATTTCAAACATTATTTGAGATTCTGTGTGTGGATATTTTTATCCCCAGCTAGCTCAACAGTCATGCTTCTTCCAGTAGATGCCCCAGTTGATGCACGGTATAATGGTAGTGTTTGTATAACCAAAGGTCTAATCCATTCATTTCACTAATTTTTCTTAAATTTTTCGGAGCAACATTTTAACTTTCCTATAAAATTGATTCTCGTTTAAAACTGAAAACACAAACTTTTTAGTAGTCTTAATGCCCAGACTACTAATAATAAAAGTAATAAAGTTTGGTTCGACGAATGGAGAACAAGTGAAATGGGGCTCATACGCGACGCGCCGGCCTTAAAGCTTCATACCAGGGGCCAGCTGCCCGAAGAAGAATACAAAGTCGGCCTTTATTGAACCTGGGTCAGTATATTTTCATTTTAAGAAATTAAACTTTTTTTTTTAATTCTTCATATAGACCTACTGTATAACAGAGTATGTGGAACATTTCTCCCACTTTTTACACCATTACAAAAACATGCCGTGTTACAATCATATTAGGATTTTATGCATGTTCAGTTTCCACACCTAAATTCCCCCGTACATGCAATAGGCCTATACAACAAACCAACATATTGTTCAAACTAATGATCATAATGATTAATCATTAGTTTGAACATATATATGACCTGGGATATATGACATATGATCATAATGAATAATGATCATAAATGATTCAGAGAGGTGACACAATATAATATTGTGAGTGTAATGCGGTATAATGCGCTGAAAACATGGATAAAGACTTTGAGTACGATGACAAGGAATCATAAATGTGCATCTTAATTGAATTGATAATTGTGCAAATTTCTATTTTGAATGAGTGCTACTTGTAATGAAATTTACAAGAACAACAGCTATCTCTGTGTTTGTATTTAAAAGGAATTGAAAGCCGTGAAATTTATGACAGCAGATTTCTTTTCGACTAATGAGTTGATGCATATTTTTGTCTCGCCTGAAAAGCAGAGCGAGACTATGTGCCGCTTTGGCAGCGGCGCGGCGTCGTCCTCATGCAACATTGAAATCTTAACAGGTTGTTAAGTTTTTGAAATGTCATCATAACTTAGAATCGGTAGCGCAAATCCTGTCCGAGCAATAGGTGATGATCACAATATATTGACCTAAAATAAAAAAAAAATGGGAACACCCAAAACAAGGTCAACACTGTCTGAGGTCACCCAGTGTGCAATCATGTTCACCTCATGGACTATTATCCTTGGGTACTATAACCTTGTACATGGTACCACCAACCATCTTTTTTGGCGATCACAGTTACAGGCCTAGCTATTTCAATATTCGATGGCTATTGTAACGGTTTTTATGTGATATAAACTAACTACTAAAATAAAGTTAATTTTCAAATCCGAGAGAGCGAAGCGAGCGAGCAATTTTTTAGTAGTTGGAAGACAGAATGGTGTCCAAAAACGTCTTTCAAGGATGACGCCGAACAAACGTAAGCGAAACTTATTATTAAGGATTAAACAATATATATTTGTTCAATGAAAACTCATTTGCCCATTAGTTACAGGTGAGTTGAGAATTAAAAGTAATGGGATCATGATAATCGGGAATAACGGTGTCTCATGAAATGAATAAGGCCATCACAAGTCATATAAACTTCCTAAAAATGAGGAAATGGCACAATGATGCAAATGAAAAGAAAAAGATTGCAGAAAGGAAAATTTTTGAATGATATTTAAGATTATATTGGAAGATGATGCGACATTCAAAATTTCAATTAAAATTCATATTTAACTTTATATTATAGATTGTTGCATTATTTTATTTTGATTGAAAGATTCCGATTAAATTAATGAAATTGTTAGAATAGTTATGTGGGAAATAGTACGGTCGTAACATAGAGATGTATATGGGTTGTAATCATGGTAATGACTTAGTATAAGTGGTTCAGTGACAGCAATGATCAATGCCATCAGCAACTCATCGTACAACAAACTTGAAGTATAGGATATAGGCCTAGTTTTAAAAGTTATTTGAATCATTCAATTCATATTATGTCATAATCATACTTTCATGATAGAGGATAAAACCTTTGCAATAACCTATACGTAAAGATTTGACATGGCCAAATTCTTGTAAGAATGAGATACTCACGCGTTCGCTCCGCTCCCGCATGAGAAATTTTGAAGTTTATAGAATGCTATATAAATTAGGCCAATTCAAACACTTTTACTGTGTTCAACATTCAAAGATGAATCCACGCATTAACAGTAGTATTAATCATTTAATAATAAAAAATATCTTTTTTGTCTTGGAAAGTGGGGAATAATTCTACATGCCATCCCTCCTCTCCTAAAAGTGGGTAGGGGATATATCCCCCATCCCCCGAAATACACGCCCGTGCTTAGAAAGTATAAGGTCAATGGTCATTTAGGGTCACTTGATTTAATATTCCATTATCATATGAATGGTATTTTGTGAGTGATCTTAGTTGTTTTTAAAGACAGCATTGCTGCTATATTATATATCGAATGCAGGAGAGACTGCTAGGCGTTCCACTTGTTCAAAAGTTAGAATCCCTTCATATTGATAGATCCATCATCGTCGTCGTCGTCGTCATCATCATCATCATCTTCATCATCACCTACATCACAATTATCATAAGATTGTCATCTTAATCGAATGCAGGAGAGCATGAAACAAGAAATATTCACGAGCATGAAACAAGAAATAGTCTGTTTAACTTTGTTGTACCTATGAGAAAAGGTCAAATTGGCAACACATTTTATTATAATGGTATACATTTTTGGAATTCCCTCCCTAATCATGTTAAATCGGTTAAGACTTTTACACAATTTAAAAGAGTATTGAAACAACACTTAAAAAATGTCCCCACTCTGTAATGTTCAATATTCTTTCTAATTTCATGTGTATATCATGTAGTCTTATATATAACTATTTAGTTATGATTTATTTTAATAATCAACTTGTTTTACATTTTATCATCATCTTTTGTTGTTAACGTGAAAGTTTGATGTCAAACTTATTTGTACTTTTTCATATCTTAGGTTTTACGATTCATGAATCTTGTATTAGTTACGATGCATTTAGCGCTATTTAAAAACTGATTATAGTATAATTTTCATATGTAACCTAGAAGTAATGATCGTTTACTCAACCTGTTTTACAATTATTTTAATCATATTTTGCGTAAATGGTTTTCATGGCAAACTTATTTGTTTTTGTCTTTTCATATATTAAGTTTTACAATTCTTCGTGTAATTTCAGTGGTCTAGACTTAATTGATGTAGTTTGTAGATTTCTATAGGTGTTTTTCATATATGTACATTGTTGTCAATTACTGATGTAAGGACCCCATTGGAAATAAGCCATCTCGGCTTTCATGGGCAATCCTGTCAAGGTATACACTACTGTTCATATTTTTCATGTACTTGTTCACAGTTACCTGACAAATAAAATCAATCAATCAATCAATCACCTCAATTATCATCCTCATTACCATCACCACTACCACCACCACATCCATCATCATCATCCCCAGCACCACCACCACAACCATATCACCACCACCACCACCACCACTTCCATCATCATCATCATCATATGTGGAGCGTTGTGGTCCAGTGGATAAGTCTTCTGACTTTAAACAGATCGAGGGTCTTTGGTTCGAATCCCAGCCATGGCGTAATTTCCTTCAGCAAGAAATTTATCCACATTGTGCTGCACTCAACCCAGGTGAGGGGAATGGGTACCCGGCAGGATTAATTCCTTGAATGCGTGGGCGCTGAAAGGCAGCTCGAGCTAAGGCCGGGGTAATTATAAAAATAACATCGTGCCTCGGAATAGAATATTTCTAGATAGATGGCGCAATATAAATGCCTATTATCATTATTTTCATTATCATCATCATCATCATTATCACCATCATTATCATAATTATCGTCATCACCATTATCCTATATACTTATTGTCTCTTTTCCATCAGATGGTTCATATTATATGTTTAATCAAGGAGACGTGACAACAGAAAAAATAGAAAAATCCTCAAGTTTTTTTGAATTAAAAATAAAGAAATATTGTTTTATTTACAATATACTAAATCATAATAGATATTGGAAGAAAAAACTTTTTGTTTAATCGCCAATTATTTTAAACTTTTCATTTTTCATCGTTGTCATGTGAGTTACCCATAGTTGTGTTTCAAACTTTAGAAAAATAAGCTATCACGTAAAATGCCACGGGCTTCTTATTATAAGCCTTACAATGGTAACTTCCATGAAATCATCGAGTTCGATTAGTTGTTGAACATTGTTAAGGCCCGTTTACACAGCATCCGGTACGGCGACCGTGCACGGCATTCCGGCACGGCATACGGCTAGTCGTGCCGATTTCCAGTTTCCACTGCCCCACGGCACGGCAAAAAAGCCGTGCTCGGATCCCGTCCGGCAGGCAAAAACCGTCCGATGTACCCATGAAAACCCAAGGCAAAGAAGCCTGCTTCAGGCGTGGCAAGAAGTAATTTTTAATGGTTTCGTGTATCTATGTATAAATAAATCTTGTATTAAATTCCACCAAGAAGCCTCAATCTGATGGACTGCTCATTTGACAGACACAATATTCTTTCTGTTATTCACTCATCTATACGGGATTAGATCGTTCTATTTAAATGTAATTGAATTTTGTCATGATTAATCTTTTTATTTTACACTTTGCTTTCCATACTTCACTTCCCATTTCTATGCCATTGTCACCTGTTCATCTCATTTCTTAGTTACATCACATTTTATTGCCATTCCAACTTCACTTGTTTCTATTGTTTTCTCATTTATCATGTTTATATTCAGAACATTCTTCTTCATTCATGACCTCGATCGTGCTCATTAGTTCACCTTTCACCCTTAGTTCTTCACTTTTCTCGACTCTTCTACTATATTCTCTCTGTTTCTATTAGTTAAATTGGTTATACCAAATAATTTCTGAACGTATTTGAATACGGTATATTATTTGTTAAAGGTCAATTCTACCCAAGAAAACTGTTGATTTGAATAAATTAAAAAAAATCAAACTAGCATAATTCATGCAGAAATCGGATGTAAAATAAGAAAGTTATGAAATTTTAAAGTTTTGCTTATTTTCACAAAAGAGTGATATGCACACATCAGTGACATGCAAATGAAACAGTTGATGTCCCTTACTATTTCTTTGTTTTTATTTTTGGAAAAATACAATATTTCATTTGACAACAAGGACCAACTTGACTGAACCAATGCTAATTCTACATGTTTAGGGAGGAATTGATCGTTGTTCTCTTGACAATGAGAAGAAAATTACATTTCATATTTCACATAATAAAATACAAAAGAAATAGTGAGCGAATGATGTCATCAGTCTCCTAATTTGCATACCGATCAGGATGTGTATGTACAACTGTTTTGTGAAAATTAAGCATAACTTTGAAATGTCATAACTCTCTTATTTTACATCCGACTTTGATATTTTCAGTGTTGTGCTTGTTGAATATTTCTCTTTTATTCAAATCAACTTTTTTTGTTGGGATGGACTTGTTCTTTAAAAGCAATGCCAAGTGAGGTCTGGCCCAATAAATAAGAGCAACACTGGACTTCATTTTGTCGACATCTTTAATTTTAGTTTAGTTCAGCTCCAAATATATTTTAGGTTCTTCAGCAATCTACATTATATTTGTTGTTGAAACAAAAGTGATGCTCATTAATTTATTACAGAAAATAATCATAAGAGATATATAAACAAAAAAAATGCCTGGGGCGTCAACAATTTTCTTAAGGATGAATGTATTCTTTTTATTTCACCATCAACTTTCTTTTGTCAGTATTTTTCATGTCCAAGGGCCCATTTCAAAAGTACTTTAACATTATGGCAACTTCCATGGAAACCACAATTATAATTGGATGTTGCGCCATATCACCATTAAAGACAAAGTTATGATAGTTGTACCTCTCTATGAAGCAGGCCCCAGGAGTGTCATTGCCATTCTGTTTAGAGATGAAATTTTGTTTCTAACATTTTAACATATTTCAAACAATCCTAGATCTCTGATTCCAAAATAAAACATTAGTCCAGAAACGTTCCGTCCAGTACCCATCATTTTTATTTTCACAGTAACTGGTTTCATGTGTTGATATTTGATAGTACATTACTAGTTATCATGTTAATATTTGCATGAACCAAATTTCTGTGATGTGCAACTTCTCTTATCTGTGAACAAATCCTGATTTTAACTTCAAGTACAATTTAAGAAATAAATATTTTTTTAATAAATGGTGAACATGCTCAGACGATATTTTCCAGATCTACAAAAGAGAAAGATCATTATCCTTCAAAATCGTAATTTCTGTAAATTGAGACTGACTTGCAACTGCAACAATGGGAGATAATAAAGTGAAAAATTCAAGTGGAAATTAGAATAACACATTTTATGGTGTAGTTGTTTATAATACGATATCAGTCATTAAAGTTGTAGATTTCCTGCAAATGATTTATTTCATATGGATTTATCATAAGTCATTCAGATGTAATCATATATACACTGCTTTTCATTTGTTGGTGATGCTGCATGTCTGACATTGCATCTTTTATTGTGAGACTATTGACAGGTTGTTAGCTCTGGCAAACTACAAACCACTGTCACTTTGTTAGCTAACAATTGGATGAGTATTGAGTAATGTCAGAGGGAATAAGATATCAGCTCTCTTTTTAGCGGTGAAGCATAGCAAGTTTGAATATTTTCCGTTACCTTTTTTTAAATCTACGAAACATATTTGGATTCTTAAATTGTGAGATGTTTATCACATCAATAGGAATCGACTTGGATTTAGATGACACGAAACCTTTAATTCCTATAGTAGTATGTTCAATGTTCAGAAGACCGAAATTAATCTCATAGCAATCATGGCAATGGAGCTGGCATTGAGGTAACTTTTACAGTGTGGGACAATGGGGGACAAACTGGAGAAAAATTGATCTACAGTTATGTTGTCACCATGACTATCGGTGCTTTGAAATTACTGCAACATTGTGTCCTCGATTTGAAGTGAAGTTGGGACTCGAAGACTGGACTGATGTTGCGGACGTGCCTGAGGATGATGACGAGGAAGTCTGACCCACGTTGTGGACATATGTCACCATTCTCCTGCTCAGTTTCTTCCTGCTTGGTACAGGCTTCTCCTGGTGTGTCCACATCAAAAACAGGATCCAAGATTGAACTTCTTCTGTTGACAAAAAAATCATATGTTCAAATTTACTTCATATGTTTTACACAGAATACTGAATACTAAAAATCGACTCTCAGGTACCAAGTCGATACAGTCTTCTTTTCTTCAATTCATTAATATTCTTATCGTCTGTAGTTTTATTTTATATTACTTTTTTAAGGGGCGGGTTACTTTTCAGAAGGCAAATGGCTTTCACTTCAAGGAAATGGAACACCTAATAACCTGTACTACTTTGCACAGGTAGTCAGGTACAAATATGATCAATCATATTAAATGAAAATGTGGATGTATATAATAATTACAGGAAACGGGTTGATGTAAACATGAGAGAATGAGCCAACCATCAATGTATAATCTAAATTGATTCGTATAGTTTGTACGAGAGCTCTCATATCCACCCTGCAGAGTGCACAAAGTGCAAATTAATACCATAGCTGTTGCCTGACCGTTTCCTGGTGCAAGGAATTCCTGTCAGAACCCCAAAACTAAACCTGGGTCAAGTGCAGCATAATATCAGAATTCATATCTACAAAATAAATTTCTTCGCATGAATTCAAATTGGTATACATATTCTCTCATCCCTGGGACAAAAAACAAAATAATGAATAACTTACTCTCGACTATGTATGTATAGAGAACTAGGAATTCCATTGCCTCTCTGTACTTGTATTTACGTGCTTTGTTTGAGAGAACTCCGTCACCAATCTTCCACTCCATTTTCTGTCTTTTTTTAGGTAGTTGTCCCTCACCTCGCTACGTCACCTTAAGATGATAAAAAAAAAACACAAAATCTAATTCCTGTAACCTCTGAAAATTTTCATTTCTGTTTATGACTCATCTCAAGTCCTACCCCTACCCAACCCGCCTACCCCGAAATATTTAAATGCGAAAATTAACAATGTGCTTTTGAAAGTAAAGAATTTTGCCTCCTTCATTTTTTTAGCTTGTAAAAGTGACGTGATATTTATATTACGTATTTGTGAGGGGTTGGTATAAAGTTTCTGGTCCACATCACAAAGCAAGGTCTCTTTCTACATTTACATACCCTTGCTCTTATTTCTTATTTACTTTCCGTTATTTTTTAAATTCAAAACACTATAGACTATTTTACACATGTGGAAACAATTTTTAAAATGGCCATAAAGACCAAAACTTACCATTGATATTCATTGAATTATAACTGGGAGGTAGCTGCAGTTGTAAGATTGTGAACTTGATTTGCTTTCAAACATCCACATACTCTTTTCTAAAGATGTATATTGAATATATTTCTTCATATTGATAGTGAAAAAAATCGTAAAGTTTGAAAAAAATAATATGACGTTAAACAATACCAACCTGAGATTACAAGCTGACGCCCAATGTCATGTCATACATCGCTTTTTACTTCTGTGTCCTTAATCATCTCCAATCTCTTGTCATACAGGTTTGGATTTTCCCACACTTCTAGGATAAGGGCTTCCTCCATGTCGGTTATCTGTCATGCAACACATTCCATATAAATGTTATTAGCAAATAATAACAAAGGTTTTAAGGAAGAATTGCAAAAGCGTTTCGGGAAAGGCCAGTGTCCAATCAGCATTTTTAATGCACAAATAGAAATTCTCCTAAACAAAATGATTTCATTTGTTGTAGAGAAAAGTGATCGTCTATAATTTTTTTCAAGAGGTTGAAATAATACATTTTATCATTTGAAAAGTACATGTAAAACATAGGGTCATGCTAAGAAAAAAAAGATTTTGCCCCTATATTGCCCTATATTCTAAGCAATATAATGATTTTTTTTGGCATATAATGTTTATTGAATAAAATGTCAACAAATTATGTCTTCTCTGTATGGTATACATACCCAATCACTTCAGCCCCACCCCCCCCCCAAAAAAAATACTAAATAAAAAATAAACCAATGAAAAAACAAAAGAAATTACACAAATAAAGCAATCAAATTTGGGGACAGAAATGTGCAGATTAATAAGTTATGCCAGCACACAAAGGATATATTTCATATTGAAAAAGGGTCACTTTTGTTCTGGGGATTTTTTCGGCAAGCCACACTTTAAAAAATGAAGTGCTAATTTAGCACTTACAGAATACAGTGCTTGTATAGTCACTAATAGTGACTGCACTAGTGCTGATATTTTAGTTCAAATTTAAACTAGAAAATTAGCACTCGTAGTGCTCGTTTTTTACAGTGCAGTGCCAACCCAAACCCCTTCCCATGATCCATCGCCCCCGATTGAGCGGCCCCTGGATAAATTAAAGGAAAGGGCGATCATTTTACTTTCACCACTCCTGATCCCCTCTTTGTCTTATTATTAATTCATTGCCACCCTCCTATCTGCAGTGCCACTCTTGCTGCTGACAAAAAACGACCCAGTGCCTCTCTCAAATAGACCCTATACTATAGGGCCTAGTACTAGGCTAGGCCAGTTTTGTGGACGTTATTGGTCTAACGTTAGAATTTTACTTTTACTTTTAGATCTAACTAACGTTAGGATCTAGTTAAGCCTAACGTTAGTTAGACTCGACTACTAGTCACTAGTCCCCTGCTCTAGTCTAATCTAAGTCTTACTTTCTTTAGTAGGCCTAGATCTAATCTAACGAAGTTAGGCCAGTCACCTGGATTATCGAGTCTAAGACTAACACAAAACAGTAACATAGGCTAAAGCATAACGTTAGACCTAGACTCTAGATGTGACTTAGGCTATAGGATAAATATCTAGCCTATCTAAGTTAGATGTTAAGGTAGGCCTGACTTTTAACATTTCTAACGTTAGAGACGTACCGTAGGCTTAGTAGATCTAATTAACGTTAGACCGAGTCTATCTTCTTACAATTAGATTTAACTTAGGCCTAGTATTAGGGGCCTAGGCCTACATCTAAGTTCTAACGTTGTCGTTAGGCCCTATCCCACATTATTATTTCCGGTCTTATATTATTTGGCCTTATTTTCTTGTGCTCTACTTTCTGGGGCTCAGTTATACAGTATGCGAAATGACACTTGTTCTTAATTAGTTGCTTACCAGACCAAGAATGGCAAGATCAAGTCCTCCTTCACCTCTCTTCAGCAGGTTATACACGTAGACCTACGTGTACGTGCGATTTTGCATTTAACACGTAAACTCCCATAGACTCTCACCGCAGGCCATTTGTCGCTTGATCAGAAAATATGTGGGCAATGACGTAATTTATCTGGACGGTGATTGGCCAGAAGTGAAAAAACCGTGTGCCGTGCTCTGAAAATGGCTTGCTGATCGATCTGCAAATCCGGCAAATTACGCCGTGTTGTACAACACGGCACGGCACCGTTGAAGTGGAAACAGTTTCATAGGATTTAGTGGTGATCGATTTTTTTTGCCGTGCCGGATTGCCGAAGTGCCGTGCACGGTCGCCGTACCGGATGCTATGTAAACGGGCCTTTATCATGGTAGTTACCATAGAAGTTAAAATTAACATTAAACTAGCTTTGACTGCTGCTGGTTTCATGCAGTTTATGAAGTACCGTGTTAGTTTTTGTGTACATGTTGCTGAGATAATATTTCGTTTTCGTCAAGCACAAGAAGATTTTTTTTGACAATACGAATCATTTTGAATAGTCGACAACCCTCCTTTCCGCCCTTTCAGATCACTGATGGTTTTGTTTAAAATGTATACAAGATATTCGATCGAGTGATAAAATAAAACTAGCTTCGTCTTGATCCGAAACAATTTCTCATCTTCTTTGCCAGCTTTTGTGGCAGAAGTCTAAAACGAGCAAAATTGGCAAGATAGCAAGCTTCATTGTCTTCGGCCGAGTTAGTCATGACGTCAGTAGTCTCGATGGCAATTCCATCATTGCCTTCGTCCAGGGCCTCTTTGTCTGCAAAAGATGCTGCGACAGAAAAGTCATGGATGACTTGTTTAATTTCTGCAGCATGATTAGACGATGGTCCCAAGTTAAGACGCTGACATATTGTGACCATTCTCTGTGCCCGTCTCTGCCTCTGAGCCGATATTTTTAAGATTGTATCAGCTGGGATAGAAGCACTGGTCGACGGGGAGAGTTGGGTCATGTCGAGAGCCGTACCGATTTCAGCTCCATGGTCGACTACCGACTCGAGAGCAAGTCGTTGACGGCGACCGTTCCGCCTTAACCGGCGGAGTCTCTGACGCGACAGTACGATGTCTGTGAGAGTTGTGCTCGAAAGTTAAAAAGAATATGTTGATTGGAATGAATATCTATTTGAATCAAATCATACGGCATTATAATATCTTTTCTTCCAAAATTAAGTCCTCATTGACCTCAAGCTTGGGGAGTCTTTCTTTCCTTTATGAAAGAAAAAGATAAAATACGAGGGCGGGTGAACATCATCGTCTTGCGTTGAAAAACTTTACCCGGCATTTTTCTATTCATCTTTATTTTCTTCAAGTAATAAAAAACTTTTGAATTTGTTTAATTGATAAACGATTGATGTAAATGTATTGTAGGTTCGATAGATCGATCGACTGGTGTGTAACTCATATATTTAGTAATATAGAAGTAATTTCATAAATTTCATTATTGAATATTTTTATTTCCCTTGTTTTATTATGAACTCACCTTAAAAGTATTTGTACAATCTAACTTAAACAGAATGACAGCTAAGAATTTCAGCAAAGATTGCTGCAAATTGCTTTTGGAAACTCGAAAGAAGAGACACTATGTATACGTGTTCTCGACTGCACGATAATTCAGAAAGTCAACGGCTTTGTTGTGGTTGCGTTGCGATCTTGGCAACGAGCGATGGTTCTAAGGGAGCCAGCGTGACGTAAATAAACTTTCAGCCAATCAGCAGTGGCAATTCGATCACATGACTATGACGAAACAATGCCTTCACGTATTTTGATTTATTGTAATGTTACTTTATTATTTGTGCGCATATGCATTATCCCGGGGAGAGTGGGTGGGGGCTGTGGCTATGTGAAATTGAATCTTTACCACAGGAGCCAAAAGCGCGGGCACTGTCTTGTCCCCCCCCCCAAAAGGTGGAACATGGGGAAGGGGGCCGGGGCAAAAAGTTATTTTGCCCCCCCCTTCCCCATGTTCCACCTAAAAGTAGGGGGGGGGGGTCAATTATTTAAAGACAAATGCGAGCTGAAAATCTTAAATATTTCAATCCGAAAACATGCCATGTTTCCAAATAAAGAACAGATTGTGTTTTTTACTGTACAATTAATGCGAGCGCTAAGCACGAGCTGATTTTTTAAAATCTTATTTTATTTATTTACAGATCCATGAGGAAACCTGTTAATAATTATTGTTTACTGTAACATACTTTATGCCAATTCTCCTCTCATTTTTCGTCCTTTTGCTTGTTCTTGTCTTTTCCCTTCCTCTTTTTTCATTATCTCTTCCTTCATTTTCTTCTTGTTTTCGTTTCCCCCCTCCCTTTTCTCTTTTTGCTTTGCCAGTAGGGGTTGAGGGCGCTCCAGCCCAGTAGATCCACATAAAGGAGCCCATATTTTCCCATTATCTTTCCCTTTCTAATGACATTTGTTTGGTATAAAAGGAGATAAGGGATTTTAGGGTCCTATATTCACAATTTTGAAAAACTTAATCTATATTTATTCCCCCTCTTCATGTATCCTGTTTTCCTTCCTTTCTTTCTTTCTCTCTTCTCAAAATTTTCCGTAATCTTTCATTCGTGGAGCGTTGTGGCCCAGTGGATTAGTCTTCGGACTTTGAAACAGAGGGTCGTGGGTTCGAATTCCAGCCATGGCGTAATTTCCTTCAGAAAGAAACTGATCCACAATGTGCTGCACTCAACCCAAGTTAGGTAAATGGGTACCGGTAGGAAGAAATTCCTTAAAAAGCTGTGTGCGCTATGAACGCCTAGCTTAGCCGGGTAATTTAGGAGCGCCTTGAGCACCTACCTAACAAGGTGGATATGTGCGCAATATACCCGATATTATTATTATGTTCACTTTCCTCTCCCTTCTCTTGTCTTTCCTTTCCCTATTCCTTCTCTTTCCTTCTTTCATTTCATATCTCCCTTCTTATTTTCACCCCCCTTCCCTCTCTATACTCTCACTTTTATTTTTTCTCCCTTCTCTTTCTCTCATTTCCCCTTCTTTTTTCTTTTCCCTCTCAATTTCCTTTCTTTTCCTTTTCTTTACCCACTTCCCTTCTCCTTTTTCTCTCTTCCCCCTTTCTCTACATCCCCCTCTCTCTCTCAGTTCCACCATTTTTTTTGGGGGGGAGGGGCAAGGGCCCTCTCGCCCCTATGGATCCGCGCCTGCCTGAAACATCAGTCTTTAGTTAGGACTGGTCTTTCAAGGCCTAAAAAAATCAACAGCAAAAATAAGCTTTTGCCAATTTATAGAAATGTGGATAAATGTATTTTTACGTGCCCATAGAAGATTTTACCCCCATCAGTTCCGGCGCGCCTGATCTTGTAGCCTAATTCTGCATTAAAAAAAATGTTCAATTCAATCCTACAATAATTTGGCCATGACAAAAGTCCTATATGTTTTACTTTATTGAAAATGTTATATTAGTCCAGATTGGACCATGGTGTATGGAATTTCCCTTTCCCAATAGAGGGAACGTTACTCCCAAACTCCAATCCAGCGAGGGGGGGGGGGTTCTTATTTTTTATTTGGCAACTAGTCAAATTTGACTATTTTCGCCATAAGCGCCAATCACATCATCTACCCTCCTCACCTCACGGACACACGTGCCATTTCTCAAGGGTCATATGCATAGGCGGCGGAAGCAGGGGGACGGGAGGTCCTGTCCCCCAGTGGCGTACCTAGGATTTTCCAGAGGGGGGGGGGCAAATTCGTCCGCCCAAAAATGTGACAAGCATAAAAAAAGGTCTTAAACCACAAATAAATGATTTCGTACCAGGAAAAAAAAAACTGACAAGCCACTTGTGACTCGTCAGGGGGGGGGGCGCAGTCTGTCCCCCCCGTAGGTACGCTAATACTTTTTACTTTGTGACATCATTTTTGTTGAAATGTATTTCATCAAGGGTTTTCAAGTAGCCCTCTCTCCTCCCTCCTAGTGATTCGAACAGACATTTATAATACAATTCTCGGTCTTGGACAATATCATTTTCGATTGTCACATTTAAAATGTATTCATATATATATATATCATTGTTTATCTATTGTTGATTTATGAATAAATGCAGAAACTTGCGTTTTTTGTAATTTGGGTTATAGCTGTATTACGGTGATGGCATTTAAGTTTTAAACTGTTTATTTGGGTACCTCGTTAACAGTCATTCTTCACTTCCACACACGGCTTAAATAAAACAGCACTATTTGATTTATTGTAACTCAATATAAAATAAAACATATTGAAACAATTCAATTTAATATTGTTGTATAACTTAATTCCTACGAAGAAGATATTGCTTTTATGACAATTCGTAATGATAAAAAACATGTTTATGAAGTAGACTTTTGTTTTGATATTGAAATGTCGTCGAAAATAACAATGAAAAGAAGATCGATGATATCATTAACATTGCAATTGGGAGTATATATATAAAATGTTATCAAGACATAAAAAACGTACATAGTAAGGAAGAAAGAGAAACTAAATTATGGTTAACCTTTTTTGAAGGAATTGAAATTTAGATTAAATAAGGCCCTAAGGAATAGATAGAAAGAAATTTATGATTTGCCTGTTATTTTGGAATATTGTATCATTAGATCATTAGGTTTTGTACTTGTAAAATAAGTTTTGGTTGAATGCCCCTGTAATTGGTGAAAAATATTCCATGCCTTTTTTATTTAAATAAATTAGATTATATTACAATCTTTAAGTTGAAGATTGTGAAGGGTGAATGATGTCATCTCTAATTCTTTGCTCGCTGAATTGATGGGGGGATAATAATGACAATTGTATTCATTATATTTTATTTGAATCTATAAATTTCCAAATTACGCTACTAATAATATTGATAATCATTGGATACATGCAGAAAATGTTTCAAAGATTTACAGCAATAAGCTTCAGCAGATAGAGTAAACAGAGAAAACTAATTATTTCGGTTGTTGGATTTAATTTTACAAAATAATGTGCAAAATTACAATCTTTATAATCCTAAAATGTTTCCATCTTGGGTTATCATTTCTTTCTTCATTTCTTTTAGATTTTGTTACGTTAAAGAAATATTTCTATTAAAAACAGACGAGAAGTTGGCAAAGGGAAAATAATAAGGTTTACAGTCATCATCACAATTATTATAATTATTTGTGTGTGCGTTATTTTGTTAAGATTTTATCATACTTGGAAAAAATGTACGATTCCTTTTAAATACAGAAAAGTAGTGAAGATGGAAAAAGCGACAAAACAGAAGCTTTTATGCAGTCATGAAAATGGATTGTATATGACAGGACCAATTAGGTTTGTGTGGTTTTCACTGTTTTTTTTTTTTTTTTTTACTTTGAGGGGGATGATTTTGTGTGAGATTGTGTTGCACAATTCCTGGTAAGTATGAATTTTATTACACCATTTCTTCAACAAAAAAATGATGAATTGATTTATTTTTCTACTAAAGACAACTTGACCTGTGACATCGTCTATATTGTCCCTCTATCCCCCTTTCTCTCTTGCGTCTATCTTGTCTCTTCTTCATCTTTCTTTCTCTAAACATCTCTCTATTCTTTCCCTTTATCTCTCATTTCTTTCTTTCCACTCCTCTCTCTTTCTTGCTCTCCCCCTCCCTTTCCATCTCCTTGTTTCCCCCATTCTATATCTCCATCTCACTCTCTCTCTCTTCATATCTCTCCAACTCCTTTTCTTTCTGCCCCCGCTTTTTGTTTAACTTTTCACTTGATCTGTTAATATACATGTATAATATTGATATACATGCGAGTATAGGCCAACATTCCAGGCAGTATCTTTGGAGGATGTGAAAAAATAAGAATAAAATGAATGTAGATGCATTGTCTCCAAACTATGATATATTTAGAATGTTGGTGGTCATACATCAACAGAAAAGTGTTTGCAAGACTACAAATATCCAAGGTTTGGTGGGAATATATTTTCAATCTGTCTATTAGTTTTCACCAAAGAATCGGTGCCTGGAATCCCTGGCCAAGTAGTTCATAGTGATTTTGTGATTTGAATGATACCGTTTGTAGGCCTATTATTTTTTTTTTACATTGAATCTCATCTTGGTCATGCTTCTGCTAGCTTTGTCCAGTTTAGCCCCACCCCACACCCTCATTTGTTGTCCTTTCTCTCTCTTTTTCTCAACTCTGCTTCTCAATCAATTCCAACCTCTCTTTAGCTCTTTCACTCTTACATTTTGTTCATTTACAATTCACATTCATAAGTGTGCGTTAGGCTCAACTCTGTTTCTTTCTCTTTCACTCTCAAAATAATCATATCATCTCTCTCTCTTTCACCTTTCTATCTCTCTCACTTTCAACATGCTTCTCCATCAACAGCCAATAATGACACTGTAATAGCAGTTCATTTGATTTAAGTAGAAAAATAAAAATATATTTTATTGATCCCATAATGAAGAAATATATACAACCACGAATTTGCTTTGATATTGTTAATAAAAGCGCCTCACAGCTTAACGAGATTACAGTGTATATTTGACCCCCCACAACATAGACCTATGAAATTTTAAGCATGGTTATGAATAATGCACATATACCATGTCCAAGTTTTTTTTATTTATATTTACATTCTAAATATGAACTGCACTTGTTTAATTTCCAATTTGATTTTTTTGGTCGTGGTTTGCTGATGGTGCTAATGTTCCAGCTAAAGCAGAAATAGTTCATTCATAAATGAAACATTTGTGTCCTTATGATAATCTTCTACCAATTAAGATGACATCATTCCTACAAAAAAAGACTCTTGTTAGTAAAGGTCTAGATCCATATTCATAAAACCTGAATAAGTCTAGTTATCACCTAATTGCAATCTTAATTAGGTGATTGCTAGGATTAATATAAGGTTTTATGAATATGGACCAAAGTTATAAATGCTGCAACAAAGCTCGTCAATTACATAAATGCATGTGATATCCAAAGGCAAAGCATATAATTCCAATGACTCAATTTTCGGGCTGAAAATGAAGTTTGATTACCTTGAAACATGCTCCATTTATTACAATATTATGTTCTATTCATTATGTTTGTCTTCAAGCTAATATTGTGTCCTTTTGGCAATTCATCAGGCAACAAAAAATAATTTAAATGAAGGAGATATAATGTAAGTTAGCTACAAGAAGCTGTGGATTAGAAAAAAAAAATTACCGATGAAATTCTTAACGGGTCTCCACAAGTTGTTTGATTATTATTAATATTATTTTTGTATATTTGTTATTATTTAATGTCACAATCGGCACTAGTCATTGTCGGGAAAAAGTGCTATAAAAAGCCAATCATTATTTATATTATTTTTATGATAAAAAAATGCTGATTATATAAAAATGCAAGGAAAAATGACACAGGCATTGATAGCAATGAAATTAGCATGTTGATACTTATTCTGATCTCAGTGGAACTTAAACCATTCTTAACCAGTTGGTTATTTATGTGTAACCAAATTTCACACGTTTGGTACATTATTAAACATTTCTGGCTGTCTAACAGTTAACATAAGCCTCTGTGAACCTAAGAGGAAAAAAAATTGAACTTTAAGCATTCATATTATATACAAACAAAACCATGATACTGATATTGATTTCATATGAATTCGTGTTAACAAAAAAGAAATTTTGTAAAATGGAGGAAAATAAATATTCATTTGAAATGAAATACTTGCAGCTATCAATACTTACCACAAATTTAGGACCTGTAAATTTGAATTCAGAATAGATAGGATTGAACCAATGAATGTATAACTTTGTAATGTAGGTTAATATGCCCCTGGGTACTGTTGTGTTTGTGTGTAGTTGTAAAGAAAGACCCCCCTAATAAATACGCTTTTTAAACATATAAAACGGTTGTTGTTTGTAGACACTTTATTCAAATCTTAAACTATGTACAAAACTTAAACTATGTATAAAACCTATTTACAAAACAATGGCATTTTTACAATTGGGCAATTCCATAAAAAAATCCTTTTGCAAGTCTGACTCCTATTTTTTATTTTTTTTTTCGCTCATCATTGTACACACTGCTAAAGCCATGATAATTTTGTGAGCAAAACAATTTTTTTCAAATGAAAAAGATTTTTTTTTGTAAAAACGATGAAAATATAGAGCATGGGACATTAATACTTTATGGAACTGCCCAGTTGTAAGTAAATGTGATGAGATTGAACTTACCTCTGGTACTTATTTTCCCCTAAATAATAACAGTTGCAATTAGTTTTATGTTTTGTAATTTCATTCAGCATTGATGCCCCCCTTTTACCCCTTTTGAATTTGTCTCTATATAGTGTTCTTGTATCACTACAATGCTGATTTAATGGCTTTGAGAACAGTTGAAACATAAACTAGGCTTGGTCGCTTGGTAGGGTTCACATCGCAGCACTCAAGTCCAATGTTCAGGAGGGCATCCAGATGAAGACGGTTGCCCATCCTAACAAAGACACGACCAATCTGGAACGTGTCCGACTTGATTGAAGGCATCTGGCCATCAAGAGCAACCTCCGGTGCTACATGATTGTAAAGCCCTTCCGTCCGATACCGTCTCTTTGCATCTTCATTAAGGCAGTAGATACGGGAAGGGCAAGCACGCCGAGTTGCATGACCAAAATCAATGATCTTGGCCCTCAGTCTGCCTTCCTCTTCACTAAGCAAGATGTTGTTACACTTAAGATCGTTTATCAGGAAACCTTGTTGATGCATTTTGACGATTCCCTCAACAATGTCCAGGGAGATGGTAAACTTTTCTTCCTGCGTCCAGCCGAAAGGTCTTCTTTCCAAGGAGTCAGCCAGGGTGATGCTCTTCCCCTGCTGAGCATCACCCACAAACTCCATCGCCAGAGCGAGGGTATGGCAATTCACGGTGACGTATCCATAGTACCGGGGGAAGTGACGGAAAGCACTCAGAGCTTTCTGTATGCTGGCTTCCTCGCTGATGACATAGAGCTGGCGCTGGCGGTGCGCAGGTTCCCTGGACAGAGGGAAGTTCTTCAGAGCGATGGGATCTTTAGTAACCGCGTGCCTGAAGAGGTATACTGCTCCATTGGAACCCCTTCCCAGCTCAATGGTCCTGGCTGTGCTTGTTGTTGACCACAAAGCAATGTCTTTCAGCTCTCTCACCATGTTGTCACATCTTGGTGGGGTGGTGGACTGCATTGCTTTGTGGATGCTGGTGAAAGCTTCAGCAGTGGTCCAAACATGAGCTGCTCCAGAAGATGATATTGAAGAGCTTGATGAGTTGAGGTTCGAAGAGGATGCAGTCGTCGAAAGGATTCTGTTGGACAAAGAAAAAAAAGAACTAGTTTTCATTAATGAAATACATTAATTTTTCTATTCATCATTTACCTACTAGCAGTTCAATTGTGTAGTGTTAGATTACAAAGGTTCTTAAGAACTATTGTAAAGATTGAATAATTAAAATCTATGAACTGAGATTTGAAAAACAAAAGTGATCATATACATGTAATCTTTTTAGAGTACACATACAAGCTTATATTTCCACATAAAACATATTCTGGAATGTACTACTGGTACAGCTTTCCTTAAGAAAATTATAACTTCAATACTTATTTATTATTATGTTGAAGTAAATGGTTTGATATAATTACCAAGGCATATATTACGTTGTATTACTTTTCATAACTCTTGTTTCAAAGTTCATCCTAGGTATTGTTCTTAATCAAGTTTAGTTAATAAAGATATTCCTGTAACTAGCGAATATCTTCATACCTCTTTGTTTATGTTTATGTCACTTTGAACTTTATTTTTAGAAAAAAAGTTCTTGAAATCTTTAAAATGTACAAAGCCTATTAATAAAATAAAACAAAAATCTTTTTGCATATGTCTGACCCCACTAACTAGTATTGAAAATATCAAGTAACTAGTGAAGTTCTTCACACCTCTATTTTTAATTAGTGTTATTATCATGTTTACAAAATTAGTATACTCACTCCTCTTCACTTGATCCATCAGATGTTCTAGTGATGTTGAGTGCTGGATGGATAAGCCTGAGGGAACCCTCCTGAGATGATGGAGAAGCTGATCTGAAATCTCTAGCAGGAATTGGTCCTGTTGACTCGATCGGTGGAAGGATGTACATCCGATCCTGACCAAGGAACTCCTGGAGAGAAGGTTCCCCTTGCGACTCCTGGTTCTGTTGGTTCTCTGCGGGTGATTCGGGAGGTGTTGGGATGGACTGGAAGTTTAGAAGCACAGCATCGTTGGGTTGATACTCTTCGTCCAGAGGCACGTTAGAGGCAGAGTCTTCAGCTGTTTGGGAAGAGTTGCCATCTGTCTGTGCCTGAAGGTTGGTCATCTCTGGGAAGCTCTCCAGACCAGATGGGAGGGAGACTGAGGAGGTCTGCTGAGATGGTGGAGAAGCTGATCTGAAATCTCCAGCAGGAATTGGTCCTGTTGACTCGATCGGTGGAAGGATGTACGTCCGATCTTGACCAAGGAACTCCTGGAGAGAAGGTTCCCCTTGCGACTCCTGGTTCTGTTGGTTTCCTGCTGGCGATTCGGGAGGTGTTGGGATGGATTGGAAGCTTAGAAGCACAGTATCGTTGGGCTGATACTCTTCGTCCAGAGGCAAATTAGAGGCAGAGTCTTCAGTTGTTCGAGAAGAGTTGCCATCTGTCTGTGCCTGAAGGTTGGTCATCTGTGGAAAGCTCTCCAAACCAGATGGGAGGGAGACTGGTAGGAAGACCGTAGAGCTCTCCAGAGATGGGAGGGAGGCTGGGGTGGTCTCCAGAGATGGTAGAGAGACCAAGCGGCTCTCCTCCGGTGAGGAAAGGGAGACTGGTGATGGAAGGTCATCTCCCTCTGTTGTAGAAATCCTGTCAGCGTCAGCAATCTGATGATCCAAGGAGCCAGAGATTCGTGGTTCTGTCCCACGTTGGAGTACCGTCTAAAAAAATTTAGTAATGTGTTGATAAGTCTCCAATTAGTAAAGAGTTTAGCAGTACTTGAGTATTTATTAGTTAAAAGGGGGTAGCAGAGCGAAGTTGAAAGAGGGGTGGGAGTGGATCACAGCGGAAAAAGGGCACTTCCTCTTATTTAAGAAAATGGCGTATCTACCCCAATCTAAATGACAGTCATAGCCACCATCAGATTATGTTTTTTCCTGAAGTAGCTGTTTGTTTTGTGGTAAATGTAAGTTAAGCAAAAAACTTTTTAAAGGAAATTTATGATTATCATATATAAAGTAAATGTTATTTGTATATTATTCCGCAAGAGAGCATAGCGAGTAAGCGGTTTTGAAGATAAAAAATGAAATCCTAAATCATAAAACGTGCTTTGTGGTCTGCATCTAGTGCTAATTATAACTTTGCATAAAAAGGTATAGAAAATTCTTCCCCCTGAAATGACTTTGTTTGTTGAAGAGAAAATTATTGTTGGAAAATTCTCTAAAGAAAGACTCTTGTAATTGCTTGAAGAGAACATAAACAGAGACACGTTATCACAGAAAAAGATGAAAAGGGGCAATGAAATGAAAATGCAGAGATTAAAAAAAATTGTTACCACCCAAAGGGCATATTTCATTTTGAAAAATTGTATATTTTCCTAAGAGAAATCTTAAGGGGCAGAAAGGAAATGGTGCTAATAACAATTACCTTACATTAACAGACTGCAAATTTAAACTATAAGGGTATTTATCAAAAGTAGATAAGGGTATATGTTTCAAATGGTACACGGGGCACTTGATCAGAGTGAAAAGGGGCACACTACAGAAGACGGTAGCCGTTAACACATAAAAATGGCCCCTCTATTACAAGGCACTACACAAGCTTGTAAGTGGGCATTTTTCTTGGGTAAAAAGGGGCATTTCTTTGTGCTTTAAAAAGTGTGTGGGGTGTACTGAAGCTCCCCCCTGCACCTCCAGGATTTACCGATATTATTGTTTTACACAGAATTGATGCAACCTTATTAAACACGTGCTAGACAAGAGATCATTAAAAGTAAATAAATTGTCATGAATCAGGATAATTCAAGGGCAATATCCTCCCAAACAACCATCGGTTGCTCTCCAATTAGCTTTGTTTCCCTGTTTTTTTGTCATTTTATATAAATTTTCCTTTCTTCTTCATTGCCGTTTTGCTTGAAGTTCTTCTAAAAGTCTTGATGATACCAATAGTGTTCAAGGTAAGTAAAGATGATGATGAAAATGAAGATGTAGACTTGGATGATACGATTCCCTCCTTACCTCGAGGAGTACCTCTAAGTCTTTGACGCGTTGTTGTGCGGTCAGAAGTTCCTCTGTTTGGTCTCTCAGTCTCTGTTCTACTCCCTAAGTATTTAAAAAAAAAAGAAGAATTAAAAAAAATACATGAAAATGTTATTTGTAGCATATTGGATTAAAAAAAACCCATAACATTTTATGTTGGTTACTTAAAATTTCTGAAAGAGGAGTGTCTTGGTGGCACTTCTCTTTTAAATTGAAAGTGAAAGTTATTTACTCTAAATGAAATTTTTTATTTCTCCATGATGATAATGATGCTGATTTTGAGTTAATTAAACATTGGAGCATTATTATCATATCTGATAGAAGGGGGGGGGGGGGGGGTATTTACAATTTTGCGAAACTACATTTTATTAAGCTAGCACTAAAATTTTCATTTCATTAGCAATAGGCCTATGCATTAGTTGTTTTTTGTGGAAAAAAAATCATACACAACGTAGTATCATTTTAATTGATAGATAACCTACATGGACTTATCAAGTTATATCTACTTCTAAAAATGAATGAGTTCTTACTTGGAGTTGAGTGGCAAGCAAAACATTCTGTTGTCTGTCTTGCTGCCAGGCTGTTGCTAACGCTGGAAAAGGGTTGCCAAGATCAACGCCAACACCCATCTCAGTGGCCAGGTTGTAGAGATAGCGTACCATCTGGTCTCCCACATCGGCTCGAAGCTGGAGCTATTGTCATGAAAATCAAGAGATGAGACAATTTGGAAGAGAATGGAGATCAAAAGTAAAGAAATGAAGAAGGAATGAACATCAAATGTTCTGCCCCCCCCCCAAAAAAAAAAGGTCATGCACACATTAATTTTATTTTTTGTAGGTGTTTGTGTTGATCAAAGAGAGAGGAAGATGATAAGATTTTCTAACCAAGCTAGTTAGGAACTTTACTTTTCACATCTCTTCCAAAATTGTAAGAACAATCTCCTCCCACCCCAATCCAACTGATAAAAATTATGATTCATAGATAATGAATAAATTGAGTGGCAAGAAAAACATTCTGTTGTCTGTCTTGCTGCCAGGCTGTTGCTAACGCTGGAAAAGGGTTGCCAAGATCAACGCCAACACCCATCTCAGTGGCCAGGTTGTAGAGATAGCGTACCATCTGGTCTCCCACATCGGCTCGAAGCTGGAGCTATTGTCATGAAAATCAAGAGATGAGACAATTTGGAAGAGAATGGAGATCAAAAGTAAAAAAATGAAGAAGGAATGAACAACAAATGTTCTGCCCCCCCCCCCCAAAAAAAAAGGTCATGCACACATTAATTTTTGTGTTTGTGTGTGTTTGTGTTGATCAAAGAGAGAGGAAGATGATAAGATTTTCTAACCAAGCTAGTTAGGAACTTTACTTTTCACATCTCTTCCAAAATTGTAAGAACAATCTCCTCCCACCCCAATCCAACCGATAAAAATTATGATTCATAGATGAATGAATAAATGAAAAATTTGTCTATGAATAATCTTCTAAGAAAAAATATAAAATATCGTTTATTCTCAGTTTAGGAACTTACATCTAAAAGCTGAGCACCACCCACGGTGGGTTGGCCATGCTGTACGGTAGTCTCTTGCCTGAACAAAGACGGGCTGGAGACACGAGTTTTATTGATGGAATGAAGAGGAGAGGATGGGAAAGAGAGAGAGAGAAAGACGAGGACAGAGAAGGATGTGAAGAGTTCCCAGACAGCAGCAAGGGAGAGATATAGGAAAGAAAATAAAGAGGATTACATGAGAAAATAAGGAGATAGTAAGACACGTCCATCACATGCCTGCAGTGACTCACAGCAAAATGTGAAAAAAAATCAACTTTAACCTTGAATGATTAAGAAATTATAAAACTTGACTCTAATATTACATTCATGCCTTTTTTGATTGCCACAAGCCAGCCAAAGCCCAGGACTAGGCCTATACATTAGGTGTACATGTACTCTAAACTCAATTGCATCAGTCAAATTGATTAGGGCCTAGGCCCTAAGCCTTAACGTTGGGATAGGCCTAGATCTATAAATAGATTATAAAAAAACATGAATAAGCCTGTGCTATAGGGGTTTTCCCCGTGCTATAGGGCTGGGGAAAACCCTAGTCTAGGTCTAGATATAGTCTACTACTACTAGTAGGCCTACTTCTAATAACATAGATCTAGAATCTAGATCTAAAGTAAGTTAGAATCTAGATATTTTTTTCCCAGACATTCTCACTAATGACAGGTCTAATGTCAATGACTGTCTGACAATACCCAAGTTACCGATAGTTTTGAAAGTCAAGACTCTAGTCTAACTTATAACGTTAGGCCTGCCCTAGATCTAACTTAGTCTTAGGCCCTAGATCTAGGCCAGATCTATAGACATTTGTAATTCAATTATAGACTCTACGGTACGGTATAGGACCTAGGCCTAGTTGTAACTTTTTTTTCAGTTTTGTAAGACTTCAAGTTCAAGTTTAATTTATTGAAAAAAACAGACATACTACCGGGTACATGTATTTGCTCTAATTCTAAAATAAAAAAATTATGAAACTTTGCTTAACTTTTTTTCAGATGGCTGCTTAAAGATAAATTAAAATAAAGATTTTCCAGACACACAACAACTGGGCAAATCTAACGTTAGCTTACTTACCGGTACCGGTACTTCAAAAAACAAATCATGTCCATGCACATATTATTACTAGGCCTAGGCCTACCGTATTTTGGGTTAGGAGCCTTAACTTAAGTTAAGGCAAATGCGCCACTAGGTCTAGGCCTAGACTTATTTCCTTTTCATTAACGTTAAGTCTAGAATCTTGATCTAAGTTAGATCTAACATGAAAGATCTAAAATGTGTGGCACTTCCTACCTTACCCTGCCCTGAATAAAGATACACCCCACTAGTATACCGGTACCTAGGCCTAGACTTTACTGCCATCAACGCTCTCCGTTTATAGTACACATGCAGAAATGAATGTGGATTTGCATTAGGCCCTAAATTAAATGATTCAAGTAACACTCTAAAATAATGACATAGAAAGATGAAAATATTTCATGATTGGGAAAAGCAGAATTTACCCTAATTTATCAATGTCTAGGCTGTTACATTACTGAAATAATATAGTACTTACCGAAAGGCTTGCTGATCCATATTCGCTAAAATATAGAATTTTCTTGAAAATGAGTCAAAGATCAATCAATTCAGCAAAAAGTTGAACGAGTGAATGGGCTTGTTTACGTAAAAATTACGTGTATATTAACAAACGAGACAGAATTTGAGCTATTGCGCAGCGCAGCGCGCATAATGCTTACGACACAATGGTATTCAGATCCTTGCGCGTCACAATACCAATCGTCAAAAGCCAGTTCGTAGTTCCTAGCTTTCTGCGCATGATCTAAAGATTCTACGCATGATCGATCAGAGGAAGGTCATTTGTACTAAAGTGACAAGGCGGTTTAAAATCTAATGAGATAAGCACCAACTTTTATGTCTTGATTATTCATATATTCTTTTGAATTGTGGTTTGATTTACATCCACAAAAAACAAAACGTCCACGAACGACTGGTATTTCACAGTTTGCCAAGTACATTGTGCAACATGCTATGATATGCATTCAAAGTAGGAATGCAACAAATACCTTCATAAAGTCCTAGTCACCTCGTCTATTAAATTTCTTCATCCTGCTATGTAAGGCAAGCTTACGTAATATCTTGCTTTCAAATCTGCCTATCAAAATGAAATAAATGAAAGGTCATTTGACCAAAACTGTCCATGAAGTAACTACGAACTGGTCTATTATCACTGTGCTCTGGGGAGTGTTTCATCAATATTTTCGTCCGACAAGTTGTCAGATCTGACATCTTTCCTTGATTTTGATTGGCTGATAAGCAATGTTACTATGGTAACTGTCGGATAAAATGGGATTTGTCGGATAAAACAGGGCCGACGCTAGGCTTATGAGGGGGTGGTGGTGCGACCAGGGGAGCGTTTCATGAAAGGACTTTTCGGACGTTTTATCCGACAAGTCCTGTTTTATCCGACAGTTAATATTGTAACAGTGCTTATCAACCAATCAGAATCCAGGATAGTTGTCAGATCTGACAACTTGTCTGACGAAAATATTGATGAAACACCCCAGGGGGGCGTTTCATTAAAGGACTTGTCAGACGTTTTATAATAATAATAATTATTATACATAAGATTTATATAGCGCACTTTCCATCTTGATTAAAATGCTCAAGGCGCTTTGACAGAGCAGAACAAAAAAAAACTATTTACATATACATGTAATACAAGTCATGTCTGAACAATGAGTCAATGTCTATCAAAAAACACCTTTATACAGGTATGTTTTCAGGTTGCCCTTGAAGGTGATCACTGAAGTCTGGGTTTTCAAACTGTGTGGGAGAGAATTCCACAGGCTAGGTCCTGCATGAGCAAAGGCCCGCTCCCCGCATTTTTTCTTAGCAACTGGAATTTGTAAGAGATTAGATGATGAGGATCGTGAGGGTTGGTAATGATGCATTAAAGACCTATTGTAATTGAGGGAAGTTCCATTGACTGTATGAACAATCAAAAGAAGGATTTTAAAGACTATGCGTTCCTTCAGGGGCAACCAGTGAAGAGTTTTCAATATAGGGGTGACCGGCTGCGCATGCTAGATAGAGTTACGCGCAGCTGCATTTTGCAACCTTTGCAATTTTCCAAGTTGAGAATCTGGAAAGTTGTAAAGGAGGCTATTACCAAAATCGAATCGTGAAGAAATGAGTGGATGTACCAGTTTCTCTGTTGCTGAGCGAGTGAGATATTTTCTTATGACGCCAATATTGCGCAAGATTTTAAGATTTCAAAAAGATGAGTACTAGATTTCAATGTACCAGACCTAGGTCTATGATTGGTAATTAACCTTGATTTTCAAGGCTTTCTAATGAAATAATTGTTTGCTGCAATTACTTTCTTTTGTCTTTAATGTGGGTTTACAAAACTGTTCCAAGTAATAATTAACTCGGGGGGGGGGGGGGGGGCCTTATTAAAAAAAATTGAATGGTATACCATTGACTACCATTTATCATACACCATTGATATACCATTGGAATACCATTCGCACAGCACCCACCATACACCAATGGTATACCATTCAAGCCTCAATGGTATACCATTCAAACTAATTTAAATAATTCGGACGTTACTATTACCATATTCATGAGCACCATTTACCATTCATATACCATTGATCAAACACCATTCACCATTGATCTACCATATGGCCACTATAGACAGGTTTACCATTGACCACCATTCACCATTCAGCCACCATTCACTGGCCTACCATTTACCATTCAGCCACCATTCACTGGACACCATTGGCCTACCAATTACCTTACACCATTCACCATACACCATTCGCCTACCATTCAACATACACCATTATGGACCCCTACGAAAAACAGCATGTGCTGATAGGGTGTTCCATCCCACAAGTGGTAAATAAATAAATAAATAAATAAAAGTGTACCATTCACCATTCGTGTACCATTCACCATCCACGTACCATTCATCATACACCATTCACTGTACACCATTCGCGTACCATTCACTGTACACCATTCGCCGTACACCATTCATGTACCATTCACTGCTCACCATACACCATTCAACTACCATTCGTCGTACACCATTCGCGTACCATTCACTGTACACCATTCAAAGTACACCATTCGTGTACCATTCACCACTCACCATACACCATTCAACTACCATTCGTCGTACACCACACACCGTTCACCATTGATTGACCATTCACTTTACACCATTCTACCATACACCGTATACCATTGACCTACCATTTACAGTACACCATTGGCCTACCATACACCACTGAACTACTATTCACCATACACCATAGGCTTACCATACACCATTGGCTTACCATACACTGCACACCATTGACCTACCATTTACCATACAACACTGTCATACACACTATACTATTAGTCAGCCATTCAAATAACACCATTGGTCATTCACTATAGACCACAAGTGTAAATTCAATGGTAGACCAATGGTTTACACTGAATGGTAGACAGTAGAACAACGATGTGCAATGTATAGTAGGCCAATAAAGTACAGTGAATGGTAGACCAATGGTGAACAGCATATCTCTGGGGTTAGTGGTAGGCTTAATAATTAAATATACACAAGAAAAAAATGAAAACAGTTACTTATTTCAAGAACGTCAATAAAATGTTTTTACTATAAGAAGTTTAAGTACAGCATAAATGGCACAGAGTATTCACAAGTATAGACTTTATAATTAAAGCACATAAGTTATTAATATATATGACTTAGCTACTCGTTGATATCTATACTCTGTCAATCTTGTTATCTAAAAATAAACATGCATCAAGACAGAGTTTTATTGAAAAATTACAACAAATGAAGACTAACATTTCCAAGAATAAACCTGTTCTCTCATATTGCTTTTTACATGGATTGAGTACTTGGCAAAACCACTGTTCTGCATACAAACCTGATACTTGTAATACAATAAACTTGATGTTAAATCTTTTGTGTGTAATTGATTTCAACGACATTAATAAACATTTTTTTACTAATAAGTTCAAGTACAAAAGAGTATTGACAGGTATGGCATAAAAGCACCATATTATGAATACATGTGACTGTGCGACTCCACAAGAGATCAATGATTGCACTCCACATAAATATTATGTTAATCTTCCTATAAACATTTACATGTAAGACAGAGTTTGGACAACAAACTAATGAACACCAAATTTCGAAGATTAAACTCAAAATGTGTGATAGCCTTCACATGGCCAAATGAATAAAGGGTGCCACACCTAGAAGAAATGAAATATCCCCAAAAGGGGGGAAAATAGTACTCCCAAATTGGTCTCTTTTTTCTTTTCACCTAAAAAGATATATCAATGGCATGTTTCTACATAGAATTGTTAAAAGGTATTACCCGCCTACAGTAAGTATCCAGAATCCCGGATAACTTTCCTGTAGAAACAGACGCGATGCAGTTTATTGATAAATTGCTTCGCGCAAAATACGGTTTCTCATAACCATCTCTCTGAGAGGTGGTTATTGCCATGTTAATCCGTTTTACTTTTCTGTAAAAACAAGGGGCAAAATAGCATACGTGTCTGGCTTAAGTGCTTGAACCAAGAAGTGCGATTTCACAGTATACATATATTCTGGCCGTTTTTAATCTCTCCAGCTGATCGCGAAAAATGTGTACCTGCTACAATGAGTGAGATCTACCATGAATTTTGAAAATTTTCCTAACGAGATGCAATTTTCGACATACCAAAATGCAATGTGAGGTTATAGGTTGAATTTTCCGATTTCCGCCGTATTTGCGACGCGAAATGCAAATTAAAGGGGAATCCAGCCTTGGCCATAAAATGTTGTGTTGGGAAGGAGAAAAATAAATTAAACAGAATGGTGAAAGTTTGAAAGAAATTGGACAAGCAATAAGAAAGTTATAGCTGCTTTAAAATTGAGATCACTAATACTATGTAGATTTCAAATTGGCAACTGGGTAAGTAAATTATGACAAGGGGCAAGGACAACTTTCCCATAGGCCATGTACTTTATTATCAGGGATTTGTGGTTTTCTCCTAAGTACCCATTCCCCTGGGGCAATAATCTACCTATAACATATGTAGTATATTGTTTTATGTCCTCATGAAAGATAAATATAATTTGAAATAAAACTTTTTGGAAAAATGACATTTTAGCCATAATATGTATTGGAGTACATGGAAGAGTAATCCTTGCCTTACATCATTATGACATCCCATATGTGGCCAATTTGAAATCTCCATGGGTATAGTGATTACCAATATTTACATCTTTTAAAAATTCATATCTTTCTTTTTGGTTGTCCAATATTGTTCAAACTTTCACCTATCAACTTGTCTGATTTTTCTTTTCCTATTTAAAACAAGTTTTTATTTGGGTTGGATTCCCCTTTAATGAGATTATAAGGTCTGTAGAAACAGGTTGGTTTAAGAATGATAAGGTTATTCGTGTCCGGAAAAGATAAACTGTTTTTAATGATTTACTGTAGAAACACGCCAAAAGTTTATCATAAATACAATAATGATACATTAAGAAATAAATAATATATCACAAATAGAAAGAAAATATAATGAAAATAGGGAAAGAAAATTATTCAATTTGGAACACTAAAAAACAGAAGAAAAATAGAGACCATTTTTGCAAAATATATAGAAAATGATATATACAAGATACCCACTTATTTCTTTTCTACTTTTGTTGTGTTGAATCAAATGAATAACTCAACTATGTGTGAGAAATAATATGATTATTGTCTTACACAGTAAATCAGTAGTCAATCGTAATTTTTTACAACCGAGCTTGGACAAAATTTAAATTCATATAATACAAAAAATATATAAATTGTGATCTTGTATATTCATGAGGACTTGCAGAGAACAGTTTTACAAAAAATAACAACTTTAATTCGTCAAAACTTCATTAATCCTCAACAAATTTTGATGAAATTTTCAGTGTTTTTTGTTTGTCTGATGTACACTTTGAATTATATCACATAGCTTTCAGTCTCGAGTACCTATAGCCCTTCAATTAAATTGGTTGGACGACCGGTTACATTTTACATATAACATAGTTATAAGGAGAATGAAGGGGACCATAGAAAGAAAGCATGACAAAAGGGGAGATTTTGGTAGGGAGAGAATGAATCAGAAAAGGATCATGCTGAAAATTTCATTAAAATCTGATAACAAAGTTATTGAATTTGAAATTTCACAACATTTTGGTAAAAAATTAACCCAATATACACATGATCGTCAGGAATATTTGTTAGGCTTATTGTATAAAATGAAATAATTATTTCATATTTTCATACATGTGTGTATGATATGTCCCAAGTATCATATCATTATTTCCAGCAATGCATATCTTCACATTAAAGGTCAAGTCCACCACAGAAAAGGTTTTTTTGAATCAACAGAGAAAATCAGGCAAGCATCATGCAAAATATTTCATCAAAATCGGATGCAAAATAAGAAAGTTATGACATTTTGAAATTTCGCCTATTTTTTACAAAATAGTTATATACACAATTTACCCACATGCATATGAGGGAATCGATGATGTCCCTCACTTTTTGTTTTGGTTTTCATTGTTTGAATTGTACAATATTTCAATTTTTACAGATTTGACAATTAAAAAATAAAAATAAAACTTTATTTCATTGGACAATGAGGAGAAAATTATATTTCATATTTAAAAAACAAAGAAAAGTGAATGAGTGATGTCATCAGTTCCCTCATTTGCATACCGACTTGGATGTGCATGTAACTATTAAGTGAAATTGAGCGATACTTAAAAATGTCATACCTTTCTTATTTTTCATCCGATTTTTATGTTTGATTTTTCTCTTTTTAATCAAATCAACTCTTTTGTTAGGGTGGACATGTCTTTGAAATAAATTTTCACTCCATTTTTTATAGTTGTCAGAGGACAAAATGTAAATTAGCGCGACTTCTTGTAATAAAATACAAAAGAACAAGTGGGGATATGACATCAGCTGGTTTATAATGTCGTGGTCTAGTGGTTCTTTCTCTCACCTTTCAAACAGAGGTTCGTGAATTTTAGTCCTAGCCATAGTGTGTTTTCCTTCAGCCCGAAATTCATCCACACTGTGCATCACTAGACCCAGATGAAGTGAATGGGTACCCGGCAGGATTAATTCCTTGAAGCTGCAATAAGAAATACTGGATGAAAACAATGCAAAGGACAGTATATTAGCTAAGGGTTCAAAATATGAATGCTTGTCGTGTGTGTAAGCTTTCTTTAGAAGTTCATATATTTTTATATATCGAGAAATTTGCAGTATAATCTACCATTCAATTGATTGATACCAATTAACAAATATCAACAAAACATTTTGTAAAATATAAATAAATTTATGTTTAACCATAGATGGGTAACCTATTATCTAATGGGAGGTTGCCCCAATGATGACAAATACCACAACAAATGAATACCTGGGGAAAGTGTCCACCCTTCCCCCCTCAGCCAACATACTGATTTTTTTTCTGGGGGGGTGTCACAAAAGACGTGTGCTCCTCTAAATAGGGATGACATTTGTCCTTTCTCAGGATTTTTTACCATTCCTGACAAGGTTTTTTTTTCAGCTATGCCACTGCAGGAATACAATCTGTTTTATCTCATGAAGCTTTGCAATTTTTTCTACTCAAAAAAATTCTTACACACCTACCTTTCATAAACTCCAATTGTTTCTTGTACACGGCACGTTTTCTGTGTTCAACACCCGTCGTGTCATTCCCAGATAAGGCTGGACCATCTAACTTATCATCCAGTGTATCCGTCGTCCAAACTTTGAAAATGAAATAAAATCAATTTGAGTGTTGTAAAATCTGCATGTATGTGCAGATACAAACAAAAATAGAATACTAATATAGTAATAGAAAAAGAATGATCTTAGAACTTTAATGTCAAAGATATTTTTCATGGATCTCTGATTACCAGCCCAGAATTCAGGATAAAAATAAGGAAATGTGATAGTATTCAGCGTAGTTCAGACAAGGCTGTATTATAACTGTGCATGCTTTATTCTAGTAATATCTATGTCATCTGAAATCAAATTTCTAGAGCAGCAATTTTCAAAAGGAGGGTAATCGATGACATAAATTCCAATTTTCTGGTATTGACAATCGCAGAAGCAGATCCAAGTGGGCACATTTGACCTGTGCCCCCACCTTGAGAGTAATAGTCGATGTGTTTGATAAAAATGTGGCTTTCTTACACAAGTGTCCCCCTTTTGTAGAGTCTATCGCAACGTGCACAAAGTCAATTGGCTTCCGGGTTTCGGAGCGTCGCGTGAATATGCATGAAATTGCAGAGTTTCGATAATTTTCGATCGATACCGGAGCGATCCGATCACAAACCAAGACCATTTACCGCGTACACAACGTGACCGGATATCGCTATCGATACTTCCGCACGCAGTCCAAAGGAATTATTTTTGGGACCATGTGGTCATGATGTGATCTGCGCGATTGACCAATCAGCGGTCTTCGAATCGCTTTGCGGAGACGATCTATCCGTTGTACACAGTCTATGGACAATTGTTCGTTGTGCATGCAACTTCGAGCAAAACTCCCCACCAGAATTGTCTACACACATTTTGAGATCAATACACAATATGCCCACCACTTTTCAAAATATTGCGGATCGCTTGGATTCGCCGTCATGTTGATATGGACCGAAGTTATGCGATCAAAATATTCGCATGCGGCATGCTGGCAGTTTGATCGCCACATGTTAGCATGATTTGGTTGCTAACTTCAGTCCATATAAATATTACAGCGAATCCGAGCGATCCGCGAAGTGATGTCTACGGATTAGATCAACGACGTCGAGATCGCAGACTAAATACAGTCATTCCCAATATTTTGAAAAGCATTGGGTATATTAACATCGAAATGTGACTGAGGGACCTGTCATGACATTTGGGAACAAGTTTTGGTGATGAGGTATGCTGGTAATCGGCCGGTGCAAAACTGCATTAGCGCCAGTTTTCTCTGCATAATTCCTCGAAAAATTGAATAGGAATCGTTTGTCACTCCGTCCAGTCACAGTTCCACACACAAAGTGCACATTTTACACAAACCAAGACCATTTACCGCGTACACAACGTGACCGGATATCGCTATCGATACTTCCGCACGCAGTCCAAAGGAATTATTTTTGGGACCATGTGGTCATGACGTGATCTGCGCGATTGACCAATCAGCGGTCTTCGAATCGCTTTGCGGAGACGATCTATCCGTTGTACACAGTCTATGGACAATTGTTCGTTGTGCATGCAACTTCGAGCAAAACTCCCCACCAGAATTGTCTACACACATTTTGAGATCAATACACAATATGCCCACCACTTTTCAAAATATTGCGGATCGCTTGGATTCGCCGTCATGTTGATATGGACCGAAGTTATGCGATCAAAATATTTGCATGCGGCATGCTGGCAGTTTGATCGCCACATGTTAGCATGATTTGGTTGCTAACTTCAGTCCATATAAATATTACAGCGAATCCGAGCGATCCGCGAAGTGATGTCTACGGATTAGATCAACGACGTCGAGATCGCAGACTAAATACAGTCATTCCCAATATTTTGAAAAGCGTTGGGTATATTAACATCGAAATGTGACTGAGGGACCTGTCATGACATTTGGGAACAAGTTTTGGTGATGAGGTATGCTGGTAATCGGCCGGTGCAAAACTGCATTAGCGCCAGTTTTCTCTGCATAATTCCTCGAAAAATTGAATAGGAATCGTTTGTCACTCCGTCCAGTCACAGTTCCACACACAAAGTGCACATTTTACACAAACCAAGACCATTTACCGCGTACACAACGTGACCGGATATCGCTATCGATACTTCCGCACGCAGTCCAACGGAATTATTTTTGGGACCATGTGGTCATGACGTGATCTGCGCGATTGACCAATCAGCGGTCTTCGAATCGCTTTGCGGAGACGATCTATCCGTTGTACACAGTCTATGGACAATTGTTCGTTGTGCATGCAACTTCGAGCAAAACTCCCCACCAGAATTGTCTACACACATTTTGAGATCAATACACAATATGCCCACCACTTTTCAAAATATTGCGGATCGCTTGGATTCGCCGTCATGTTGATATGGACCGAAGTTATGCGATCAAAATATTTGCATGCGGCATGCTGGCAGTTTGATCGCCACATGTTAGCATGATTTGGTTGCTAACTTCAGTCCATATAAATATTACAGCGAATCCGAGCGATCCGCGAAGTGATGTCTACGGATTAGATCAACGACGTCGAGATCGCAGACTAAATACAGTCATTCCCAATATTTTGAAAAGCGTTGGGTATATTAACATCGAAATGTGACTGAGGGACCTGTCATGACATTTGGGAACAAGTTTTGGTGATGAGGTATGCTGGTAATCGGCCGGTGCAAAACTGCATTAGCGCCAGTTTTCTCTGCATAATTCCTCGAAAAATTGAATAGGAATCGTTTGTCACTCCGTCCAGTCACAGTTCCACACACAAAGTGCACATTTTACCATTAAAATAGTATGTGCAATGAGTGGTGTGTACGGTGTAGCTAAGTTATAGGCCTGCGTAGCCTTTATCATTTTTTAAACTTTAGGACCCTTACCATGTTTCACCTCTATTTTATCTCATTTACCAACATCTATCAACAACAACAACAAATTATAGGCCTAATTTCAAAGCAATATTTGTCGGCAAGTTTTCAATTTCAGTGATTTAACGTTGTGCAGTAACGGTCTATTTCACATTATCACAATTAAAACTTTGACAGTCTTGACATTAGCATTAACAAATCATTCATTCATGAATTCAATGTATTCAGAGATGGTTTTTGTAAAACATTGACAATAAACATCAGGCAATATGAGCGAATTACTATTCAATGCTCGCCGAGCTAAACTCAGCAAATACAAAGCATAAACCATATAAGCACTCCCTATCGTCAAAGCCACGTCCCAGCCCGTAGAGCAGCGGCCAGCGCAAACGGGGCAGTGACGGTGGCAGTGCAGTGGTCGTGGCAGTACAACGACATCGAACATTTTGAGACAATTTGATAAATAAATCAAAGAAAATTGTTATAGAACTTACTGTTTAGCCTTCTACAAATGACTTTGAAGTCGCTGTCCGAATCTGACCCGTGTTCCTTTAGTTTTGGATGAATTATCGACGGACTTATCAACGGCAAAACGGTAGTACCGGTAGATCGAGTTTTCTTTTTCAAATATTGCACTTGGCGGTTAGACGTGCACGCGTGCGTGCGAGAACAACATGTATAATAGAGCTACCTGGCAAGCAGCCAAGCGGCCCCGCTAGCCAACGCATTATGGGGGGGGGGATAAATTATGACCAAATCTGGGGGAGGGGACTTCTTCGCCAAGATAAATACACATCCCGATATGGGTGGGGCGTGAATTAAACCAAATCAGGGGTGTCTTCTTTTTCCTCTCGATTGGTTCTGGGATGGAAACCATGATGGCGTGAGATCAATTTCTGCCACTGCTTGGATCTTGGAATCTATGAAAGAAAGTTTTCGATCCCTTCATATTTTTCCTTTTCTCTCTCTTCTTTCTATTTTTTTAATTTCGTTGTCTTTTTTCTTTTCTGTTTCTTTCTTTTCTTCTTTGCCTTTTTCTTTTCTTGTTTTTTTATATTTTTTATATTTTTTTACTCATTCCTCTTCCCTTTTAATTTGCTTTTGTTTTGATTGAAATTGAGATTTCATTCAGTATATTTCTTTTCTGTTACATTGTACTATATCCTGTATGGCGGAAGGGAATTTTGATAGGGGTGGGGGAGCAAGACAATATGGATAAATCATTTCAATCAAGTAATGACCGGCCTATAGAATAGCTCTCCTCTTTATGAACGCCGTCCGTGAGAAAGAATAATTAGGGCCTAAAAATAGAATTAGAATTTTGAAAATATCATTTGTAAAAAAAAGAGAGAGGAATAATTCATGATTGGAAGCAGCTATAGTAGCGTACAAATGGGTTCGGAGGGGGCTAAATTTGGACGTTGCAGACTGACCATATCAGGGTTTGTGGATGGGAATTTGATAGAGGTTGGGGGACCAAGACAACCAACAGTGAATTTATTTTGAGCAAAATATGGGGCATTGCAAGAAACTTGCAATCGAACGAAAATCAATTTCACACTCCAAAATCAATTGAAAGTCATACTTTTCATTGCAAACTTGCAACTGATTTATTGTTTCTTCCATCAAAAAATCCAAATTGATATGTTTTAGATAAAATTAATGTATATAACCTGTAAATTTGCATTTTCGGATTAATTGCAAATATCTTTTTGGAACACTCCAGATATAGTTCTTTTCATAAAAAGCGGCCATAAATAAGCAAAATGATTATAAATTAAATAGAATAAAACTTTGAAAATAAAAATATGAAGAACGTAGTTTAAAATAAAAACGAACAGTATACCGTACGATAGAGGAGCTACATTTCTGCCGTTCAATTTTCACTACCAAGAAACAAAAAGCGAAAAGGAAACAAAGGGGAAAAGAGAGGATGGTGGTGGATATTACTGAGACACCATTGAGTATATGGTATACCATTCACCATACCAATCATACGATTATAGTGGCACATACTACTGAAACACTATTGAATATCACTGAGACACCATTGTATACCACTGACACACCATTGGGTGTATGGTATACCATTCATCATACCATTACAGGCACATACTACTGAGACACCATTGAATACCACTGAGACACCATTGTATACCACTGAGACACCATTGGGTGTATGGTATACCATTCATCATACCAATCATACTATTATAGAGACACATACTACTGAGACACCATTGAATACCACTGAGACACCATTGTATACCACTGAGACACCATTGGGTGTATGGTGTACCATTCATCATACCATTACAGGCACATACTACTGAGACACCATTGAATACCACTGAGACATCATTGTATACCACTGAGACACCATTGGGTATATGGTATACCATTCATCATACCAGTCGTACCATTATGGAGGCACATACTACTGAGACTCCATTGAATACCACTGAGACACCATTGTATACCACTGAGACACCATTGGGCGTGTGGTATACCATTCATTATACCAGTCAAACCATTAGAGGCACACACTAATGAGACACTATTGAATATCACTGAGACACCACTGTATACCACTGAGACACCATTGGATGTATGGTATACCATTCATCATACCATTACAGGCACATACTACTCATACACCATTGAATACCACTGAGACACCATTGGGTGTATGGTATACTATCCACCATACCAATCATACCATTACAAGCACATACCACTGATACACCATTAAATACCACTGAGCACCATTGAATATCACTGAGACACCATTGGGTAAATGGTATATCATCCATCATACCAATCATACCATTATACAAGCACATACCACTGAAACACCATTGAATACAACTGAGACACCATTGGGTGTGTGGTATACCATTCATCATACTAATCATACCATTAGACACATACCACTGAGACACCATTGGGTATATGGTATACCATTTACCATTAAATAAACTACCAATTACCATTAAGAACTTACCATTGAAACACCACTTAAATACCATTCGCGTACCATTTACCATTCAGATCACCATTCAACTACCATTCGGCACCATTCAAATACCATTGGCGATTTTTATAAGGGCCGGCACTTACAATTACGAGCGGATACCATGCGCGACCCCCAAAACACGTAAAACGGATGTCTTTTTCAAGATATATACACGTTACGTACGTAACGTAATAAGGGTGTCAAAAACACTAAAATAATGAAAAAAGGATATCTTTCTCCTTAGGAAAGCTACGTGTTTAGGGTCAAATTTGCGAGGGTATAAAAAATCAAGACTAAAATGTTTTAAAAAAGGATCAGGGGCGTCGATCCATTTTTTCAGATGGGGGGGGGGGCAAAATCATGAATCAACTTTCCAAAGGCGCTCGATCACACACACAACAAACTCACACACACACACACACACACATATGCCTTTATATATACACTCGGCAAAAAAAGTTCTTGGACACTTATAAAAGTTAAAATATTCCATATAGATATTTGATTAAAGGCAAATTATTGTATGTCAACATGACCAGACAATATTCCTCTTTCAGTATGACATGACATTTTCATGTGAACAGTCATGCATGGATGGTTAAATGCTTTAAACAAGAGCAATGTCAGTAATAGAAAATCGCAAGAAATGGACCATTCAAGTGCTAATGATCATGGCCATCCTGTAGGCATACATTCAACAATTTTTATTAGGTAGTTATCATTTGAATTGAATACTTAGGGATGCATCATGAGATGCATAATGAGATGGATCATTCGGACACTCACTTTCAAGATGAAGCTTTCCAACCAAGAGAGTGCAAGGGCAATAGGAATACATTCTGGGCAGTCATTTAGACGAGTGGCTCGATATTTCCAAGTTTCACCAACAACAATTTCAAATTTGAACCAGCGGTATTTGGCTACTGAAGTCAGAGACCGCCCTAGGAGTGGTCGACCTAGGGCCACCACCCCTGCAGAAGATAGGTTAAGGATGCTTGCGTTGAGAAGGCGATTTGCCACTGCACCAACTATCGGATGTGAAATTCATTGACTAACTTTGACTTAAAATTCCAGTGGAATAGTGATGCGTCCAAGTTGGATTTTTTTCTCTTCTCTTTTAAAGTGGTATTCGACTTTAAGTTTGCTTTATCGTTTAATGGATATTTATGCCATATAAACTTTCACAACTGAAAGAATGGCTGATCATTTTCTTGCAATTTTCTTTTACTGAAATTGCTATTGTTTAATGCCTGTAACCAGCCATGCACTGACTGATCCATTCTTGCAATTTTCTTTTACTGACATTGCTATTGTTTAAAGCATATAACCACCTATGACTGTTTACATGAAAATGTCATGTCATACTGGAAGAGGAATATTGTCTGGTCATGATGACATACAATAATTTACCTTTAATCAAATATCTATATGGAATATTTTAACTTTTATAAGTGTCCAAAACTTTGTTTGCTGAGTTTATATATATCTATATGACTCACGAAATAGAGACACACATCTCACCAATAAATAAATGCGAGCGCGAAGCGCAAGCTGAAATTTCTTTATATTCTGACCTGAAAGCTTGATATTCTAAGCATTTTTGGTACAAATGATTAATATGGGTATCTAAAAAAATAATAGATGCTAGCGCGAAGCGCGAGCTAAATTTTTTTTTGATATTTCGATCTGAAAAAAATTGAGTTCAATGGACGTTTTTAATAAAGAACAAGATATATATCCAAGAAAAGATTATAGCAAATCATAGTGGGAGTTCTTTTTAAATTTAGAACTGAAAACGGGACTTTCTATTTACCTATTTAATCATGAAAAGTATGTGTTTTTTGCTACAGAAATGATGCGAGCGCGAAGCACGAGCAGAAATTTTTAATATTCCAATCTGAAAAGCAGACATTTTGAGCACGATTTTAGATAAAGAACGAGTTGTGTATCTCAATCTCGCTTGCTGATTTCTGTGTACCATTACAATCTTGTTATACAGTGCGTATCAAAAAAAAGTTTACATTTTGAAAAAATCCTGTAAAATTATACTTTTGTAATATCTTGAAGATTTTTCCACATTTTAACATTGGTACAGATCCACTTAAGCAAATGACGATATAACTATCGAAAAATATTTCCGCTTGAGTGAGCACCACTTACTTTTGAAAAGTTAGTGAAAAATGATTTGCGCAGAACTTTGAATTAGCTATGCGAATAAAAGTAAACCTTTATCATGAAGAACACGTAGAATTTAGCAAGTAAAGTTGATTTGAAGATATCTTTGACCTCTTTTAACTTGTTTCCTTGCCCAATACACTCCGAAGAGTGCATTGCGCCCCGCCCCACTCCCCCACACACCAAGGCCATCAAGACGATATTTGATTTACACTGAGCTGTGATTTACATAAAATGAATTAGGCTTGATTTTCATTTTGTTAATCATTGTCAAGCTTGGGAAAAGTGTGGAGAAACAAGTATTAAATGAAAAATTAAATGTCAACCCACTTTAAATAATAAAAACTTAGTGAAAAAGTGCTGGAGATGTCTGATGTAAACTTTTGTTCCGATTCCGTTATGTCATCAGATCCAGCTGGCACAAAAAGAGTAAAGGGCAAAAAGTGTGCTTACTAAGTGACGAAATTTCAATTTGGGTGGCAAATTTGTTTTAAAATGCTTGAATGTATCTGTTTTTATCTTTATTGACTAAAAGTGCAAGGGAAATGTAGGAAAAATGTATCGCAGGGTAAGTTTGATTTTGCTCTTTCCCCTTGACACTGCGTGAAAACAAGCATTTCTGCGCAAACAGATTTCTGTGAGCTTTACAAAAATGGACAGTTCTCAGTCAAGTGTAAAATTCTGTCAAAGCTTTTACTTTCATTGGATAGATGAGACCCAAACCCAAGATTATATGTGAAAAAATTACCCATATGTTGTATATTTTTTAATTCCCAGAGCTTTTTCAAAGTGTAACTTTTTTTTGATACGCACTGTATATTGCACATGCGGAATAATTGGGGGGGGGGGGGGCAAAACAATATGTTCGCCCCGCAATATTTTCATTGGTGGGGCAATCGCCCCCCTCCCAGGATCGACACCTCTGTAAAGGATGTACTTTTTGCCCCAGGAGTCAACACTAAGTGTTTAGAGTACGATTTGCACGTGTTGGTCCCAAAGATGACCGACGACAGTCCGTGACAACATTGAATCATCGCTGTCCTTGTTTAGGGGTTTAAATTCAGCGAATACTTGCCAAAAGTATCATTTTGTTTCCAATATTTGTTTAGGGTAGGGTTTCACACGCCATTACTTGTTAAGGGGTGCATTTTTAGAATGTGGAAAATACGTGTTTAGGGTGCTGTTTGAGATCTCATGGTCACGCATGGTATCCACTCATGAATGGAAGTGCCCCCCCCCCCGGGAATCAACTCTGTGCACCAAATGAGACTAGTCCCAAGATGGGCCTTATTTTCGTTTGGTGATGTGCTGATGTAAAACTTGGCCCAACACCAATGCCAAAATGTCATCATCAAATATGAAATAACTAATTGCTCATTTTTGTAACACTGAAAGACATAAATCATAACAATAGCATGACATTATTTAACATTTGTGTATATTTTTTATTCAAAATTATCGAGATATAACACTTGTCAATTATCGAGTGTTAGCAAGGATCATTTAGGTGAGGAATTTCAAGCTGTTGACACGAGTCAAACGACCCACCGTGTGTTTTTATTCTGTACATTGTTTGGGGGAGGCTACAGCCCCACCATTTTCTGAAAAAGGTGAGGGAGTGGCAAGAGTAGGGAGGGGTACATCAACGCATCGCTGTGAGTGGCTGTGTGCATCTTACTTTGGGCAAGTGGTAAGTAGGTTGTACGAGGTATAATCTCCATGCGAATGCCATATCATTGTTCGGAGACTGTACTTACACGTGCTGCTCACATAAGGTGTCCTTGCTCTCAAGTTTTGAGTATGTGCAAATGCAATAAACATTGGCAGTACAGGGCACGCGCATCACCCATACTGGTAGTGAATCCATCATAGTCCGCACGCAGCAGAAGTTCCTCATTCAGTGAAAGTGCTACGTCCTGTCTGCATGCTCCCAAATCTGTACGGAGGCGGTACTCACCACGTCCTCAAATTTTGCCCACATTTTTACAAATGGACAGCAGGCACTTGCAAGTACAACCTGTTAGGGGAAAAAGCCTTTACTGACTACCTGAATATAATATAATTAAGACCGGAAGTGTGGGTTCCTTTGAATAATTTTCCCATTTAAAAATGCATTAATGAAACTGTCTTTAAAGACTGCCAGCCCAGGAAGACCGCTTTTCTTGTTCCCCTAAGGTGGCCTTTATATAATGATTTCTCTCATACATGTTACAGGTAACACCTATTCCAAATCCCTAGGGGACCACAAAAAATTGTTAGACTTTAAGAAGAGAAATATCACATTATGATCTTCATAATTTGGTTTAATTATGATAAAAATCCCCACATTCTTTTTTTAACAAAAATCTACAAGCTTTAAGGATTTAAGTAAGTTCTGGTAAATTCAAGAAATTCTTGTCACAAGATTATTGATTTATGTTGAAGTATCACAACCTTATAGAAACTTATTTTACATATATGATAAAGACTTAACTTAGGTTAATGTTGTAATGTTGACAGCAATAAAGCTATCGAAAGTGTTGGTGCCTAAATATCTTGGTTCGCTCCTGCCATGCAGACTATTTAAAACATATAAGAATAACTTTTGAATCACAAAGACAAAAACATTAGATATTCATCAACCAAAAAGCACTGCTTTCTTCATGTATTTTTGTGACATCAATTTGTCTTCTTCAAGAGGCAAAAAAAAAATACAAAGAATAGAACATACAGTGTTCTAGCTCCAGACTTTTAGTGGTGGTCTCAATTTCACAGCAATACAAATTTTTTCAGGCCGAGTTGGTGATCTTAAGGCCGAGTTATTGATCTTAAGGCCGAAAGTGAATGAACATCATGTAATGACAAACTAACACTAGCAAATCTTTGAAAATAAACAAATATAAATTTATCAAATGTAGGAATGTTTATTGTAAATTATGAAAATAAAAGAAGATAAAAGATGGAAATTAATGCAAGAGCAATTCTTCTTTGCAAGGAGTTGTGTCTGAAACACTTTTCATTTGAAATTAGCAGTGGTCAGAAATAGTGTTTTTCATGATGAGTGGTGGTCAGAAATCTCCTGTGCTGGTTGGGCCGACTACTGCCAACCACTGTAGCTATATCACAGAACATGAGAACTAACAGCAACCAAATCATTTTCAGTATATATTGTCAAAATAGGAACATGATTAGCAATGGTCATGGACTGCATTATTAGTATAGAAGGTAATTTTTTTGCAGTATTCTTTAAATTCTAATCCCTGCCACACAATATATAACTAACTTTTAGATGGACGCTTTGATGTAACCACTCAACTAAGACAGTGTCGGGTTATAAGACTAGATCACACGACCAGATAGCAAAGTATTGGCACATTCAATTCGTCCAAGTAGTCATGAACCCCATCTTAAACTTTCAGCCTATCATGATTAAGTATTTCATTGATGTACCTCTCTGCATGACTTGAAATATGAATTCAGATTGCAAAATCTTCGTACATACACTTCCTTGGACTTAATTTTGCATTAGGTCAACCATTTCAAGTTGATTGAAGAGCTGGAAACTGTTTGTCATGTCCTTGAGAAATGGCCTAAAGCTCCGATCAGCCACCATCCAAGATTGATTTCTGGTCCTTTATCCAATTTATTAAACATCTTTCTCCTCCTCTGGATATCCCTCCATCCCAGAAATTAATCAAACATTACTTTCCTGGAAAAAAATCCAACCTTGTAAACAATTACCTCCTTTTAAAATTCCCGATCCATGCAATAAAATTTCCTTTTGAGCACAGGCTAGAGGAACAATTGGCAGCAATTTCAATATTTTTTTTTCAAATTTTATTGCCATACTTTGAAAAAAAAATTGAATATGGTAATGGATAATCGGATATTACACTTGTCAAATGAATGGCAAAAGTCAGAATTTGCATCTTTAATCTGTGATCTTGTTGATTTTATTGTCAAGTTAGTATTGAGCTTTAACAGCTTTTTCTCAGGAGTGGAACCACATACTGCACGGTCATCTCAGGTTGGAAGCATCACGATCAAGTTGGTCAGCATCAACTTTGTACTTCAATGGTCTCCTTTCTCCATATTTATCTGGTCAGTTTCCAAGTAGAGTGAAGACACCGGATGTACTCACAATATCATTCATGAATCAATTCCATGGTGATTATTGCTGTTTAATGTTCAGAGTTTCTGTGTATGTCTTCTGCTAGCTGGCGTAAGCAATATACTGTGGTTGAACTTTTGCGACTTTGCGGAGTTGTTTGTCATGAGTCTTTGGACATGTCATCTCACACCAACTAGTAGGAACCATGGGAACACCTGAAGCAAAATAGAAAACAGGTTTTTCATTAACTTATCATAAGGCAATAGTGAATACAGGGCACTGAAATAGAGGGGGCACAAAGAGAAAACTTAAAAATAGAGGGGGCACAATGAGAAAACTTTAAAATAAATAATAAAAATAATAAAAATGAAAAATAAAGATGGTTCCTAGCACCCCAGTCTCGATCTGCCTTTGAACCAAAATAAAGGAAGCAAGTTACAAAAGTATAATTTGTTGTTAATGAGCAATGTGTGTTCGTCATTTATAATAGGCATCAATGCAATTTAACAGCATATTCTCTTCAATATCTTTCCAGAGAACGATCATTTCTTCTCCAAATTTTGCCTGAATGTGCAACATAAAAGGATGTTTCAGAAACAATAACTGAAATTTGTCACTTGCTTCCTTTTGCCAAAGTTGGGCAGTATTTTGTTTTGGCTTATTATGTCAAGAATTAGATATTATAACTCATTTTGTGTACTATACCCATTATCACTTTTTTATTCAAACTATATTTATTTCCAGCATTTGTATCACTGTAATTTATTTGTTATGGACCCCCTACATTTTAAGCCACTGACTTTCCTAGGTTGTTTGATCCTCACATTTTACAATACGCAAACACTGATCAGTTCATTGCCACTCCCATGGGCATACATGATCCAAATGTTAAGTCAAATGGTTTGTGAGTTATCACAAGAACAAAAACGGGACACACGGATGGATGAACGAACAACCTGTAAACAAAATGCCTCCGGCACGACCTACAATGGGCAGAGGTGTAAAAATGTCACTTTATCATAAGTTAGACTCAGTTAGATATTCTCATATCACAAGATCACTGAGGTGCTATACACTACGTTATGAAGGCAAAGGTGGTGACAAAAAACTCAGGTCACTTTCCTTTAACTGCAAGGGGTCTGAGCTGAAAACTAGCTAGTGAGAAGGAATTCGATATGAATGAAAACCAACCTGCTTCACTCTTGGCAAGCACAACACCAAGTTCATTTTCTGCTGTAGTCAAAAGATATGACTGGGCATCTCCTAATGAAAGCTGCACATGATATGTCAAGGAATATTAATTGACCTATTACCTTATAATATTCAAATTCATTTATACTAAAGAACACTCACAAAGAACCTAGCTACAATTCCATGAGAATAGGTTGTGATTGAATGACATTTAAAGGGCTTAGTAAATAATTCATCTCATACCAGAAAATACAACATTTTTGTCGTTTAAAAATGATAAGCTAACAGTCTCATACTGTGATAAGGAGAGGGTGTTCAGGTAGTAAACACCTATGCATCATCCTTAGATTCCTGTGAGTTGTTTAAATTTCTTTGTTCAGACTGACCAACCGATAAACATACAAAATAGGAGTGATTCATTAAAACAAGTGGAATGCCTCTGGCAGTCTCACCTGCATTACGTGATTTGATATAGCAGCAGTGCTGACTTTGAAAACAGCTCTTGAATAATTATTCACAAAACATTCATTTGATAATAAAATACTATGTCCTTTGACTAAAAAAAAAATGGCTTTTGACCATGATCACATGACCTAAGACGTGTGCTAAACAATCATTCATACTTGATTACATTCATGTCTATGTTTCATAACAAGATCCATAAAATTAAACAAAGTTATGATGCCAATTCAACAAATACCCCTAATACAGACAAAGCCCATAGATCTTAAATAACCTTTGACCTTGGTCATGTGACCTCAAATTTGCAGAGGATGTTCAGTGATACTTGATTACTATTATTTCTAAGTTTTATAACTAGTTCCATAAACTTTTAAAATTATAAAAATTCCACAAATACCCCAACATTATCAAAGTAAATTGACCACCTTAATGACCTTTGACCTTGGTAATGCGACCTGTGGCCCATAACACAAGGCATAGAACATTCTTCTATGTCTGATTCCACTGGCTACAATGTGTAATCAATCGTGAAACTCAGGCAGGATGTTCAAGGATATTTGATAGCTCTTATATTCAAGTTTCATGAACTAGATCCATAAAATTTCAAATTTATGATGACAATTCCAAAAATACCCCCAACATGGTAAAAGTTTGTTGACCCTAAGTGACCTTCAACCTTGGTTGTGTGACCTGAAACTCAAGCAGGATATTTAGTAGTACCTGATTACCTTTATTTTCAAGTTTGATGAACTAGGTCCATATACTTTTAAAGTTATGATTACATTTAAAAAACTTAACCTTGGTTACGATTTTAAAGGACAAGTCCACCCCAACAAAAACTTGATTTAAATAAAAAGAGAAAAATTCAACAAGCATAACACTGAAAATTTCATCAAAATTGGATGTAAAATAAGAAAGTTGTGGCATTTTAAAGTTTCGCTTCATTTCACAAAACAGTTATATGCACATCTCGGTCGGTATGCAAATGAGGAACTGATGACATCACTCACTCACTATTTCTTTTTTGTATTATATGAAATATTTGTATTTTCTCGTCATTGTCAGGTGAAATGAAGTTTCATTCCTCCCTGAACATTTGGAATTCCATTATTTTAACATTTTGTACTTCAGGCATGGAGGTCCTAATCGTCAAATTCCTAAAAATTGAAATATTGTATAATTCAAACAATAAAAAACAAAAGAAATAGTGAATGGGTGACATCATCGACTCTCTAATTTGGATGTAGCTGGCTCATTCATATAACTATTTTGTTAAAAATAAGCGAAACTTTGAAATGTCATAACTTTCTTATTTTATATCCGATTTTGATGAAATTTTCATTGTGCTTGTCTGATTTTTCTCTATTGATTCAAATCAACATTTTTCTGAGGTGGACTTGACCTTTAATGTTGAAGATGCTGCCGCTGTCAGAAAAGCGGCGCCTATAGTCTCGCTCTACTGTGCAGGCAAGACAATAAAAAACAGCCTCATGCAAGGAATTTTTTCTACTTAAAATACAGCCTTTATAGACAGGCAATTCTCACACACGGGTGGTAGCTTAAAAAAGGATACAACTCTTGCAAGGACAATATCACCAGGCCTGAAGGACTTGTACACCTCCACCTTATCTTTCTCTGTAGCACGGATATCTTCTTTACGAATCATTCCTCGAAAAGTCTCTGTCAATGGGACGCCCTCTACACTCAGGATATCACAACGACAGAACTTTGATGTGATACTCACCACCTGTACACAGACATGACAAATGCAACATTTACTTACAATCATTTCTACGCACTGTATTATCCCAGCTTCAGCAAAGCAACCCCGATCAGTCACTTGAGCATTCAAGGAATTCCTTCCTACATGTACCAGGAACATTTCCTCTATACCTGGGTGGAGAATGCAAAATGTAGAAAAATGCCTTGCAAAACGATGCAAGTGATGTGGTGAGATTATGTTTTACACTGGACTGCTTTGAAAATAATATCAAACAGGAAGTTGTAAAAAAAAATTGAAGTATGAAGGGTCTAAATTCAACCAAAACAAAAAAATCTTGAAAATATACCTTCTACAGTTCTGCTCTGCAAAGTCTACTTTCATCAGATTGAAACAATATTTGCAATCTTCACATTGCACAATGGTGGGGAACATATACAGTGCGTCCCACAAAAAACAAAACCGAGATTTAGCGATCATTTATCGATACTTAATCATTAAAGAAATAGACAAATGACCTACCAATTTAAAGCTTAGAATCTCCTCTTTCATCTGATATTACTTAGATTATTTCTCATTCACGCATGAGTGAGCAAAGACAATTTGAAGAAAGGATATCAAAAACTCATTTGGCGGGGGGTATCTGGGTTTCAAAAAGAAAACCACATTTTTGAAAAGTTCAATATCTCCTCTCTAATTTGATGCCTAAATTACAGAAAATGGTCAAGAAATAACAAAGTTCTGGTCATTTGAAATAAGGCTTGAATTTCAATAATTTCATAAAATGAAGAGGTTCTCCTGGCTGGCTTTCAAACTCACTCGACACTCCACTTTGTTGACGATCAGCCATGCATTAAATCTTTTGTTCACCATGCGAAAGCTTCTGTGGGAAACCGGTGAAAACACGTTTATCTCATGAAATTATGGAAATACAAGCCTTATTTCAAATGACCAGAACTTTCTTATTTCTTGACCATTTTCTGTAATTGAGGTACCAAATTAAAGAGCAGATATTGAACTTTTCAGAAATGTGGTTTTCTTTTTGAAACCCAGATACCCCCCGCCAAATGAGTTTTTGGTATCCTTTCTTCAAATTGTTTTTGCTCACTCATGCGTGAATAAGAAATAATCTAAGTAATATCAGATGAAAGAGGAGATTTTAAGCTTTAAATTGGTAGGTCATTTGTCTATTTTATTTATGATTAAGTTATGATAAATGATCGTTAAATCTCGGTTTCGTTTTTTCTGGGACGCACTGTACAAGAAAAAACAAGCCACAGATATGATCTACATGTTGATGCTGCAGCCTCTCATAAAATTGTGACAGTAAGCTTTTAAGAGGTGACTTGGACAAGCAAGATTTTAAAAACAAATGTTTTGAGGTGCAGGGGTTTATAATAATGATTATAATAATAATAATAATATACTGGTCTAAGTTTGAACATTTGGAGAGGATGTAATTCTATACGGCAAGTCATTCCATAATATTGGGGCTGTGCAGGTGAAAACAAAATGTTTTATGTTTAAAGTTTACTTCTGATATGAAAATGATCATTTTGGTTCTTGGAAATAGGCTAAACATAAGGTTTATGGTGTAAGAATACCAGTCACAAAGCATCATATCTACAGGAACTCTTTTAAAACATTAGAGATGTATACCAGTCTAAGTATCATATCTACAGGAACTCTTTTAAAACATTAGAGATGTATACCAAAGTTTGAAAATGAATGATGGTTGGTTTCAATGACCACAGTATAGTGGATGAACCCAGCATGACCTTGACCTATGTACTATGTAAAGTGTGTATGTACAAAAACATACTCTGTAAGTAGGAGTTACACACAACAAAAGGCAGTCAACACAGCCAGCAGACTTTTTGAATTTGAGAAAACTGGGCATAAGTTAAATGTAACTCAGAGACAGCTATCAAAATCATGATCAGTTTAATAAATCAATATTTGTGTTTCATTTAATGAGCTTACCTTGCATGTTACTAAAGACTTCTGTCTTGGTACTGTAATTTGAATTTCCTGCTGAAGAACTGTCAACTCTGGCAACTGTATCAAAGATATATTAAAACACAGATGAGTACATTTTATATGTTTACCTATCAAAGACACAATGTAATTATGTAAAATACGGTGCCAAGATATGAAATTATGAAATTATGAAATCTGTATGTCCTATTTACATAAGGACCTATATGCACTACATATGCCACTCCAAACCACCTAAAACTCACTTGAAGTCTCATCTCAGATACACTAAATTCACACATACATGTAGAGCCTACTTTTCAATATCTGATCACCAACTGAAGTCTCAAGTCTGACAATCATGACAATTCTAAACAGCTTCAAAATTTGTTTTAAATTGGACATAAAAATGGAACAAATTAGCCCTCTAATTATCCACTCCAGTGGTAGCTAGAAATGATTGAGTAACAACTCACCACACTCTCAGCCTCTTTTCTGGAGCAAACATGTCCCGCTAGACTGGCATAGATAAAGCCATTTTTTCTATATGTACCAGGGCCGATGTGATATTCACTTTCACTGCCAAGGCGTTCACCTGCACAATAAGATAGAAACAACATTGAAGTGAATAGTTAATGATTGATGACATCTTTCACCATGTTGATCTCAAATCAAAAGTAATCAACATGATGAAAGATTTTATGACCTTTGTAATCAGAAGAGGTGAACATGCATTATGGGTGGCATTCTCTAATATTGGAGCCTTGGTGCATTACTGCCACCGTGTACAGGAAAATTGAAGGCACGGCGCATGCAAAATTGCAACAAACTCCCGCAAAAGAGGATTTACAGAATCAAATCCTCCTACGAAACTTACCAAACCATGAGAAGTCAATTCCCCTAATATGATGAATATCCCTCAAATAGCGTCATTGAAGCGTTGATTTTTCATCTCGTTGACAAAATACGGACACTGCTTCCATCTCCCAATTTTTTCATCTAATTAGCTAAAGAGGGTGCGCGATTTATCTTCATATCAAAGACACTACAAGGGAAAGACAGTCTTTTACTGTAAAGACTTTGATGGAATGTTTATTGACAAACGAACGGTAGCACTTCGGGCTTTGTTCAAGGTACGTAGAATTTTCTATTTTTTTGTCATCGCTTTAAATGTTTTCCAAAAAGTATTATCCTCAGCAAAAATTTAAAAAAAGTACGCTTTTTAAAGGTAAAGTCTACCCCGGGAAAATGCTGACTTGAATAAATAGAGAAAAATCAAACTAGCATAGTGCTCAAAATTTCATCGAAATTGGATGTAAAATAAGAAAGTTATGACATTTTAAAGTTCCGCTTATTTTTCACAAAAAAGTGATATGCACAACTAGGTAACTCAGTCAATGATGCCCATCACGCACTATTTCTTTTGTTTTTTATTGTTTGAATTATACAATATTTCATTTTTTATAGATTTGACAATAAGGACCAACTTAACTGAGCCATATAGTATTAACAATGCTAATTCCACATGTTCAGGGGGAAATTAATCATTGTATCACTTGACAATGAGGAGAAAATTAGAATATTTCAAATTTCATATAATAATGTAACGATCCCGCAACAAGGATCGTGACGTAAACAATCAGCCCTGCGCATGACTATTGTTTACTCATTATTCATAGCTGTCGCGAGAACTCATTCAGCCGTGAGTATTATGTCTTTCGGTTATTATTAGAAATTACTTGAGATTTCATATTCCAAATCAGAAAATGATTAATGTATTAGCTAGTTTATAAATGAGGCCTGAGTTTTTAATGAAGAAATGTTAGGAGATAAGTTGATTTGCAGTTTTTATGATCGAATTGGTGTAGATATAGATTGAATAATTCATCGCTGGCTGTGTTTATGAACGTACATAATTTGCATAAGAGCACAGCCGGCGTATTTGCATAAGTGCGGATGAGCGTTTGGAATGCACAGTACGTCCGATCGCAGCGCTGGTCGATTTTGATAGATTTTGACTAATTCATATCTTTTTGAGTATTGATATGAACGGTTCTGTATATATTTCAGTGCAAAAAGATATATCCTTTTTGGAAACGTATCGACTTATTGAATGTTTTGAAGTAATAAACGAGGAAATGTGAATAAACTGGCTTCGATAAAGCACAGTTCGAGTTCTCTGTACATTATACGCTGCGCGTAGACGTGTGTGTGCTATCCAAACCCGCTCGGCGCACCGTTTTCACCTACGTCCGCAATTTGTCCATATAAATAAGATACGTTTAGTCGCCGGGGCTGGCACAAACAACGGAAATCTGACTGCGGAAGGCTTGCCACGGGGAAGACTTGGAAAACTTGGAAAGGTAAACAGACGCAGGAAACAAGCCTATAGCCAAGGCATATAGACGCTGGAAACCTCGATATGAATTGAATTAAGTCCCTATATTGACCCGTATGTTTGAATATGAGAATTCCCCAATAGAGGTCCAGATTAATAAAAGTATAGATCTTGCTATGATATAAATTTTCTTAATAATTATTTTGGGCGAGCGACCTGAAGTAAATAGTCTAGGAATCAATCTCTTCGTATATATCGACGCCGGAATTAACAGACGTGGAAACGAATGTCGAGACTGGGAAGCTGGAAATAGAAGTTTTTCTCTTAAGCTAGACGCCGGTTATAGATTTGGAAAATTCTTATACTTGGATGCCCAAAATAAAAGTTTAATAATTAGCCCTTATTTCTCTGATAACAAAAACATCTTAGAGCTTATCTAAATATTAGACATTGTTTACCTGTAACAGTGGCGAGTAAAGTACATGTATATATTTATGCAATTTGAATAATAAAGTGCACCATTTTTCTTTTTGCCATTGAAACTAAAATCTGAGTCACAAACCCCTGTGTCTTAATTTCTTTGCTGTGTACCCCATAGTCATATATTTTGACGAAACGACCCTTAATTGCAAATAAACTATAGCGAGCCGCTCTAGCATTTTCTTCCACTCTTTTATTATAATTATCTTGGAAACTGCATGCTCGGAAAATATTGAGATAGACAAAAAAAAAATGGAAATAGAGAAAAGCTCAGGTGATCCACCACAGACTGAACACCATCCTGACGTAGAGGTCGGAATGGAAGAAATAAGCGAGAGCGGCGGCCGCTACAAAATTGGTGTCAGAAGTGGGATAAACATGGCGGGGGTACCGCACAGAGAGAGGGAAATAGATGAGCTAAGTTGTTCCTCTGAAGAAATAATGTCTAATGCAATAAGCTCAAAGATAGATAATAGAACAGAGAAGACACAGAGTCGCATTATGAAGCAATTATCAAACTTAATGGCCCAAATGACGAATCTGAGTAAGAAGACAAAAGGAAGAAAGAGAAGACGTGCAGGTCCAGACTCTACCACAGAGGAAATGTCAGACTCCTTGGACGATAGTGAAGTGGAATTCGTTTTTAAACCAACTAGACGACCGGAAAACGTCCAAGAACTAGATACTAAACACGAGGAAGGAAAATCAGATGTCGAGAAAATGCCGGAACTGGAAGAAACTAACAAACCACAGGCAAATACTAAATCTGGCTTCAAAGAGACGAAAGCTCAGGAAACTAACACCCGTCCACTAATCATGCCGGACAAGTATGATGGGAGTACGGACTGGGAAGATTACAGCTCTCATTTCGAATCTTGTTGTGGAATTAACAACTGGAATGATGAAGAATCAGCTAAGTATCTTGCCGCAAGCTTAAGAGGACCAGCCCTGAGACTTTTAGGAGAACAGAGGGGGAAAAAGTGGAACTTTGAAGAAATAAAGGATGTATTATCATTCAGGTTCTCTTCTGCAAAGCAAGCAGAAAGCTATTTGATGGAACTCAGGAATCGTAAGAGACGTCATGGAGAATCACTCCAAGAATTAGGTCGTCACATTAGAGAACTAACTGCTAAAGCATACCCAAACTTCGACAGTCAGGGAATTGATAGGTTGGCTAGAATTCATTTTACGGATGCTATTCGCAGTAGTGAGATTCGCATGGGGATATTTCATGCTAAGGCAACTAGCCTAGATGAAATGATTCGAGCAGCAATTACAAGTGAAACATTTCTACAGACGGAAGCTGAGCGAAACGGGTGGAAGAAGCCTGCCTATAATAGAGGGATCGTCTCTGATATTGATCTGGAAAAGATAATCAAAGATGAAGTTGCCAAAGCCATAGGACAAGCTATGGAAAACCGATCGCGACCCGAGAATGAGAGAACAGTGGAAGATATCAGGAAGATTAGAACCAAACAGATACCAAACCAACCAACACGTGATGAGAAGATACTGAGATGCTTCTATTGTGATCAACCTGGCCACTTTGCGAGGGAATGTCGCAAGAAACAACGAGATGTACAAAGACAAAACTTAAACCAAGTTGACACGCCTTGGCCAAAACAAACCGGAGCTAATCGTCATTACCAGTCAAACGACCAGTGGTCGTCCCAACGGGTCATGGGTCGGCCAGAAGCCCAGAATTAGACAAGACCCAAAGAAATCAGAAGACAAGTTTCGTACCAAGTATAAATCATAACATTGATGGTCTCTATGTTCCAATACATATTCAGGATAAAGAATACAAGTTTTTAATTGATACTGGTGCGTCAGACTCTTACATTTCAAGACGAGTCTATGAACAATTAGATGAAAGGCAAAGGCCTCCACTGCAAAATCGAGATGTAGTTGCATTTTTAGCAGATGGTTCGCCATTAGCCATATTTGGAGCAATAACTCATGAGATGACAATAGGCCCTAACAAAGGACTAATAACTGTACTGGTAGCAGATGTTAGTAGCGATGGAATACTCGGTTTGGATAACCTCACTAAGATGGGAGCCAGTATTGATCTTAATAGTTTCCAACTAACTACAAAATGGGGAAAAGTCGACTGCAGTAATGAAACTGGCAAGAAGTTATTCTGTCGTATAGTTGCGTCAGAAACCACTACTATCCCAGCGGGTAACGAAGCTGTGATCCTTGGAACAACTAAAGAAAGAATCAAACCAAACACATTGGGCTTAATAGAGGCTGGAAACGCCCAACACCAACTTATGAAGAAAGGTATCATTACTGCAAGGGCATTAATCACAATGGGCGAGGATTTGGTGCCTGTTAGAGTATTTAACCCTTCTTCATCAAACAAGGTCATAATGAAGAATACACCTATCGCTACCATGACAGAAATAGATAGGAATGAGATCCAAGAAGTTCCCAAGTACACCACTGTTAGTGATGGAATGGTACAAGACCACTTAATAGACCTACTAAACAGAAGTAAAGAAGGAGTGCCAACTGAGTATCATCACGAAATAGAAAAGTTATTGACAGAATTTCAAGATATCTTTTCCAAGGGAGATGACGATATTGGAAGAACAAATCTGGTTCAACACAAGATTGATACTGGAACTCAGAGACCTATCAGACAACGCCCACGCAAACACCCATTTGGACAAAGAGAAGAAATCAAGAAGCAAGTAGATGATCTACTTGCAAAGGAACTTATCGAACCAACTGACAGTCCTTGGGCTTCAAACATTGTGCTCGTCAAGAAAAAGGATGGATCCCAGCGATTCTGCGTAGATTATCGACAGCTGAATGCTGCCACAATCAAAGACGCATATCCCTTACCTAGGATAGACGAAACTTTGGACGCTCTGTCAGGAGCAAAGTGGTTCTCAACCCTGGACTTGGCAAGTGGGTATTGGCAAGTAGCCTTAGATAAAGATGCAAAGGCAAAGTCCGCTTTCCTGGCTGACGGGGGACTCTACTCATGGAATGTGATGCCTTTTGGTCTTTGTAATGCCCCAGCAACATTCGAGAGGTTAATGGACAAAGTTCTAACGGGACTCCACTGGCAGACGTTACTTGTATATTTGGATGACTTGATCATATTTGGAAAGTCCGTAGAAGAGGAACTATGCCGACTACGAGAAGTATTTCACCGACTACGACAAGCCAACTTGAAGTTAAAACCGAAGAAATGCCATCTGTTCAAACGGAAAGTCGACTACCTAGGACATGTAGTCTCAGATGAAGGTGTTTCAACACAAGACGAGAAGATTGATGCTGTGCGATCATGGCCTACACCTCGGAATGTGAAAGAAGTTCGAAGTTTCTTAGGACTTGCATCTTATTATAGACGATTTGTTGAGGGTTTTGCAACCATTGCTAAACCGCTTCATCAATTGACAGAGAAGGGTCGTGCCGGACAGTTCATATGGAGTTCTGTCTGCCAGGCCGCTTTTGATGAACTCAAGCAAAGACTGATCTCAGCACCAATCTTAGCATATCCATGTACCGAAGGAGAGTTCATACTGGATACTGACGCAAGCAAGGAGGGAATAGGCGGGGTGCTGTCACAAGTACAAGACGGGAAGGAGAGAGTGATCGCTTATGGGAGCAAAGTTCTTAGCAAGGCGGAACGCAATTATTGTGTCACCCGTAGAGAACTTTTGGCGGTTGTTACATACTTGAAGCATTTCAAGCAATATCTGTATGGTAGACATGTCAAAGTAAGGACAGATCACGGAGCATTAAGATGGCTAACCAACTTTAAGCAACCAGAGGGACAGTTAGCCAGATGGCTAGAGGTTATAGCCGCTTATGACACTGAAATAATTCATAGAGCTGGAAGAAGTCATGGCAATGCTGATGCGCTTTCAAGGCGTCCGTGCAGACAGTGTGGAAGAGAGAATGATTGCGGAATTGAGCATTCAGACACTAACTGCAGACGCACTTGTGTTATTCAGATGACCGACGTAATAGGTAATAACAGAGCTGAGATGAGGAAGGCTCAGCTTGAAGATACAGGTATTAAGCCGGTGATAGAAGCATTGGAACAAGTCAGGAAACCTACCAAGGAAGAGATGTCTTCTTTGCCTTTCAGAGCGAAGGTATTACTTGGGCACTGGGGACAGCTTGAGATGGTAGATGGGGTACTTTATCGGAACTGGGAGTCGGAAGATGGAAAAACTTCTAGACGGAGACTTGTGTTGCCAAAGCAAAGAGTACAAGAAGTACTGGAAGAGATTCACGGTGGCAGGCTAGGTGGACATTTAGGGTCCATGAAAACTTTGAGGAGTGCCCAGATTCGCTATTACTGGGTGGGCATGAAGGCAGATGTGAGGTCTTTCATTCGACAATGTTTGATGTGTGGGAAAAGGAAGTCCCATGGAAGAAAGAAAAGAGCGCCGCTACAACAGAGACGATCTGGTGGTCCATTGGAGAGGATTGCACTTGATATAATGGGACCCTTACCAACTACCGAAAATGAGAACAAGTACATATTAGTTGTGGCAGACTATTACACAAAGTTTGTGGAAGCATAAGCCATCCGCAATGAACAAGCACATACTGTGGCAAATAAGCTAGTTGAGGAATTCATCTGTCGTTATGGGGTGCCAAAGGAAATACATTCAGATCAAGGTCGCAATTTTGAGTCTAAGTTATTCAAGGAAGTCTGCCAAATTCTCGGTATAAAGAAGACGAGAACCACCGCTTATAACCCGAAGTCTGATGGGATGGTGGAAAGATCCAATAGGACCTTGCTAGGGATGCTCGGAACGATGATAGATCCTGACAAGCATCAGAAAGATTGGGACAGATATGTTCCCTTTGCGACAGCCGCTTATAGAAGTGCGGTACACGAAACCACTCAAGAGACGCCAAATATGATGATGTTTGGGCGAGAGGTTACTCACCCAATGGACTTGTATGTTGATCAACACAAGGAAAATGAACTTGAAACTGACTACGCAGCCAATCTTCGAGACAGAATGGAGGAAATGTATTCTTCTGTGATGAAGGACGGGGACGCCAACTTGAGAAGACAGAAAAGGAACTATGATGCAACTATGTTTGGTGAAACCTTCAACGTTGGGCAATATGTTTGGCTACGGAACGATGTAAGGAAGAAGGGAGTGAGCCCTAAACTCGCAAACAAATGGGAAGGTCCATTTCGTGTGATGAGGAAGATGTCGGAGGTCACGTTTCGCATCCAGAAGAATCCTAGATGTCGTGCAAAGGTGGTCCACTTCGACAGGCTAAAGGGGTATGAAGGAACCGAACTATGTAACTGGAACCAGGTCACCGACCAGACCAATGATGAGGAAACCACAGACCAGAGTACAGAACGAGACGAGGGAAATGACGAAGAACCAACTGGAAGTGAGGAAGGATCTGGTCGCTATCCAAGACGAAGTCGCCGCCCTCCTAATTATTTTTATTGATTGTGTAATATATATGTATTTTCGCATTTTATATTATCATATATTTCTCTTCCATCTTTCATCTATTCCTACTGGCCTTTCTCTTTCTCCTACTTCCACTACTTTCCCAATCTCTTCATCTTTACTCTATCCTTCTTTTTCTGTATGTAAAATGAATTTGCAAATATGTTCACTTTTGTAACGCCACTGAGTAGAGTAATTAATAAACTTATAGTAGGAGTGGGCTATACATGGGTCAAAAATACTTTTTTTGTAATTTCAATATGGGAACAGTTTTTTTTTATTCCTTGTAATGTATCTCAACATGAAATGACAATATCTTTTCTCTCGGGTCCGAGAAAAAAGTGTGCCGGGCCAAAATCCAAAATGGCCGCCAAAACCCCGAAAAATCACAATTTTGGCAACAACTTCTTTATTTGGTGGTCTTTTTCTTTGGTTTTGGTGTCTATTCATATGTGTTTGGGGGTAGGCAATTTGTTTTTCCTATAATTAGTACTTTTAAACCATTATTTGTGAAGTCAAAAGGTAATTATACCTAAATTTCCCAATTTTTATAGCCTTTTTTCAGCCAAAAAGCAGGTTTTATCGTCCTGGGAATCTTAGATTTTAGATGGTACGAGGTCAACAATAGGAAGCACCTTCATGGAGCTATGTCGCTTTTATTCCTCTACTATGAGTTTTACGGATATTTGTGAAATATATCTTATTAAATAAAAAAAATGTTAATTATCCATAGGGGCTATACAGTATACAATGTATGTACACACTGCACTGCATAAATGCATTGGCCACCATGACAAGGCCTGTATAAACTACAGTGTTATACATGTACATTTGTAGAAATGAGCTCTTAGGTTTAGAATAAGATGCCTCAGAAATTGAAGATATGTTTTGTCTCAGAAACTGAGGACATGTTTTGTCAAATATTCTAATTCAGGGGGCGGAGAAAGGTAATTAACCCCACATCATGGCATTTACACTGTAGCTATTCTGGGCCTCGTTGCATAAAAAATTACCATTATGTTAACTTAATGGTAACTTGCATGAAATCCTTGGTTCTGATCTGATCGGCTGTTGATCAATTACCATGATAGTTACCTGACCCCATAAACATAGGCCAGTTAGACACCACAACCAGGTAAAACAAAGCCTCCAAATGAAGAAGATATGGCTAGATATGTGATGTACATATATGATATATGTGATATTTTTATGTGCAATTAACGTTGCTGGTTTCATCATGTATATCAGCTGACAAGCAATCAAATTCACAATTCACAATTTAATTTTAAACCTTAGGAGCTTATTTCTAATGTGTGACACTATAGTTTAGATACAGGCTTTGTCATATGTCATGGTGGTCAATGCATGGATATATAGTGTAGTACATTAACAGTACATTGTATACTGTATAGCCCCTACAGATAATAAAAAAATTTCATTTAATAAGATATATTTCACAAATATCCGTAAAACCCATAGAAGAGGAATAAAAGCGACATAGCTCTATGAAGGTGCTTTCTATTGTTGACCTCGAACCATCTAAAATCCAATAACACCAGGACGATAAAACCTGCTTTTTGGCTGAAAAAAAGGCTATAAAAGTTGGAAAATTTAGGTATAATTACCTTTTAACTCTACAAATAATGGTTTAAAAGTACTAATTATAGGAAAAACAAATTGCCTACCCCCAAACACATATGAATAGACACCAAAACCAGAGAAAAAGACCACCAAATAAAGAAGTTGTGGCCAAAACTGTGATTTTGGGGGGTTTTGGCGGCCATTTTGGATTTTGGCCCGGCACACTTTTTTCTCGGACCCGAGACAAAAAATATTGTCATTTCATGTTGAGATAAGGTAAAAGGAACACAAAAAAACTGTTCCCACATTAAAACCAAAAATCACCCATTTATAGCCCACTCCTAATTATAGTAGGAATTGGATACCAATGATTTCTTCCAAGTTCTAAAATTAATGCAGAAAAATTCACCACTGGAATGAGTGGAGTGAAATTGGTTTTATTTGGCAGAGTCAGACGCTGCTTTTGAACTATAAGTATATGTGCTGAAAATTTAAAGTAATGTTTGATTGATCGGATGATGATGGTGATTGTATGGTGATGCCTATTTTAGTACAAAAGATTGAGAGAAGAGGTGAGCTATCAGAGTATTAAGAGTTAAGAAGCAATTGCTGACAATCTTCCAAATACCAACTTTTCTTTTGTTTGAATCTTTGTGACTATTCCTGTTAATGAATAAATTTGACTGATGTAATGCTTAATATTTTACTTGGAAAAAGGACTTGGTTATCCATGTAGGTTTTGAAAATGCGAGGACGCATTTCGTAGAGAGGAGGGCTGTGTAACGATCCCGCAACAAGGATCGTGACGTAAACAATCAGCCCCGCGCATGACTATTGTTTACTCATTATTCATAGCTGTCGCGAGAACTCATTCAGCCGTGAGTATTATGTCTTTCGGTTATTATTAGAAATTACTTGAGATTTCATATTCCAAATCAGAAAATGATTAATGTATTAGCTAGTTTGTAAATGAGGCCTGAGTTTTTAATGAAGAAATGTTAGGAGATAAGTTGATTTGCAGTTTTTATGATCGAATTGGTGTAGATATAGATTGAATAATTCATCGCTGGCTGTGTTTATGAACGTACATAATTTGCATAAGAGCACAGCCGGCGTATTTGCATAAGTGCGGATGAGCGTTTGGAATGCACAGTACGTCCGATCGCAGCGCTGGTCGATTTTGATAGATTTTTGACTAATTCATATCTTTTTGAGTATTGATATGAACGGTTCTGTATATATTTCAGTGCAAAAAGATATATCCTTTTTGGAAACGTATCGACTTATTGAATGTTTTGAAGTAATAAACGAGGAAATGTGAATAAACTGGCTTCGATAAAGCACAGTTCGAGTTCTCTGTACATTATACGCTGCGCGTAGACGTGTGTGTGCTATCCAAACCCGCTCGGCGCACCGTTTTCACCTACGTCCGCAATTTGTCCATATAAATAAGATACGTTTAGTCGCCGGGGCTGGCACAAACAACGGAAATCTGACTGCGGAAGGCTTGCCACGGGGAAGACTTGGAAAACTTGGAAAGGTAAACAGACGCAGGAAACAAGCCTATAGCCAAGGCATATAGACGCTGGAAACCTCGATATGAATTGAATTAAGTCCCTATATTGACCCGTATGTTTGAATATGAGAATTCCCCAATAGAGGTCCAGATTAATAAAAGTATAGATCTTGCTATGATATAAATTTTCTTAATAATTATTTTGGGCGAGCGACCTGAAGTAAATAGTCTAGGAATCAATCTCTTCGTATATATCGACGCCGGAATTAACAGACGTGGAAACGAATGTCGAGACTGGGAAGCTGGAAATAGAAGTTTTTCTCTTAAGCTAGACGCCGGTTATAGATTTGGAAAATTCTTATACTTGGATGCCCAAAATAAAAGTTTAATAATTAGCCCTTATTTCTCTGATAACAAAAACATCTTAGAGCTTATCTAAATATTAGACATTGTTTACCTGTAACAGTGGCGAGTAAAGTACATGTATATATTTATGCAATTTGAATAATAAAGTGCACCATTTTTCTTTTTGCCATTGAAACTAAAATCTGAGTCACAAACCCTGTGTCTTAATTTCTTTGCTGTGTACCCCCATAGTCATATATTTTGACGAAACGACCCTTAATTGCAAATAAACTATAGCGAGCCGCTCTAGCATTTTCTTCCACTCTTTTATTATAATTATCTTGGAAACTGCATGCTCGGAAAATATTGAGATAGACAAAAAAAAAATGGAAATAGAGAAAAGCTCAGGTGATCCACCACAGACTGAACACCATCCTGACGTAGAGGTCGGAATGGAAGAAATAAGCGAGAGCGGCGGCCGCTACAATAATGTTATACAAAAGAAATAGTGAGTGGATGACATCAAAGTCTCCACCTTTGCATACCAGCCAGGATGTGCATATAACTTTTTAGTGAAATTAAGAGAAACTTTAAAATGTCGCTCGCATTGATTGGCCAGGATATCGAAAATTTAATCGGAAAGCCTTGACAAAAAGCACACACTCTGAACGCCACCCAAGGCTGCCATTTTTTCCTCTCCGGCAGAAAATAAGGAATAAATTATCAATAATGTATATTTTCGTTTTCTAAGAACTTATAAAGTATCAAAAGAAAGATTGGAGTCTAACAAAAATAGTAGGCCTTCATTCAAGATAATACAATGTCATTTAGAATAAAAAAAAAAATCTGGACAAAACCTGTCCTCCAAATTGTCAGAGAAATTGTTAAATAAATCCCCAGAAACGATGGTTATTCCTGTCTAATAAATGTACATGAGAATATATGAGATGCAACCTGTTGATTTTCTTGTTAAATTTCCTAATATACACTGACGACTTGAATCGAGACTGTTAGATAGGAAAAATTGGCAATTCGACTGTTGTTTGCGTGATTTCCACCGCAGTGTTCGGATGGATGGACGGACAGAGTATCTTCATTAAGACATTATCTTGGCCGAAATTTGGAGGCAAGCATTATTCCATTAAAAAATCATTCAAAATAATAATTTCGAATACATTTTAAAAAATTAAGCTGATTGATGAAAATTATGTAGTGAATAATTCAATAAATGAACAAGTTTTTGACATGTTTTATTCCCTCACATTCATGTGATGAATGAAAACGTCAAAATGCATAGTGGGCTAGGACATAAACCAACACGAAACTATATAGGTGGGGCACGAAAGTTAAGTCAGACATGTCAGACTTGACTAGGGTCTAACTCTAAGTTAGACATAGCTTCACAAATACTTTAAACAATATCAACAAATAGTAATCCCTCATATTCACACAATTTGCCTTAATTATCAGGGTGTCGAAGATTCTTACCAGGAATACAGATTCGATGATGATCCCTAAACTTTTCCTCATGGTCCGGATCGCGTTGGTGTTCACTGTGAGCTGCCATCTTGAATCCTGTCTCAGTAGATCAAGGATGGCGCTATAATTTTTTCGCTCGAGTTTTCAATTTGTCTGTTTGATTGATTGAAGTCATCATAACATTTATACAGTAGCATTAAAAATAACAGGCTTAATTGCACAGAATGACACACGAAAGCTCGAAACTTATTTCCAGTGGGGTCCTCGACTATTTACATGTTTGAAAAATTGAAGAAAAAAAATCAGAATTTACTATTACCAATAAATAAGATCGTCATCATCATAATCCGTTATAGTACAGTCCGCAGAATTGTGCAGGAGTATGTACAGTGCTGTGGAGATCTATTCTACGCGGTTATAATAAGAATCAGCGCAGTCTTAGCGCAATTGAATTTTCTGCACCTCAGCCTTGAAGCTGGCTACTGAAGTGCAGTTAACTTTAATGGCAGGGAAATTATTCCACAGTCTAATGGCATCAGGAATAAAAGTTTTCTGAGAAGTATGCAGTGCGAGCATGTGGGACGTGTAACCTCATCTGATGACCACGAAGCGAAGTGGAAGTAGCAGCAAGATATAGAAATAATACAAGATTATAACGAAGAAGAAGAAAAGAAGGAGAAGGAGGAGGAATAGAAGAAGAAAGGGGAGGAGGAGGAGGAGAAGAACCCGGGAGAAGAATTACGGAAGAAAAAGGATGAGGAAGAAAAGAATAAGAAGAACAACACCAGCGACAACAATAACACGAAGAGGAGAATCAGGAAGAGAGGAAAGAAATAGAATATAAGAAAGAATCGACACATCGAAACTTCAATCAAACTATATAAATTAAATACCTGGTAGAGAAGAAAAAAAGAACGTGGTCAGTATTCAGGCTAAATCAACCGTATAACATATAATTTGCCCCGGGTCATTTGCATCCTTTGACTCTCAAGTGAAACATATTCTTTCAATTTCGTCTTAAAATGCAAAAAGTTTCCTATTTCCTTTATGTCATTGGGAACAGAAATACAATGTTTTAGTTACCAAGGCAATACTACAAACACCCTTTCTGCTTGGTAAGCAAAAGTTGAAATGGCTGTTTATTGTATAGTTATGTAATTCGGTAACTAGATTAAAGTTTGATCCAATATATTATTGTGATAGATTTTATGCACGTGGTGCAAAATAAGCTGTTTTGATCTTTTGTTGACTTCAAGAAAACCTGCTGCAAAGAGTTCGGTGTGGCCAACATGGGTTATGGAACCAGAACAGTTAACGAATCCAACCATTTTATTCTGTACTTATTTTATTAAGTGGCATAATAAGCGAACTCGATAAAAAGAAGTTGAAAATTATGCAGAATAAAATGGTTAGATTCATTAATTGTTCTGGTCCAAGAACCAATGGTTGGCTACACCGAACTCTCTGGAGCAGGTTTTCTTCAAGTCAACAAAAGATCAAAGCAGCTTATTTTGCACCACGTGCATAAAATCTATCACAATAGACCGAATCATTACATTGGATCAAACTTTAATCTAGTTACCGAAATACACAACTATAATACAAGAAACAGCCATATTAACTTTTGCTCACCAGAAAGAGTAGGTAGTATTGGTAACTCCTTTCATTACAATGCCATAAAACATTGGAATTCCCTTCCCGATGATATAAAGGAAATAGGAAACTTTTGCATTTTAAGAGGAAATTGAAAGAATATCTTTCACTTGAGAGTCAAAAAGAAGATGAAAATGATATGTTGTACGGTTGATTAAACCTGAATACTGACCTAGTTCTTTTCTCTTCTCTACCAGGTATTATTATGTATTTTGCATATAGTTTGAATGCAGCTTCGATATGTCCTTTCTTCTATTCTTTTTATTTCTTTTATCTCTTCCTTCAATTCTCCTCTTCGTGTTGTTATTGTTGTCGCCGTTTTTGCTGTTGTTCTTATTTATTTTCCTTCCTCACCCTTTTCTTCCGTCTCCTCCTACTCCTCGTCCCTCTCCTTCTTTTCTTCTTCTTCGTTATATTCTTGTATATATTATCTATATATCTTATTTATTGTCTATATATCTTATTTATTGGTAATAGTAAATTCTGATTTTTTTTCTTCATTTTTAATATGTAAATAGTATAATTTTACCATTTTATTATCTTAATTCTGTATATTGAGGACCCCACTGGAAATAAGCTTTCGAGCTTTCGTGGGTCATCCTGTGCAAGCATGTTGTTTTAATGCTACTGTATATATGTTATGGTGACTTGCCAAATAAAATCAATCAATCAATCAATCAATACTGATAATTTTCAACTTCTTTTTATCGAGTTCGCTTATGCCACTAAATCAAGCAGGGTTAGCATAGTCAAATAAACTCTGAATAAGAGCAAAACAGAGAATACGCCTTGCTTTCTGATCCATACAACTTTGATATCTGTACAGAAATTTCGAACGGGCATTCGCCTTTTTTACGATTGATTCTACTAAAGATGAAAATGAAAGGGAGCTAGTCAACTCAATGCCTAAATACTTTACAGATTATTTTATCAGAATTATCTTATTATTATATGTCACTTCAAATTCAATTGAAGTTTTATAACTACTTTTAAAACAAAACAGAGTGCTCTCGATTTTGCCTAAGTGTAACAATAATCTATTATCAGTCATCCAATCGACACATGGAGACAGCTGTTCGCTAAGTTTTTCCTCAACAAATTTTGGTTTGGAATTTGAACAGAGTAGTACGCTATCATCTGCATACAATAATAATTTACAGTCAGTTTTTTTTATACAAATAGACATGTCATTGATATAAGTTGAAAATAGAATTGGGCCTAAAATTCTTCCCTGTGGAACTCCACACGTTATAGGCATAATTTTGGAACGAATATCGCGAATAGCCACTACTTGATGTCGATTCGACAAGTAGGATTTAAACCATAGTACAGTAGCCTGGTTAAAACCCATTATATGTAATTTTTTCAATGGATAAGATGCCATGATTAACTGTATCAAATGCTTTTTGAAGATCTAGGAGTACCATCCCAACGAATTGCCCCTTAGAAATATTAGTTCTCAGATAATCAGTCAAGTGAATAAGCCCGGTGAATAAGGCATGTCTCAGTCGTATAGTCAAATCATAAATTCATAAATCATATCATTTTCTTTAAAATATTTTTCGATCTGAACACATACCGCCTTTTCTATATAGAATTGTGGATACGATGCTTAAAATACTGATAGGTCTGTAGTTTTCATCAATAGTTTTATCTTTCTTCTTATGAATAGGAGTTACTTTTGCAATTTTCATACCCTCTGAGAAAGTGCTAGTAAAGATAGATATATTTATCAAAAAACTTAATGATTTGTACAAACTCTTTGCTCCTTTTTGAAATTTAGCAGGTATCAAATTTATACATGTATAACCCAGTGCTTTTTGATACGCAACTCATTAAATATTAATTGATCACTTACAGGTAATAATTAAAATTTATCTTGGCTTACACTTTTTTTTCATAAAATTCACGAATATTCTCACTGTCTGCACTGAAAATGTCTTTGCAAGATGGAAATTGATCTACCAACGTAGCTGCGACATAGGCGGCGGAAGCGGGGGGGACGTGTCCCCCCCTAAATTTGAGGAGGGGGGGACGGTCCCCCCCTAAATTTGTTGCTGATGACCTTTTTTTTTTTTTTTTTTTTTTTTTTTTTTTTTTTTTTTTGCTTGTCAAATTTTCCTACGTCCCCCCTAAAATTTTTGGGTTGAGAACCTTCTTTTTTTTTGCTTGTCAAAAAATTGTTGGTTGTCCCCTCCTAAAATTTTTGGCTTCCGCCGCCAATGAGCTGCGACATTTGTAAAATAGGAATTGAATTCATTGGAAATAGTTATCTTATCATGACCTAATTCTCCGTCAATTGAAACGACTAATTCTTGGTCCTTTCCATTTTTCTTTTTTATTCCCAAACTTCTTAGATTCTGCCTAAGTCTTTTAGAATCATTTTTATTTTCTTCTTTAATTTATTTTGGGGCTCACAGGCCTAATTCATTCCCCATAGACTCGTGTGTTAAAATGGCACTTAAAAAGAATTCATAAAAACTGAGGAAATTCGAGGGTTGAATGTTTACTATACCAGTTTAAAAATAAATCAGCTTTTACGAAGACTACACCTGACGGGACCAAATTCATCACTTGAGAGAGTAAAATGACCCTAATTCTTCCGCGAGTAAAAATATAGTTCCATAGTGGTGAAATATCTTTCCAATTTGGAAAAAGTAAGTTCAGTAGGTACCCTCCCTAGAATCAGTGTTGGATTGTCAGTCATATTCATACATTTTTGTCAATCAACAATATCAAATTTAAAAATTGAGCAATGGGTTGGCTCGAATGAATATCTTTGGCCTGCCTGTTGTGATTAGGCCCCTGCAGCCTAGGTATTCTAATTTGAATAATATTATTCAATTTTTTAATCAAATAATTTCGTTATTTTGTGCTGATATTTCACAGAAAGAGTCCTTATGATATGGTACAGCCACCTTTTTTCCCTTTCTCAATACTTTATTTCATGTTTGGTTATTTGATGACTGTGAAGCACTGTTAGATGACTGTGAAGCACTGTTAGATGACTGTGAAGCACTGTTTATTGAGCTTAATATTACAGCCAACAGGAGTCGGAAGGAGTCCATCATTGTTGGAGCAGTCTACCGACCACCAAGCTCTCGGAATGACTACATGGAGAGTCTCTGCACCAACATAAGAAATGTGGCTCAACAACACAGAAAGTCTGTCTTATGGATTGGAGGAGACTTCAATTTACCAGACATCGACTGGAGTGACTATGTGGTCACTGGCCACCGCAACACGCAATCAGTGAATAATGACATCTTCACTACAATCGTCGAAGCAGGTCTTGAGCAGATTGTCACCTTTCCCACTAGACTGGAACATACTCTCGACCTGTTCCTGACAAATAGACCAGCCTTCATCAACAATTGTCAGTCGATGCCTGGAATTGGTGACCATGACATCGTGTGTATCAACACCGACATCATACCACGCAGACGCAAACCTGCCAAACGCAAGATCTATCTGTGGGACAAGGCCAACATGGAGGATGTCCGTAAAGGAGGTGAAAGGATGGCTGAAGAATTCTTTAGCAAATACGACGCGTCCTCATCGGTAAATGAGATGTGGTCATCCATTAAAACAGAATTACAGGAAATACTTGACAAACATGTTCCATCAAAATTCACCACTCAAAGATACAATCAACCCTGGGTCAACAGGAAAGTTAAGAGGTTAAGTAGACAGAAACAAAGAGCCTACAACAAGGCCCGCTCATACTGTGGTCCGAGGAAGGCACGGATGTGGGAGAAATTCATCTCACTGAAGAGGAAAACGCAGAAAGCTTGTAAGGAGGCCTACGAGACATACATAAACAACATCATTTGTCCTGATCTTCGATCTAACCCCAAAAGATTCTGGAGCTACATCTCAAGCAAGCGCTGTGATAGTAATGGCATCTCCCCCCTTCGTGGACCAACTGGCGCAACTTTCACCAGCAGTAAGGACAAGGCAAACCTCCTCAACGACCAATTTTCATCAGTCTTCAACAACGTTGACGAGGACAGGGAGCCCATCCCCAACCTTGGTCCTAGTCCGTACCCCCGCCTATCGCACATTGACGTCACTTCAAATGGAATAATCAAACTCCTTAAGAAACTAAACCCACACAAAGCATCTGGACCCGACAACATTCCTCCCCGACTTCTGAAAGAACTCGCAGATATTCTTGGTCCCGTTCTTGCCACTCTTTACCAAGCATCAATTGACACTGGCATTCTACCAGAGGCATGGAAATCTGCTAATGTAACACCCATCTATAAGAAAGGGGACAAGAGTTTACCATCCAACTACCGCCCGATCTCTTTGACCATCATATGCTGTAAGATCCTAGAGCATATCATCCACAGCACCATAATGGGCCATCTTGATGTTCATGAGATTCTCACTGATGTGCAACATGGCTTCAGGAAGGCAAGATCTTGTGAGTCCCAGCTGATCCTAACCGTGGACGACCTTGCTCGCAACATCGACGCATATGTCCAGACTGATGTGATTCTGCTTGACTTTGCCAAGGCTTTTGACAAGGTGCCCCATCCTCATCTTTTACGTAAGCTAGAGTACTACGGTCTCTCCGGCAGCCTCTTGACGTGGATCAGAAATTTCCTTCATGGCCGTACTCAGCGTGTAGTAATTGACGGGGAAAGTTCCGACATTGCACCAGTAACCTCAGGTGTACCCCAGGGCAGTGTACTTGGGCCGCTCCTTTTCCTGGTCTACATCAACGACCTTCCCAACTGTGTCTCCGATGGCACCAATGTCAAGCTCTTTGCCGACGATACCATGGTGTATAGGGCCATCAACAGCCATGATGATGCAGTTCAGCTGCAACAAGATCTAAATGCACTACAAGAATGGGAAAGGAAATGGCTAATGGAATTTCATCCCGGGAAATGCCAGGTTCTTCATGTCTCCAAACGGAAGAAAAAAGACCGACATAGCCATACATATACAGTCCATGGAACTGAACTAAAGCCTGTTGAATCTGCCAAGTACTTGGGCGTTGAGATTTCGAGTGATCTCTCCTTTGACAGACACATTGACAACATTACCAAAAAGGGAATGAAGACACTTGGCTTCTTAAGGAGAAACTTGCCCGGTAAGTCATGCTCCAAGGAAACCAAAGCTGCCTGTTACAACACACTTGTTCGGCCTATTGTGGAGTACGCAAGTTGTGTGTGGGATCCCCACACCAGCAAAGCCATTTCCAAGGCAGAATCTGTGCAACGGAGTGCAGCTCGCTATGTGATGAACAATTACTCAAGACGATGTAGCGTCACAACCATGATTGATGCGCTTCAGTGGAAGACCCTGCAACATCGTAGAGCAGTGTCAAAGCTTACTATGATGTACCGAATCACCAACCATCTGATTGACATCCCCGACGACCAGTTGGTACCGCTCAACACTCCAACCAGAGGCCACAGCAAGAGATTTCTAATCCCACGATCACGCACATCACTACTGAAGGATACGTTCTTCCCAAACACCATCCGTTTGTGGAACGGTCTACCTGAAAATGTGGTCATCTCACCATCGATCGACATCTTCAAGACACGAGTCAGAGATGTCGTCTTAAACTAACTCAAAATATGAGAACAATTTGTATATAGTGTATATGCGTTCGTTTTTGGACTTATTTTCATCGAGCTTTGCTACGAGCAACACGTTTAATTAGCCGATAGACAACCAACTGTTGTGCGACGATACTCCGTGGAGGTTTATGCACACTACTGGAAGAAGAAGAAGAAGACATCGGAGGACCGTGGGGGCACGTGGGTATGATGCCCGTCGGTCGTCGACGCGGTTGACACGCACATTCTTTACATCCAGTGTGAAAAAAAGTCATAAAATAATGTTTTTTTAATTGCTCGGGACAAAATATACAGATTTATTCGTGAACTATTTTACACTCAATTTCACTTTGGGTTTTCTTTTTTTTCGGGGCCGGGGAAGATCCTTTTCTCTGGTCATGGTGAAAATGATTTGCTTGTAGTTTATTATTTATCTATTTATTCATATTTCACCAGGGTAGCTCATTCAAAAACAGTTGATGAGGCCCTGGATAATAAATAATACAACTAAAAAACAAGCATTGGTGATAAGACATATGCAATCATCAGTTCACATCATATTGTTAAAACACAGGCGTATAAAGTGACAACAGCATGATAGAGTAATACACCCCCCCCCAAAAAAAAAAGAAAAGATGATAGTTAAAAGCACCAGTCCTGAAAGGGGGAATGGATTTGCATCCCACTTGATCGGCCTAGGCAAGATTGACGAAATGTCTTTTAACAGAGAATTTGAAATTATTTAGGGTGTTAAAGGCATTTTTAACGCTTTGGGGGAGACTATTCCATAGAACGCAGCCATCATAACATAAAGCAGTTTTATAATAATCTGTACGGCATTTACCTATAACTAAATCATGATGAGCACTTTGTCGAGTATTTACATTATGAACTTAAAAAAATTCTTTGATTTTAAAACAATCTGCTGATAAGTCATGAAGACATTTATAAATAAATATACACCTGAAATATTTTACTCTTTTCTTAAAAGGCAACAGTCTTAACGAGTAAAAATTTCATTCGAGGGGGTGTATATATTACAGTTTAAACTAAGTCTTGCTGCCCTCTTTTGCAATTTAGTCAACTTATCATTGTGACCTAAATACTATTATCTATTCCCCCAAATTTTACAACAGTAATCCATTTGTTTTTGAATATTAATATCACTGAAACTTCATCAACATATGGTTTGACTCTTCTGAGCATGGCAAGTCCTGCAAACACTTTTCTACATACATAGTCAACATGATTGCATCATAACAAATTATCACTAATAACACCAAGTCATTTAAAACTATTAAACTTTTCAATTTCAATACAAATTGCACTTTCTTTTTATACGTTCAGTCTTTTTTTTTTTTTTACTTCCAATGATCATATATTTGGTTTTATCAACATTTAACATAGCTTATTTAACATGTTTAACTTAATCCACTTAACGATAGCATCAAAATCATTCTGACGTTTTACTTGTATTTCATAAATAGACGTGCACTTACATATAGGATAGTATCATCACCTTACATTAATAACTTTCCATGATTCAAAACTTTTAACATATCATCAATGTAAATAAAAAAAGTAACGGACCTAATATAGATCCTTTTGGTACTCCAAGGGAAATACATCGATCATTTGATTTAGTATTTTTATCGCAACAAATTGTTTTCTCTTATCTAAATTCGAATCAAACCATGATAAAGACAAATCACTTACACCAATATTCCTTAATTTATTCAATAAAATTATTAACAGTATCAAAAGCACGTCTTAACTCAATGAAAAGCGCTCCTGTAGTTTGACCTTTGTCTATTGCATTTAACCAATCATCAGTTAAAAAACCGAGAGCCGAAGCTGTAGAATAGCCCGGTCAAAAACCGAAATGTGCTATGCTAAGAATATTAATGGAAATCAAATAGTCATATAACTGCTGATGGACAATTTTTTTTAAGATCTTGCTTACAGTCGGTAAAATAAAAATTAATCGAAAATTGCAAACATAATTAAAGTCACCTTTTTTAAATAATGGAAAAAAACCGAAGCATACTTCCAGTCATCGAGAAAAACACCGGATGCAAAAGACAAATGAATCAACCTCAATATACATGTAGAAGAAACGATAAAAGCTTTAGATTTCAGTAAATATATTGCATCAATATCATCAGATCTTGTTGCTTTATTACTATCTAACTTTGAAATCAATTTCTCAACGCATTCTTCTTTAACAGGCTCAAAGTTAAGAACACTTGTAAAAGTCGGATCCAAAAAACTATCACCGGTTATTATAATTATTTTTACCATTTTCAAACACAGCATGTGCATTCATCTCTTGTTGGGATTTAGCGTTAATTCGAATGAAATAATCATTAAAAGCATCAGCAATATCATTATCTGAATAAAAGAAACATTTCATTGTCATATATAATTTTAGGAACGGACGAACGTTTCGTATGCAATAGAGGATTTAAACATTTCCACATTTTATGCATATCTAGTGGCGGACCGTGGATCACAGCATGGGGGAGGGGCACCAGCAAAAAAAACCGAGTCATTTAGTGTGCGCACGAAGCGCGCTCAGTTGCTAGGTATACTGACCTAAGACATTTTAAGGATAGTGTCATTAAACGGAAAGGTATGTCACTGATAAAATAATGCAAGCGCGAATCGCGAGCTGAAAATTTTTGATATTCAGACCTTGCTAAAAAGGGACATTATAAGCATTTTTTTTTGTAATCATGATACGTTCCTGTCTCGCTAAACAAACAATGCGAGAGCGAGCTGAAAATTTTGTATATATTGACCCCAAACAGGGATATTTTAAGGACTATTTTTTAAAGGAATCAATTAAGAGTATATATATCTCACCATAGTCATCTAATGCGAATGCCAAGCGCCTGCTCATTTTGTTAGAATTACATCTAAACATACACAAAAAACTACTTTGAGCGGCCGATCGGGGAAAATATGCGTTTTGAAAAATTCACCCCCCCCTCTATTGGCGGGAGCTGGATCCACCCCTGCAACAAAACTAAATCTGTTCATGATTTAGACAATAATAAGGCCAAATAATTTGAACACGTCTGTTACCGTTTCATATGAGGACCGGAAAGGGAAAGAAGCAGCAATGTAAAAAATAATGTGCTAATTTAGCACTTAAAGTGCTTGTATAGTGACTGCACTACGAGTGCTGATTTTTTTAGTTCAAATTTAAACTAGAAAATCAGCACTCGTAGTGCAGTCACTAAACAAGCACTTTAATTGCTAAATTAGCACATCATTTTTTTACAGTGAGGTAGCATTTGAATATTAAGACGACGAATGCCATATGTCGATCCTCTCGTTGGCAATGCGAAAAAAGACATTAAATTTTGATATATCACACACATACAACACCCTCTACCAGCGATCATATCCCCATCAATATTTTCATTTCATTTCCTCCCATTCGTCAATTTAGTATGAAAAATTCGCGTTAATACTCCCACCTTTCTTTAATATTATTTTATTTTCGTTGACTCTAGGCCTTGATTCCGTTTGCCTTCGAAACCGATTCTTTTATGGTTGTACTTTTAACTGACTCAGAATTGTGACCAAATAGCGGGGCGCCACTCCGAGGTGATCCGGTCGCCCCACAGAACAACTCCTTAAGCGCTTTTCGGAACGGAGGATAACGGATGGTATAGATGATCGGGTTAGCGCAGGAATTGAGGAACATGAGCAGAATCAAGCTAGAACTCAAGGGACTCCAAATGAAAGTAATGGGTAAGACGCCCAGGTTCACCAAGAAATAGGCTGTCATATTCGGGGTGAAGCAAATGATGTAGGTGCTGACAACGATTAGCATGAGCTTAATGACGCGGTTCCGAGCAACAATATGGAACGTAGGTTTATCGGTTTTCTGGATCTGTGCTCTCTTGGCGATCGTGCGTTGCTTGTGAAGGGAATATGCCGTGAGACCTTGCGTGAGGAGGAGAGTTGAGATCGGTAGGACTACGGTCACCAGGTAATTGAAGATTCCGATGGGGAATACAACGCTTGGGACAGCCCGATAGAGGCAGGTGCACTGGGGTGTTATCACAAAAACAAACGGGATGAACAAAGCGGAAAGTATACCAGCCAACCACAGGAGCATGATGGCGATCTTGCTGCGCCGAGAGGTAAACACTAACATGTGGTTTAAAGGATGTGCAACAGCCATGTAGCGCTCAGCTCCCATTGCCATGAGAATGTAGGATGATGTCCGCAACCCGTGGAATAGGAAATACCGAGAGTCTATCATCTTGCAGAAGAAGAGACCTAGCGGTGTTCGCGGTATTCTCTTCGATGTTGGCACCGGGATAATAAAGACGGAGCTGATCAAGTCGGCGATGGCTAACGCACCTACTAAGATATCCATTGAGTGCAAGGCCCCACGACGTTTGGCTAGGACGACAATAACAAGAAGGTTCCCGATGATGCCAAAGACACCGATGAGTACCTGGATACAGTCGAATATACCCCATCTTAGCGCATTCCATTCCCAAGAGTCACATGACATTTTGGTGTGGTCCATGTCGCTTTCGGTGCTCAGGTTTCTCTCTATCCTTGTAGGAAATATAGCTTTTTCTCTATCCATCGCAATAGTAGAAATTCCTCCCGTGGCTGTAACCCATGCGGAGGCATGGTAACCTTCTGTTGTCATTGTGTAATTGGAAAACACATCCTTAACATCAGCTCTTTCACTTGTCAGTGTTACGCCCTCTACGGTTGAACTTGAATTTTGGCCTTGTTCAAATGAGGTGGCATCTGCCAGAGTACCATAAAGTTTGATCATGAAGAAAAACAAAGCTGCTTGATTTTTCATGATGAGTCTCTTGCCCTCTAATGTATCCAACAATATCTGCCAAAATAATAAAAACATCTACTTTAAATATGTGTAAATATATAAAAAACTGACCGTAAGTTGATCACATGAAATAAATTTATACCTAAATAATTCATACCTATATAATTAGAATAAAATTCATTTAGAAAAATGCTGAAAATTTTATCAAAATCTGATAACAAATAAAATACGAAGTCCTCTTTCATATTTGACAAGTACGTATCAAGTATAAAGTTTATTGATTCGTAAAGTTTAGCAATATTCTGTGAAAGCGGTTAATATTCGTCAGGAATATTAATAGGTGACATGATGACGTCATTTCACCACTTTCCATTTCTTATGTTATTAAATGAAGTGATATTTTTTCTTCAAATTTTCATACATATGTGTTTGATGTGTCTCCATTAAGTAAAATAAGTTGCAGATGATGTTAAATATATTAAATATATCCACACGAGGGTCGTGTGGTCCAGTGGTTAGAGCATTGGACTCGTAATCGCAAGGTTGTGAGTTCGAATCACTACTCTGCCATTGTCTCCACTTTGATAAAAAGGCCCGAGAGTGATATCTGTCGTCCATAACGTCAGCCACTATGACTGATTAACCTAGACGTAAAAATGTTTCCAAGGTAATTGGTTATTATACCAGCTTGGTGTTTACCAGCAAAATGCTGTCCTGCCGAGTTCCTATACGGGAGTTACCACAAACAGAAACAAATATTTCTAAATTCTTGGAGGCTAAAGTGTGGATTAACACATTTTCATGCAGTGAAATACATAAGAACTATTGAAACTTGACATCAGTTTGCTCATTGAATATTCATAAAGACGTGCGTAATACTGTTTCACAGAAAAAAAATACATGCAAATGTTTGAAATGTTATACCTTTTCCGATTTTAATCAACTTTTCAATGTTTTGTCGGATTTTCTTTATCTGTTCAAATACGTATATGATTTTCAACCTGGAGTACCACCTTTAAATTAAGTCAGAGATACATGTAGGTATAAGGTGTAAAGACAGTATATTCTTCGCAATAATGATGAATGAGTATCTGATAGTGCATAGCTAATAAAATCTTAGAATGTTTTATTCATTTTATTAAGCTCCTTTAATGTGTAATATTTGACAGAGTTAAGTTCATAATTAATTTTACAATCAAATCTCATAACTGTGGCAAAGTTCTTATTTATCAATAATCCATTACGACAGGACTTGCTTACATTCGAAAAACACTGAATAAAATTTTACGCAATATTGGGTAGAAAGGGAACATGCATATTTGCTTGTTTTTTTTACCCTATATTGGGCTATTTCAACGCAACATTTCGTAAAATTTACAAAATATTTGTTTACCCAACCAACATGCATGTTTCAATTTTACCCAATATTGGGTAAACATTTTTTTAGAGTACCCTGTATACAGCATACTAAACGTTGTATGCAGTACAAAATCAAAGTAAAACTAGTGAGTCATCGAATTATTTATATACACACTAAACACCGATGTGAAGAGATCAGATTAAAAATAAAACATCTTTTGGTGAATTTTTTTTTTCATTTAAGTAGAAAATTGTCTTTGAACAAAAGTTTTTATTTCTAGATCTCTACAGATATAATGCGAAAACGTACTTTTATCACCTCTCTTTCACCTACTTTAAGTATTATTGATGACGATGATGACAATGATAATGAAAATAATGATATATAATAACAATAATAGTAATCTACAGGTGAGTACATCAATCGACTATATATGGAATCACGAAAGAAGAGTGCCAGTGACCATTATAAAGAAGTAACTATGAATAACCACATTTTGTAGGACTCGAAAGTCAAAATCAATACCTCTTTGGAAAAAAAAACGGGCGTGAAATACTAGGAATGGAAACTATTTCAAACCGTATTTCGCAAGATGAACCCAAACGCAGAACCACTAGATCTAGAACCAACGAAGGCTATATTGATGCGGATTACAATAATGCCGGTGCCGATGATGATTTTGCCTACGATGACCATAAAGATGCTGATGACAAAGTTTGAAAGTAGAAGATTCTACATACACAATCACTACACAGCAAAGTGAGGAGCAAAAGAGAAAAGATATTAATAAAGAGAAGGAAAATCGTATGACTTGCTTCTACTTTTCGACCGATGTATCTCACAAAACTAGACATTACAGGAAGAGAATGAGAGAAACGTGACTTGATAATGATAATGGTGATCCATCCGTTGGAGAGCAAGCTCTGAAAGACATGAAACAAAGTATCCTTCGTACTCAATATTTCAGCGAGATCGAATTAGAGAGAATAAAACCAAAGGCACACATACTTTGTAGAGAAGTCAATAATGCCGGTAATGACGAAACCAGCGACGATCATGGGGATGGTGATGACAAAATTGCCGGTCCTGACGATGCCAACGATGGCCATAGATATGCTGATGACAAGAATGCCGGCGATGGCGATGCCAACGGCGACCATGATGATGATGACAACGAAAACCATGACGGTGATGACAATAGTGTCGGTGTTGATGATACCAACGATGACCATGATGATGCTGACAACAATAATACCGGTGATGACGATACCAACGATGATCTCGGTGATGCTGATGTCAATAATGCCGATGCCAACGACGACCATGTATAGTGAAGCTGACAACGATGAAGCCGATGCTATAAACGATAACCATGGCGATGTTGTGAACAATGATACAGCTGATGATGCTGACGATGATCCCGATATTTCTGGTGAGAATGTGTATCATAAAGACATGAACGACGGAGGCCAACCAAATAAAGACGGGAGGGTAGAAACGTGTGACAAGAGATTATCAAGACCAAAGACCAATGATACAATATGGCCAGCCAATTATGATTGAAAGTCGAAGATCATAGATACACAATCGCTACACAGCAAAGCGAGGGGATTAAGAGAAAAGAAATTATGGTCAAATAAAAAGAAGGAAAATCTTATGACTTGCTTCTACTTTGAGAACGATGTAACTCACAAAACTAGTCATTACAGGAAGAGAATGAGAGAAACGTAGCTTGAAAATAATGGTGACCCATCCGTTGGAGAGCAAGCTCTGGAAGACCTAAAACAAAGTATCCTTTGTACTCAATACTTCGGCGAGATCGAATTACAGAGAATAAAACAAAAGGCACAATATTTTGTAGAGAAGTCAATAATGCCGGTAATGACGATACCATCGATGACCATGGGGATGCTAAGGACAATGATCATGATAATGCCGGCGCTGGTGATACCAATAATGACCATGATGGTAATAATGCCTATGTTGATGATACCAACGATGGCCATGGTGATAGTGATGACAAAAATACCGGTGATGATGATGCTCACGAGGATTTAGGCGATTCTGACTATAATAATGCCAATGGTGACGAAACCAAAGTTGGAAAATCGATGATTCTAGACACACAATCCCTACACAACAATGTGAGGAGAAAAAGAGGAAAGAAATTATGGTCAAAAAAGAGAAGGAAAATCTTATGATTGCTTCTACTTTGTGACCGATGTATCTTACAAAACTAGACATTACAGGAAGAGAATGAGACAAACGTGGCTTGAAAATAAAGGTGACCCATCCGTTGGAGAAGAAGGTCTTGTGAACATGAAACAAAGTATCATTAGTACTCAATACTTCTGCGACGTTAAATTAGAGAGAATAAAGGAAAATTCCCAGAGTCTTTGTAGAGAACGAAAGCGTAATGTAACATAGAATCAAGACAGGGGAAAACGAATAACAGATAAAGTATACAACTGAACTGTATGACACCAACAATGATAGAAAGAGAGATCGGGAAATAGTGAAAACTCGGTAAATACCAACATTGAGAATGTGAGAAATTCAACCATTGAGGAAGAAAGTACAGATTCAGGAAATACAGTGAATATATTTCTTGAAGAGGGGATTGTATTCTTCAATCAAAAGGGTGTATCGAGCAGAGTGATGGGGTTATGAGATGAAGAACACAGCCAAAGAATATCACAAAAAGGCAACGTATGAATCGTCCTGATATGGACAGTGCTCAGAGAAAAAAATGAAAGATGATTACATCACTCAATTTGGTGCGCATTCCTTGTCTCTTTTACAAAGACTAGATGAAATCGAAATAGTAGACACACAGAGTGAGGCCGACTACCAAAGAGGAGCACCTTTCCGTCAGTACTGTGACACATCTGGAGGAGAGGGAAATGGATCAACGATGAACAGAAGAAAAAACAGCTCTTTTAAGACTGGATTCCCTTGCCGGGTTCTCTTGACATGTAGACCTACACCAGCAGTTGCAACAAGTGAAATCTCGTACTCTTCGGGATACATTAATAGAAAATGTTGAGAAGAGACCAGAAATTACTGAGAATGGTCATATGGGACGATGTTGCCCATTTTCTATGCGGCGGAGAGCCTCACATTCAACAAGATAAAGAATGTAAAAATAATGTATCAGGTAATATCATATCAACTGTACCGGAGAAAATGCGGTTGTATCCCAAAACTCGACAAATGAAGACAGAGATTCCGATCAACGGCTGTTCTCAGCACAGAGGAACAACTTTGATTATGTGAAGGGAATGTCAATATCAGATAGACCACAAATTCCCAAGATCGACACAATGTGCAGTAATACTAGGAGCGTGATCGAAAAAGTAGTGCTTGACAAGGTGCAATCTAGTCCTTCCAGTTTGTTGGAAGGACCCTAACTTGTCTGGGCAGGAGCCAAACCTGTAGCAGAACATATGTGACTCAAGTTGCATTCATCAAACCACTCTACCATGGGCTATAGGCCTTTTCCAGTAGGGGATGTGGATTACCGACAAATATCGGTAGCGATTACCGAAGTCCGGCAACCATGAATCTTGGAAGTGTTCTTTGTTCTCCTTAGTCACATTTTCTTTCGCCATACCCAGGATCAGTTTCAGCTTTTGTCGATGGGGGTGTATTTCGGTTACACTTCATAATTCCGAAGCTTCGTAATTCCGAAGGTTCTTTATTCCGAAGGTTCGTAATTCCGAAACACGTAAATTGCCTATACCTCGATGTTCGTTAATCCGAAAACGAAAAAGGGTTCGTTAATCCGAACATTTGTGGCGTTATTCCGACGGTTCGTTATTCCGAAGGTTCGATAATCCGAAAACGAAATAAGGTTCGTTGTTCCGAAGGTTCGATAATCCGAAAACGAAATAAGGTTCGTTAATCCGAAAACGAAATAAGGTTCGTTGTTCCGAAGGTTCGTTAATCCGAAAACGAAATAAGGTTCGTTTTTCCGAAGGTTCGTTAATCCGAAAACGAAATAAGGTTCGTTAATCCGAAAACAAAATAAGGTTCGTTAATCCGAAAAATGAAAACCGGGAAAGCAGAGGCAAGGGGGAGGGGGGCGGAGGACACTGTTGCCGTTCAATTGTTATGAGGATGGGAAGGCAAGGGCGGCCGAACGAATTTTCGTTTGGGGGGTAAAGCCAAAAAATGAAACTCATACGTCAAAATGGACACTTTGGTGATATTTTCCCCTTAAGATTATCATCTGCTTGAAGTCATTGTGTGTTTGATAGTGATTAAGTAGAGAAAAACCTTTTTTGAAGTGATTTCTTATTATGGTAAAACGTATATTTAGGCTTTATTTTTCGGGAGAGAGTGTAATGAGCGAGCGGCTTGGTAAAACAAATTCAAAGGTGAAGGTGTAAAACGTTTTTTTGGGGGGTCAATTATTCTTAAAATGGCATAATTGCGAGGTGTTGCGAGCGTGAATCACAAGCTAAAACTTTAGGGTATTTCAATAAAAAATGAAAATAAGTTTTTAAAAATCCGAGCAGATTTCTGCTGTCATTAAAAAATGTGCATCTAACTAAAAAATTAACACGAGCGCAAAACGCAGCTTAAACATACTGACCAGAAAAGGAACCTGTTAAAGAAAGCATTTAGTGACCTCTTTAGGATGCATATTTCACCAATCGAATGAGAGTGCGAAGCGCAAGCTGAAAATTTGCAATATTCCAGCCTGAAAACTTAACTTGTATACTTTAAAAAGAGTATTTTATTTCGAAAAAACATGAAAAACGGCATATTTATTTTTGAAAAAGGAACTTTCCCATTTTGGAAAATATTCATTTCCCTGTTTTTTTTATTTCATTTTGGGGGTGCAAGTGCCCCCTGCCTCCCTCCCGGCGGATCCAACTTTCGTCAAATAGGGGGGGGGGCAATATTTTTTTCAGCCACATTTTCCTCGATCGGCAGCTTAAAGTTGATTTTTGTTTGTTTCTTTGAAAGGGTAGTCCTAACAGTCAATAATTAGCTTTATACTTATAAAATAAAGTAAATATGTAATAACATGATAAACCATTTTTAAATAATGCGAGCGCGAGCTATATATTTTTTTTAATATGATGGGCAATATGTTTGTGATCTTCAAAACGAGATGCCTATGTAACTAAATTTAGATAATAACTGCGAGCAAGATCGCAAACAGAAATTTTAAATATATAAGCTCTGACCTGATCTAAAGGGGACATTTAAAGAACTTTTTGCAGTTAGCCATGAAGACGATGCGTGTTTCAACCAGTGGCGGCGGAATATATTTTCTTTCGGGGGGGGGGGGGCAAAGCCAAAAAAGGGGCCAATAGGGGCAATTTGGTGCAAACGTATATTTTCACCATGAGATTATCATCTGTGTAAAGAGGTTGTGTGTTTTGTAGTAATTGAATTGAGCAAAAATTTTAAGTGATCACTGATTGATAAATTATATATTTACGTTTCATTTCTGCGAGCGTAGCGAGCAAGCGGTTTTGGGGGAAAGAAATCAAATCTGAAGATGTAAAATTCGCCTTTTTGGTCAATTACTGTTAAAAGGGCATCCTTGTGAGATGTTGCGAGCGAATCACGTGCTCAAACTTTTGGAAATTTCATGTAGGCCTAGAATGATAATAATGATATAGATATTATTTACCCAGGGAAGCCACTTCAGTTCTGAAAACTGTTCTCCCAGCTATTATTTTTTTTACAAGAATGCTTAGAATAAATTTTGGCTCACGTTTCTCGCCCGCATCAAGTATTGCTTATTGAGAAACTCATTCTATTCCTGGGGCCTGTTGCATAAAACTTTTTACCTGAGAAAACTCTGGTAAAAACTTAAAACTAAGGTTAGTCTGATATCTGCCATTGATTTTAACACAGGGCAAAAACTCCGGTAAAAACAACCTGAGTTTTCTCAGGTTAAAAGTTTTATGCAACGGGCCCCTGGTTACAAAAAAGTATAAAATGTCCAGTTTTCAGGTGGAATATCACAAATTTTAAGCTTGCGGTTCGCGCTCTCATTATTTAGTTCGTGATATATATATTCTATTCATGAGTCACTAAATGCAGTCCTTAAAAGATTACTTAGAAGCCTGTTGCATAAAACTTTTTACCTGAGAAAACTCTGGTAAAAACTGAAAACTAAGGTTAGTCTGATTTCCGCCATTGACTTTAGCACAGGCCAAAAACTCGGGTAAGAAGTTTTATGCAACGGGCCCCAGGTCAGTATATAAACAAATTACAGCTCGCCCTCGAGTTAATTCTTTAGAAAGATACACATCTTTCTCACGATTAAAAAAACTGCTCAGAATGTTTAAGTTCACGTCTTGTTACATGAAATGAGCTTGCGATTCGCGCTTTCAACATCTCACAAGGATCATTATTATAGTATCATTTTTATTTTTATTACCAGCAGAAGCTGTTATTAAAAATGACATCCCCTCCAATACAAATCCTATTATCTAGAGGTTACTCGCACGCGACCAACACACTTGATCCCCTGCATCTTTAAACCATTTGCTTAGGCAGCAATTGCTCAGATAAAATCGAAATTAGCCTATGCTTGATCAGGGCGCCTATATTCTTAATGAAATACATGCTTTTGGCCACAACACATGCATGTATCATCGATCGTCATTGCATAATATCGTGTAATCTTGTAATGACAACATCGTTTTTGTTACCAAAATGAATAATTTTTCATTTTCGGAAATACGAACCTTATTTAATTTTCGGATTAACGAACCTTATTTCTTTTCGGATTAACGAACCTTATTTCGTTTTCGGATTAACGAACCTTCGGAATTACGAACCTCATTTCGTTTTCGGATTAACGAACCTTCGGAATTACGAACCTTATTTCGTTTTCGGATTGACGAACCTTCGGAATTACGAACCTTATTTCGTTTTCGGATTGACGAACCTTCGGAATTACGAACCTTCGGAAATACGAACCTTCGGAATTACCGAACCTTCGGAATTACGAATGTATACGGTATTGGTTATCAACATAATCCAATTTCATTTTCCTTTTTTTTTGAGAGACCAGTCCCATAAATTTTCATTTTCAAAAGCAACATAAGACATTTCATGTGGCCTGAATATAAATTACCACGCGAGCGCGAAGCGCGAGCTCAAATTTGTTGATATTTTATATTTAGCCCCGAAAATTAAACATTGTGAGCAGCTTTGTAATTTTCACATGGGGGTATCTGACTAAAAGATCCATACAAATTTTAAAATACTGGACAGAAAAAAGACCTATTAAAGACTGTTTACAGTGATCCATGAAATAATACATTTCTCTTCGATTCCAAAATGCGAGCGCAAAGCGCTTGCTAAATAATTTTATATTTCGACCTGAAAACTCAATTGTAACCATGAAGAGGGTGGATAAATCAACCAAACATTTGATGCGAGCGCGAAGCACAAGCTAAAATTTTGACTTCCGACCAGAAAACTGGAAATTGTAAGCACTTTTTGCATGAATATGCATAATGCATGTGAGCGCGAGCTGATCCATTAAATTTACCTTTCTGAAAAAGGACATGCTTATTAACTGTTTGCAGTGACTCATGAACATAATACATTTCTCACTAATCAAATAGATTTTTTTAGATGATGGACTTGAAAATTTGACTGGTTTAACATATTTTGATCAAGAACACAGTAAACAAGCGCAAGTGCGAGCTGATGTTTTCAACAGGACTAAAAACAGAACATTGAAAGTAATGTAACCATGAAGAATGTCGGCAAAGAATTAAGCAACTGTTGCGAGCGTGAACTGATTTTTTGTCTCACCTGCGAAGCAGAGTGAGACTATAGGCGCCGCTTTTCCGACGGCGGCGGCGGCGGCGTCAACATCAAATCTTAACCTGAGGTTAAGTTTTTGAAATGTCATCATAACTTAGAAAATATATGGACCTAGTTCATGAAACTTGGACATAAGGTTAATCAAGTATCACTGAACATTCTGCATGAGTTTCACGTCACATGACCAAGGTCAAAGGTCATTTAGGGTCAATGAACTTTGGCCGAATTGGGGATATCTGTTTAATTCCCATCATAACTTTGAAAGTTTATGGATCTGATTCATGAAACTTGGACATAATAGTAATCAAGCATCACTGAATATTTTGTGCAAGTTTCAGGTCTCATAATTAAGGTCAAAGGTCATTTAGGGTCAATGAACTTTGGCCGAATCGGGGGTATCTGTTGAATTACCATCATAACTTTGAAAGTTTATTAGTCTAGTTCATTAAACTTGGACATATGAGTAATCAAATATCACTGAACATCCTGTGCGCGTTTCAGGTCACATGACCAAGGTCAAAGGTCAATGAACTTTGGCCGAATTGGGTGTATCAGTTGAATTACCATCAAAACTTTGAAAGTTTATGGATCTGATTCATGAAACTTGTACATAAGAGTAATCAAGTATCACTGAACATCCTGTGCGAGTTTCAGGTCACATGATCAAGGTCAAAGGTCATGTAAGGTCAATGAACTTTGGCCATGTTGGGGTTTTTTGTTGAATAACCATCATATCTCTGTAAGTTTATTGGTCTAGTTCATAAAAAATGGACATAAGAGTAACCATGTATCACTGAACATCTTGTGCGAGTTAGAGTAGTATTCAAAGTCAGCACTGCTGCTATATTGAACCGCGTGATGCAGGTGAGACGGCCAGAGGCATTCCACTTGTTTTTAATTTTACAACCTGAAAATTTGACTTTTTCAACACTTTTGCAATCATGAACTTGATGGTTATCTAAGCGAACTTAGATTTGAAATCGGACATTTCATGCAGTTTTTGCCATCATAGGAATGGTATTACTGAATGATGCGAGCGATAAGCACGAGCTGAAATTTGTGGATATTTTGACTTGAAAACTAAATATTTTTATATGTTTTTACATTAAAACAAACTCAATTTCTGCATCTGTTTAATCGAACAAGCTGTGTATCTCAATTAACATTAATGCGAACGCGAAGCACGAGCTGAAAATTTTGGATATTTTGACTTGATTTGATTTATTGTTTTCTTCTGCATCCATAACATTCGTATAATACATTTTTCATAACATAGTAAACATAATATGTTAGCATTTTTGGCATGAATCATAAATAAAGAGTACTAAAAATAATTTCAGACAAAAATGATTAACTATATGATATTCAAAAATTGCAGGAGAAGGATTGTCATCATAAGCAGATTGCTTGAAAAAAAATGACAATCCCAAACTTATACTAATTGAATTAATACATTTAATTTAAGCAGAATGGGCATATATTTTCAAATACGAAACATGAATTCATGCAATATCATAGTATGAAGATGAAGATGACAAAGCTGAGGATGACGGTGAAATGACTTGAAAACTAAACTTTTTAAAAATGTTTCTACATTAAACAAACTTGGTTTCTGCATCTGTAATTGAATAAGCTGTGTATCTCAACAAACGAGCTGAAATTTTGATTCACTGACCCGAAAGAGAACATTTCAAGCACTGACCAACGTGAATTAAAAATGGATCACTGTCGGTATAGAAGTACATGCTGGTAACTCTTAATACTTTGATTTGAAAACTTAACATTTTCACACGTTTTTGTATAAAGAGCAAACTTAGATTCCTCATATGTAATTGAACAAGATGTGTATCTCCATAAACATAATGTGAGTGCAAAGAGCTGAAATTTTCGCATACATTCGTAATTCCGAAGGTTCGTATTTCTGAAGGTTCGAAATTCCGAAGGTTCGTAAGTCCGAAAACGAAATGAGGCTCGTAATTCCGAAGGTTCGTTAATCCGAAAAGGAAATGAAGTTCGTAATTCCGAAGGTTCGTTAATCCGAAAAGGAAATGAAGTTCGTAATTCCGAAGGTTCGTTAGTCCGAAAACGTAATGATTAACGAACCTTATTTCGTTTTCGGACTAACGAACCTTTGGAACAACGAACCTTATTTCGTTTTTGGATTAACAAACCTTCGGAACATCGAACCTTATTTCGTTTTCGGATTAACGAACCTTCGGAATTACGAGCCTCATTTCGTTTTCGGACTTACGAACCTTCGGAATTTCGAACCTTCAGAAATACGAACCTTCGGAATTACGAATGTATGCGAAAATTTCAGCTCTTTGCACTCACATTATGTTTATGGAGATACACATCTTGTTCAATTACATATGAGGAATCTAAGTTTGCTCTTTATGCAAAAACGTGTGAAAATGTTAAGTTTTCAAATCAAAGTATTAAGAGTTACCAGCATGTACTCCTATACCGACAGTGATCCATTTTTAATTCACGTTGGTCAGTGCTTGAAATGTTCTCTTTCGGGTCAGTGAATCAAAATTTCAGCTCGCGCTCGCATTATGTTTGTTGAGATACACAGCTTATTCAATTACAGATGCAGAAACCAAGTTTGTTTAATGTAGAAACATTTTTAAAAAGTTTAGTTTTCAAGTCATTTCACCGTCATCCTCAGCTTTGTCATCTTCATCTTCATACTATGATATTGCATGAATTCATGTTTCGTATTTGAAAATATATGCCCATTCTGCTTTAATTAAATGTATTAATTCAATTAGTATAAGTTTGGGAATGTCATTTTTTTTCAAGCAATCTGCTTATGATGACAATCCTTCTCCTGCAATTTTTTTTAAATATCATGTAGTTAATCATTTTTGTCTGGAATTTTTTTTGGAACTCTTTATTTATGATTCATGCCAAAAACATATTATGTTTACTATGTTATGAAAAATGTATTATACGAATGTTATGGATGCAGAAGAAAACAATACATCAAATCAAATCAAGTCAAAGTATCCAAAATTTTCAGCTCGTGCTTCGCGTTCGCATTAATGTTAATTGAGATACACAGCTTGTTCGATTAAACAGATGCAGAAATTGAGTTTGTTTTAATGTAAAAACATATAAAAATATTTAGTTTTCAAATAAAAATAACTCCACAAATGTTCGGATTAACGGACCCTTTTACGTTTTCGGATTAACGAACATCGAGGTATAGGCAATTTACGTGTTTCGGAATTACGAACCTTCGGAATAAAGAACTTTCGGAATTACGAAGTGCAACCGAAATTTTGGTATATTACTGGCCCGAAAGGGAAATTTTAAGCGCTGTCCTACTTTAACATGAAGGAAAATTGTGGAGAGAATATTGATCTCACTTAATATATGATGCGAAGCGCGAGCTAAAATTTTTGTTGAGATTTAGACTTTAAACTGGGACATTCTTATCACTGTCGGTACAGAAGAGCGAGCTGAGAACTTTTCATGTTTTGACCTGAAAACTTTACATTTTCACACGTTCTTTTATATAAAGAAAAAAAGTCAGATATGCATATTCAATTTAGCAGTCTGTGTATCTTAATGCGACCGTGTAGCGCAAGCGGAAATTTTTTATATTCTAGGGGAAATTTAAGCAATATTTTCAGCAAAATATTTTGAATCATTGTCGGTAGCCAACAAAGAGCTCCCCACGATTGCATTGCAATTTTTTTTTAATTCAACGATAATAGTACATTATGCAATTTGACATTAATAAAAAAAAATCTTTCTTTCTTTCTTCCTTTCTTTCTTTCTTTCTTTCTTTCTTCCTTCCTTTGATTTTCTTTCTTCCTTCCTTTGTTTTTTCTTTTTTAAATTGTTTTCCTATTTCTCTTCTTTCCCTTTTACTTTGTTCTTTCTCCCTTCTTTTTTTTCCTTATCGCTCCTTTTTTTTATAAATTTATCCCGACGGCAGAGCTGATTTACCGACGATATCCAAAATTAGTGGGGGTGTCGCACCCCCAACAACCCCCTGTAGCGACGGCCCTGACTGCGCTATACAAATAGGCATATTATTTTTATACTTTAACTTGTATTATCATTTTCATCATAATTATTTCTGCGAAAAAGAAAGAGAAAAAGTATAACATAAATTTACCCTCATGGAAATCGCACATTTAAAAAAAAACCTGTCACCCTGTTCCACTCTTTTCTCCCCTTGTGTTTCAGATTGTATTAAACACTAATTAAGTATTGAGTGTGGTACCTATTTTTGGAAGATGAATAGACCAAATGCGTTCAGTAGGCCTATGCTTTTACTACTTTTTATTTCAGAATAAGAAAATTATAAAAGGTGCCTTAATTTCTGGTTTCTATTTTCAAATGATTGATAGCTTTCGAAAAGTCACACATTCCAAAATTATTCATAAATAGTCTTGTATCTCAAATTAACAAGAACTTTAACAGTGGCTTGTATAATAGGGGATTGAATTAGATGACCAAGAACAAGGGGGAGGGGTGCACGGGGTTGCACTGGGGGCATCCACCAGTCAGTATCATTGCCCTATCCATTTGCTCCTCAGAAATTTTGAAAACTAGAAAAGAAAATGAACAGTAAATTCTGTCAGAAGCCTCCTACTCAAGCTGTATGGTGCTCTAAAACGGCATTTTCACTCTTCAAAATTTCTCATCCAGTCACTGTTAGCTCCCATCAATATCAATGATATTAGTCAATAACGTTAATCTTTCGGACCTTTTTATAAAAATTCACAATTTTTCTCGCGCTTCGCGGTCGCAGTGGCTGTCGATTGAGAGAGAGATAAAGGATCTGTCAAATAGGAACAAAGCTTAACAATTTAGCTTTAACCCTAAATAGACTGGGCTATTTCGACGCCTAAGAAGACGGGGGGGGGGGGGCTGATTCAACCCCCCTTATGATCTCGGCCGTCGATCGCGCGTTCGCGACGAAAATTGGCACGCGCGTTACCCATGGCATTATCTACAAAACTATAATATCAAATTCTGCGAAAAATCTCATTGCTCATTAATTATGCTAATTTATGCGTAAAATCATAAGTTTGCTCTAATTGATAAAATAATGCCCCTAAAATGGTAATTTTTGTTTTACATACTCTAGATAGGCATCTTATCAAATTCATGCTAAAAAAATCAACATCACATTTATATTCTTATGTATTCTATTGTTTTCTAAATTTCTTATGTATTTCATTGTTTTTCGACTTCTTGTTTTTTTATTGTTTTTTTATTGTTTTTTCAATGGAAATTGTTGGGTACTTTATTTTGACCATAAAAAAGATAAAAATAATTTATTTTAAGCAGTAAAAGGAAAAATAATGAATGGATAATGAATTTTGGCTAAAAACACTATTTGCATTGGATTTGTACACAAATTCACGTTTTTTTAGTACTTTGGGGTCTGCTTGCACTTACGAAACGTTGCATAATTTCGGAACCGCGTACCCGGGTGTCACAATTTTGGTCTCAAAAGTTGCGCGAGACTTGAAAGTAAAAAGTCCGAGAGCGACGCGGTCAAAAAATATCTAGCGGCGGATTTATCGCGAAAAATGTCGAGGGGGGGGCTGAATCTGCCCCCAGTTTTTTAGGGTTAAGTCGATCAATGTTCACAAATTATTTTTTTCGTGATTCGAGTTTTTATTATTTGTTTTAGCCAGATTCACATGCTGAATGTTCATAATTACAAAAAGTGCTAAATATGAAAATGGTCCAGCTCGCTACATGCTCGCATTATATATTTGGTGAGATATCATCTTCACGAGTTACTAAAAAAAAAAACAGTCTGTAAAAGGTCGAATTTCAGGTAGGTACAGAGTCTATTCCAAATATATTAGCTCTAGTTTCACGCTCGATTGTGAATTATACTGCTTAAATATTTAAAGCCTTGAAGGAAAATATTCATTGATCGAAATAATTCGTGGCTTTGAATGCGGTTCGAATCAAATAAAAACATTTGTCATAAAACATCAAATTATTGATCAAATATGAAATAAGATACATTTAAAACAGAAAGTGATTAGATTGATGAAGATAATTAAGATAAGGCTTTAAACAAAATAACACTTACCGATGTTAATAATAGGCTTATCAAAAACTAGAAACGTTAGGCAGAATCTGGTTGATATTTTGTTGCTTCTTCCAATGTTTGAGAGAGAAAGGTGTGTGATTGATTTAAATACTACACTTTTTTTAAATATGCGCATGCGCTACTATCAAATCGTTCGCATACATACGCTTTTCTTAATGGTCATCAGTCGTCACACACACGCCTGTGCTAATTGGCCTGGATTTATTTACTAGGTTCAGTATCATATCGTCATCTTTGTTATCACTATCAATGATAGGGGATAATCATTGTCATTATAGATATTGATGGTTTTTATTATTATTATTATCACCATTATTTAATTTCGTTAATATTACTATTATCATTATCAGTGTAATTATGATTATTTATTACACAGTAAAAAAATTGTACAACGCTGTTTACTATATGAACCTTACAGTAATTGTTTAAACAGTTTAAACAACTGTTTAAATCTTAAGCAACAAAGTTTAATTTTCAATATCTAATTGTCAATAAATTAAACATGATTGTTTAAACGGTTAAACAAATACTGTAAGGTTCATATAGTAAACAGCGTTGTATAAAATCTTAAACAGCGTTTTTACTTTGTATCATTGTTATTATTACTATTATCATCATCACCATCATTATCATCATAATCATCATCAGTGTCATCATCATCATCATCACCATTATTATCATCATCATCACCACCACCATTATCATCATCACCATTATCATCGTCATCATCATCATCACCATCATCATTATCATCATCATCGTCATCATAACCACTATCACCATCATCATCACCACATTATGAATATCATCATCATTACCATCATCATCATCATTATCATCATCATCATCATCATCATCATCATCTTCATCACTACCATCACCACCATCATGACCAGCATCATCATTACCACCACCATCCTCATCATAACCATCATCATCATCATCATCATCATCAACAGCATCACTATCATTATTACCATCATCATCATCATCATTCTTAACACCATTATCATTATCATTATTTTCACTACAATCATCTTTGTCATCTTTATCATTATTGTTGTTTGTTATTTTCATAACTGTCAAAATAATCATTATACCCTCATCATAATTCTTAAGAAATACCCCCCCCCCTGGTGTCAAAATCATATACCTTATTTGACCACTCACCGGTTTACCGTCAAGCTGCACCCGGTTAAATTATACACTCACTCTAAAAACTGAAATGTTGAAACGATGGAGGCCGGAATGAGAAACCTGTCCAAATGTTGCATTTATCACTATGAATGGTTCGACCCAGAATGTTGGATTCAGCTTTACGCACGGTTGGATATTACATTTGGAAAAGGTTGTCTCTCTTCCAACCCCACCTTTCGCGTTTTTTCTTTAGCATTTAGAGTGAAAGATTTATATTAGCACGACGTTTTAAGCCAGTCACGATAACACATTTTTCAACAATTTGTTTAAACTTACTTTTAAACGAGTCGGTTAAAAGTTTTAACATTGTTTATTAAAGTGAAAGGCTTAGACAACGTGCTTAAAAGTTTCGGCAGCGTTCTTTTTTTTTTAACCACAAATATACAATATGAGAAAAAAAAACGAAGATTGGTCATGATATTAGCATAAAGAAAACGAATAAAAACCTCAGTTATATCGCGGGATTGATAAATTTATAGAAAAAGGGATGAAACAGAGAGCGAAAAATACAAATATGGAAAAACCCATCATCACAACATACAGATATCCGAACAGATTTTTTTTTTCCTTTAAACGAATTGAATACCTTATAGAAAACGAAGGTGAAGGCTCTATATGAATAGGAACACAAGACAGTAGATAAGGAAATGAAATCCTTTTGATAGTTGAGCTTTATAATATTCAATACTTTCCAGCTAAACGGAATAATAGAAACAATATATCTTTCAAAATTGTAAGAGCGAACAGTAAGAACATAAATAAATTGCGCAGCGATATTTACACTTCAACCAGTCGGATGAAAACTGTACTTTTTATTGAACATGTTGAATAGATCTAATTTCGCGTACTAATCGCGCGGTCATTATGTTCATATTCCCATTATGTGGCAAGCATAGTTAAACCTAACCGCTTCTTGCTCATCCTTGGTGGAAAAAAGTAAAGAGGAGAGAAATGATTCTTTACTCTTGGCGTCACTGTACCTCGCAACTTCCGGTGTACTTTTGGCCTCTCTGAGAATATTTTTTTTACCTTATCAGCTTATATATCTTTCATCATTATCTCTTTGTTATTACGCACTTTATAAAATTATTAATTCGTCGCACTCCTGGCAAAAGGGCACAAATTTCTCGCCAAGGAGAAAGGCGTACACACTAAATCTCATCTAACCTATAAAATATCAACTTATTTCACGCCAAATTTACTATGCACGTTCAATTTCATCGCTTTATTCATTCATTTAAGTTTGGTCTGAAATAAGTTGATATTTTATAGGTTAGATGGGATTAAGTGTGTGTGCCCTTCTGCCAGCAATGCGACGAGTTATAGCCTTTACCCAGCTGTGATACTACTACTACTACTACCATTACTACTTCTACTACTACTACTACTACTACTACTACTACTACTACTACTACTACTACTACTACTACTACTACTACTACTACTACGACTACTACTAATAATAATAATTCAGGGGGCAGAACATGACGTAATGTGCAAAAATTCCCCAAAACGTTGCGAGAGGAGCGAATTTTTAAAGTTTTTAAATGAGCATCTCATTTTGACTAAATTTTACATAAAATTCACCAAAAAGTATCTTATTTTCATATTTCACCCCTTCAACCTTTCTTTCCTTTTCTATTGTACTTTAGTAACTTATCTCTTTTTTTTTTTACTACATTTACGTTTATATTAGTTGTGTATTTAGGTATATCCGAAGGAACCTCTTGATGTGCTAGCGCCATGAGCGACTCTGGACAATGTGTGCGCTCAATAAGACATCACCATTATTTTATTTTTTTTACTTTTCTTTTTTCGATGGACCGGGAACATTTTTTTCGTCAGTACTTGCGCACCCGAAAATACCCTTTTCATAAACCTATCCTCCAATTAGCCGCCTAAGAGTAATGCGGATAATTCATGAGCCGCATTATTTTTACGAGCGCCCGTCCTGAAAAAGGCGGATAATCGCCATGACAACTGGATACGCCCCCTCCGATGCGGTTGTGTTGGAAAAGGGTGACCTTGTGACCGCACCATGGCAATTATCCGCATTATTTGGAAATGCGTTCATAAACTCAAAATCTTATCCCGATGCCGCTATTATGCGGATTCAGATTCAGATTCAGATTCAGTTTTATTTCCAACAGAAATAACAAATATTGATACAAATCATTTTCATAGATTATAACAAATATTTACAATACATTAATAATAATCATAACTAACATACAAAATATTTTATAGACAAATAATATATAGTTAGGATAGAAAAAATAGCAGCATCAGAGTAATGCGGATAACTCTTGTCCTCCTCCAATTTTACGACCAAATTATGCTGCTATTAGCCGCCTAATTCATTTTAATTGGGTTTATGAAAGGGTATTGAGATGAACACAATATTTTTGAAACTCGCTATAAGCGAGACTCGTATACCTGTGTCCATGAGACCGATACAACTTTGCCTTACTGATTGAGCGACACCCTATCGAGCTGAGTGAGGAGTCGGAAATTGCGATATATCATAAAGTTTTGTGTCATGAATATATTGATGAGGCGTAGTCTGGCTAAATAAACTCTATTGTATGAGATTCTCACTGATCAAATAATGAGAGCGCGAAGCATGAGCTGAAAATTTTTATATTCAGACCTAAAAAGGGACATTTTAAACAAATTTTTGTAAGCATGGTGTGTAGACCCGGGGTGTAGACCTACCTGTCTCGCTAAACAAATAATGCGAGCGCGAAGCGCAAGCTGATTTTTTTTTATATATTGACCCCAAACGGGCATTTTAAGACATCTTTTAAGGAATCTATTAAGAGTATATATATATATATATATATATATATATATATATATATATATATATATATATATATATATATATATATATATATATCCATTTCTTTACAATATTTGAATAAAAAGAGTTGCCAAAGCTGTTGTACATGTATATAACTTTAAACATTCGTATACTTTCTCCCATACGTGTACTGTATTTATCAAAAGCAATAGCTTTGATCCAGCTGAGGCATGGTGGCTTGTCATTGTTCAAACTTCAAAACCCGGCCACCTTCACCCGATAAAAGAAATTATAATTGGTACATTGTCGAAAATCTGTCTATCTGACGGTCAATCGGATCGGGGTGGCCCTATAGCCACTAACCCGTCTCTGTGGTCTAGTGGTTAAGGCACCAGCGTTCAAAGCTGGGGGCCCGGGTTCGATTCCCGGCAGAGACATTTTTTCGGCATCACCAATTTTTCCAAAGGGTATAGCTGTAGGGAACATTGATTTAAGCTACGCCTACCATTGTTCGCTTCATCCATTTCTTTACAATATATAACACATTTTAATAGTTTTTGTCTTCCTTGACCTTAATTCTCCCTTTTATTTCTCATTTAATTCCCCCCGGTTTCTTGTTGTTGTTTGCTTGTTTGATTGTTTGGGGTTTGTGGCCAGCCGATTAGGGGGCACGTGTCCCCTGTGCCCCCCGTAGTTACGCCACTGAATCTGTACATATTTCTTTACCAATTCATAATCACAAAGGAATTAATTTGAGGAAGTTATAATTACAACCAAAAAGATAGATAAAAAATAAAAACAGGCCACACATCACACACACGAAATCACCCAATATCGATCGATCGCGCATGCTCCGATCGCATATCGATCACCACGACAACGAGACGCTCTCAAGCTTGAGGAGTCGGGAATAAATTATAAATTATCTCCTTTTTTCAAGATCATGATGTAAATATTGTGTAAGTAGACGGATAAGAAGAATTATCGAATAATTTTATTCTATTTTGTCACCTTTATGGTCTAGAGATCTACTGCACTGCTGGCGAAATGTTTCTTTCCAAACTTAGAAGTTGACGATTTATTGCAATGTGTTCCCACCTATTCATTTGTATGTTTGGGATTTCCTTAAAAGGTGATTCGATTTAATTAAGTGTCTTTGTCAAACTAAAACCAAAACAAAAGCTTCGGTCTCTGTTATATCGGTTGTTCCGCTGAACTCTGTTGGCTCCACTCACCAGTTAAAGAGACCGAAGTTCTTACTCGATCTGTACAGGGACTCAATCGGATAAACAAAGGAGCTGGAGTAACTTGTAAGTTCAAGTTGTTGTAGTTGTACAAAAATGATCATGCCCAGGCCATGGGTTCAAAGCATCTCGCGTGCGAAGGAATATCAGTCGTATGCACGCGACACACACGACACAGTTAAAGTTTGCTGGGCTTTTGCCCACATTAATTTTCCCTTAAAATTTTATATATCACATTCTGCAATGACACTTACCGAATCATTTACATGTAGATCCTTCCGTTACTTCTCCTTGAAGTTTCTTTTAAAAAACATGTATATTTTCTTGATCTTTAGAGAAGATTTTACGGAGATGAAATCTGCTCAGCGCGGATATCAATTTTCGCCTAAAGAGGGCGCGCTATTTATATTCATATCAAAGACTCGACAAGGGAAAGACTAGGCACCTACACTACTTCTACACGCAAATCGACGCGAGGCATTACGCAAAGTCCGTGAAGTGTCCAATCTTTTCATTGTATAGACTTTGGGATACCGTATACGTATTATTTACGTTCGTTAAAGTTTGTACTGCTGGTTTCTTTCCAGGCACGTATATTTTCATTTTTTTTTATTAGTCATCTTTTAAAATTCATTGCAAATAAGTGTTATCATCACCAATAATAATCTTTAATTATGTTTTTGAAGGTATTTCATTTATTGATGCCCATAATTAGTAAATTAATTATAAGGATTGCGCATTCAAAGAATTTAGATACAGTTATAAAATTACCGAGGAGCTGAATCAAGGTTGTGAAATTATTAGCGCCACCAACGGGCTTCCTTGTATTTCCGTGGAAGAGACAAGCGAAGTCACTTTCGAGGCCGAGGTAAGCGAAATTTGCTTTTTTTTAATGATTATGATTTTAAAATAATTTCCTATTTGTTGCCCCATTGCTACTTACCGGCAAGAGCCCCGGTGCGTAGCGAGAAGGAGTTTCGTCAAATATTACTTCAGCAATGAAGCGATGTTTACCGACTACTTCGAAATCCAGGGTCAAACACGGTCTATTGTGCGAGGTTAGTACATACTAACCTCGTGCAATGTGTGAGTGTAGTTGTACTTGTACTGACAGCGGAAGTAAGTATGGTTGGTAGTAGAAAAGCTTCGGTCTCTGTTATGTTGGTTGTTCAGCTGAACTCCGTTGGCTTCACTCACCAAATACAGAGACCGAAGTTCTAGCGCGATCTGTACAGGGGACTCAATGGCCATATGTTTATGTACATAAGATCAGATAAAAGGGGGAAGTGAATTTGCGCGACAGCCGAGGTAAGTAACTGTTTTTTGTTCCTTTTAACTTTATTTTTCTCAGTTTTTTGGCAATTAATGCCAAGAAGGAATATTAATTTGCATTTTGGTCGCGTTAATTTTCCAAAATTCTATTCATTAAAGACAAAAATTGAAGAGCCCCGACGGGGGGATTTTGCATTGCAAGTCCCCTAATGGTGGCTGCACGATAGCGAGCCGTCTGTGTACGAGGAGAAATAAAAAAAATGTTAAAAAACTCCTCGAAACAGACGGCTGCTAGCTGTCTAGGTTGGTAGCACCCATGGGTTCAAAGCATCTCGCGTGCGAAGGAATATCAGTCGTATGCACGCGACACACACGACACTCTTAAACTTAGCTGGGCATGCCATTTGCCCACATAAAATATTACCAATAATTTTATATATCACATTCTGCTATGACACTTACCGAATCATTTAGATCCTTCCGTGACTTCTCCTTGAAGTTTCTTTTAAAAAACATGTACCGGTATATTTTCTTGATCTTTAGTGAAGATTTTATGAAGATGAATACTGATCAGAGCAGATATCAATTTTTGCCTAAAGAGGGCGCGCGATTTATATTCATATCAAAGACACGACAAGGGAAAGACTAGGCACCTACACTATTTTACACGCAAATCGACGCAAGGCACTACGCGAAGTCCGTGAAGTGTCCAATCTTTTCATTGTATAGACTTTGGGATACCGTATACGTATTATTGACGTTCGTTAAAGCTTGTACTGCTGGTTTCTTTCCAGGCACGTATATTATTTTTATTTTTTTTTATTAGTCATCTTTTTAAATCAATTGCAAATAAGTGTTATCATCACCAATAATAATCTTTAATTATGTTTTTGAAGGTATTTCATTCATTGGTGCCCATAATTAGTAAATCAATCATAAGGATTGCGCATTCAAAGAATTTAGATACAGTTATAAAATTACCGAGGAGCTGAATCAAGGTTGTGAAATTATTAGCGCCACCAACGGGCTTCCTTGTATTTCCGTAGAAGAGACAAGCGAAGTCACTTTCGAGGCCGAGGTAAGCGAAATTTGCTCTTAATGATTATGATTTTAAATTATTTTCATATTTGTTGCCTTCATTGCTACATACCGGCAAGAGCCCCAGTGCGTAGTAAGAAGGAGTTTCGGCAATTATTACTTCAGCAATGAAGCGATGTTTGCCGACTACTTTGAAATCCAGGGTCAAACACGGTCTATTGTACGAGGTTAGTACATATACTAACCTCGTACAATGTGTGAGTGGGTTGGTAGTACTGTAACGTTAGAAGGTCCTAATAAGGCTAAAGCTACACGGGTCTTAAAGCTATGCATGACTCCATTGCGCATGCAATTTCAATGGCAAAATAAATGAGCACTCTACATGTAGCTCTCTGTGTGTGAAGCTGTGACTGCAGTGCAGAGTTACAAATGATCCCTATTCAATTTTTCTACAGAGGCTGCAATAAATCCTTGAATGCAGAGAAAACTAGCAAATGTTTGGAATTTTGGAGTTATATTCACTTTAAATTCATATTTTCCTATCATAATACAGACATATTTTAGAAATTGATGCACATGAAATACTATTTCTTCGCATGATAAATCAAGTGCATAGCTTTAGGACCCCTTTTACATCAGGCAGCGAAATCAAGAGAGATGTTTTTGGAAAATACATTTTTGTATTCAATGGAGCATGTTTTTGTGCAGGCCCTCTATTGTTAAAAAGTAAAATTTTAAGAAATTTTTTTAATCTTTTGTATTTTTTCAAATTTTTTTTATTCAGACAAAGTGATTAAAAGACTTCAATTTATATAAGAACCAAGTTAAATGCTGCAATGTTGCAATGGAAACTGGCACTTTGGCAGTATAAAAAACTCAATTAATTGTCCCCCAAAACAAGAGAAAAATAAACCAAACATTTTCTACCTTATTTTGCCACACAGGGAATGTTAACAGAGAACGTAAACTTGTTCATTGAATGAGTGACAGACAGCAGAATCCTGACATAGAGGCAGTAGCCAGACCCTAAAAAAAGTGGAAAAAGGCTGCGTTCATTCACTCGCTTTCAAATTTGCAAACAAAACTGGCCAATCGATATACCGATGGCGCATGTGCTCTTGGTATATCGATAGGCCAGTTTTGTTTGTAATTTTGAAAGCGAAGTGAAAGATTTGTTTGAAATAAATTTTTAAATGTATGTGTAAGATCTACATGTACATTGTAGATTCACAAATTTCGTTGTTAGTCCATGATTCACCACAGGCAGTGAACAAGTGCAAAGTTTTGCTCCATCACTCTATGTGTTAGCACTTGTTGTACTGTACCATCAGTAACAGTATTTGCTCATAAGTGACAATAGCACAAGTATGGGGTCGACTTTGGCGGTAATGCACACACGAATGCACACAATGATGATGACATGGCTTGTCTCTGGGGTGAATTGTCTAGTGATTCTATTTGTTCTTTTTCTTTTAATTACATGTAAAAGCTTTTTGGGTGAATGACATGTAGCTATTGTTTATTGCAATTAAGATATCACACATTATATCTAAGGTAAAAATTCTGATTAAATATGTGGATTTCGTGATGGTGTTTGAAAGTCTCTGGCAGCTTTTTTCCCACGTTTTTGTGGTCCCAATGCCCCCTTGAGTGTGTGTTATTTAGGCATTGGGACCTCAATAACGTGATGCTTATCTGCATCACATTACAATTACTTAAGAAGTATTTTCTTTTCTTTTTTTTCCTAAATCAGACATACCCAGCATTCTATAGTTCTGGTTTCATAGAAGAAAAATTTAAAAAAAAAAACACAAAAAATGGAGCATCAACTTACAAGGCAGAACACCCTTCCTGCAGAGCCCTTACCAGGAACAAAGAGTTTCCGTTCTGGTAGCGTGGGTAGCCTTGGAACAGAACTCACCGCTGGTACTAAGAGTCTACACATCTTGGATGATGCTGAACGAAAAGACAAGGAAGAGCAAGAACTGAATGAGAAAGTGGAAGCACTCTTATTGGACAAAGTTAAGAAGGGAGACAAAGTTGCTACCTTCCAGCTTGGTCAGTTTTACTTTGAACAGGTCAGAATCCGATTCTCCCTCACCATCTTGTTTTTCTGATATAACTTTGAAAAAAGTGATATTTGAATATTTAAACGACAAGTCCACCCCAACAAAAACTTGATTTGAATAAAAAGAGAAAATTCAACAAGCATAACAATGAAAATTTCATCAAAATCGGATGTAAAATAAGAAAGTTATGACATTTCAAAGTTTCGCTTCATTTCACAAAAACAGTTACATGTATATGAACGAGCCAGCTACATCCAAATGAGAGAGTCGATGATGTCATTCACTCACTATTTCTTTTGTTTTTTATTGATTGAAATATGAAATATTTTGATTTTCTCGTCATTGTCATGTGAAATGAAGTTTCATTCCTCCCTGAACACGTGGAATTCCATTATTTTAACATTTTGTGCTTCAGGCAAGGAGGTCCTAATCGTCAAATTCGTAAAAATTGAAATATTGTATAATTCAAACAATAAAAAAACAAAAGAAAAAGTGAGTGAGTGACATCATCAACTCTCTCATTAAGATGTAACTGGCTCGTTCATATAACTATTTTGTTAAAAATAAGCGAAACTTTGAAATGTCATAACTTTCTTATTTTACATCCAATTTTGATGAAATCTTCAGCATTGTGCTTGTCTGATTTTTCTCTATTGATTCAAATCAACATTTTTCTGAGGTGGACTTGACCTTTAATAAGTTCAAACCTTGTCATCATATTTTGGAATAATAATTCCTTTTTGTGATCAAGGAATTTGATTTTGATTCATGTTGATTCATCTTTGTTGAATAAAACTGGTGTTATCCTAGTATGCTCTACATGCATTGCCAAATACTGTAAATTATACATGATGTTTAAAGTATTTTTGTAAATATTCTGCAAATCACACCTAATGACAGGTGAGTGGCAATTTTAATTATTGTTATCCAAAAAAAAAGATTATTCTATTTAATATCATTTGCACTTTATTGTGAAATTATTTCATTTCCTACAGTAAATGCAATGTGCAATACATTAATTTTCATTTATACAGGAGAGATACAAGGAGGCTAAGAAATACTTCTATGACATCAGAGAGAATGATCTACAAGCACAGTACCAGTTGGGTATCATATACTTTGATGGACTGGGCACAGATAAAGATATGGTAATAGATGTTTCGTTTATGCAATGTGTCATAATTCAGAGACTCCAGAATTACTTTCATTGCTGAAACCATTTTCAACATGACAATTGCCACTGATTTTGTTTTTGTATGCTAAAATGAGAGCTTTATCAATTTCTAATGAAAGATGGTTATTATTTTTCATAATGAAGATTTTGTTTTGATCAGAATTCTAGAAAAAAATTGCTTTATAGTTTACTTTTAAATTAGATGCAAATATATTTGTTGGCCATGTCCTTTTCAAGTGCATTACCCTAATAAATGTTTTTTATTTCTTTTTATTTCAGTTTTTTTAAATATTCCTCATAATTGCTCTTAAAGATCACTTATCAAGAATCACACTCCTTGTTTTTTCTAAATAAACACTAAGTGATTAAGTATATACTCTCCTTATATTGTTCGCTCATCTTTTTTTTATTTCTTAAAAAAACAAACAGAAAAGGGGTTTTGAGTATATGAAGGGTGTTGCAGACTCTGATGCTAAATGGGCCCAGCATCTGATCCCCTGTGCCCAGTACAACATAGGACGTGCCTATTATGAAGGATGTGGGGTGAAGCAGTCAGACAGTGAAGCTGAGAGGTATTGGATCTTAGCAGCGGATGATGGTAATCCCAAAGCCAGCATCAAAGCTCAAACAGCTCTAGGAATGTTCTACTGCAGAGATGAAACAAAAGATCTGAAAAAGGTAACCTGGGGCCTGTATCACAAACCTTAGCAATGATCGTAGAACATTTTTCTACGATTGATTCCATTGACTACAATGTACAATCAATTGTGAAAATCAAGCGTACGTTCAATCGCTAACTTTTGTGTTACAGGGCCCTGGAACTCTTTTACTCTCAGCTCAGATGGATTAACAAGAAGATCTCAAATCCTTAATAATTCATTGTATTTAGATGACTAAGTACAGATGAAAAATCTCCCCCTCTTGCCCCCTCTCAGTAAAGTGATCATAAAACAGTGCGGCCGTTACATGGCAAAACGATGTATCTGCAAAATGCACATTCTTAGAAAAATCACTTTGAAGTTACAGCTTTTGTCTTTCTTCAAAAGTAAATTTCCCAGTGTTGAATTCAGTTAGATTCATAAGAATGCCATTGAATTCATCATTGTTTTTCATCAAAATAACTGTTTTTATGTAGATACAGCATATATCCAAAATATTCAACTGTCCACATTAGTCCTATGTTCATGGCAAAATGATGTATCTGCACATACATCATACAATTCCTACAGCAATATCATGGCAAAAAGGTGTATCTGCAGATACATCATTTTGTGGTTATGATCAAATTCAATTTAGCCATGAAACAAGCCTTTAAATTTGAAATACATGACAACTGGTAAAAGGGTGTAATTTGCACATACACACTTTTACTATTAACTAGTATGTGACTTTTGTTGGCACAATTTGTGGAAAAAGATGTATGTTGCAGATACACTGTTTTGCCATAAAACTAGTCTATGAGGTTCGTGGCTCACCGATTATGGTAAAAATATGTATGTTGCAGGTACATCCTTTTGCCACATTTCACAAAGCTGGGTGCGCTCACTCATTTGATGGAAGAAAAGTGTAACTAACAAAGAACATTGTGCTCTACTGCGGCACTTTTGGAGTGTATCTGTAAGATACATCCCTCAAACGGGTTGGCAAATTTGAAAAAGTACAGCAGATAGCCCAAGCTATCTTGAAAACTAAAATACCTGTAATTATGAGAGTAAGATAAATGAAAAGAGCTCCCTGAAAAACCCCACCAAATGTTAAAACCTTAAAAAGTCAAAATTTTCAGATAAGTCGTTTTGCCATGTGACGGCAGACTTGGACCGTTGACTACCATAAAGTACATGTATGATCATGCTAGCGATCGCAAACAAATATTCTGAAGTATGCTGAACCCCAAAATGCCGTTTTATAAAGAAATAAATGTCGGTCAAGAAAATGAAAATCTCCTCAGCATTTTTAGGTGTCTGATTTACATCTAACATTGGCTGAAAAATAAAAATGTATATTTGAGGAAAATATTTCTCCAAATACAACGTGAGAATTATGCCAAATTGTATAAAAATATGTCTGTCATATAATATTGATAGATGCCAAAAGGGTTGAAATTATGTCAGAAATCATAACCATGACAACTACGTGTATTGCATTTGGGTTCTTTTTTTAGCAATTTGTTAGGAATGTCCCTTGGTTGCTTTTGATTATTTCATTTGTCTTATATTACAAATCAAAAGATTTTGAAGTCCTTATACTACTAATAATAATAATAATAATGATAATAGTAGTTTCTTGTATAGCGCATAACACATTATGAATAACGTCTCTATGCACTTCCAAAGGACTTGGATATTATTACCCCGGCTGTAGTAGCTCAAGCAGCCTTTCAGTGCTCAGCGCATTTCAAGGAATTTCTTCCTTCCAGGTACCCATTCACCTCACCTGGGTTGAGTGCAGCACAATCTGGATTGATTTCTTGCTGAAGGAATCTACGCCATAGCAGGGATTCTACATACTTTACCATATATTAGTGGTTCGCGCATTATGGTCTAGTGGTTCTGACTTGCCGTTCAAACCGAGGGTCATGGGTTTGAATCCTAGCTATGGCATGTTTTCTTAAGCAAGAAATTTATATGGCACTCTGCTGAACTCAGGTGAGGTGAGTGGGTAACTGGTAGGATTAACTCCTTGAATGCACTGAGCACTGTTTAAAAAATGGTAGCTCAAGCTAAAGATGGGATAGAAATAGCAGCGTTTTGTATCCTAGCTCAGGCAAATAGCACTGTAGAAGCATCCAGATATTATTACTAGTATTATGGTAAATATTCATTGAAAATATGAGTAATTACTAAAAGGGGTTCTACTAATCGTTTGGTAGGAAAGTTCCCAGCCACGCTTTTGACTGATTCTTTTTTTCTGCTGATATTCCAAATCAAAAGCTGATCAAGTTTAGTAATGCACCATGTTCGTTCTTGATAATTCCATATGGTTAATACTAAAATGGCGAATGCTGCCATCTCAAGTTCAGACTTATATGAATTTTATTTTGCTATTGACTATGGTTTAATAGTGAAAGATGCACATTTGATTTCATATCTGTCAAAGACTATTATCGATAGGGAGAGTTTTGTTTAACAAAAAGAAAAGGGAAAACAATATCATGGAAGTTTGCATATAATAAATGAAAATTTGGTAATTCCAAAATTACTTAAGTCTTCTTTCACCCTAGAAGTTGTTTTAGGGATTAGGAACTGGGTTGGGTTACTCATCAAAGCCTTTTTTATAACAGATATGCCCCCCTTCCCTGGAATCTTTGATTTTTGTAAGAAGTAAAGTGCAAATATAGATGTAGAGGTGTTGTGGCTTAGTGGATAAGTCTTCAGACTTTTAACCACAAGGTCCAGGGTTCAAACCTCAATGCAGCTCTTGCATCCTTTGGCATGGCTTTTATCTACATTTGCCACTCTCCACCCAGGTGTAGTAAATGGGTACCCAGTAGGAAAAAAAATCCTTGAATGCTCAAGCGTCCGATCAGGATAGCCGTGCTAATAGTATGCCGCACTTAGAAACATCTGTATTAAGCGCTATATAAATGTTGCATATTATTATTATTATTGTAGTTAATTTCAGAAGATTATTTTATTTCAAATAATACACATTCCACAATCTGTCTCATGTCCTCATATCTTTATCTATGACATCAGTTGGTTTGCAATGGAAAATTAGTATGTAGACTTTATGGGAACGAAAACTCCCCTTGTTTTTGCTTTTTATTTTGGGCCGATGATTTCATGACAGCTGCATAATATTGGCTGAGCTTAAAATAGTTTTATTTCAATAATAGGAGGAGCTTGTGATCTTCCTGCAGTCACAAATTCACCATTAATGATAGACATTGGTTTGTTTTATTGTCTCCTTAAGGGTTATTTGTAATTCCATGGCAACCATTAGTCCTCAACAAGGATCAATGAGTAGGATGAGTGGAGATTGATTGTTTTTTATTTGGTTTCGCTTTCTAAGGCTTTCTTCTGGCATTCAGAGGCAACAGGGAATGGGAGCCTGGAATCACAAGGTGAGGAATTCTATTATTCTCTCTTTCCCTTCTTTATTTCATTTTTTTCTCTCATTTGTTTTTTTTTTTGTTTTCTTCATCCAGGTATACAAAAAATAAAGATGAAACAAACAAGATTTTGATACCATTATAGTTTAGCCTAGCAGTGTAAGACTAAACATTTGGATTTCATGTTGGGCTACTGGGTTGACTGCTTTTAAAGGTTTTTATCATATATTTTTCTTAACTTAATTTTTTTTTCACATATTACTTATTTATTTCTATATAGTTTTATTTTCTGAATTTATTGATTCATTCATATTTATTCATTTATTGATGTAATTACATATTTATCTAACCAACTGTCTATTCCACCAAGTTGACTTGGGCTAGTGCTGTGAGATTTAAAGGAAACTTAGTCGTAGTATTATCTATTCATTTGGTTCAGTTGTCCATTCAAAAATTTGTTTCATTTCTGCTTATTATATGGTTATTCATCTTGATTTGAATGATATTTTTGGATTTATCTGTATTCAAAGTGACCAATTACATCAAACTGATCTAGATGATCACAATAAGCCAGTTCATAGTACCTATCTGCGCATGATCAGAGGAAGGTCATTGGTACTAAAGTGTCATGGTGGTTTAAAATTTAATGAGATAAGCACCAACTTTGATGTCTTGATTATTCATATATATTGTTTTGCATTGTGTTTTTCATTTATATCCAAAAAGACAACAGTGCGTCCATGAATGACTGGTATTTCACAGTTTGCAAAGTAGATCTATACTATACAACTTGCTACAAAATACATTCAAAGTAGAAATGTAACAATACTGTCATAGAGTGTTCATTGGTGTGCTATTCTAGTCACCTGGTGTATTCAATTTCTTCATACTGCTATGTAAGGCATGCTTACGTAAAATTGGCTTTGAAATCTGCCTATCATAATGAAAGAAATTAAAGGTCACTTGACCAAAATCGTCCATGAAGTCACCACGAACTGGTCTATTACTCTGTATCTACCTTATATATAGCACTATTTTTTCATGATGCACAAAACCATGGCCTGGTATGAGCAGGTATTGTTTAGATTGATTGATTATTGATAGACTTATTTTAAAGTAAGAACTGTGTTGCAAGATCAAAAGTGAATTTATTTATACGATTGATAATAACATTACTTTTTTCTCTCTCAATTTCACCAATGTTTGACCTTATCTGTAATCTGATGTAGCCTAGATTGTAGGGGATAAACTTATATTTCAGCAAAAAAAAATAACTCTAGGGGTATATCCAATTTTATTTCTCATAAAAGATAAATATAATTAATTACTCAAAAGTATTACTTTTTTTACAATAATGGCAAGTATGCAACATGATGATTGTGAGGAAAAAGTAGCTTATTGTGTCCCCCCCATCTTTGTTTTCTGACTGCATACAAATTCAAATCAACTTGTATTTTCATTTTAAAAATCCTGCTTGCAATAACAAAACACTTGAGTCTATTCACTCTTGAATGGTATTGTTCCATGAGTCAATACATTTTTAAGAACAATTTTCCCATGTTTTCACTTTCATAATTTCACAAATGAATTTTTATGTTTTCCCCACCAAATGACAAGTATTGTGGACTTATCGCACACCCCCTTTTGATTGCAACAAAACAAGAAATTTATACAATTTGATATTCAGTTCCTGTATTGTGGAAAAAATAGTCCTGTTTGGCTAAATTCTCACCCACAACTTCTGTAGAATTTGGAATTGCCCTGTTACATAAAGGCTATTTCAAGGCGAACTTTACTAGAGTTGCAGTGAATAATAATATCAAAGAATTTTTAATAACCAATCTGCATGTTATCATCACACTATTATTAATATTATTATCATTACAAGTTGTTTAAATCTTATCATGTCAGTGTTGTGCATATCCACATAAATATTAAATTCCAGTGAAAGCTGTAATTTGTCTGAGAGTTGAGAGTTTAATAGTAGGTCAAACGATAACAGGTACATGTACTGAAAAATAACAAAAACTTACTAAAAAAGTTTTATGCAGAAAAGCAAGCATTTACATGCTTATTTAATAGTTCAAGCTTGTAAGAATGCCCATTCTTGTCTCACATGGTGACCATTTCATGGAAGGATTTTATCCAACAAGTCTTGTTTTATCTGACAATTACCATAGTAACAGTGCCTCTCAGAGTCAAATGGGTTTTTTTTGTGAATAATTATTCACAGTCAGCACTGCTGCTATATTGAATCGTGTAATGCAGGCAAGACTGCCAGAGGCGTTCCACTAATGGAAATCCTAAATCCTGTATTAGGGCATGCTTGAACAAATATTCAGTCAATAATTACCAAATTGAAATTTATCTCTTGAAATGAAAGGAGCACAAGAGGGAAATCGACGTAAAAGAGTTGGGGTGTCCTTTGACCTTATTCCTATTACAAGAATATTTACAAGATTAAATTGCATTGCTTCACTACTTTAATTAGCTCCTGTGGTTAACTCTCAACACGTCTCGAGTATGTGTTCATTATTTTTAGGCCTACCTCACGTCTCTCTCGTTTGAAACTATGTTGCGTGCATTCCATTTATATTGTAAAGTCCCTGGCAAAACGGATACAAAAACCAAAACTTGAATTTATTGTTGGCTTGTCAGCTTGACATCTTTATAAGTAATCCAATGTTTCATAATCCTGAATTGACAATCCCTCTTCTTTAATACAACTCCTCTTGGGAATTTTCAAATGACTTGAGGCCTATATGTACATCTAGATCTCTTTTTCTTTTATTTGTTGAGATTCTCTCCTTGCAACATATCTTGACTTTCTTTTTACTTAACGATTTTCATATAACTTTTTCTTTTTGATTCATGGACCAAAATTTGAAGAAAACACCAGAGCACATTAGAGTGATATAGAAGATACTGTTAGCTGTTAAAATCAAACAAAGAGTAACTTAAATAATTCTGAATTCATACTGTATTATGTATTTTTAGTAAATTGTTTATTTTTACTTGATTTTTTTTTTGGGGGGAGGGGACGCTATTCCCTCAAAATTATATTCTTTGCATAAACAAGGTTGATAAGATGTTTATACCGTTTACTCAATTGATTGTGCTGTCCTTTGCAACAAATTTGTATGATATGTCTACCAGATTATTCATTTATCATAAAAAATGTTTATACAGTTTTCTTGTCACCATCATGAAGCTTTTTGTTTGTCTTCATCATCTCCCTTCCATTTCTACCTCTTTCTGTTTTTCATTAGATTGTCTTTGAAAGTGTTTTTGATTATTATTATTTAATTCAATAATCTCTCCTTTTTAAACTCTGCTCCATTTTACTCACTTCTCTACTTCATGAACCTCCATCTTTCATATATCTTAAAAATTACCCTAGTTTCTCTCATTAATTTCTTATTGTCTCCCTCTCTGTCTTCTGAATTCATTCATCTCATCAGGTTACTTATGTTTAAGTTTAGTTCAACTCATTGGCCCAAATGCATAAACAGGCCTCTACAAAAATTTTTTTTGTCACTTGCCCTGTTGGGCAAGTGATGAAATAATTTGCTTGCCCGATAGAAAAAACTGCTTGCCCAATTTTTAAAATAATTTTTCATTATGACGGCACTACTCTTGTTTTTATTAAGGTATACAAAATAACAATTGAGAATCATGTCCAGTATAAAAGAACACACATTGAAAAGGATATTTTCAGCAACGTAGGCCTAACTAAGTCTTTACGTTTATTTTGGAGAAAAAAAATCAATTTTTTATGGGTATTTAAGGTTTTAAAAAACCCTTCAACAAAAGTTGCTAAAATTTCATATTTTGCATCTTTAAATCCATGAAATTGCTTCCTGCGTACCATATTTCCTTAGAATTGCTTTCATTTACCGTAGTTAGAAAAGTAAGAAAGCCAGTGAAAAATGTTCATCTCTTTATTGACTCGGAAAAAATTATTTTATCAAAAGTGGAGTGGCTAAAATTTCACATTTTGCATCTTTAAATCCATGAAATGGTCATTTATTTTCCATATTTTCTTGTTTAAAAAAAAATATTTGGAAACCATCAAGTCTTTTCTTCATAATTTTATGATGTTCCACTCTGTCAATAATTTTATCTACATGTTTTCACATGCTACTTTTTTATCTATTTTGAGGAATACCTGTTCACTTATTAATGAATTATTACTAACATTGTTTAATATTGTATGATTTTTAAGTAATTTCTTTCATATGCTTAGAATCTTGGGTGTGTGTGTGTGTTGTGTGTGCGTGTGGTTATTTGTGTGGGTGTGACTGTGAGTTGAACTTTGATATAAATGAATTCAATATCTAATTTCTACTTCGCCTATTTCAGTACAATAACCTGTACTCGGTCATGTAATAAAGGCCCACATACCCTAACTTTTCCTGAAGTTCTTTGAAAACGCAGACTTCTACGAAAATTGCATTTCTCCATGGGGGAGTCTAAATTTGGTGGGAATGTATTCATTAATAACTTAAATATACATGACAATGAAGAAATCATCAAACTTTATTGGAAGTTTTGAATAATATACCCGAAATGTAAACTCTGTCTGAAACAGAAAATCACCATCATTGAGGCCTTTACTGAGCGAATTGTCCCCCAGAGCTCTGGCAGAGAGACAGAGCTCAGACTGGCTAGCTAGTATGCGCACGTGCGTGAGGCTCCCGCCGGCCTTGTAAAATAGATGGAGCTTTGTTTGATGATTTATTGTCTGATATTTACCTCATCCCCTCAAAAAGGGAAACAAATGAATTTTAAGTTATAATCAACAAATACGGCAAGTTATTTTTTATGTTAATAGGCCGTTTTGAAAAGCAAAGCCGAATGACAACTCACCAATGCGCGGTTACTAGACTGTGATTTATTTCCTGTGTAATTCTAATTATTTTATCACAGAATTGTGATATCGGAAGGGGGAAAATGTGCATTAGAAATTGCACATGATGGTAGTCATAATGGACCCCTATACTACATTCAACTGTTTCCCGGCCATTGCATTGATTTTTTTCATACCTGGTACCATGTATGGAAATACGTGGTACAGAAAAAATAACGCAATTTTGGAATTTGAAACTGCGCTACTCGCTATTTTTAAAGGCTTATTCATGATTTTGAGTGTGGATTTTTGATGATTTATGGAAAAACGAGGAACGGTACAGAAAAAAGACGCAACAACCACTTGCCCGATCGGGCAATTGACTTTGGGAAGTGCTTGCCCGCACGTCATTTTCACTTGCCCCGGGCAAGCGGGTTTGTCGCGCCCTGCATAAAGGTGGTTTTGAAAATCATCAGTTGAATCTATTGTTTATACAGATTTCCTGTATAAATTATGCTTATTTATTGTGTATATTAGAAAAATTTTATAAATTGAGTCCACTGTTTTTAATTAATGAGTCCACTATTCAAACAGTGGACTCATGAATAAAATAGCATACTTAGGGCAACAGGCGTAAATTTGGTGTGCTGTGACAAAAGCACGCACCAGTATTGGACACTTCAGAATGTGCTGTGAAAATGTAATTTATTCAGGAAATCTGTACGTATGAATCATTGTTTCAAACGATGGTTTTAAAACCACCTTTGTGAATTCAAGCCATTCTTTATCAATTTCCTTTTTTTCATTTACTAATGTGTATTCTCTCTCCCTCCTTTCCTTCTTTATTCAAATATTTAAGTATGAAAGTTATATTTATGAATCTCATTTATTTCTCCTTTAATCATATCTGTTCAGGTGCTCTTGGGATTTTGTATGCTACAGGCCAGGGTTGCAAGAAAGACGTAGACTCTGCGTTTGAGTGCTTAAAGGAATCTGCTGAGCGAGGGAATGTATATTCCATGGGTCATTTAGTAGCTCACTATTACTCCACCAAACTATATACAAAGGCAGCAGAACTTGCTGCAAGGTAGGTAGATAATTAGCAAATATTAAATTCTAGATTCTATGATATTTTATTCTGATCTGGGCCCCGTTGCATAAAAGTTACTATTATGGTAACAATGCCATCCAATGGTAACTGCTATGGTAACGCTGATCAACAGCCAATCAGAATCAAGGATTTCATGCAAGTTACCATGGCATGGCAAAGCTACATGTACCATAATGGTATACTTTTATGCAACAGGGCCCAGGTGTTAGGTTTCATAATACTTGTTATGATAACAAAAGACACAAGAACAGTTTTCAGCTTCCGAAATCTTTCAATTTGATTGGCTGATTGTGAACTCGTTGAAGAAGTAGTGCATTTGTTGTAACAAGTCATTTGAAAGCCACAAGACCCGCATGTCAAGGTACAGTTAAGGTTGCTAGGGCGACCTACCTTCTTTAAGTTTTGGCCTTATTATCTTCTAAAAGATTAAATCTATGATTCAGAAAATATATGAATAATGGAATTAGGAAAGGACATAATTTAGAGTAGTTTCTTTCAACATTTTTCTCCTCCTGCCTTTTTATTTTGATTAATATCCATATTGTACAATATATTGCAGAATTGAATTGAGAGTATGCTGAAAAGTGGCACAGGAAATCACAAAATCTATATCATTTTACACATCACACTTCCCAATCCAACACCACCACTTTTGGTCATCTTGCAATCCGATGCTTCTTGTTTGGATACCTCTTATTTTCATATAATGTACTTCATGGCCATGTAAGACGAAACTAATCAGTTGATTGTAAAGTTGTTTTTTATGATCAGTGTCACGAAAAATTGCCCCCTGTGATCGATCGCTATTTTTGTTTTTAATTCCAAGACTAATATCCCTATTTTTAAAGACCAAATCTTAAGATATTGGTGAGGAATGGAATGCCTAAACACCAAGTGGGTGTGGTATAAAGAAGAATGTAAGAAAATTCCCAAATAATGTAATCCAGGATTACCAAGATCTGAGGAGGATGCCTCTAGTCCCTTGTATTGTTTGGATAAATTCAGTTTTTGTTTCAGCACTTTCCACAAGGATTGAGTGAAATGAGGATTTGATACAGCCCCAAAACACAGATTACGATACTGGAATGGAGTCTTAACTGAAAACATAAGAGCAAGTAAAACCGTCACAGTTACTATCAATATTTTCATTTTGTATTGACAAGAATCGGTCTTAAAATTGGATATGCAGTGTACATATTGACAAGTGCAAGTAGTTTCATTGAAACCAAGATTCTATTGCCTGTAAGAAAATTGTGACCAGAAGCTCTTCAAACACACCTTTGTTCCCAAACTAAGCTCTAAAAATAGAATCAATTTATTATCCAAGAACAACACTGATTCACCTTTCCTAATATGAGGTTTAATTAGAATGGGAAAAGAAGTGGATTGGGTTTGGTTTGTAGGTGTGGTGGTTATGCAATTGAAGATTTCTTACTGCTCAGACAAACAGATTGTGATACTGGAACTGAGTATTAACTGAAACTTTAAAGCAAGCAAAACCTTGGCAATTTTCATCACGACTCTCAGTTTGTAATAGAAATTAAAATTATGTCAGGCAAAAAAACTCTAAAAGTTTCAGATGCTATTGTTGAGAGCCTACTCCCCAAATCTATAACATTAGACAAACTTTACATTGCAAGCTTTACAAGGATAATAATAAGTAATAAGGATTTTCCGTAGATCGTTATCCATTTCGGGGGCAAAATTGCTCCAAGCCCCTGTATAAATTTTTTCCTTGGTACAAGTCAGTCCTGACACAGGATACAGTTTGAAAGTGGGAGTAGTTTCATAGAAACTATAACTGCCTACGTGAATCAGAATTCTTCAAACGTACCTTTGGTCCTGAACTGGGGTCTAAAAATAGAATCAATCTATCAATTATCCAAGAACAAGACTCATTTACTTTTCCTAATTAGAGGTTAGGTAAATTAAAATGGGGGAAAGTTGGGTGAACTATGTGTGCTGGGTTTGGTTTGTAGATGTGTTATGCAACAGAAAACAGGATGCATAAGCTGTTTTTTTTAAACTGCTATTTGCATTAGTACAGCAAACTCTCTCTCATGCTATCTGAGTATCACCCCATTCGGTATTAAAAGGTAATTATGCCACTTAGAGTTACATAATTAGATGTATAATGTCATTAATATGATTTATGTCTAATTAAGTGTCTTATGCTACATAGTAGTGAGAACAGAGATCAGAAAAGACTGCCATTCGATTGGCCATGAGTAAATGGCCTTGACTATGTATTCGCAAGACTATTTGTAAAAGACTATGTATTCCCAAATTGGGAAGTGGTTAGTCTAGTAGTTTGATTAACCGTGACTTAAAATTCCCTCCTGTGATGATTTGTTTTTTTAAATGAGGTCTAGCCAATGGCTTAATTTTTAAAGCATATACTGTACTTGTAGCATAAAAACACATCTATAGTGGGGTGTAACTCAGAATCTGCTCATTAACAGATTCCATATACACTGTATATCCAAATCACAATATAAGAAAATGTTTTGAGAAAAATATTGTTTCAAGAAACAAAAGTATATCCTTAATGCACACCAAACTGTTTTTTTGCTGTAAAAAAAAATGTTTAAAGAAAAAAAGAAAAGTAAAAACCGATATACCAGACTTTAGACTAAGCCTTCTTTTCCCCGAAATGTTCCTTAGAAAAATATGATTTAAAAAAATGCATCCTTTGTAAAATACTGCCTTCCTGTTTTGAATGTTTTCTTTTAATTTTGATGGTCAGTATAATTACAAGAAAACAGGAAGGGTGTATCTATAATCTCAGGTTTCCAAAAGAAATCCAAACATTCTCTGAAAAATAATAATTGAAGAGGAAAAAAAATGCCTTCTTCTTTAGACTCAATATTCCTGTTTTGTTGTGCCCCCCCCCCCTTTTACACATTATCCCCAGTTGATTGTATAACAACAAAATTGCAAGGACATTTTTAATACCAAAAAGAAACAATGCTTAAAAAAATAGATATTTCCTTCTTTAAAAGTTTTATGCAAATTATCAATGCTTAATAATATAAAAAAAAACATAAATTAGGGACAATTTCTAAAAATAGTTCTTTAAACAAAAGCCTTCTTGCTTAATCTCAACCTTCCTGTTTTTTTCATTAAGCACATCCCATATTGATTTTCAGAAAGTATATAAGGACACTGTAAAAAACAGCATTTTAAAAGACAGAAATGTCCTTCTTTAGACTCAACATTCCTATTTTGTTTTTGATTGTCTCGTTACACAGATTATCGCAGGTTGATAACTTCCAGGAGATAAGTAAAGCGACGGACTGTTTACCTGTGTTCCTAGCAAAGGGCGTGGCTATGGGATGCTTTTACTACGCCAGGTGTCTTCATCTTGGTCATGGGGTCAAGAAAGATAAAGATCTGGCACAACATTACTACTCAAGAGTAAGAATTCTTCTACCTCTTAGGCAAAAAAAAGAAAAGAAAAGAAGAACTCGATTTTAAAATAAAAAAGGGGTTGGTCATGAGGGATTTATTTCTTTTTCATTTATCCATTGTTCTTACATACCACACACACACACTTAGAAATCAATGTTTTGACTTGTTATAGTCATGGATAAAAAAGGGGGATGGGTTGACTCCATTACATAGGGTCGGTTTAGTAAAACTTTTGGGGGCCCTTGTTTAAAACAGTATTTTCCTTTGCTTTTTTTATATGTATATTTTTACTTTTCCTTTTTTTTCTCTCAATATCTATTATCTGTTCATAAATGTATAATGAAAAGTGACAGAAATACTGTAGACGTATTTCAAGCTATTTTTTTTTAAAAGTAAGATTTTGTCAATATAAGATATAGCCAAAAAGAGAGTCATCTGTGAGCATTTTAAATGAAGAACTTTTTACATCTTAGCCATATGTAAAAATAGACATGTCTAAATTTGCTTATTCATTTGTGAAATTACTTTGAAGAAAAAAAAAATGCCTATAATACTCTCTTACAGTTTATGACTGCAATCAGTTTTATTATCTGTTTTGTTTCAAGTTATTTCATCCTGTCAACACAGTTTCATCTTTTTTCTTTAGTGCATGTGATCAGCAGTACTGATTTCTTTCAGCTTCTCCAATGTGCTCAGTTTTCAATTTTTTGTATTTTTTTTCTTCCCATTTTTGTTTATTTTCAGGCCTTTCAGTTTGATGGTGGGACCACACAAAGATTACAGAATATGGTTACGCATGGACAGATATAAACAATATAATATGGTTACGCATGGACAGATATAAATAATATAATATGGTTACGCATGGACTGATATAAACAATATAAAGCAAGCATAAGATAGGGGATGTTATGTCTCATCTGTATAGCATACTCTAACTTGTCTGCTCCATACAATCCACTTTTAAGCTTCTTTATACAGTAAAATAAGCATTGAAAGTTAGTGGATATATGTGTTTCATTGTGTTTTCTTTTCAAAGATACTCTCACTTTCCACGCAAAGATTTTTACATTGTCAGTGCCTTATACTGTACTTGTGGATCTGAGAATGGCAAACAAACACAAAACATGAACAAATATTATAAAGATTAAGTCAATGAATGAACAGAGCAATACCCAGTCCTACATTATGCATTTTCATATTATAGAGCCTTAGGAACAAGCTTTTTGAAGATCAAATCAAAGAATAAGCAAACAAAGCAATATATGAACATCTATATTCAAAGTGCCTATCTAGCAATGGTGTTATTTACAGTATTTAAGAGACTTTAATGTAAAGTATAGAATTACATTATATCACAGCTTTGCTACACAAGTCTGAGATAACACTTGGTATTTATATACATTTGATGTAAAATTGTCTTTTTACTATTCAACACTGACACTACATGTATGACAATGCACATCCAAAATTGTAGAGCTTCTTTCCAAAGGGGTTCTATTTTTCATCGAATTTCATTTATTGGCCTAACTAGTAGCTTGAGGAGATGACAGCAAGGAAATTTGAAATTCCCATGAAAAACTATTGAGAAATAGCCTAGAAAAAAGGAACTTTATTTTCAAAATTCACTGCCCTGTGCATTTAAAATGCCCTTACAACCTGAACATAAGCATTTTTTTTTGTTGATGAACGGTATTCATAAACTACATTTAGTGTTGTGCAATTCGAGCATCTAGATATGTATCAAAGTTTATCTTAATTGTTCAGAGATTTTTTTTTCGGTGGGGGGGGGAGTTTATTTTCCCAACTTCCAAAGCTTTACCTTGATAAAAAAAAGTACTCCTGGTGAGAATTTCATGAGAATTTTTGGTCAGTGATTTTCACCTGCTAATATGCACTCAATGATTTACAGTAGTTTATAACAATAATAAATAAGTGACACTTCTGGATTATTTAGGCCTTTTCACATGTGAATCTTCATTGAAATAATGATTGCAATTCATCTTTAGAATCATCAAACCTTTCACACAAAAATTGTACTGTAATTTGAGTGAAACTTAACTGGAATTCACCTGTGGAATAGAATTTGAATTTGTGATTGTGATTAGTGTTCGTGATTCTAGTTTGGTTTCACACGTGCTAAAAATTTGTCATTAGCCTTATTTTTTACTGGAATCATCATTCAAATTACCAATTTGTTTTTTACTGTGTGAAAGGGCGGTTTGTTTCATGAAATGCTCCTCAGATCTCATTCCTGCCTGGCAGACTCAGCATGCCTGATATATGAATTCATTTGTTGGCATTACGTGGTGTGTTTGTGATCTCGGGGAAAAAAGCTGCACTGATGCTATTGTCTCTTATTATCTCCTTAGTGATTGACATTCATTTTTATGTGGATGCATTGTTTGAGTTTTCCTTTTCAGAAAGTACCTTCTTTCCAAATCATTTGAATAATGAAACATATTCAGATATTATATGAATAAAATGTAAGTTATCTGCATCTGTTTAATATCAAGAATCAACTTGCTTTTTGTTGAAGGGAACCTTTGAAAAACAAATCTTATGAACTTCCCCATTCATACCTTGCTGAACTTTTATTGCCTTCTTCACCCAGAAAAAACAACAATTTGGACTGTGTTCTTATTTTACACTTGATTGTCTTGTGTTTGTGCAAAAAAATAATTTCTGAATTATCACAGCTATTGAATTTTATATGTTATAAATATATTAGATATGAATACATGTGTATTTATCATGTTTATGAAATACAGTGTAAAAACAAGCAATAATCTTAATGGTATTTATTTGAAGTTGATATATATATGAAAGAGAATTAAAGGGTATTTTCTATTTCTCTGCAAATATGATTAATGAACAGTAGATAACACAGCACAATATGTAACTTCCTCCTTTTTCAAAAAAGTTTTTTACAGGAACTGTTTTTAGCAGAACATTAGGCTGTGATGTTGCTACCTTTACGAGTTAACTTGATTTTGAAAATGATATTGATCCATCAAATAATGCATGGATGAGTGCACATTAAACCAAAAATGTCATTTTCCAAAAGTTTTATGGGGGATTTGTGAGCCAGAGTTTTTGAGCTATCCTATGACTCCTGTCCATCATGACATATTTTTATTTACAATTTTGACATTTCAATGAGCTCAATCAAATGATTTTCATCTTTTATTTTTTTAAATTGAGAATTCGATGAAAATTCATTGATGTTTGGAGGTGAAATCTAACAACAATTTCAATTTTGTAAATGACCTAGTTGTTTTCATAAATTTCAAAATTGTACAAACAAGCATTTTTTACATTAAACTAATTGTCTGAATGAAGGGAAGCATTTTTTTCTGTTAATTAAGAATAAGTAATGACCCATGTAACATTTTGAAAAGTGGCAATTTGATTTCAATGCATGTTAACTCATGCTAGACCCAAATGATGGGATTTCCAATTAGTCAATATTTGTAGAAGACTCCTGTAAAATTGTTTTGCTCAAACCTGTAACATGAATTGGTTATGATACTTTTGTAAAAGGAAGAGTTAGTTTTCATGTGTGTGTATGAGAACAAAATTATTGAATTTGGAGGTAGACTTTACCAGAGTAAAAATTTTGTGAAGTATCCAGTCCAAACACAACTTAATTGTAATTCAAACATGCTTTGACTTGGGAAGAATGATCTATTTTTTGTAGCATTGTATAAATTAATCTGTACATTAAAAGATTCTGATAACTTATTGAAAAATGATTGATGGAATTGTGTGGTGTTTTTTTAATTTATTGATCGTTGATGATGATGGGCTTGAAGTTTTATAATTTTGCTGCTGATAATGACAAGATGGTGGTGGTGGTGGTGGTGGTGATGATGATGATGATGATGGTTGATGATGTTGATGATGATGGTGATGATGATGGTGGTTGTGATTTGATGGTGATGATGGTAGTGGTGGTGGTGGTGATGATGGTAGTGGTGGTGGTGGTGGTGATGATGGTAGTGGTGGTGGTGGTGATGATGATGGTGATGGTGGTGATGATGATGGTGATGATGGTAATGGTGGTGGTGGTGATGATGGTAGTGGTGGTGATGATGGTAGTGGTGGTGGTGGTGGTGATGATGGTAGTGGTGGTGGTGGTGATGATGATGGTGATGGTGGTGATGATGATGGTGATGATGGTAATGGTGGTGATGATGGTAGTGGTGGTGATGATGGTAGTGGTGGTGGTGATGATGGTAGTGGTAGTGGTGGTGATGGTGGTGATGATGATGGTGGTGGAGATGATGGTGGTGGTGGAGATGATGATGATGTTGATGATGGTGATGATGATGGTGGAGATGATGATGGTAATGGTGGTGGCTGTATGCGTTGGCGGAGGTGATGATGGATGATGGTGATTTGGGTAACTATTTTATTATTATCATTTATTCGGCATTTCAAAAAACAAAAAGAACCATAGAATAATGACAGTACAGAGTATGACAGAATTTGATAGCTGACTCCCCTACTGCAGACCTGGGCCCCGTCTTACAAAGAGTTATGATTGATCGATCAATCACATCTATATGGACGGCCAGCAATGTCAACATTTATTATGCATATTTGTTCAAAATTCTTTCTAGCTGTGATGTATATTCATGCATTCATTGTTTTCTTGAAAATTCACTGCGCTTTGCATACAAAGGACATTGTGCAAATTTTTTGTAGAATAAATTATGACACTGATGGATTTCCATAGAGTTACGATTGATTGGATCAATTGTAACTCTTCGTAAGACGGAGCCCTGGAGTTGCCTGGAAGAAAAAAAGAAAAGTAAAATTCCTGTAACTCGCCAATCATTCCTTCTGACTACAGGTAAGGCAGCGAGGGATGTCTATACAAACATATAATTCAATAAAAAAATGATATCAGCAAGTTAACTAAAAAATAAATATAAATTGCTATTCAATCTAATTCAAATTATTTATTGTGATTGCTGTGATAGGGGATGTTGGGAATGTTGAAAGTGATGGTGGTGATGAAGATGGTAATGGCAGAGGTGCCGGGTGATACACTATGGTAAATCTATTTTTCTTGTCTCTTAACCCCCCTCTCTCGTGGACCATGGGGGCTAAGGGATACACCCCCCCTTTTGACTCAAATTTTTTAACTGATATTTTGTACCTCTTTATTGTGCCCTCACCATTTAGAAGCGTTGTAGACGAAAAATGTGAAATTTTTAGTGAATATTTATTTATTTGTTTATTTATTGATCTATTTATTCATTTATTCATTATTGTTTTCATTTCATTTATTTATTCATTTAGTTATCTATTTGGGGGTAGGGCGTTTTGCTAGTCAAATGTATTATTTTAAGAGAGGATAAGTGATTGATTTGTGCTCCCCCCCCCCCCCGCCATCCCGCAATCCTGAATCCGTGCCCTGGAATTTATTTAGGCGTTGTGAATTTTAAGTGATTCGGTCGATTTCAAATTTGATTATTGGGATTCTTTAGATTCTGTTTTTCCTTTCTAACCATTTCTAGAGCTTTTTTCTTTTCTTTCCCTGGCGCACACACGGTTCGACTACCAGGCGATTTTCGAGCAAATCCCACTTTGTATTGAATTTTAATGTTCAAACAAGTAAAATCATTTCATGTTAACATGGTTAAGTTCGGCACAATACCAGGATTACTTAAAAATAGAATTCTGCTTTGCAGCTAGCCTTTTGGTCAAAGTAAAATAAAAGAAAATGGCTGCAAGGCACCGCAGCCGATTATGACGTCACTACGATTTGGAATTGAATTTGCTTTCATTCCTACAGGTTCGTAATTGATTGGAATTTGATTTTAATAATAATAATTCCTTCTTATTAAGCACCTCAGTTTCAAAAGTTACAAAGCGCTGTACAAATGACAAAACAAATACAATCGGTAAAAACTTAAAACAAAACTACACAAAATGAAACACTGCTTGCAATATATCAAACATGTTAAAACAAATGAGATTTAAGCATCTTCTTAAACACATCAGTAGAAGAACATTGTCTAATTTCATGGGGTAATCTATTCCAATATTTGGTGGCAAACACAGAAAACCTATTATTCGGAACTTTGATTGTTTAGATTTTCTAGGTTGAAACGTTGTTATCAAACGCTGCCATATATTACTGAAAATCAGATCACAACGGATCGTGAATTATGCATTGGGGTTTATTCCTTTATGTCCTCATAGCCAGATAAACCTATGTTATTGTAAATACAATAAATATCTTTAAATAAATATATATTTGAAGAGTGCAACTTGTTCCGGAGCACAATAATACTTTAATATGATATGCCTATAGATGTCTTACATAATCTAGACCTTCTTTCTGTTTATTATTCATTTTTAAAGGTAAAGTCCTCCTTAGAAAAATGTTGGTTTAAATCAATAGAGAAAAACAAACAAACACGCATAACGCTGAAATTTCATCAAAATCTGATTTAAGATAAGAAATTTATGACAATTTAAAGTTTCAATTATTTTTCACAAAATGATTATATGCACAACTCAGTGACATGCACATGAGAGAATCGAAGATCATGATGACCCTCGCTCGCTATTACTTTTTTCTTTATACAATGATTCAATTTTACTAATTTGACAATAAGGATCAACTTGACTAAACCATAAAATGTTGGCACAATATTACATGTAATTCCATATTTTCAGGGAGGAATAAAACTTTCTTCACATGTCAATGAGGTGAAAATCAGTATATCTCATAATGAGTGGGTGACATCATCAGTTTCCTCATTTGCATATAGACCTGGGGCCCGTTGCATAAAACTTTTTACCTGAGAAAACTCAGGTTGTTTTTTTACCAGAGTTTTTGCCCTGTGTTAAAGTCAATGGGAGAAATCAGACTAACCTTAATTTTCAGTTTTTACCAGAGTTTTCTCAGGTAAAAAGTTTTATGCAACAGGCCCCAGGAGGCGCATATTACCCTTTTGTAACGGATTTGGGACAGAAAGAATGGATTTACCCCCAAGTTTTCGCGTATAAAGCTGCATATGAATTCCACTAGGGGAAAATACATGTACATGGGACACGTGTTAACATAATATATACAGTAGCACTGATGTATTTGACTTCATTAAGACGCCCGGAACAGGCTTTTAATCATCATGATAGTTAAAAGAAAAACACAAAAATCGTTCCTGATGATAGCAATTTAGCCCCCCTCAGTAATACCGCTATCAGTTTCGAGATGGCGCATAATATAGTTCGATTGATCACTTTAGACAAGACCAATATGGGGAGAGTTTGAGTTCAAGAAGCATTTTGGGGTAAAAGTTCGGAACCGGTCAATTTCACCCAATTTGAATGTGCTGAATCTGATAAGACCGGTTCCCAAGCCAATATTTCATGTTTTGACCACCTAGTTTGCATAAACAAAATGGCTGCCAAATTGACTATTTATAATCTTATTTTTACAATATTCTTTTATAATATTCGCTTTCACCGATATTGATACTGCAAAATCCTGCATACATAACAATGTACCTTTCAGAAAAAATTGTTATTTCTGTTTGCTGCTAATTAATTATGCAAATTTATGCATATTTTGCAAAAATGTGCTATAATTTTAATTATTACACCTCAAAAAATTATTATTCTTGGTACAAATATAATAAGATATGATAACTGTTTGGCCCCTAAATATAATATTCAAGTCAATTCTTATATGTATTTTATTATTCTTTGATTTTTTTTTATGTTCTTGTATTTTTTGCAATTTTCTTTGTATATGTTTGATATGAGTTCTTGAAAAACTAGTATCAGTGGCAGACAAATATCAAGCTTCAATCATTGAATCATTTGATAAACTTCTTTTGCCACAACTGTTAATAGTACTTAGGAACAAATACACACACATGCTCCCACACCTGTATATAGAAAGTAATATACTTGCAAGGTATATTATACATATGCCCAATATAAAACACATTGATGCTGATCCTATATTCATGACTATTACCAAATTCAATGAACCCGTTAGAAAAAAAGGGTTTAGAAGTTAGAAAACCTGTAATCATGCTGGAATTAGATTTATTGAAATATTTATATTAAAATGTCTTATATATCCTTTATAATTAGATAACATACCCAATAATCAATTATTTTTAATGATTTTTTTTTAGTGTAGTTTATCAATCGGATTTAAGTATCAGTACATTGTTAACATCCTTGTAGCAAAATCATATATTTGATTCGTCTCCATCAGAACGGCAATAATTACAGTTGACAAAAGAAGAATTTGTAATAAAGGCAAAGGGTCTGTATTACCGGATCACTTACTCGTTTTGTTTAAATCATTACCGATATATCTATTTCCTCTGAGTCACCCATCAAAGTAATAACTGAATACCACAGCTTCTATCCAATCCTTGCCATTGAATATTCTTTGCCAAACGATACTGAATACAGAAGAGGAAATTATAAAAAACTAGGGGGCTAAACACAGATTAGCTCCATGGTAAAAACATGGGCAAAACAAGAAGGTTTCCAGCTGCCCAGTCACTGCCTAATGCAGAACAAATTTTCACACTGCGTTCTACGGTTGAAAAGTGCTAGGGATGCATGATGAAGGTAAATCAGCATGGGGACAGTTTGCAGAAGTCCAGTCTAGAGGTTATGCAGATTGGCAGACATGTGATGTGAGTTTCTTCATGCTCATTGATCTATCAAAGACTACGCCAAGATATCTTTACTGGAGACATTGGCGGCGGAAGGAAAAAAATTTTGGGGGTGTCTACCTGAAATTTTGGGATGGACATATTGGACAAGTGCTCCAAAAAAATTTGACAAGCAAAAAAAAAAAAAAAAAAAAAAAAAAAGGTAATCAACCTAAATTTTAAGGGGGAATTTAGGGGGGGACGCAGGGAAAAAAATTGACAAGCAAAAAAAAAAAAAAAAGGTTAGCAAAAAAAAATTTAGGGGGGGACCGTCCCCCACCTAAAATTTAGGGGGGGGGGACACGTCCCCCCGTCCCCCCCGCTTCCGCCGCCTATGACTGGAGATATATAGCTTCATCACCTATTAAGACTGGAGTTGTAGTCATAATAATTACGCATATGGAGATGACAGAACAAGTTACTTCGCTTTTAATCGTTAAGCTTCAAGAAGTTGACCTTCATCCAACATCGAATCCTCAGTGGCAGCACCAACAACAGCAGCTGCACGAACCTCTGTATCTTTAACTTTTGGATCAAACGTGAGGTATACAGCTGGATGTCATCAGCATAAAAGTGTACACCAAGACCAAGTTGCCACATTATAGAGCCAAGAGGAGTGATGTACAGTTTGAAGGACATGGGACCAAGGACAAAGCCATTGGAGTGCAGAATCATCAATCACTGTCAGTCTCCCAAGAAGAATGACATGTTCAGTGGTACCAAAACCGGTTGACAAGTCAAACATAACCTAGGCAACTGCTTCCTTCGTAGAAAGAGATCTCCTTGCTCTACAAAGAAATTCTTGACCTAGACTTTGATGGTGATATCTCAGACTCGCATGCAGCCTATCAGAGCTGGGTCAGCTATTGGATGCTGTTGGGTTTAATACCGATCAAAAGAAGTGGATTAATAATAACCTACAGGAACACCAAACATGTCAGTAACCCACCATCCTCTGAAAGATATCTTCGTTATCAATTAGAAATAATCTTATGAAGATATGAATGGCCAAGGGGACATTACATAATTCACTGCGGTATTGAAAGGTGCAGTCCGAGCATTTTAACACCTGAAACAAGATCTGGTCAGACAGCAGATTCTCCCTCAAGACAAAAGTTTAGGTTTTCTCTGTGGATCTGTGACATAAGAATCGGACATATCTCAAGAACACAAACACGATGACTTCGATACCAACTGCCTCCGCAGAACACTTGTGCTAAATTGGTTTGATTTCAACAATTTTATAATATGAGGCTGCCCTATCAATCAAGCCATCCAATGGAACACCAGCTCGATGATAACTGACATTGATCATTCAACACCCCGAAGGTGTTTCAAGCTGGGGGAAGCCGGATGCCTCTAAGTTGGATGAAGCGGCAATTCTTGATAGGAAAGGTGCAGTACTGCATTGGAAAAGATTTATTATGGAGATGCACATGTGATCAGTTAATGAAGTCCAATTATCAAAATTTGTTATTAAAAGGACATGCAGTGACTTATTCGCATAGGCGGCGGAAGCGGGGGGGGGGGGGGACGGGGGGACGTGTCCCCCTCTAAATTTGAGGTGGGGGGGACGGTCCCCCCCCTAAATTTTTTTTTGATAACCTTTTTTTTTTTTTTTTTGCTTGTCAATTTTTTTCCTGCGTCCCCCCCTTAATTCACGTGGATCCCACCTGAAACGTGTGTTGTCCCCCCCTAAAATTTAGGTTGATGACTTTTTTTTTTTTTGCTTGTCAAAAATTTTGGGCTAGCAACGTCCTAAATTTAGGTTGATAACCTTTTTTCGGGGCGTTTGTCCAATTTTTTACCTGTGTCCATCCAAAAAATCAGGTGGACACCCCCTAAATAATTTGGCTTCCGCCGCCAATGCTTATTCGTTGTGGAACTTTAGAACACCATAGTCTGGCTTTTAAATCATTTAAAACGGTCTAATTGATAGGCAAAATGAGACATTAGATGGTTTATAAATATGTGGGTTCAGTTCTGAGAATTTTTTTTTCAAAATTGGAACAATTTGACAAGCATAAGGGAGAACACACAAGACATTTCATTTTCAGCAGATTGTTTTCACTTCTTTTTGCTAAAGAAAAGCACACTGAATATATATAGGTTCATGAAATTCGTTGGATCACCACCAGTGTGCTTTTAAAATGCGAAGGCCCTCCCTGCAGGAATTTACCTTTGTATGCAGATGTCAGTGTGAGAGTCAGTGCATCTGTTAATGCCCATGGATACATACGAATACAAACAATTTGTAAAAATCATTGAAACTTATCATTTTCTGCCATTGATAATCAATACTTTGACAGATCCCATTACAAAAACATGCACGAAACAAATGGCACAAAATACAAAGAAATACATAAGAAATTCAAAAACAATAAAATACATTAATATTCACTGTGGTATTATATTCTAAGGGGCGTACAATCATTCATAATGATGCAAATACTATTTGTACCAAAAATATAAATATTTGAGCTAAAATAATCAAATTAAAGCATAATGATCCAAAATATGCATAGATCTGCATAATTAATTAGCCGGAAACAAAAATAACAATTTTTTCCCGAAAGATATACGTATGTATGCAGGATTTTGCAGTATTCATGTCTGTGAAAGCAAATATGAGTAAAGAACATTGTCAAAATAATATTCTGAATTATCAATTTGGCAGCCATTTTGTTTATGCAAATTAGGTGGTCAAAACATGAGAAATTAGCTTGGGAACCGATCCTATCAGATTCAGCATATTTGAATTGTGTGAAATAGTCCGGTTCCCTTACCCCAAAATGCTTCTTAAAGTTTATACAGGCCTCTTTTTCCAGAATGGCTCTAGTCTACTTGATATGGGCGTAACATTCATGACAACGCACCGTGGCGCCACGGCAGCGCTTGAACCATGCATTGCTCGTGGACTAATTTTGGGTTCTTTATTCCAATGGCTCGTAATTCTGAAGGTTTGTTAATCCGAAAACGAAATGAGATTCGTTATTCCAGGCCTTCTCACCTGCATCACGTGATTCAACATAGCAGCAGTGCTGACTTTGAAAACTACTATAACTCGCACAAGATGTTTAGTGATACTTTGTTACTCTTATTTCCACGTTTTACGAACTAGACCAATATACTTTACAGAGATAGGATGGTAATTCAATTCAATTTCAATTCAATTCTTTTATTTCATTTCCATACAAAACTTAATACAAAGTAATATAAAACAATACAAATCAAATACAATTTTACAGAAGGGCATTCTTACTTCGTAAAAAAAACAGTATAATATAGAGCATAAATGGATATGGAAATGAGGGGATCCACTAAAAAGCAAAGCTTGTAAAACTATGGATCCCCCTTGGAAAAGAAGAAATTATAGTCGACTTACTATATGCGTACATGCATGTATTACAGGAAAGAAAAGAGAAAAAGAAATCATATTGACGGAAACATAATAACTGAACAAATGCAAAGCTTTTCACACAAAGAGGTCTTCGTTGTAAAGGATATGTTGCGCAAGACAGGAAAAAAAACAGAGAGAGGGGATGACAAGACGTAGAAGACAAGACAAAACAAGAGACAGGACAGTACAAGACAACTAATTTTTAAAAAGGAGTAAAACTAAGAATGGGAAAGGGCTGACCATGAACCAGCTTGATCTGGTGATCTAATTCAGCTTGATCTAATTCAACAAATACCCCCATGTGGCCAAAGTTCATTGACCTCACATGACCTTTGACCTTGATCATGTGACCTGAAACTTGCACAGGATATTCAGTGACACTTGATTACTCTTATGTCCAAATTTCAAAAGTCAGATCAATAAACTTGCGAAGTTATGATGGTAATTCAACAGATACCCCCATTATGGCCAAAGTTCATTGACCTTTGACCTTGGTCATGTGACCTAAAATGCGCACAGGATGTTCAGTGATACTTGATTTCTCTTATGTCCAAGTTTTATGAACTAGACCAACATACTTTTAAAGTTATGATGGTAATTCAACAAATACCCCCAATTCGGCCAAAATTCATTGACCATAAATGACCTTTGACCTGTGACGTGTGACGTGAAACTCATGCAGGATGTTTGGTGATACTTGATTAACCTTATGTTCAAGTTTAATGAACTAGGTCCATATATTTTCTAAGTTATGATGACATTTCAAAAACTTAACCTCAGGTTATGATTTTGATGTTGATTCCCCCAACGTGGTCTAAGTTCATTGACCCTAAATGATCTTTGACCTTGGTCATGTGACATGAAACTCTAATAGGATGTTCAGTAATACTTGATTAACCTTATGGCCAAGTTTCATGAACTAGGTCCATATACTTTTTAAGTTATGATGTCATTTCAAAAACTTAAACTCAGGTTAAGATTTGATATTGACGCCGCCGCCGCCGTCGCCACCGCCGTCGGAAAAGCGGCGCCTATAGTCTCACTCTGCTTCGCAGGTGAGACAAAAAACTATTTTTTCCCATGTCATTGCCATTTTTCATACTGTATTGCAGCAGAAAATATGAATAGGGTACGCAATGTAAACGAGGGTTCACTTTTTTTTGAAAAAATCTGAATCGCCATTTAATGCTTTTAATTAGTAACATTTGTAAATCACTGCATCAACAGAACTACATTTTAGAAAGGATCGGTGGCGAAGAACCCCCCCCCCCCCTCCATTTAGCCCAATTAGTAGTTCTACGTCAGAGTTGGAGAAATAGAGATAAATGCATGCAAGGCTACACAAATATCAAAAAGTTTACACATATATTTTCTATAGAAAACGCGCATGAATCTTTGAAGTGTGACAACAGAACTTCAAAAGCCCTCTTGTTCTTGCGCAATCGTTGTTGAAGTGGTTCACTTAAAAGGAATAAATTTGAGTTTCGATTTAATAAAAGTTCATTGTGCTGCAACCACACCGTTATTCAGGTGTGACGAATGAATATGATATTAAATTGTATTTTCAAGAGGCAACTTGTTGAAATAGAGAGAGAGGGTGAGAGTTAGAGAGAGAGGTGAGAGAAAAGGAAAGGAGAGAGAGAACGTTGTTTATATTGATTTAGCATTCGCAATCGGAATTTCCATTTTTTCCAAGTATCATTTTCCCGGACGCGATTGACACTCTCGTCTGATTTTAATTGCGTTTCTCACCTTTATTGCGAAGCATAATTGAGGAATTTGCACTTCGGAATTTTAAAACGCAGATCTTATTTCGAAATAATGTCACCTGTTTGGGATAATCATGATAAAGGACAGTATTTAAACCCCAGTGAAATTGCAGATATATATCATTTCTTCCGTTATAGCTGCATCGGTGTGAGCTCAGATAAAAACTTATCGAATTGGCGGGTTTATATCTTTCTTCTTGTGCCAGGTAAATTAATTAGTTTTGTATCTTTTTCTGAAACATATGTTTTTTTTCTTTTTTCATTTCATTTTATTTCTTTCTTTCTTTCGTTCTTTTCTTTCTTTCTTTCTTTCTTTCTTTCTGTCTATCTATCTTTCTTTCTTTCTTTTTTTTATTCTTTTCTTTATTTCTTGTCATCTCATTTCTTGAGCAGAAAAAACTCTGTTGTAACTTAGTACAATGCATTACCACTTTGCCTCTATAATATATATATATATATATATATAGTAAAGAAATGGATGAAGAGAGCAATGGTAGACGTAGCTTAAATCAAGGTTCCCTAGAGCTATCTACCCTTTGGAAAAATTGGTGATGCCGAAAAAATGTCTCTGCCGGGAATCAAACCCGGGCCCCCAGCTTTGAACGTGTGTGTGTATATATATATATATATATATATACACACACACACACACATGTAGAAAACAATTTTGTATTTTCTTTATCCTTTTCTTCTGAAGTTTTTATTTCGTTATTCATGAGTGACCCTTTACTTCCCTGTACATTATAATCACATTGTTTTTAACAACTGCAGCACCCTTTTCACATCGGTAATTTATATCACAACAAAACCATTACACAAATGAATAAAATGATAGTTCTTAACTGTCATCATTAGAAATCATATACATGCTGTATTATGCACACATATACGAAGACCTTTATGAAGGGGTACCCCCATACTATCACCCCCTCCCCGCACTGCTCGGACCAGACTTACGCCACTGTTGGAGAGGGCATGGGACGTCTCAGTAAATTAAAATAGCCTAAGTCGAGTTGACAAGGTTTATATTTTTACTTCATTCATGATACTCTACCTGGATGACTTTTAAACCTTTCTTACATTGTTCTTCTAAAGCAATGCGTAACTTTTATGTTTTTAATTTCATAACTTCTGATAAAACATTACAATTTCTCAACCTCAGATTGAAAGACAACAACTACTTTAGGAGCACCAAGGGCTGTCTAGCTTCAAACACAATATCATTATTTCGTCAATCAAGATCATCATATCGGCAAAACTTTTACTACAAAATGACTACGCCAACCATGACAACGACCACGCTCGTGTCGCTTTTGGTACTCTTAATGACGTCATCGTTACAGGTCAAAGGTCAGATATGGACACCATGTGGGATGCGTGGTGGTGCACCGTTACCCCGGGCTTCGAAAGGAATATCAATGAACAACTGCTTCTTCAACCGTTCCACCATAATAGCTTTCAATGACGTCATGAAAGACGAGGTAAGTATAGACTTTTTTCATGCGTCAGCTTGAGGGTAACAGTGAAGTGAAATGAAATATAAACAAACATCTTCAAATATAAAAAGTATGAATTATTTTGTATTCAACGACTAGTATTGTTGGATATTGATTGGCATTTGGCCCATTTTACTTATTTTACAAACAAAGGGAACAAATTGAATTGAATCAGAGACACTGACGGACTGAGGTTATTAATAAAAAAAAAACCGCTGTTTAAAATTGTAAGTACGTTGTTTAAACCTGCTATTCTATAAACCATTGTATAAAGTGGTAAACAAGTTTAAAAAGTTTCAATTACTTCAAAAATGTTGATAAATGTTGTTAAAGATATAGGCTTAAACAACGTGCTTAATATTTTAACCAACGTTTTTACCATGTACAATGGAGTATTTCTGATAAAAGTGCCAGCAAATGAAGCCAGACAATGAATTTCGATTACAAACGATAGGTTGTTAAACGAAATACAAAGTCTTATACAGTTTTTATATGAATATCAAGTGCATTTTTAGATGATCTCTTGTCATTCCACTTATCTCTACCAAGACTGTGTCTCACGATTATTGATTTTGACAGTGGACACCAGAAACTGACATGATAGGACTAAATGGGACTGCAAATTCATGTTTATTTCCTTAAATAGTTTATACCGCTTAGATAACTTTAGGATTAGGAGCATCTTTATTCGTTATGTTTGATGTACAATCCAATAACCACCATTTTCTTTGTGATTTGATTCATTAAAAAAAATGAAAAATTGAATTTTATTATAACGATCCTATTTCGAATCTCTCGTTCAACAGTACAGAACAGGACTCAATGCAGTGATCAATTCGGTGGTAAGTTGACGAGTTTTCTTAATCGTTAAAGTTTTAATTAAGCCTTAAGCTGTAACGAGAAGACACTTCTCCACGAGTCAATTGTAATAATGATAGATGGATTGAGCGCTTTATAGCATTCAATGATGAGGTGTCATTTTTATATTCCATATAACCAGAGGCGGCAATACAAGGGGGAAGGGGATATGTTATATAATTTTTTTTTATAAAATTGTACTTGATTTGTATTGCTTTATATTACTTTGTATTATGTTTTGAATGGAAATGAAATAAAATAATTGAATTGAAAAACATATCTAGCTCAAGATTATTTTTTATATTATTTTGTACACACAGTTATTAAATTTTCAAACGAGTAAAGCGTCTACTGAAAATTTGAAGAAAAATATGTTTACTACACGTTTAATAATAATAATACCAATAATGATGATGTGGAAGCGACTGGCAGGGAACTGATTTCTGTTCAAATGAGACATTTTAACTTGAAATACATCATCTAATCTCTTAAATATTCATTTAAAGTGACTTCCACTTAACAATGTGCATTGTGCCTACAAACTTTTAAACAGGAATATTCCAGCTGCGGTTGTTTTATTTTTTGTAATCATCTGCGATAGAGTATGAAACCTATTTGAAATTCAATAAATACCATATTTGATGATTTGTTTTGCTATTTTGATTTTATGCTATCAATGATTGTTACAATGTCCCCCTCCAACCGCCCTCAGAATCCAGACGACAGTATTCGTAACAGAACGAGTGATTCGACCGTAACATTTCTCTGCCGAGGATTGGTGCTGATGAACTCTTTCATTCACGAGTTCGACCACGCTGACGAAGCCTTATACGAATTTGACGTCGATATTTTCCGAGATCGCCTTGCCGTGGCATACCAATCCCTGAACTCGTCGGTAAGTTCGATCTTAATATGATGCTTTTTTTAAGAAAAAGATTGGCAATGGCTTCAAATCTTTTAGGCTTTATTGGGGAAAACCTCTTTTTAATGTTTTGTTGTGAATATTTGACACTCGAAAAAAGTATGAGTATGTTAAGATTACAAGTAGAGTTTACTCTATCGTCAATGTTATTTACAACTACATGTATGTCATATGGGATTTCAATGTAACACATAATGATATGATATTGGATTAAGACATCCATACGTATTTAAACGAAATAAGTAGATAGTGTAAAAAACACCATATGATACATTATGTTTAGTGCTCGAATAGCAAGAAGAACCGAAAATGTATAGGTTTAAGTCTATGAGTTGAAAATGTATCTGCTAATTTGTAAAGAGATACTATCTATATGGATCTTATTTTCTTTATGTCAACAACAGATTAAAAATTTCTAAATACAAAAAAGGTCACACTGTTAAGACCTGCCCCAGACCGATGCGTTATTTCCAATAACATATCATCAATGGATTTGGGGACGGTCTCAAAGGTGTGGCTATACATGCATCACAACATGAAGAAGAACGTTTCGATCCACTTAGTATTAACTGTTTCACAATCGGCGTACATGGGGGGGGGGGGTGAGGGAGTAGCTTAGAGGGCATCAACACCTCTCCCCACTCAACAATAGTTCCACAGGCAAGAAAACAAAAATGAGAAAAGAAGAGGAAAGGAAATAGAAAAAGCAAAAATGATAACATATTTTAAATATTATGTCAAAAATTGGGTTTTGTATTTGAAAAGGTGGAAATTTTACTATCCCTCTCAAATCTTTCGGCTCATCGAGCCACTGTTCACCACTTTACCCTTGCAGTTTCGATATATGCCTATATACTTCAAATTTATGACACTTTGCGCCACGTCGTTACGTGACAAACATTGTATGGGCACTTAAAACACAGAGTATAACAAATATAAATATACGTGCAGGCCTAAATAATCGATGACTGTTTTTGTCTTAAAATCTATGTGGACTGTGATGTGCTTGTAAAACCTAGCCAGGACGGGCTAACAATTTTTTTTTTGGGGGGGAACCGGGGAATTAAAAAAGGTCATCAAAATTATGTGGGGGTGTAGGGCACTCTGCCTCTACCCCCCCCCCCCTCCGATACGGTAGTGTTGGTGGAGATGGTCTGTTCCCACCCCCCCCCCCCCGATTTATTTATTTATTTCAAATATTTAAAAGAAGGGTAGCCCAATCAGCAACAAGCTTGTTTTCGTTGGGGCCCTTCGTAAACAAACACAAATATCAAACATGGTGACATATTCAAATATAAACAAATAATAGAGCATAACACGCTAGTGTTGGCGGAGATGGTCTAATTCCAGCCTCTTGAATTCACTTCTTCAAGACTCTTAAATACGAACACACGACATTAATTACTTTATATTAACCTTTATCTTGAATATGTTTATACAATAACTTTTATTTCTATTCTTTGATAATTAAACACTTATGACTTTTGCAGGCAGCCTTTTAACTCATACTTATTTAATAAATATTTTCATGTTTTTTTTTTGGGGGGGGGGTAGTCTCGAGTAAAACATTCGATGCCCTATTCTATTCATCAGTTAGATTTTGTGTATGTAAATGAATTTAATTTCATTCATCTCCATCAACCATATTCTCTTTTTGTATTACAGCTTACTACAATGGTTACAAAATGTCCTCTTCTTACAAACGCTCCATTACAACTGGAAGAGGTAAGATTTCGAAACCAACTTGAACCCCCTAATTCTAATTAAATCAATTCAAGATTTATAGAAAGGCAGGGATGTAGCAAATAAGTTGATAATATAGTTTGTAAATTTGAAAGAAAACTTATCACGCATTTAGATGGATAAGTATATTAATTAAAATTCAATAGCAATTATTGATAGGCAGGATTATTTTCCCGTTCTTACGTGACAAAACAGCTGGACAGTAATGGTAATGAAAACAAATTTATCATAAAATTAGTCGTGAAAATATGCATTGCTATTAAAAACAGGCCCATAAAAATTGGCCTATGAGAACGAAAATGAAAATTTCCCCTTCGTTCTTATTGCATAACATTTCTGTAAAATTCCTTTGAAGGATAAATTTTGGAAAGAAGTGCGTACTATAATCGTTCCTGCTATAGCCGGCCCCCGCATACTCTAAATTTCAGGGATTAACAGGACTGTAGTTATGGGGACCAATCGAATTCTGGATTTAATTTGAATCCTTAAAATTTATTTTAAATCTTGAGAGAACTGAATTTAGATCCTTTAGAATTTAAAAAATGAATCTGTAGGATTCAAAGTTAGTCCCTAACTACTCCATTTGGATTTTTTTCAAATCCCTGCAATTTTGAGTGCACCCTTCAATTTAGTTATTCTTAGTCACACACTGAAAAGATATTGGGTGAAACTTTAACCAGCACGAAGTTAATTATGTGTTCAACCCGTCCAACCATGGACCTACTAAATTTGGAGCGTTGTGGCCCAGTGGATTAGTCTCCGGACTTTGAAACAGAGGGTTGTGGGTTCGAATCCCAGCCATGGCGTAATTTCCTTCAGCAAGAAATTGATCCACAATGTGCTGCACTCAACCCAGGTGATGTAAACAGGTACCGGTAGGAAGTAATTCCTCAAGAAGCTGTGTGCGCTCTGAACGCCTATCTTAGCCGGGTAAATATTGAAGCGCCTTGAGCACCTAACAAGGTGGATATGTGCGCAATATAAATACCCTATATTACAACCAATTTTTGGCAGTATTTTACCCTTTGCGGGAAGCCTATTGTCCAGTAAAATTAAAAATTAAACAACAATTATTTTGGGGCAAGGTTTTCCTCACACTAAATAAATAAAAATGCCCAAAAGAAATGCCCAGTGTTGGTTGGACACATAATTACCCTCATGAAGCATTTTTAACCAATATTTTTTAGAGTGCACTTTCCTTACGACGTCCTTACGTCGAGTCGGAAACATTTTTGCACCAGCTACATATAGGTGGCTTGAATAAAAATGAATAAATTCGACTCGCCGTATGGCCGCCGTAGATGAAATGTGACAGAGGTATTACCTAATATCTGCAGTTTCACAAACCAGACGCATGTTTTCTATTTCGCTCGCAGGAGGATACACTTGCAACTGTTTCCTTGGCAACAGACCAACACAGAGAATCTACCTGGACACAGTTCCTGGTCGAGGTCCAGGGCAAGCTAGCCGATCTTCTAGCACCACGGTTTACCGGCCCCGACCGGCGGGAGCTCCTCGCAAGCAGCTGTATGCACGAGATACTCTGTGCTGAGGGTACAATTACAAATGCAAACTTTGACCACACCCCCATCAACGCGGAGGGGGGCTGGCAGTACTGGGAATAAATATCAGAGCAGAGATTCGCAGTCAATAAAATCGCGTAGCGTTGTAGGAGGGGCTTCGGGTCACCAAGGCTTACAGAACATGCCCCTCCTACCCCACAACCATATGATATGTTCAAGTAGTGAAGGGGTGGGGAATAAATAAGTAAGAGTGCTATACGATAAGCCAGTTCGTAGTTCCTTTCTGCGCATGATCAAAATATTCTACGCATGATCAGAGGAAGGTCATTTGTACTAAAGTGACATGGTGGTTTAAAATCGAATGAGATAAGCACCAACTTTGATGTCTTGATTATTCATATATTCCTTTGAATAGTGGTATTCATTTACATCCATAAAAAACAACCATGCGTCCACGAACGATTGGTATTTCACTGTTTGCCAAGTACATTGTGCAACATATATGATATGCATTCAAAGTAGGAATTCAACAAATACCTTCATAAAGGTTTCATTGGTGTGTTATTCTAGTCACTTGGTCTATTAAATTTCTTCATCCTGCTATGTAAGGCAAGCTTACTTAATATCTTGCTTTGAAATCTGCCTATCATAATGAAAGAAATGAAAGGTCATTTGACCAAAATTGTCCATGAAGTAACTACGAACTGGTCTATTACACATGCATTGTTATACTGTGACGTCACCTTCAGGGTATCTTTCAAACTCCTGTCAAATATGTTGGCGCCGTCCCAGCGTAATTCAGATGAAACTATTGAAAAGGGGATGAGGAAATTGTAAAATGGGAGGGTATCAAAGTGATCACTGTTAATATTGACACTTTGACAGGCATACACTGATTACTTGTATATTATACATAATTTGTAGCAGGGCCGACTCAGCAAAAACTCAGTGGTGTTATCAGGGGCCGCGGAACGGGTTTTTAAAGGGGAGGGGGGGGGGGCTGAGCCAAAAGTGGGGCACTGACCATGCAAAAAATCACAATCATATGGTAATTTTTACGTTTTTGTAAACGGTTTTTGATAAAAGTGTGTGTGTGTGTGTGGGGGGGGGTGGATCCAATAAAAATTAACATTATGTTGAATAGGATGTCCTATTATGTTATATAGATAAAGTAGATAAATAAGTGAACACCCAAAATGCGTCAATTACTTTACACATATTCAATTTATATACTTACGCATTGTTATTCAAGACACTATATCGTGACTGTTATAACTCAATTAATCAAAATCAAATATAATTTCTACTAAAAAGGTCAATATATACTACTGGAGAAATGGAGACTTGTTGGGCATGATATCTCTAGATTTATTTTTCTATGTACTATATTTTGCAAGTTTATGGCATCATTGTCAGAAACACTTTTATCTTTAGGAAATAATTATTATATTGTAAATTTATATACTGATTATATTTATGCAGAAAATTCTCGTTGCCAGTGATGTTGTACAGTCTGGATAAAAATTTGAAATAAAAGCATTAACATATCTCATTGCGATATACTTTCTGTAAATATTATTGATGACTTTAACAACAACGATGATGATGATAATGATGATGATGACGATGATGATGATGATGATGATGACGATGATGGAGCGTTGTGGCCCAGTGGATTTAGTCTTTTGACTTTGAACCAGAGGGTCGTGGGTTCGAATCCCAGCCATGGCGTAATTTCCTTCAGCAATGAAATTTATCCACATTGTGCTGCACTCAACCCAGGTGAGGTGAGGGGTAATAATAATAATAGATTATTTCTAGATAGATGGCGCAATATGAATGCCTATTATTATTATTGTTGTTGTTATTATTATTATTATGAAGAGGAGAAAGAGGAGGATACCGATGACGGTAGATTTGATGACAATGATGATGATGAGGTGAAGGAGGAGGATGCCGGTGATAATGATGATGATAATGGTGATGATGATGCCGATGATGATGATGATGATGACGATGAAAATGGTGATGATGATGATGATGATAATAGTGACGACGACGATGATGATGATGACAATGATGGCGATAATGATGATGGCAAAGCCGGTGATAATGATGATGATGACATGATGGCTATGGTGACAATGATAATAAAGATAGGCATGGTTACGATGATGATGATGAGGGTAGTAATAGTGGTGGTGGTGGTGATGGTGATGATGATGAAGATGATGATGATGATGATGATTATGATGATGATGAAGAGGAGGCAAAAGAAGTAGGTTGATGAGAGTGTATTTCTGTCAAAGATCCTTAGTGAGGATGATAGCGATAACAATGGTAATTAGGCGGAGAGGGTGTATGGTGTTAATGACGATGACGACAGTAGCTACTTGTCTATTGTCCTAGCGCTGCAAGAGTCCCTAAATTACATCGAAGAGAAAAAATACTCCGGTGAGCTAAGCGAACGCTTGTTTATTGGGAAAGCCTATGTGGTATATGTAATGCCCAGCAATTGAGTCTTGAAACTCTTATTGGAATACTTCCCCTGATAGGAGTGGACATGCAAGGATCCGATGTCCGGTGTAATAACATATCTGTAAAGCGCTTATAGAGACGTCGTTCCGATGTGTTAAACACAGTTTAAATGCGGAATATTTAAATATGCAAGATTAACATTCAGTACTTGAATCAATTATGAAAGATTTGGCTTGTTAAACAAGAAAGAACGTTTGCCAGAAAATAAATTGAATACTGTTTTTAATATGATGTTAAAAGAATTAATGTAAATACAATCAAAGACAAAGTTAATGTTGGTGACTTTGTTCTTTCTTTTTTTTTAAATTAAGGAACGTGAGGATGTTCTAGTATAGTAGCGTAATAAGCCAAAAATTGACGAGACACAACCTGGCACATGGGGTGATTGTCTTTTATAAAAGTGGCGAGCCAGCGAAAGAACGACTTTTATGAAAATATGGAAATTTAGTTTTTGTAAGAAATTTGGACACAATATTCAGAAAATAAAATCATATTACACCATTTTCCCTCTCCTTTCCCTTTCTTTACATTTTTTCTTGGTCGTGTAACAGTTTGGGATCCATAACTCTCACCCCCCATCTTTACGCCAGTCGTGTTTTCCAGACACATTAAATCCCCCACACTCATACGTCAGTGTAAATGGATGATTGGAATTTTTTGAGAGGAGATGAAGTGGGTTCCCAAATGCAGAGGGAGATGATTTAACCTCTACCTGTAATTATATATTTGAAAAGCGCTTAGAGACATCGTTCTGATGTGTTAGGCACTATTTAAATGCGGAATATTATTATTACGCTATCACGCGAGGTGCAGAACCTGTGAATTTATATATATTGTTTTATTTTCTGTTACAAGTCAACGTCTATTCCTCGATGCTGGTTTTCAGTAAGTAAAATAAATGCATTACCTTAGCCATACAATGATATATAACATTTATGAGGTGCCGATTTATCAACTTTCCTATTCAATGGCGCACTATATATTAACCCGGCTGTAGCTCCAGCTTGGTGCATTCAAGGAATTAATCCTGCCGGGTACCCATTCGACTTACCTTGGTTGATTGCAGCGCAATGTGGAAAAATTTCTTGCTGAAGGAAAATACGCCGTGGCTGAGATTCGAACCTACGTCCCTCTCTTTGAAAAACGAGATTCGTAACCACTAGACAATGACGCCCCCATGGACCATATTATTATCATAGGGAAGAATGGACAGCCGTGTAAGTGATTATATACGGGATTCCTACTTTTCCATTTACTAGAAGCACCGAAGCTTTGAACCGCCATCGTTCTTGAATTGTTGTTTGTTTGTTTTTTAATATTCTCCGAACATGTCTAACATAATTTTCGAAAATGTTTCTAATGGGTCTACATCGAGCAATCGACCATTATTCGATACAGGACTCTTTGTGATAATAGAAACTACATGTATATTACGAGAAATAGTGAGCAAGTATGTCCTAAGATTAAAATTATGCAAATACCAATTATGGAACAAATTAATAAACATTCTTGGGAGAAATATGTCCCAACAAGTAATTCAAATGAAGGGAAGGTCATATAGAAACATAGGAGTCTGGGACTTCTGTTTAAATTTTGAAAAGAATGAAATCATCTCATTGAGCATTGAAATCTATTTGAAGGAAATATGTATCTCCAATATTCCGTATCCCCCCTTTTCATTATTGTTTTCTGACTTTCAACTCCTTCCTTTTTTATCTCTTCATTTTTATCAGCAGATATACCCCCCCCCCCCCGGGGTTACGCTACTATGAACGTGGCAGGCATTATAGCGACAAAAAGAAATAAGCAAAAATGAAGGTCACTTTTACTTGGTCACATAGAAATTCTTCAAAAACGGGTATTGCGAATAATTTGCCAATCTGAAAGGTTAAGTCACACAAATATCTAATTTTTCAACAATAAAATATTGAAGGTGCATGATTTATATAATTTCTTTTTAGGGTGTTTTATGTTTCAATTGAACTCAAATGCTCTTCCTCATGCTTTTACATCACTATTCCAAAAGAATCAACATTTGCATACTTATCCTACCCGACAGTCGTCATTCTTTCACTTGAATAGGTTGAGAACAGTATTTCGGAAAAGAACGATAGTATATACTGGTCCAGTTTATTGGAATTCCTTGGATATGACACTTAAGCAACTACAAAATTATAATATTTTCAAACATCAATTGAAAGCAAAGCTTCTTCTTCGATATAATGAAACAAACTGAAATTGCTCTTTATTGGCATGCTCTATTGTATTTTTGTCCACAGAGCTTATTATCCAGAAGCTTCTTGAATTATGTTGGATGGCAGCTGCTTACTTTATTTCTTTTGTTCTTTTATTTCTTCGTTTCTTTCTTTCTTTGTTTTTTTTGTCACGTTTCTGTGTTGTGTTGTTTTTGTCGGTGTAATTTGATTGATATAATGTTGTCACGTGTATTATTATTATTAAGTAGTTATATCAAAAGTAATGTATAAAAAAGGGAACCTTATCTACAAGCATTCTGCTTCTAAGGTTTCCTCCACTTTTCCGTTTTATGTACTTAAACATGTATTAATATATATTGATTAAGAATGCTTGCTATTTATACTTATATAGTCTACGCGTTTAATGGCTGCTCAGCTATGTTATGTAATGTAAAGTTATGTAAGTTATCAAAGTTTTGTAACATAACGGATTTGTGGAAATAAAACCTAAATGAAATAAATTAAATGTAAATTTTGATCAACAAATCTAAGTAAATGGGAGCAAATCAAATGAAGGTTTGAAGTTAGTTTCATTAAAATTCCCACATGTGCGTCTACCATAATTTATACGTCTAAAGTTCAATCATCAATGCAGCAAAGTGAAAGAGCTTTTGTGTTTGTTCATGAAGGAAACAAATAAATCTTGCTCCAATTATTGCCCACGCTTGGTCGACCCCATTTCTATTTCTTTATACGTCTGCGCTTGGAATAACCCAAATATTGCTTCTGCGTTGAGAATAATGTATATTTAGTTCATGGCTCATAATTGTGCATCGAGATTTACTTGCAACACAAGAGGAGTGTGAAACCTTCCTTGACATTTCTTTCTCTGTTTCCATTTCACTTGTATTGGAAAGTTTGTTCTTTTACTCAGTTTTGATGATGTTCTTTTCCATCACTTGTGACCACGCCCAACTAAATTCTATGAATATTTATATTCAGCTTTATAACCGCAAGACGGATCTCTGAAAATATGCAAATAAGTCGGCGTTGATGGCACTTCGAGCTGGTTATTTTATACATTGATGTCATAACCACGTGACTTTTGAATGCTCGAAGGGGGCGTGAATGGAGAACCATCCCCCTCCTCCCACGATAATTGCAGGAATCGTACTTTTTCAACAACTTCACTTAATATAGAACTCATTTGAATATTTAGCCGATTTCATTTTTTATATTACGTTGGTAAAAAAACATAACCCCTTTTTTATCACTCGATTCGTTTGCTCGAATATTTCTTTAATCAACAAGAACGATATGATTTGTATATTATATATAGATATATATTGTTTTTTGCATTAATATGACTTATTTATTGAAGGAAACCTTCGATCACAAGCTTTGCTTTCCAGAAGGTTCCTATTTCATTTCAAAATGTTGTATTATATTTTGCTTTACTTTGTAACTTTGTTAAAATTTTGGAATGAATAAATTCGTTATCAATCAATCAATCAATCAATCAATCAATCAATCAATCAATAAGCATTTTTTTTATTATTGAAATCAATCGGTTGCATAAATCTTATTTGTGATTTTCAATAGTCCGAATTCCTGATTTTAACCTTACTTTTGAATATAAAAATCACAAAACACATAAGAGAAATTACAAGACAAAAACAATACGATGGTCTTTCTTGTATGATACACGGGAATAGTTCAGATGATTAAATTTTGTTATAATTATATACTATATCTGAGACTATTATGAATAGATGAGAATATGATATGACATGAATAACATTATTAAGTATATTTTCCATTCAATCATTCGGTCACTCACTGTCCCCCGTGTTAAGTTTAAAAACCTATAACAGAATTTCATTATTTTCACAAAAGATTTAGGAAAAGACCCGTGGACAAACTAAGAATCACTTTGAGATAATGTGCAAAGGTGAGTATTTTTTATCAACAGAGATTATTGATTTTTTATCAACCTAATTCCATACTGGCACTCATTCATGTTTCTTGGTGTCTTTGCAAGGTCGAATGGAGGGCACTCTTTATTGTGTATTGACTGTTTGTTTTATTTGTTTATTTTTGTCCATATATAATATATACCTTGTTATTATATTTGCGTTTTTTGTCAATTTATATGTCATTTTTTTACCTTGTATTGGCATTTGCAGTTCAGCCTTTGGCTAAAACGAATGTTTTTTGATGAACCAATAAAGACCATTATTATTATTATTATTGGTATGAATGATGTAGGTAGTCGCGGTTCAATGACCTCTATCTTCGATGCACCGTTCGACTGCTCAAAACAGAGATAGCTCCCCATCTCGGTTTTTGAACAGTTGATATGGGTCAATTTCTCATGCCAATCGTACATAATTAAATGCCATTTGGGCTTCATTTTTTAATAATCTTTCACTTGATATGGTTGAATATTATATATACTCGCTCTAACTGGACTGATTGTCATTCTTTGGTTAAGGGATGCAGTTGAAATCGGGAGTTCCGAGATACGAGGCCGCTGGAGAAAATTTCCTATCGAAGGCGTACAGGGGGGGGGGGGGGGGGGTGGTGGAAGGGAGCTCTGGGGAGCGTTTCATCAACATTTTTCGTACATCTTTTCTTGATCCTGATTGGCTGAGAGGCACTGTTATTATAGTAACTGTCGGATAAAATGGGACTTGTCGGATAAAACGTCCGACAAGTCCTTTCATGAAACGCTCCCCTGGACCCTCCAAAGTTCAACGATAGAGAGAGAGAGAAAAGGAGTATGGTCTACTCATACATTGTGATGTGCCCCCTCCATTTTTTTTTGCCCATTTCATTACACCACTGATTGGTATGTCATCCATGCCAACTCTTTATGAAATGGCCCGCTTGTCGGTTTAGCAGGGTTATCGGGATTAGTCTATCTTTAATATGAAAACTATGTGATTATACTTTGAATATTTTGGACATGTTTAACATATTCATATAGGCCTACACCAATAGGCCTATCACCATATCGATGCCAATTTTGTGGGCAACGAATCTTTTTAATGAAAGTCGAGATTTCACGGCAGGCATGTTAGACTGGCATACTTTTGATATTACATGATATGCAAATTTACCATGCCTACAGTTGTATTTAATCAACATCGATGGTGTTTAATTTTCCTATTTCGAATAGAAAGTAGCATTCTAAAGTTACGGAGTGGGAAACGAAAATGGGAGTAAGATTTCGCAATAATTTGGAAACAGCTTCCTCCTTGCCACTGCTACCCGAAAGCGCACCCATATCGATCTCTATTGTTCCACTAATATCACAGTTATGCATAATAAGGCATCCTTGCGAGACACATGTTTCAACTTAAAAATATAAATGTATATAACAATAATACACTATCAATATTTGATACCAAATTTGCTTCCGTATTTAAATCTGTCGCAGTATTATATCGATCACCGGAAATTTTCCGGTCTTACCAATCCTAGTATTCCATCCATTCACTTGTACCATGCTCTTTGGATTTCCCCCCCGGTATGAGTTTGAAAATATTACCGTTCTAAAAGCAAAACCCGGACTTAGGGGTGGATGATAAATGCCCCATTTATGAATTCCCAGTGGTATAACTTCTTTAAATACCGGCGTTAGGACATTAATTTCACCACTTTTACCAACTTGCATTCGGAGACAAAGGCGATCAGTTTCTCATCTTCAGCGTTAATCTCTTATTTGTTTTTATCGATCTACATTCATATTACCTCAGTCCATTTACAGGTAAAGTATTTTTCGTTTTCTTTAAAACTGGGCTCCTGGGACAATTTGATTTACAAGTAAACATTCCAGCTACGAGAGTTGCATTTAAAAAGTTCACTGGCAGTGTCTTTCGTTGATTCAAAACAATATTTCAGTTAACCTGCATTCTAAATTGCAGGGTTGTAAAATAAATCCAGATGGATTGTAATTAGGGACCAATCTAAATCTGGATTTAGTTTGAATCCTACAAATATATATTTTCATATCTCGAAGGATTAAAATTCAAACCTCCTCGAGATTTAACAATCCTGAGTGCAGAATTCGTTGGTCCATAAATACAGTCCATCTGGATTTATTTTAAATACCTGCAATTTAGAGTGTACCCCTTCTATTTTTCTCAATCAATCTTTCAGCGACAGTATCATAATGCATATCCTCTTCACAGTAAAAAAAAAACAATTTGTTTAAGTCTGTCACTCTAACAAAAAGTTGTTTAAACTGTTTTGTAATTGTTTAAACTTTTTTTAAAGAATTTGTTTAAAGCTCTAAACATTTGTTGTTAGACTAATGGGCTTAAACATGCTTAAAATTTCAAACAGTATTTTTGCAGTGTTCACTCAAAGCAAAATATTATTATAACAAGGAAAAAAAACCTGCTCATTTTCGTCAAAGTCTAGATTTTTATCCAATAATATTTCGACAAAATAACATGGATTCCATTAATTCTCCAATTTAAGAAAAATATATATCTGCGTTATGTAGTTTCTGTTATAGGGTAAATCTTTTTTTTAAAACTCTTTGCTGAATCTTTTAAAGGAATTGCAGTAAGAATTTGTATATGCAAATCAATAGATCTTAAACGATTTTATTGAATTCTTTCCGTTCCTTGAGACATTACAGCTTATTGCAGTATATATTCTTGTTACTTTGTGTTTAATAGTATATATCAATCTTATCTTTGCATAAAGTAAAGATTGATAAAAATGAATGTTTATTCAGGGTTTTTGTTATTGCTGTTGTTGTTATTTCTGAAATGAAATAAATTTTAGAAATCTGATTCCGTCGCCTGTTTCGGATCCAATGTGTGAATTCTTCTGCTTTTACGAATTGTAATTTTAAAAATTCAAATACGTGTATAACTAAAAAGGGTAATTACATTTTCAAATATTCCATTTTGCTTGATTTTCAGAAAGGTACAACGTCAGTATAATATCGAGGCGCAATTTACAGACGGAACGGTTTTATCAGACTTTCCCCATATTCATGATATTCTACCGACATCATGCATGTGTACAACAAGTTAACGTTGATGGCGGTATTCCTTGTTCAATTCGCATTCATCGCTCGAGCTCGCCATATCTTGAGTAGATCTACATCAGAAAGTGACGAAGACGTGTTGCCGACTTGCCAATCAAAAAATGGGACAGGGAACATCGCGGATTGTTTTTTGACAAGTGAATTGGAGCTAAGATTAGAGCAACTTAAAAGAAGTGTCGAAAGTGAGAAAACTCACGCGATTGGAGTAAGTAATTCTGAAAGAGAGAGAGAGGAATCATCTGTTCCTTTTTTTTCAAATATCCTATGAATGAAAAGAAATTATTTAAGAATTATTTAAGAATCCTTTTTATTATATTGTCTTGTGGGTGCATGTATTTTTTTTGTATAAATACTTATAAACACATTCCGTTTAAATCGTGTTGATTACGTAAAGCAAAATACAATATAATGTAGCAATATAAATCGACTGACAAATTCATACATGCGGATAATCATTCATGATGTGGGGCCTGCCAAAATTATAAGTTATCCAATAATATCCAATAAAAATTCACAAAGGCACGTTTTTTTAAAATAGTGATATTTAACATACTGAATATTTCATATCCAATTTCTCAATGATTAATGACACTAAATGAAATGTTATAGTATATATATGAATAAAAAAGGATCGAGTGCTCCCAACATTTGAAACATATCGATCATATCAATCTTGTCACAATATTTCACCCTAATTCGTTTTGTTAAAAATTGAGAAATTGTATAAGGAGGGATTTTTTTTTTCGTGTGTGTTTATATTTATATACAATCTTGCGTTCAAAACAATGAAACGCATATGCAAAGGGAAGATATTGTTGTGTCATTCATTGTATCATACCTTATACCTCGATCAAATTTGCTCTACGGCAGCCGTACGGCGAGTCGAAAACAGCCGTTTTATTCATTTTTATTACAAAAAATGTTTAAACGGCTGTTTTTAACTAACTGTACGGCCGCCGTAGAACAAAATGTGACAGAGGTATAAATGATAATCATATTTTGAAGTTTTTAAAGTTTACAGATTACATAAATATATGCAATCGATGATACACAGATGATGGTGATGACGATTGATGATAATGACATGAATGGTGGTCATCATTATAACATTATCATTTTTTTTATTATGATTATGATGTAAGTTTATTATCATCATCGTCATATCCTTCTCCCCCTCTTCCTCCTCATCATCACCATTACCATCTCCATAATTATGATAAGATCATGATAAAGATGGTAATCCTGATTATGATAATTTCTACTTCTCCTGCTCCGTCCTCCCCCACCTAGACCTCCTGGTAGACATCTTAAATATTGTGTACAGATAGATTCCCTTTCAAACAAGTCACATTTTACACACAATTCATATTAAATTGAAACATGTCTTTTAGTTCTATAAATGCACAAATTTATTATTCGTATATTTCTGGCAAAATAAAGTTGTTATTTTCAAAACAAAATCGAATAGATTTCATTTTATTATAATGTATAGGCTATTGAAGAATAATTCAGAAATATTTCATAAGTATAATGAATAATTTGCAAATTCTCATCTCTTTCTCTCTCTCTCTCTCTCTCTCCATCTGTAGGAAGCGCAAAAACTCCCAGGAAACGAAAGCCTCTTCAGATTCTTGGTAGGGAGGAACCATACAAACTACATTATCAATAAATGGGTGAGTATTTGGGTAATTATGATTCTGCTGCTGCTGATGATGTCGGCGATGATGATAATGATGACGACGACGATGATAATGATGATGATGATAATGACGATCATAATGATGCTGCTACCGTTGATGATGATGATGGTGACGAGGACGACGACGATGGTGGTGATGATGGTGATGATGATGATAATTATGATAACAATAAAGATGATAAAGATAGTAATAACATTGATTATTATTATTATTCAATCACGTTAAAATAGCCTTCGATTAGCCAAAGGCTGTTTTTCAGAGAGGCTTTATTAATGTAATGATAATGGTGACAATAATATGCCGTGTAATTTCTTCTTGTAAATTTCCCTAGGTCATTTCGTACCTTCTTGTCGAGACCTTGCACGCAACAAAACAATTTCGTAAGGATGTCGAAAGCGTTCGTAGCCGAATAAATACTGGAACACTAAGTATGATAGATGTAATCGAACCTTTGGAGTCACATTTAACCGAACTATATTGTAAGGTAAGTGATGTCCACTATTTTTAAAATTGAACACAAACGGTATCATCGTACGAATATCGTTTGTTATTTTATTTATCTTAAAGGGGTATTCCGGGCTGAAAATATTTACATCTAAACAAATAGAGTTAAATTCACAACGCCAAATGCGAAAAGTTCCATCAATCTGATAGGAATATTGAAGTTACTGAATTTTAAATATAAGTAATATTTTATGAAAACAGTTGTGCGTCTTCATGAATTTGCATTTGGTGGGCTGATGATGATATGCCCTCATTTTCCTTTTGTATTTGTTGTTACATGAAGTAATGTTTCTTTCATATTTTGAAAAAATATGATATATCTCCATTGTAACGAATGAAGTTACAGAAAATTACAGACTAGATGAATTATTTTTACCCATTGTGTAACCATGTTTATAAATCCTATTTCATAGCTTTGTCTTGTCTTTTTTTTTTAGGTTAAATCCATTCTCGAAAGCTGTCCGCTATTTTCCGGTTATTCAATGTCTGACATCTCGCTGGTAAGTCACGGGATTTCATTTTTCACCAAGCTGAAAGATTTTTAAAATTTTGAAAAACATTTTCCTCCCCGTGTTTTGAAGGGCTATTGATGATGATAATAATAACGATAATAATAATGATTATATTAAAAATAATCATGATAATATTAATAATTGAAATGATAATGATAATAAAAGAATAATCATATAAATATTAATAATAATAACCATGATAATATTAATAATTGAAATAATAAAAAAAGAAATTATGATAATAATGCGCCACATCTTCTGGAGTTCTCAAGGTGCAATGAAAGAAAGGTCGACCCAAGTAAATGTTTGGTTGAATAAATAGAGAAAAGCCGAAGAAAATAAAGCACGGATTATTTTCCTCCATCAAAATCGGAAGAAATAAGAAAATTATAACATTCACATGACAGACATAAACCCGTGAACCGCGATGGGGTTTTTCCAAAAAGTTCACAATTTTTTCCTGCTCGCTACGCTCACTCGCAACATTTTCGGATTATTGTCCTATACACCATATCTAGCCCCTTCAAGATATTTGGCTCATTATGTTATCTGTATATCTTTCTATTTTACTATTCATTTGCCTATCATGCTCAAATAAAATGTTATTCGCCCCCCCCCCTCTCTCGTTCCACATAATTTTCCTCCCAGGAATCAGACGACACCGTGGACCAGTCTTGGAAAGATGGCCCAGACACGGCGTTTCTTCCCGCCAAATTTTGGGTTGTCTGGGGAGAGAAGGTGGATTCTATCCATGAGAACGCCAAGCAGCTGTATGCGAAACACATACCAGACACCGGTCGACAAGATTGCTCGTATAGTATATGTGTCGTGCCGCATAATTAAGTTCTCGATATTTATTTCTTCATCTATCCCTTAAAAAATCCATTACGTAGTGGTTATACCATGTTTTTCTGTAACATCATATTGATGACTTTTGCTTGTGTCGTGAATAACGGGAATGGTTTGTCTGCGATAGGCCTATGCAACCATATAAACTGTCTGTTTTTTTTTAATTTATTGTCACATAAAATAGTTGGTCTTATCTAATTAAAAAAAATTGTTTTCTTGATTTTTTTTCTCTAAATAAAAAAGATACCAATATAGATAGGAATAATTAAATATAGTCCGCATTAAATTATGTAAGGATATATTGCAGAATCCCTATATACCATCTTATATATTTGGGCGGGGCTTCAGCGGTAGAAGTTCACGGACTTTTCCCCTTCTCTTCGTCTCCTAAGTACTATATATTAAAGCTTTTCCGTTTGGAAACAAGTTTTTTTACACTTTAAAATTATTTTACAGCTAGTTTATAGACGTATAGCTAGACATGGACAGAGGGCGCTAGCATTTTCAAACTTTGGACATGTCTGAATTGAGTTTACCGCCCTCTGAATCCTTTACGAATGTACATTGATGTGTTTGGTTGTTTATCGCAGACTATCCATTTCTGTATTTCCGAGCACACTCGAAATTAGTTTATATTTTCTTGTTGATAGTTGATACATGTATCTTGGTGAATATTGAACATACATTCTGCAATGAAGAAACAATACTATTATTAATAAAAACCATTCCAAATCCAAAGCATATGTTACCGTAATGCCTTTATTAACCATGAAAATACAACTTAACAGGACACAGAATCAGATCATTTTAATGAGCGGTAAGATGACTTGAAGATTGCATTCGTGACGACCCCACCTTAGCACCTCACTCCTTGATCGAAAAATCAATCATCATTTTTTAATTCATTTTAATGAGCAAATTTACTATTGTACATCTAACTGAAGTCGAAAATTTCGATTACAAAGTTGAGAGCGACCACAAAAAAGCTAAGACAAATTACAACTTGAAAACAAGGATTACAAACAGAGAAAAATCGAAAGAAATAAGGTAGCCTGGTGCAACGCAAAAACAAAATGGTGATGTGGTCTTGATAAAAAAAATGTTTCTCTATCACTAAAGTACTATATCATCGCTGATCACCTGATATGATTCTAAGGCTGGTCTTATGATAATACTTAACATTTTTTAACGTTGTGGGTGCTGATGGCCGGTGGCACTAAAAACGCAGGAGATCCGTTTTATTTACTGCATAGTCATTTGGATGTCCCTAATCAAACGAAATTTCAAATAGAATTATTTTAAAAGTGAGGTGTGTGACTTTTATTTTCAGACCTAATCGATCGCACAAAACAATTTTTTAACCTTGATTGTCATGATTTTGCATTATGTTCTTCCTCTAATCTAATATTATTGTTTTCTTATTTTTTATCAAAAGACCCTAGAAAATCACAAGGGATTATCACCCCTTCCCCCTCCCCTCTGACGTACCGCCCTTGATCTTACAATATTTTGAAAGATGCATTTTATACTCTTTAATCCACTTTGTTTGAAAAAAATAGTATTCGAAAAAATGGCGTATGTTCATTTCTGAACATGTTTCAGATTTGCAGAATGTAAGCAATGGTAATTTTGGTACTTACATTAAAAAGTATGCTTTATAAGCATTATATATTGGAAAATATTTATTACTGCACATTTTAAGATCGTTATATTATCTTTCACAATTGTAGGAATATTTGATCATTATATAATCATCCACTGGTAGTTTGCGATAGAATGATAATATTACACTCATGAGATGAGATTTGTTCTTCTTTTTAGAGTAATGACAACAATAATGGTCTTTATATATTGAAATATTTCTTGTATCCAAAGGCTATATTACAAATTCTTAGTGTTTCATGTTTAATGTTTCAATTAAAGAAATGATAATACTTGGAACAAAATATATAGGTAGATTATACGAAAAATATAAGCCAGTATGTAATAAAGGTTGAACTCCATTCACTCATGTAAAGTTAACCAAAAAAAAAATACAAATTTGAGTAAAAATTATTTTAGAAAATTCTGCTGTTTCTCACCGTATAAGAAATAGCAACAATGATTATAAATATATTAATTATAATTGTTTATATAGCGCTTAACCATTAGTTTATTTATCATAAGTGTCTAATCACGATGAATTATGTACTTGTATGCACAAACCGTACAATGTTATAATTTCTTTGGTCATTTAGAATCATGGGTGAGTCTAATATGCAGTTCTATTCAATTTTAACTATTATATTAATGGTCGAGATAGTTTAATAATGATTATTACATCTTGTGCATTTATATTCGCTTATTAGATTGTGATTTATAGTAAGGCAAGGAAATAAGCTGTATTAGTATAATACGGTTGCCCTTGGGACCAATAGTATAATCCTGCCCTTGTAATTGATATGAATTTGTGTTAAGTTGTAACGATATTGCCATAAATATCCACTCTGACGTCACATCGCACTTTCGGCAATATAACACTATCCGGAAACAGAAGTTGTTAATAGTTCATAGCCTAAAAAAGTATAAATAAACCATTTTTTTTCTTTCTTTGTCGTAAAACGTAATCAAGCTATAAAATGGCGGATATTGACTCTTACATGTCTTGGATTCCAAGTATCATAATTATTTATTCACAAGATACTCACATTTACTTGTTCATTGTTTTTAGTGAGTTGTCATGATTTTGTCAGAGTGACACCCTTTTCTCACCATAAAAATAGTCATTTTGCCCTTTAACCTAAATTATGGCTTATGTATTCAAAATATAATGTCATGAGATATGAATCGTTACGTGTCTAATGATTGTTAGTTTTCTCCGTATCATAAATTTGATATAAAAGTGTATTCATTTCATTAACCTTGAAATAGTACAAAGTAATCCGTATTCGGAATCCCTGCTAACCTAACAATGCTTACTAGATAATCGTATAAATTTCTTGCAATGAAGATTTAATATTTGGCAATCGTAATAAAATTCGGAAAATATTTAATCAAGTATTTCTTTAGCGTGAATAAAAAAAAAATGAATTATATTGAGTGAAAATACTTTTTTTGAAATATATTCTCAGCTTCGCGTATTTTAGCACAGACATAAACCATAATTTAAGTGTAACTGGATTTATGGAATATTGACTTGCAAATTTGATTATAATCAAGGAAACAAACATAACGCTTAAAATAATATAATCGGATCATCCTTATCGTTTCAGAATCTGTAGAAAATAATATAAAACAAAAACTTGCATGGATTAATGTAATATTAAATATGTCATTATGAAAACTTCAAAATCTAAGATTTTATGTATTGATATCGATGTGCAAAACTGTTTGTGAAATTGTAAGCATAACGTAGTAATAAAAGCAATCCATACTCAAAAGTGTAAACTGTGGTGATATTGTTTGATTAGATGTTTATTCTCTTTAGAGATATTAATTGCACATGTTGGCATGAATTCTTTTAGGATGGTTAAATATAAACACATCATGTTATGAACACACCATCATGGACTAGCTTTTATACAGATAGGATCGTCCTGAAAAATGTTCCAAGATCAAGAGAAAAATGGAAAAGAAGGAATAATAGAATTAAAATAAAAGGAAACAGGGAGATATGATATAATTCTTTTAATATTATGTCAAAATTTATCACAAAAGCTACA